>NC_134357.1:10789429-11406929 GCF_048569485.1 Anomaloglossus baeobatrachus | reverse complement strand
GCAGTGGGGGCCGCAAGGATCTGTACTGGGAGCAGTGGGGGCCGCAGGGATCTGTACTGGGAGCAGTGGGGGCCGCAGGGATCTGTACTGGGAGCAGTGGGGACAGCAGGGATCTGTACTGGGAGCAGTGGGCGCCGCAGGGATCTGTACTGGGAGCAGTGGGGGCCGCAGGGATCTGTACTGGGAGCAGTGGGGGCCGCAGGGATCTGTACTGGGAGCAGTGGGGACAGCAGGGATCTGTACTGGGAGCAGTGGGGGCCGCAGGGATCTGTACTGGGAGCAGTGGGGACCGCAAGGATCTGTACTGGGAGCAGTGGGGGCCGCAGGGATCTGTACTGGGAGCAGTGGGGGCCGCAGGGATCTGTACTGGGAGCAGTGGGGGCCGCAGGGATCTGTACTGGGAGCAGTGGGGACCGCAAGGATCTGTACTGGGAGCAGTGGGGGCCGCAGGGATCTGTACTGGGAGCAGTGGAGACCGCAGGGATCTGTACTGGGAGCAGTGGAGACCGCAGGGATCTGTACTGGGAGCAGTGGGGACCGCAGGGATCTGTACTGGGAGCAGTGGGGGCCGCAGGGATCTGTACTGGGAGCAGTGGGGACCGCAAGGATCTGTACTGGGAGCAGTGGGGGCCGCAGGGATCTGTACTGGGAGCAGTGGAGACCGCAGGGATCTGTACTGGGAGCAGTGGAGACCGCAGGGATCTGTACTGGGAGCAGTGGGGACCGCAGGGATCTGTACTGGGAGCAGTGGGGGCCGCAGGGATCTGTACTGGGAGCAGTGGGGACCGCAAGGATCTGTACTGGGAGCAGTGGGGACCGCAGGGATCTGTACTGGGAGCAGTGGGGACCGCAGGGATCTGTACTGGGAGCAGTGGGGACCGCAGGGATCTGTACTGGGAGCAGTGGGGGCCGCAGGGATCTGTACTGGGAGCAGTGGGGGCCGCAGGGATCTGTACTGGGAGCAGTGGGGGCCGCAGGGATCTGTACTGAGAGCAGTGGGGGACCGCAGGGATCTGTACTGGGAGCAGTGGGGGCCGCAGGGATCTGTACTGGGAGCAGTGGGGGCCGCAGGGATCTGTACTGGGATCAGTGGGGACCGCAGAGATCTGTACTGAGAGCAGTGGGGACCGCAGGGATCTGTGCTGGGAGCAGTGGGCGCCGCAGGGATCTGTGCTGGGAGCAGTGGAGACCGCAGGGATCTGTACTGGGAGCAGTGGGGACCGCAAGGATCTGTACTGGGAGCAGTGGGGACTGCAAGGATCTGTACTGGGAGCAGTGGAGACCGCAGGGATCTGTACTGGGAGCAGTGGGGGCCGCAGAGATCTGTACTGGGAGCAGTGGGGACCGCAAGGATCTGTACTGGGAGCAGTGGAGACCGCAGGGATCTGTACTGGGAGCAGTGGGGACCGCAAGGATCTGTGCTGGGAGCAGTGGGCGCCGCAGGGATCTGTGCTGGGAGCAGTGGAGACCGCAGGGATCTGTACTGGGAGCAGTGGGGGCCACAGGGATCTGTACTGGGAGCAGTGGGGACCACAAGGATCTGTACTGGGAGCAGTGGAGACCGCAGGGATCTGTACTGGGAGCAGTGGGGACCGCAAGGATCTGTACTGGGAGCAGTGGAGACCGCAGGGATCTGTACTGGGAGCAGTGGGGGCCGCAGGGATCTGTACTGGGAGCAGTGGGGACCGCAAGGATCTGTACTGGGAGCAGTGGAGACCGCAGAGATCTGTACTGGGAGCAGTGGGGGGCGCAGGGATCTGTACTAAGAGCAGTGGGAACCGCAGGGATCTGTCCTGGGAGCAGTGGAGACCGCAGGGATCTGTCCTGGGAGCAGTGGGGACCGCAGGGATCTGTACTGGGAGCAGTGGAGACCGCAGGGATCTGTACTGGGAGCAGAGGGGACCGCAGGGATCTGTACTGGGAGCAGAGGGGACCGCAGGGATCTGTACTGGGAGCAGTGGAGACCGCAGGGATCTGTACTGGGAGCAGTGGGGACCGCAGGGATCTGTACTGGGAGTAGTGGGGACAGCAGGGATCTGTACTGGGAGCAGTGGGGACCACAAGGATCTGTACTGGGAGCAGAGGGGACCGCAGGGATCTGTACTGGGAGCAGTGGAGACCGCAGGGATCTGTACTGGGAGCAGTGGAGACCGCAGGGATCTGTACTGGGAGCAGTGGGGACCGCAGGGATCTGTCCTGGGAGCAGTGGAGACCGCAGGGATCTGTCCTGGGAGCAGTGGGGACCGCAGGGATCTGTACTGGGAGCAGTGGGGACCGCAGGGATCTGTACTGGGAGCAGTGGGGGCCGCAGGGATCTGTACTGGGAGCAGTGGAGACCGCAGGGATCTGTACTGGGAACACTCAGGACCACAGGGCTCTGTCCTGGGAGCAGTGGGGACCGCAGGGATCCTTACTGGCAGCACTCAGGACCACAGGGATCTGTCCTGGGAGCAGTGGAGACCGCAGGGATCTGTGCTAGGACTGATTCTTTTTAATCTCTTTATTAATGACCTTGTGGATGGGATTGATAGTAAAGTGTCAGTCTTTGCTGATGACACCAAACTATGTAGGATATTAAAAGCTGACCTTGATAGTACAATATTACAAAAAGATCTGGATAAGATGTGGGAATGGGCAGACACTGGACAGAGGAGATGTAATGGTGATAAATGTGGAGTAATGCCCCGAGGACGGAGTAATCCTATAGCTGCGTATACATTAAATGGAAGTAAACTCGGGTCTACAGAACAGGAGGAAGACCCAGGGATTCTGGTTTCAAGTAACTGAGCAGCAGCGCTCAATGTCAGGCAGCAGCTGCTAAAGCAAACAAGATTTTAGGGTTTATAAAAAGAGAGATTAGATCCCGTGATCCCAACGTATTGTTACCCCTCTATGAATCACTTGTAAGGCCACATCTGGAATATGGGATCCAATTTTGGGCTCCACATTTTAAAAAGGACATTCAGAAGTTAGAGTCAGTTCAAAAGCAGCAACTAGATTATTACAAGGAATGAAAAAACACAAACCACTCACATTCATTTGGTTATTGTAATGTTTCTGTCTCTTTTACCTCTTTTGCCGCAGTGTTAGGGATACTTTGCACGTTGCGACATCGCTAACCGATGCTAGCGATGCCGAGCGCGATAGTCCCCGCACCCATCGCAGATGCGATATCTTGTGATAGCTGCCGTAGTGAACATTATCGCTACAGCAGCTTCACATGCACTTACCTGCCCTGCGACGTCGCTCTGGCCGGCGACCCGCCTCCTTCCTAAGGGGGCGGGTCGTGTGGCGTCACAGCAACGTCACACGGCAGGCGGCCAATAGAAGCGGAGGGGCGGAGATGAGCGGGACGTAAACATCCCGCCCACCTCCTTCCTTCCGCATAGCCTGGAGGCAGGTAAGGAGATGTTCCTCGTTCCTGCGGCTTCATACACAGCGATGTGCGCTGCCACAGGAGCGAGGAACAACATCGTATCTCCTATTGGTGCGACATTATGAAAATGACCGACGCTGCACAGATCACCGATTTACGACACTTTTGCGATCATTTATCGGTGCTTCTAGGCTTTACATGTTGCAACATCGTTACCGGCGGCAAATGTGCGTCACTTTCGATTTGACCCCGACGATATCGCAGTAGCGATGTCGCAACGTGCAAAGTACCCCTTAGACCCATGAAGATCTGCCAGTATCTCTGCCGGTATCTTCTGCCGGTATCTGTGCTGGTATCTTCTGCCGGTATCTCTGCCGGTATCTTCTGCCGCTATCTCTGCCGGTCTCTTCTGCCGGTATCTCTGCCGGTATCTCTGCTGGTATCTCTGCCGGTATCTGTGCTGGTATCTTCTGCCGGTATCTGTGCTGGTATCTTCTGCCGGTATCTCTGCCGGTATCTTCTGCCGCTATCTCTGCCGGTCTCTTCTGCCGGTATCTCTGCCGGTATCTCTGCTGGTATCTCTGCCGGTATCTGTGCTGGTATCTTCTGCCGGTATCTGTGCTGGTATCTTCTGCCGGTATCTCTGCCGGTATCTTCTGCCGGTATCTCTGCCAGTATCTCTGCCGGTATCTCTGCCGGTATCTTCTGCCGGTATCTCTGCCAGTATCTCTGCCGGTATCTCTGCCGGTATCTTCTGCCGGTATCTTCTGCCGGTATCTCTGCTTTTTTTTAACAATTCATCCACCTTATTAAAAATAACATAATAAGAAGCACTATGTAGGTGCACATCCAAAAGTCAACACCAGCAATAGTGCGCTGTATTGACGTGGAGTGTACTGATACAGAAATGAGTAATAAAAAAGATATGCAAGAAAAAAGAATTGCTTGTGACATTCACATTTTGTGCGGTCTTGGTTTTAGGAAAATGTTTTTTGTATTTTTAAAAAAAAAATAATTATTTCACCTGCAAAATTGCAATTTCACAATTAATGCAAAAACTCCGTCCAGTCTCATGTCACAAATAAGCACAGCCGCTCTGATCTGCAATGATTTCAGAATTATTATTGCGCTGTCTTGTTGCTGCTTTCATGTGCATTAAGCCTAAATAAAAATGTATAATAGTAAATTAAATTATTCAGATGCGGCTTCACTAAATCACTGATGAATGACGTGGAGTCTGGCACTGCTGATGGCTCCTGTTCTATCCTCCCCCTATTAATGGAATATCTTTTCTATTTGCAGACTATTACATTCCTCTTTTTCTGTGCTGTAGTTGCACAACACATCAGTGTCTGGAATATTTGCCTTTCTATTCCTGTTGCTGAGTTGAGAGCTGTAACGTCCTTTTACAATCCAAAATTAACCAAAAATGGCTGCTGCATTCCCTTCCTCGGCTTTTATACTGGCTATGACAGTGCCTCTTGATAGGTTGCTTGATACCATGTGATGTGATAAGTGCAATGCACCATGGGAAGGCCTGTGTGGTCACACCAGCCTCTGCAATGTGTAAAAAGGTGGCAGGTTTTCCTTTGTTTGGGTGATTTCAGTGAAATTTGTTGCAAATTGTTTGAATTATCTACAACCTGAGAGTTTCTTATAATTTGCCATATATTCGATTTGCATTGATTCTATTTGATCGTCTCTAGCAGTGAGGCCAATGGTGAGAGGCCACGAGTGGCGGTGTAAAGCATGGTGTAGATATCAGCGGTGATGAGGCGGTATTGGTAACAATTGTCCTGCGTATACTCAGAGTTCACATCTTCATACGGCCACGGAGAGGCCAAACCCGCAGGTTCCCTCCCGATGAGGATGCGCCTTGTTTCTCCTTTGCAGAATGTGAGATAAGATTATTCTAACAGATGCACATTTTATTGATGTGGCCGCTCATAAATAAACCCGCCCGGCTCATAAATAAACCCGTATCAGACGTGATCTATTGCGCCATTTCCCACACTACCTGCAATGAACACCGGGTCATAGGTTCCTGAGTGTCACTGATAAGATCTCCTGAATCCCAGATGGGAACAGTCTGTGCTCTCCTCATTAACTCTATGTGGGGAAGGGCCAATCACATCTCTGGTTTATAGGGGGGTCTCGGGAGAGGGACCCCCTGTCGCCACCAGGTCTCCAGCTGATGTTACAGCCGGGACCCGGCTCTCACTGCCCGGGCACACCGCTCACGGTAGTTTAACCCCTTGAATGCTACAGCATTCAGGAGGCAGGGAAAGGAATCCTCTGTAATGTGATCACAGGGACCTGATCACTGCCACCACTATGACGATCCCGGGTTACTGAGCTATGGATCGCCTCACACACCATGCTAGATCCACGGTGTGTGAGGCGAAGTGTCATTGCTGCAAGTGCAGCACTGACAGATATAATATAATACATTGCAGTGATCGAGCACTGCAGTGGATTATAGCCGACACATGAAAAAACAATTAATAAATTGACATCCACCAAAATCTGCAATTCAGTATTCTCATAGACTTTGCATGCATTTTTACTTGCAGTATTAACGTATGCATGGAAAAACGCGAAAAAAACGTAGCGTGGGCCCACAACCTTCATGTGTGGTTGTTTTCACATCTGATGAGTTGTCCATGATAATATACAGTGTGTCCACCCATATCCTGTCCACCGCCATTAACTTGAGAACGGCGGCAGCTATAGGCATAGAAGTGGTGTCTAGGTATAGTAAAGTAGCCATGCGCTACGCAATGAAACCACCTATAGCGCCACCTGGTGGAAAACAATGTAGTTAGCATTTTTATCTCGAAAACGGAGCGAGATAGAGAAAAAAAGTGAATTACAAAGTTGCAGGGCGTCATCAATTCAATACGAATCGACACCTTGCATACAGAAATACTGTGATATGAAACCCATGACCTCCCCAAAACATTGAATGCTGGTCACGCATATGGCGCTCATTAGTGGCCCCCATCAGCTGCAATGCACATCTGGCCTCTGCACAGCATACTGTATCTTGCTGCACGCTGTGCAATATGGTAGGTGACACGTTTGCACAAGCATCTGTGATACGTCGTCGTAGGTCCTGCAATGTTGGTGGAGGGGTCGCATACACCTGCTGCTTAATGTGACCTCACAGAAAGAAGTCCAATGTGGTCAGGTCAGGTGAGCGGAGGCCACTCCACACAGCCACCATACCCAATGACTTGTCTCCATGAGGTATCGCTTCACATCCGCAGACTTGTGAGCTTTACACGTTCTAATCATAGCATTTCTGTATGCAAGGAGTCGATTCGTATTGAATTGATGATGCCCTGCAACTTTGTAATTCACTTTTTTTCTCTATCTCGTTCCATTTTCAAAATAAAAATGCTATCTCTGCTGTTTTCCACCAGGTGGCGCTATAGGTGGTTTCATTCCATAGCGCATGGCTACTTTACTATACCTAGGCGCCACTTCTATGCCTATAGCTGCCGCCGTTCTAAAGTTAATGGCTGTGGACAGGATATGGGTGGACACACTGTATAACGTAGTGATAGTGCAGGTTGATGCGACAAAAACCTCTCCAAAAAGCCAAAGCAAGAAACTTGTTTTGCACAAAAAACTCGTCAGAAATGACGACAATTCTGAAAAACGTGCTGAAATAAATGCTATAAAAAATAAGTGTTGAAAATAAATGGGTAAAATGTTGCAGAATACATTGGATACATTTCTTTATATGGATTTGATACAGAATCTGAAAATACGTGACAAACATTCCATGTGAGGCTGCACCAAGCCGCCACCGAATGGATTTTCTCTGCATCAGAACGTTCTGCTTGTATTTGTTACTTGTTACGTCTTTGCCACATGAGAAACTTATTACAGAAATAAAGCGCGAGTCTCACCGTCTATGGGATTTACACAACGAGAACTGTCAAACATTGCTGGACCGGACATGTCCCCGGCGTCTCCCAAGTGGCTGGAAAACTACAACACTCAACATTGCCTGTGGTTTTCAGCCAAGACAACGGGGATCTGTAAACTCTGTAAATTCTGTGAACGTCTCTTTCTGCATCTCTGGGGAATTTACAAAGGTAACAATCGCTGTAACATAAAAGCACATTATACACAGAACATAATATATTCCTCACTAGACAAGAAGCCCATCAGTGCCGCGTTGTTTGCTGCTGCGATTCCTGGGATAATGATTGGAGGATGATACATTTTATATATCGGAGCTACAATCCCTTAATATTCTCCTGAGACAGATCCAAGCATTATTCAGATTTCTCCATTTGCTGCACAATTTCTAGATTTATTGTTAGTCTCAGTGATAATCATCAGATGAATGTGTAGGGTTTTGTGCGGCCCACGGCGAGATTCCTGCAATCAACTTTATTCACATCTTCTAGACACAAATACACTTGAATGCCAGAAAACAGGGGCAGAGGAGGGGTCGTTAGCTCCCCGACCCGCAGCGGCATTTTGATGTCATCTCATTGTAGACCTCATCTCATTGTAGACCTCATCTCATTGTAGACCTCATCTCATTGTAGACCTCATCTCATTGTAGACCTCATCTCATTGTAGACCTCATCTCATTGTGGACCTCATCTCATTGTAGACCTCATCTCATTGTAGACCTCATCTCATTGTAGAGCTCATCTCATTGTAGAGCTCATCTCATTGTAGACCTCATCTCATTGTAGACCTCATCTCATTGTGGACCTCATCTCATTGTAGACCTCATCTCATTGTAGACCTCATCTCATTGTAGAGCTCATCACATTGTAGACCTCATCTCATTGTAGACCTCATCTCATTGTAGAGCTCATCACATTGTGGACCTCATTTCAATGTAAACAACTTGAGGACACCGCACTTTCTTGCCATCCTGCACGGGCATCTCACCCAGACAATGTGCAACTGAAGAAGGTCCATTGGGACCGAAAACGTTTTGTTCATGCACATTTGAATAAATACACATTTCAGTCAACCTTGGGAGTGCCTTGTTTCTATTTTTCATCTCATTGTAGAACTCATCATGTTGTAGACCTCATCTCATTGTAGACCTCATCTCATTGTAGCCCTCATCTCATTGTAGCCCTCATCACGTTGTAGACCTCATCTCATCATAGACCTCATCACATTGTAGACGTCATTTCATTGTAGCCCTCATCATGTTGTAGACCTCATCTCATTGTAGATCTCATCTCATTGTAGATCTCATCTCGTTGTAGAGCTCATCACACTGTAGACCTCATCTCATCATAAGCCTCATCACATTGTAGAAATCATCTCATTGTAGACCTCATCGCATCATAAGCCTCATCACATTGTAGAAATCATCTCATTGTAGACCTCATCTCATCATAAGCCTCATCTCATTGTAGCCCTCATCTCATTGTAGCCCTCATCACGTTGTAGACCTCATCTCATTGTAGACCTCATCTCATTGTAGACCTCATCTCAATGTAGACCTCATCACATTATAGACCTCATCTTATTGTAGACCTTATTACATTGTAGAGCTCATCACATTGTAGACCTCATCTCATCATAAGCCTCATCACATTGTAGAAATCATCTCATTGTAGACCTCTTCTCATTGTACACTTCATCTCATTGTACATCTCTTTTCATTGTAGCTCTCATCACATTGTAGATCTCATCTAGTTGTAGACCTCATCTCATTGAAAATCTCATCTCATTATAGACCTCATCACATTGTAGACCTCATCTCATTGTAGACCTCATCTCATTGTAGACCTCATCTCATTGTAGACCTCATCTCATTGTAGACCACATCACATTGTAGACCTCATCTCATTGTAGACCACATCACATTGTAGACCTCATCTCATTGTAGACCTCATCACATTGTAGAAATCATCTCATTGTAGACCTCTTCTCATTGTAGACCTCATCTCCTTGTAGACCACATCACATTGTACACTTCATCTCATTGTACATCTCTTTTCATTGTAGCTCTCATCACATTGTAGACCTCATCTAGTTGTATAAAAACAACCTCCACTTAAAAATATTATGTATTGCAAAGTGTGCACAGTACCAACATTCCAAGCTGTACTATTGAAAAAATGAGATTTTTGGCAAAAAATTGCAATTTTTCGAGCCACCCCGCCAACGTCACGGCAAATCCCCTGGGGCAGTCCTAACACTAAAACATTTTTATTTAAAGTGTGCCATGTGGCCTCACATATGCAAAATTAGGACTGCACAGCACGTACCTTGTGCTTTTCAGTCACCGTCTCCATGACTGATTCATGGTTGTGGGCGGGACAGGCCCGAGCACATGCTGCTTAGAATAAATAGCCAGTGGACGGGGTTGGATGGCAAGTGTGAACAGCCACCAACCGCCAAAAATCAGGACAGATGGAAAAATAAACATGAGGTGCACTGCAAGATGAGAATCAACTGGGACCCTATATAACAAGAAAAAACAGCATAAAAACAACCTCCACTCAAAAATATTATGTATTGCAAAGTGTGCACAGTACCAACATTCCAAGCTGTACTATTGAAAAAATGAGATTTTTGGCAAAAAATTGCAATTTTTCGAGCCACCCCGCCAACGTCACGGCAAATCCCCTGGGGCAGTCCTAACACTAAAACATTTTTATTTAAAGTGTGCCATGTGGCCTCACATATGCAAAATTAGGACTGCACAGCACGTACCTTGTGCTTTTCAGTCACCGTCTCCATGACTGATTCATGGTTGTGGGCGGGACAGGCCCGAGCACATGCTGCTTAGAATAAATAGCCAGTGGACGGGGTTGGATGGCAAGTGTGAACAGCCACCAACCGCCAAAAATCAGGACAGATGGAAAAATAAACATGAGGTGCACTGCAAGATGAGAATCAACTGGGACCCTATATAACAAGAAAAAACAGCATAAAAACAACCTCCACTTAAAAATATTATGTATTGCAAAGTGTGCACAGTACCAACATTCCAAGCTGTACTATTGAAAAAATGAGATTTTTGGCAAAAAATTGCAATTTTTCGAGCCACCCCGCCAACGTCACGGCAAATCCCCTGGGGCAGTCCTAACACTAAAACATTTTTATTTAAAGTGTGCCATGTGGCCTCACATATGCAAAATTAGGACTGCACAGCACGTACCTTGTGCTTTTCAGTCACCGTCTCCATGACTGATTCATGGTTGTGGGCGGGACAGGCCCGAGCACATGCTGCTTAGAATAAATAGCCAGTGGACGGGGTTGGATGGCAAGTGTGAACAGCCACCAACCGCCAAAAATCAGGACAGATGGAAAAATAAACATGAGGTGCACTGCAAGATGAGAATCAACTGGGACCCTATATAACAAGAAAAAACAGCATAAAAACAACCTCCACTTAAATGATAATGATTGGAGGATGATACATTTTATATATCGGAGCTACAATCCCTTAATATTCTCCTGAGACAGATCCAAGCATTATTCAGATTTCTCCATTTGCTGCACAATTTCTAGATTTATTGTTAGTCTCAGTGATAATCATCAGATGAATGTGTAGGGTTTTGTGCGGCCCACGGCGAGATTCCTGCAATCAACTTTATTCACATCTTCTAGACACAAATACACTTGAATGCCAGAAAACAGGGGCAGAGGAGGGGTCGTTAGCTCCCCGACCCGCAGCGGCATTTTGATGTCATCTCATTGTAGACCTCATCTCATTGTAGACCTCATCTCATTGTAGACCTCATCTCATTGTAGACCTCATCTCATTGTAGACCTCATCTCATTGTAGACCTCATCTCATTGTGGACCTCATCTCATTGTAGACCTCATCTCATTGTAGACCTCATCTCATTGTAGAGCTCATCACATTGTAGACCTCATCTCATTGTAGACCTCATCTCATTGTAGAGCTCATCACATTGTGGACCTCATTTCAATGTAAACAACTTGAGGACACCGCACTTTCTTGCCATCCTGCACGGGCATCTCACCCAGACAATGTGCAACTGAAGAAGGTCCATTGGGACCGAAAACGTTTTGTTCATGCACATTTGAATAAATACACATTTCAGTCAACCTTGGGAGTGCCTTGTTTCTATTTTTCATCTCATTGTAGAACTCATCATGTTGTAGACCTCATCTCATTGTAGACCTCATCTCATTGTAGCCCTCATCTCATTGTAGCCCTCATCACGTTGTAGACCTCATCTCATTGTAGACCTCATCTCATTGTAGACCTCATCTCAATGTAGACCTCATCACATTATAGACCTCATCTTATTGTAGACCTTATTACATTGTAGAGCTCATCACATTGTAGACCTCATCTCATCATAAGCCTCATCACATTGTAGAAATCATCTCATTGTAGACCTCTTCTCATTGTACACTTCATCTCATTGTACATCTCTTTTCATTGTAGCTCTCATCACATTGTAGATCTCATCTAGTTGTAGACCTCATCTCATTGAAAATCTCATCTCATTATAGACCTCATCACATTGTAGACCTCATCTCATTGTAGACCTCATCTCATTGTAGACCTCATCTCATTGTAGACCACATCACATTGTAGACCTCATCTCATTGTAGACCACATCACATTGTAGACCTCATCTCTTTGTAGACCTCATCACATTGTAGAAATCATCTCATTGTAGACCTCTTCTCATTGTAGACCTCATCTCATTGTAGACCTCATCTCCTTGTAGACCACATCACATTGTACACTTCATCTCATTGTACATCTCTTTTCATTGTAGCTGTCATCACATTGTAGACCTCATCTAGTTGTAGACTTCATCTCATTATAGACCTCATCTCATTATAGACCTCATCACATTGTAGACCTCATCTCATTGTAGACCTCATCTCATTGTAGACCTCATCTCATTGTAGACCACATCACATTGTACACTTCATCTCATTGTACATCTCTTTTCATTGTAGCTCTCATCACATTGTAGACCTCATCACATTGTAGACCTCATCTAGTTGTAGACCTCATCTAGTTGTAGACTTCATCTCATTATAGACCTCATCTCATTATAGACCTCATCACATTGTAGACCTCATCTCATTGTAGACCTCATCACATTGTAGACCTCATCTCATTTAGACCTCATCACATTGTGGACCTCATCATGGATAGGTATTAGAGTAAGAGAGGATTATATATAGGAGTGTGAGAGAGCAGAGATAGTTCTGCACAATAGTTATTGGAGTGAGGACATGCTCTGTATTAAGGTCTGTCACAGAACCAGGTGGTATTCTCCAATGGTCAGGAGCCTACAACTTACCTCGGAACAGGCTTAGAAGAGTCCAGGGACCAGTTGGGCGTCGGGGCAAGTGTATCACTGCAGGCCCATATACAGATGGAGAGACTAGAAGCCGTCTGAGGTAGTGGAGCGGACCAGGGAATTCGCTGAGATGACGAATGGGGGAAAGCAAGAAGTACAGACTCAGCTGCTTTAAGGCTAATACCCAGGGTGAAGGCTAGACAGTAAAAGTACCCCAAAGAATAGCAGCAGAAAAACAGAGGTGTAATGGCCATGTCTGTCCATAAGATTGAAGACTGACTAAAACAGTTGTTGTTTTGCAAAAAGTCTCTCTGTGTGATGTGTTGCCGTGCTACGTCTATGACGGTGACCGTGGGGTAGTGGACGTAACCAAGTAATTGTCACATCCCCAGGCAGGGGCAAAAACACAAACACAAGTTCAGTTTAATAAAGTAGAGCGGAGCCCTGCCGGCCATAAAACACAAACTGAACTTTTCTGTACCTGAAGATCTGATGTCCCTTCATGGTCACCGGGGGTCAGTTTTGGCTTCTGGTCACTCAGCTACAGATTACTCAGAGTTCGTGGCACAAATCAGAGGCGACGTTTTGCTGTGGATGTGATGGGTATCAGCCTTATTGCCATCCACACTGTTTCTATTCCTGAAGCTGTAAATGATAAACGTTCTCTGGATTATAAAGTCTTTATGAGGTTTACACTTCTTCTATAAGATGACCAGGCAGCCGGGAACTCCAATTGGATGGTTGGATCTATGAGTTGACCTGGCAGCCGGGGGCTCCCCATTAGATGGTTGGATCTATAAGATGACCAGGCGGCTGGGGGCTCCACATTAGATGGTTGGATCTATAAGATGACCAGGCGGCCGGGGGCTCCACATTAGATGGTTGGATCTATAAGATGACCCGGCAGCCGAGGGCTCCACATTGGATGGTTGAGGCTCAACATTGGATGGTTGGATCTATATGATGACCAGGCAGCTGGGGGGCTCCACATTGCATGGTTGGATCTATAAGATGACAAGGTGGCCGGGGGGCTCCACATTGGATGGTTGAGGCTCCACATTAGATGGTTGGATCTATAAGATGACAAGGCGGCCAGGGGGCTTCACATTGGATGGTTGGATCTATACGATGACAAGGCGGCCGGGGGGCTCCACATTGGATGGTGGGGGTTCCACATTGGATGGTTGGATCTATAAGATGACCCGGCAGCCGAGGACTACACATTGGATGGTTGGATCTATAAGATGACCAGGCGACCTGGGGCTCTACATTAGATGGTTCGATCTATAAGATGACCCGACAGTCGGGGGCTCCACATTAAATGGTTGGATCTATAAGATGACAAGGCGGCCGGGGGGCTCCACATTGGATGGTTGGATCTATAAGATGACAAGACGGCCGGGGGGCTCCACATTGGATGGTTGGATTTATAAGATGACAAGGCGGCCGGGGGGCTCCACATTGGATGGTTGGATCTATAAGATGACAAGGCGGCCGGGGGGCTCCACATTGGATGGTTGGATCTATAAGATGACAAGGCGGCCGGGGGGCTCCACATCGGATGGTTGGATCTATAAGATGACAAGGCGGCCGGGGGGCTCCACATTGGATGGTTGGATCTATAAGATGACAAAGCGGCCGGGGGGCTCCACATTGGATGGTTGGATCTATAAGATGACAAGGCGGCCGTGGGCTCCACATTGGATGGTTGGATCTATAAGATGACAAGGCGGCCGGGGGGCTCCACATCGGATGGTTGGATCTATAAGATGACAAGGCGGCCGGGGGGCTCCACATTGGATGGTTGGATCTATAAGATGACAAAGCGGCCGGGGAGCTCCACATTGGATGGTTGGATCTATAAGATGACAAGGCGGCCGTGGGCTCCACATTGGATGGTTGGATCTATAAGATGACAAGGCGGCCGGGGGGCTCCACATTGGATGGTTGGATCTATAAGATGACAAGGCGGCCGGGGGGCTCCACATTGGATGGTTGGATCTATAAGATGACAAGGCGGCTGGGGGGCTCCACATTGGATGGTTGGATCTATAAGATGACAAGGCGGCCGGGGGGCTCCACATTAGATGGTTGGATCTATAAGATGGGGCTTTTATCTATGTGTACACCAGATGTAAAGATGTGATCTTAGCCGGGTCTTAGTGATATATTTTGCTACATTTCTATTAATCTGGGATTTGCTCTTTAACAGTGCTTGTGCCGTCCTCCTCCTCCTCTCTCGGGTGGACGGTAAACTTTCCTGACGGCTACACATTCACCGGCTACAATGCACTTGCCCCATAATGACCCCATAACCTCAATATTCCCGGTAAGCGGAGCTCGGTGGCACTGACAAATCACCGTGAACTGTGCGGCCGCACATCTGCTCTATTGTCCCGCAGTGAAGTATTCTGACGATTCGCTCTTTTGTAAACTGACTTTACGGTAACATCAGATCCATATTTAATGTTGTTTGTAGAAGCCAAGCCTGCGGTTATTACACGCTGTAATCCTTAAATAATCTCCGCCAGCTGCTGCTATCTGTTATCAGCGCCGCCTGCACAATGCCCTGGATGGTGTTTGATCCGGATGATACATTGTAACTTTTACTGAATGGATGATAAATAAGGCGAGAGATGAGGCTCCGACATTCACTTCCCCAAACAATGCATCATCAGTGAATCGCGTCTCCGCTCCCGTCATCTGCGTCTTACATCGCGGGGTTTATGGTGGCGATTTTCTAACTGAAATGAATGGAGAAGAGTTCTGCTCTGAAGTCCAGAGGTTAACTTCGCCTTTCAGTTACATACAGGACAGATAATAGATTACACCATTCTATTTCCCCGCAGTCTCATCACATCCGAGAGTAAATCAGATACTTATTCTCAAAATGGTGGAGATTTCCCTACATTGTTGAATACGTCACGATTCTCTGAGCTGCATTTCATGACTTTGCATTTATCTTTCTGGCCTCCTCCTTCATCAGGATACAGGAGCGAACGCGAACAGATGAGGCCCCTGTGCAAGAACAGTATAGGCCCTGTGCAAGAACAGTATATGGGCCCCTGTGCAAGAACAGTATATGGGCCCCTGTGCAAGAACAGTATATGGGCCCCTGTGCAAGAACAGTATATGGGCCCCTGTGCAAGAACAGTATATGGGCCCCTGTGTAAGAACAGTATATGGGCCCCTGTGCAAGAACAGTATATGGGCCCCTGTGCAAGAACAGTATATGGGCCCCTGTGTAAGAACAGTATATGGCCCCTGTGCAAGAACAGTATATGGGCCCCTGTGTAAGAACAGTATATGGGCCCCTGTGCAAGAACAGTATATGGCCCCTGTGCAAGAACAGTATATGGGCCCCTGTGCAAGAACAGTATATGGGCCCCTGTGCAAGAACAGTATATGGGCCCCTGCGCAAGAACAGTATATGGGCCCCTGTGCAAGAACAGTATATGGCCCCTGTGCAAGAACAGTATATGGCCCCTGTGCAAGAACAGTATATGGCCCCTGTGCAAGAACAGTATATGGGCCCCTGTGCAAGAACAGTATATGGGCCCCTGTGCAAGAACAGTATATGGGCCCCTGTGTAAGGACAATATATGGGCCCCTGTGTAAGAACAGTATATGGGCCCCTGTGTAAGAACAGTATATGGCCCCTGTGCAAGAACAGTATATGGGCCCCTGTGTAAGAACAGTATATGGGCCCCTGTCACAAGGGCCCCGTGTAAGAACCATACGATGTTAGCCACTTACTGTTTGGATGTGGGAGGTAATATATTGGCTGTTTTGACAGTTACCCTGGATATTTATCAGATGGCCTAAAACAACCAATCACAGCTCTGCTTCTATTCTGCTACAAGTCATTAATAGGAGTGCTGATTGGTTGCTATAGGCAACGAAGGACATTCTTAGTATAAGAAGCTTATGTGTCATTGAATATGATTTCGGTGGGGAGAGGGAAAGAGGGAGAAAGGGAGAGAGGGAGAGAAGGAGAGTGTGAGAGAGAGAGGGGGAGTGGGAGAGAGGGAGAAAGAGAGAGAGGGAGAGTGGGAGAGAGAGAGGGGGAGTAGGAGAGAGGGAGAAAGAGAGAGAGGGAGAGTGGGACAGAGAGAGGGGGAGTGGGAGAGAGGGAGAAAGAGAGAGAGAGAGTGGGAGAGAGAGGGAGAGTGGGAGAGAGGGAGAAAGAGAGAGAGGGAGAGTGGGAGAGAGAGAGGGGGAGTGGGAGAGAGGGAGAAAGAGAGAGAGAGAGTGGGAGAGAGAGAGGGGGAGTGGGAGAGAGGGAGAAAGAGAGAGAGAGAGAGAGAGGGAGAGTGGAAAGAGAGAGAAGGAGAGTGTGAGAGAGAGAAAGAAGGAGAGTGGGAGAGAGAGAGGGGGAGAGAGGGAGAAAGAGAGGGAGAGTGGGAGAGAGAGAAAGGGAAGTGGGAAGTGGGAAAAAGGGACAGAGGGAACCTGAGAAAAGGAGAGAGTGGGAGGAGAGTGGGAGAGAGATAGAGAGTGGGAGAGAGGGAGAGTGGGAGAATAGTAGAGAGAAGGAGAGTGGGATAAAGGGAGAGTGGGAGAGAGAGTGAGGGAGAAAGTTATTGAGGGAAAGTGGGAGAGAGCGAGGGAAGGAAAGTTTGAGAGAGGGAGAGAGAAAGTGGGGAGAGAGAGGGAGAGTGGAAGAGAGAGAGAGGGAGACTGGGAGAGAGAGAGAGGGAGAGCGGGAGAAAGAGAGCGGGAGAGTGGCAGAGAGAGGGACCGTGGGAGAGAGAGAGGGAGAGTGGAAGAGAGAGAGGGAGGGCGGGAGAAAGAGAGCGGGAGAGTGGCAGAGAGAGGGAGAGTGGAAGAGAGAGAGGGAGAGCGGGAGAGTAAGAGAGGGAGAAAGGGAGAGTGGGAGAGAAGGAGAGTGAGAGAAAGAGAAAGTGGGAAAGAGGGACAGAGGGAACGTGAGAAAGGGAGACAGTGAGAGGAGAGTGGGAGAGAGAGAGGGAGAGGAAGAGAGAGAGAGTGAGAAAGGGAGAGTGGGAGAGAGGGAGAGTGGGGGAGAGAGAGGAAGAGGGAGAGAGTGAGAAAGGGAGAGTGGGAGAGAGGGAGAGTGGGAGAGAGAGAGGAAGAGTGGGAGAGTGAGAAAGGGATAGTGGGAGAGAGGGAGAGTGGGAGAGAGAGAGGAAGAGGGAGAGAGTGAGAAAGGGAGAGTGGGAGAGAGGGAGAGTGGGGGAGAGAGAGGAAGAGGGAGAGAGTGAGAAAGGGAGAGTGGGAGAGAGGGAGAGTGGGAGAGAGAGAGGAAGAGTGGGAGAGTGAGAAAGGGATAGTGGGAGAGAGGGAGAGTGGGAGAGAGAGAGGAAGAGAGAGAGAGTGAGAAAGGGAGAGTGGGAGAGAGGGAGAGTGGGGGAGAGAGAGGAAGAGGGAGAGAGTGAGAAAGGGAGAGTGGGAGAGAGGGAGAGTGGGAGAGAGAGAGGAAGAGTGGGAGAGTGAGAAAGGGATAGTGGGAGAGAGGGAGAGTGGGAGAGAGAGAGGAAGAGGGAGAGAGTGAGAAAGGGAGAGTGGGAGAGAGGGAGAGTGGGAGAGAGAGAGGAAGAGTGGGAGAGAGGGAGAGTGGGGGAATGGCAGAAAGGAGAGTGGGATAAAGGGAGAGAGGGAGAGATAAAGGGAGAGTGGGAGAGAGAGTGAAGGAGAAAGGGATTGAGGGAAAGTGGGAGAGCGCGAGGGAGAGAGAGGGAGAGTGTGAAAGAGGAGGAGTGGGGGAGAGACAGGCAAAGAGAGGGAGACTTAGTTACAATTCCGGGCAACATTGGGTACTGCAGCTAGTATATAATAAAAATTGCTACCCCATAGCTCTGCCAGACTGTATGGATGAGCTCTGCCACACATGATGAGATATAAGGGGGTAACGCGAATGTGGAAGCGGCTCTTGAGATCTCTGATGGCTCCACATCCAGGAGCCTAGAAGTATAAATGGCACATGGTAGGTGGGGTCTCTTTACAGATTTTGCATTGTGGCCCCGGTGCTTCATGTTGCGCCGTTGGCGTTTTTTGTTTTTCTGCTTCATTTTTTCCCATTCTTTTGATTTTCTTGACCTCAGAGTCTGGTGCTCGGGTCGGGCGGCCCCGGAGGCGCTCACCTCTGAGACTCCGGAGATTTAATGATGGAAGATACGGATGTCACCAGCTGTCACTGGCTTTATGTAACTCCGCTCCTACAATGTTGTGTAAATGTTTGCAATCACAGAGGACGTTACCTCGCTGACCCATTGTGCTTCTCCTCCAGAATAAAACCTGACAGAGGTCTTGGTGCCAGATAGTGACTGTTCCAAAAGCCTCAGCTGGGAGCATCTGAACTCGCGCATGGTTTGTATTCACGCGTAAACACTGTAAATGCAAAATGACGAGAAAAAAACAAAACATTTCCCTGAAACTGACCCTTTAAAGAGCCAAGAACATGAATATTTTATACTTCACTCCAGGGTAAGAGCAGGTTCAACAAAATGATAAAAGAGGAAGATGCAGCTCCATAAAACTCCCAAAACTTTATTACAAGAAGCACTAAAAATGTGAGAACACGGTGCAATAAGGGGAAGTTGCTTTTATTGCACCGTTCTTGAATTTTAGTGCTTTTTGTAATAAAGTTTTTGGAATTTTATGGAGCTGGATCTTCCTGTTTTATCATTTTGTTGATCCGTGCTCCGATGCGCACCCTGAGCCTGGTGTACCGGGGGCTGGGATACCCTCCTCTTCACATAAGAGCAGGTTCAGGAGATGTATGGCAGATTCTGAGGGAGGATTGTCCAAATTACAGTATAAGGCTAAAATAAAAACTGCCCCCCCTCCCCCCAATTTCCACCCCCCTCCCCCATGTATGGAGCTTTCTGCTGCTGAAGATTTTCTTTTATGAATCTATTGGAGATGCCGAAAAGCTTCCTGTGCACATGGACTTTGCAGCAATTTTTACGTGGATTTATCCAGACATTAATGAACATATTTTCACTTCCCCCCCCAACAGCACGTCTCACTGGTGACATTGTGTCTGGAGACTCCCGGGGCATCTGAACCTGACTCTGAATATGTCACGTGTATAGGGACAGACTCTTGGCTAGTGTTACCTTACTATCTGGGACCATGCACTTTAAATGTAGTTTCTACCTTTGGGCACATTAATGGTTAATTCTTTCTTGGCGCAGCAGCAGACTTCCTCAGCTGGCAGCAGTTAATCACTTCTAGCCTGGATATAAGCCCCCTGCTTCCTGGACTTGTTGCTGGTTATTCTATTCAGTTAGGAGCTAGCCAGGGAGCAGAGAGGATGTGGTGGATACTGCTGTTGCTGTTTACTGTGGTTTGTGCAAGTGGGGTTTTTTTTTTGCACTACCTCCTTTCCCTTGTTATCCCTTCCCATATATCCTTGGTTGTTCCTAGTGTAGGTTTTAGGTGTGTATGAGGTTTTATTTTACCTGTGTCTGTTTTTCATTGTTGGTGGAGATTTTGGGATCTCTGTCCTGGGTGGTGTAGGTGGTGGGGACTTTGTCATCAGGACCAGGACAGGAGGCAGGACCAGGTCGAGGGTCCGGACTTCCCTACCTTTAAGGATACCTCCCAGTGTAAGGGTGAGTTCAGGGATCCCAGTCTTAGGGTCTGCATAGGTTTTCCTGTGTTCCCTGGCCATCTGTTACACACCCGTCCCTGACAGAATATCTATATAGTAATATATTCATGTTGGAGAAGCTCTGGAGCTAACACTGAACTGCTGTTACTGACCCCTCCACCTCAGCTCTGCCTCTATCCTTACTCTACCTTGCTCCTTACGTTGCTCTGGTCTGCCGCTGCCTGGCTGCCACTTTGCATCTATTCTGCCTGGTTCTGACTCCTCTTTCTTACTCAGTGCTAGTGATGGCTAATTTCTGATCGATTCGGTACAAAGAGTCGGCAATGGTCTATGAACGATGGGTGACAGCCACTTGTAGTTCCAGAATAGCTCTCCTTGGGAGTTAGATTATGGTGTCCACCTGCCAATGTGACTAAAACCCCGCCGATGCAGAACCGTGCCACCCAACTATTTCATTGGCTGGCTGTAGTGGATTTAACTGTTACTATGTGTTAACCTGATGGATGAACTCATATTTAATAGGGATCAATTTAGGATCAGAAAGAGATGGATCTTTTTGGAGAGTGAAGCTAAATTCTGCAGATCCCCAAAAAGAGCTAGACTGCCCATCACTAGAATTGACTGATCCTGTACCATGTTCTGGGGTTTATAACTCAACAATAGGGTACGTGTATGAGGTGGCACCACCGGACAGGTCCTGTTCCAACCCACTTCTGTCATATAAGGGACGTGGAGGACAAACTCCTTTTTTATACTGAGAGATCACTGTACTGGTCAGTTTCCATGATAATTTATACTTTATTCTACACAAACTTACCGTAACTACGAGGATCAAGGACAGTCAATATGTGTAGATCTAAAAGTTCTCTCTTTGCTCCTTGGAAAGAGAGGAGGATACACAAGGTCCCCATGCTTTTCGGTCAATAGGATAGCCGGGATAGGACTCATCACTGGAGCCAACGAGAATCTGTGCAACCCGGACTGAAGAACATAGATGTGGAAAGTTTAGTTGATCCCAGTAAAGTTCTCCGGCCACCGCTCCACATTAAGCTAGGCTGTGAAAGCTCTACCAAAAGGAGAGACTTTTACCTGTGAACCAAGTTTCAGGGACTGTCCAAAGCAATACATTTGTGTGGGTCCAGATACCCAGAAGCTCATGAAGGACGGCGTGTTCAAAACAAAAATGAAAGCTGTTGAGAAAATGGCTAGGGATTCTTTTAAAGAAGATGAAAGGTGAAGATGATGGAGGAGGATACCAAGGTAGATGGAAGGTGAAGATGATGGAGGAGGATACCAAGGTAGATGGAAGGTGAAGATGATGGGGGACGATACCAAGGTAGATGGAAGGTGAAGATGATGGGGGACGATACCAAGGTAGATGGAAGGTGAAGATGATGGAGGGGGATATCAAGGTAGATGGAAGGTGAAGATGATGGAGGAGGATACCAAGGTAGATGGAAGGTGAAGATGATGGGGGACGATACCAAGGTAGATGGAAGGTGAAGATGATGGCGGACGATACCAAGGTAGATGGAAGGTGAAGATGATGGGGACAATACCAAGGTAGATGGAAGGTGAAGATGATGGGGGATGATACCAAGGTAGATGGAAGGTGAAGATGATGGGGACAATATCAAGGTAGATGGAAGATGATGGAGGAGGATACCAAGGTAGATGGAAGGTGAAGATGATGGGGACAATACCAAGGTAGATGGAAGGTGAAGATGATGGGGACAATACCAAGGTAGATGGAAGGTGAAGATGATGGGGACAAAACCAAGGTAGATGGAAGGTGAAGATGATGGGGGATGATACCAAGGTAGATGGAAGGTGAAGATGATGGAGGATGATACCAAGGTAGATGGAAGGTGATGATGATGGAGGAGGATACCAAGGTAGATGGAAGGTGAAGATGATGGGGGACGATACCAAGGTAGATGAAAGGTGAAGATGATGGAGGATGATACCAAGGTAGATGGAAGGTGAAGATGATGGAGGATGATACCAAGGTAGATGGAAGGTGAAGATGATGGAGGACGATTCCAAGGTAGATGGAAGGTGAAGATGATGGGGGATGATACCAAGGTAGATGGAAGGTGAAGATGATGGGGGATGATACCAAGGTAGATGGAAGGTGAAGATGATGGAGGATGATACCAAGGTAGATGGAAGGTGAAGATGATGGAGGATGATACCAAGGTAGATGGAAGGTGAAGATGATGGGGGACGATACCAAGGTAGATGGAAGGTGAAGATGATGGGGGACGATACCAAGGTAGATGGAAGGTGAAGATGATGGGGAAGATACCAAGGTAGATGGAAGGTGATGATGATGGAGGAGGATACCAAGGTAGATGGAAGGTGAAGATGATGGGGGACGATACCAAGGTAGATGGAAGGTGAAGATGATGGAGGATGATACCAAGGTAGATGGAAGGTGATGATGATGGAGGAGGATACCAAGGTAGATGGAAGGTGAAGATGATGGGGGACGATACCAAGGTAGATGGAAGGTGAAGATGATGGAGGATACCAAGGTAGATGGAAGGTGAAGATGATGGAGGATACCAAGGTAGATGGAAGGTGAAGATGATGGAGGATGATACCAAGGTGGATGGAAGGTGAAGATGATGGAGGATGATACCAAGGTAGATGGAAGGTGAAGATGATGGAGGACGATACCAAGGTAGATGGAAGGTGAAGATGATGGAGGACAATACCAAGGTAGATGGAAGGAGAAGATGATGGGGGCGATACCAAGGTAGATGGAAGGTGAGGATGATGGGGGACGACACCAAGGTAGATGGAAGGAGAAGATGATGGGGGCGATACCAAGGTAGATGGAAGGTGAGGATGATGGAGGACGATACCAAGGTAGATGGAAGGTGAAGATGATGGAGGACAATACCAAGGTAGATGGAAGGAGAAGATGATGGGGGCGATACCAAGGTAGATGGAAGGTGAGGATGATGGGGGACGACACCAAGGTAGATGGAAGGAGAAGATGATGGGGGCGATACCAAGGTAGATGGAAGGTGAGGATGATGGAGGACGATACCAAGGTAGATGGAAGGAGAAGATGATGGGGGCGATACCAAGGTAGATGGAAGGTGAGGATGATGGGGGACGACACCAAGGTAGATGGAAGGTGAAGATGATGGAGGACGATACGAAGGTAGATGGAAGGTGAAGATGATGGAGGACGACACCAAGGTAGATGGAAGGTGAGGATGATGGGAGACGACACTAAGGTAGATGGAAGGTGAAGATGATGGAGGATGATACCAAGGTAGATGGAAGGTGAAGATGATGGGGGACGATACCAAGGTAGATGGAAGGTGAAGATGATGGGGGACGATACCAAGGTAGATGGAAGGTGAAGATGATGGAGGATACCAAGGTAGATGGAAGGTGAAGATGATGGAGGATGATACCAAGGTAGATGGAACGTGAAGATGATGGAGGATGATACCAAGGTAGATGGAAGGTGAAGATGATGGAGGACGATGCCAAGGTAGATGGAAGGTGAAGATGATGGAGGACGATACCAAGGTAGATGTAAGGTGAAGATGATGGGGGACGATACCAAGGTAGATGGAAGGTGAAGATGATGGAGGATGATACCAAGGTAGATTGAAGGTGAAGATGATGGAGGACGACACCAAGGTAGATGGAAGGTGAAGATGATGGAGGATGATACCAAGGTAGATGGAAGGGGAAGATGATGGAGGATGATACCAAGGTAGATGGAAGGTGAAGATTATGGAAGATGATCCCAAGGTAGATGGAAGGTGAAGATGATGGAGGATGATACCAAGGTAGATGTAAGGTGAAGATGATGAGGACGAAAGCAAGGTAGATGGAAGGTGAAGATGATGGGGACGATACGAAGGTAGATGGAAGGTGAAGATGATGGAGGACGACTGCTGGAGGCTTCACAGAGAAGATCTGCAGCTTCTATAAGAGAAAAGGAGCAAGAATTAATTTCAATAAACTTACAGAATCAATGTTTAATAATTTATATATAGAATATTTTGCACATTTTTTTCCTACAATAAAGATTTTTCTCGTTCATGTCACTTGTATGGAATTTCATCTGCATTTTGTTGAAAATCCAAACATGAGGGTTAAAAATAGTTTTCTGAAATTGGGGCAAAAAACCCCCATAAGAGTCAGTCCCTGGATTTGAAGCCATTTTCATAGACTCATACTCTGCCTCCCTGTGTAATCGATTTGTCTTTTTATCCTTGATGTATCAATAGTGTTAATACGTTTGATATAATTGATACCTTTTACACAACTTTGAAACCTTGTTGCTCGGAATCGTCTCCAGTCCCCGGCCTCGTGCCATGTGCGGGAATAATACCTGAATGTTCCTGTCTTTCGGCCATGGAAGGACGCGGCGCACACAGCGGGCGATATGCAAATCAGTGACCGTGATGCAGATGAGCGCGGCACAGAATTTACATAAATTATTTTATTTCTTCCTTTATTAAGCCCACAATCAGCTCTCTGCACTCAGCGCATTGTATCTGTGACCAAGGACAAGTTATCATTCACATGTTTGAGTCACCTAAGATGAGTTCATGCATGAAATATATAGATGAAGGGTCTCATAGTGCCGCAAACATCATCCGATAAGTAGAATAGGTGGGTGCGGGTCCGGAGAGGGGGAGACCGGAACTGCTGGACTAACTATGAAGATATGTCCATGCCTGGAATAGTCCTCTAAAAAGATTGCTCAGGACAATCCACCATCAGTCGTGTGGAATATAATAGTGTGATGGGTGCGGGCGCAGCGCCTGAGACCTCTACCGAGCAGAGCCGCCGCACAGCGCCAATTTCAGCCAGGATTTTGGAATGTTTTCCCAACACTTTTCGATTTATTCATTTAATGTTAATGGGATTCGTCGGCACAATCGTAGCTATTTTGTGCAACTAATAGAGATTGGGGCCCTGTATCACAATGCCAAGGTTAACCAGCGGACGGCACATTTACATGGGTTTGGTCAACAAAGTAGCTTAGTGTTTACCATTGTTATCTTGTTAATATGGGCAGCATGGTGGCTCAGTGGTGGCCTCAGTTAGAATTTGGCAGAATAATGGCTCAGTGGTTGGTACAGATATAGTATATGGAAATTTAGGCAACACTGTGCTTCTGTGTTTGGCACTATAACAAGGTGTTTTGGGCAGCGCTGTGCTTCTGTGTTTCTTACTATTACTTGGCGTTTTGGGCAGCGCTGTGCTTCTGTGTTTGGCACCATTACTTGGCGTTTTGGGCAGTGCTGTGCCTCTGTGTTTGACACCATTACTTGGCGTTTTGGGCAGCGCTGTGCTTCTGTGTTTAGCACCATTACTTGGTGTTTTGGGCAGCGCTGTGCTTCTGTGTTTGGCACCATTACTTGGCGTTTTGGGCAGCGCTGTGCTTCTGTATTTGGCACCATTACTTTGCGTTTTGGGCAGCGTTGTGCTTCTGTATTTGGCACCATTACTTGGCATTTTGGGCAGCGCTGTGCCTCTGTTTAGCACCATTACTTGGTGTTTTGGGCAGCGCTGTGCTTCTGTTTTTGGCACCATTACTTGGCGTTTTGGGCAGCGCTTTGCTTCTGTATTTGGCACCATTACTTGGCGTTTTGGGCAGCGCTTTGCTTCTGTTTTTGGCACCATTACTTGGCGTTTTGGGCAGCACTGTGCTTCTGTGTTTGGCACCATTACTTGGCGTTTTGGGCAGCGCTGTGCTTCTGTATTTCTTACTATTACTTGGCGTTTTGGGCAGCGCTGTGCTTCTGTGTTTGGCACCATTACTTGGCGTTTTGGGCAGCGCTGTGCTTCTGTATTTGGCACCATTACTTGGTGTTTTGGGCAGCGCTGTGCTTCTGTATTTGGCACCATTACTTGGCGTTTTGGGCAGCCCTGTGCTTCTGTGTTTGGCACCATTACTTGGCGTTTTGGGCAGCGCTGTGCTTCTGTGTTTGGCACCATTACTTGGCATTTTGGGCAGCGCTTTGCTTCTGTATTTGGCACCATTACTTGGCGTTTTGGGCAGCGCTGTGCTTCTGTATTTGGCACCATTACTTGGCGTATTGGGCAGCGCTGTGCTTCTGTGTTTGGCACCCTTACTTGGGGTTTTGGATAGCGCTGTGCTTCTGTGTTTGGCACCATTACTTGGCGTTTTGGGCAGCGCTGTGCTTCTGTATTTGGCACCGTTACTTGGCATTTTGGGCAGCGCTGTGCTTCTGTATTTGGCACCGTTACTTGGCATTTTGGGTAGCGCTGTGCTTCTGTGTTTGGCACCATTACTTGGCGTTTTGGGTAGCGCTGTGCTTCTGTGTTTGGCACCATTACTTGGCATTGTGGGCAGCGCTGTGCTTCTGTGTTTGGCACCATTACTTGGTGTTTTGGGCAGCGCTGTGCTTCTGTATTTGGCACCATTACTTGGTGTTTTGGGCAGTGCTGTGCTTCTGTATTTGGCACCATTACTTGGCGTTTTGGGCAGCGCTGTGCTTCTGTATTTGGCACCGTTACTTGGCGTTTTGGGCAGCGCTGTGCTTCTGTGTTTGGCACCATTACTTGGAGTTTTGGGCAGCGCTGTGCTTCTGTGTTTGGCACCATTACTTGGCGTTTTGGGCAGCGCTGTGCTTCTGTATTTGGCACCATTACTTGGCGTTTTGGGCAGCGCTGTGCTTCTGTGTTTGGCACCATTACTTGGAGTTTTGGGCAGCCCTGTGCTTCTGTGTTTGGCACCATTACTTGGCGTTTTGGGCAGCACTGTGCTTCTGTATTTGGCACCAATACTTGGCGTTTTGGGCAGCGCTGTGCTTCTGTATTTGGCACCGTTATTTGGCGTTTTGGGCAGCACTGTGCTTCTGTGTTTGGCACCATTACTTGGCGTTTTGGGCAGCCCTGTGCTTCTGTGTTTGGCACCGTTACCTGGTGTTTTGTGCAGCACTGTGCTTCTGCATTTGGCAGCATTACTTGGTGTTTTGTGCAGCACTGTGCTTCTGCATTTGGCAGCATTACTTGGTGTTTTGTGCAGCACTGTGCTTCTGTGTTTGGCACCGTTACCTGGTGTTTTGTGCAGCACTGTGCTTCTGTGTTTGGCACCGTTACCTGGTGTTTTGTGCAGCACTGTGCTTCTGCATTTGGCAGCATTACTTGGTGTTTTGTGCAGCACTGTGCTTCTGTGTTTGGCACCGTTACCTGGTGTTTTGTGCAGCACTGTGCTTCTGCATTTGGCAGCATTACTTGGTGTTTTGTGCAGCACTGTGCTTCTGCATTTGGCACCATTACTTGGCGTTTTGGGCAGCGCTGTGCTTCTGTATTTGGCAGCATTACTTGGTGTTTTGTGCAGCACTGTGCTTCTGCATTTGGCACCATTACTTGGCGTTTTGGGCAGCGCTGTGCTTCTGTATTTGGCACCGTTACTTGGCGTTTTGGGCAGCGCTGTGCTTCTGTGTTTGGCACCATTACTTGGCGTTTTGGGCAGCCCTGTGCTTCTGTGTTTGGCACCGTTACCTGGTGTTTTGTGCAGCACTGTGCTTCTGCATTTGGCAGCATTACTTGGTGTTTTGTGCAGCGCTGTGCTTCTGCATTTGGCAGCATTACTTGGTGTTTTGGGCAGCGCTGTGCTTCTGTGTTTGGCACCGTTACCTGGTGTTTTGTGCAGCACTGTGCTTCTGCATTTGGCAGCATTACTTGGTGTTTTGTGCAGCACTGTGCTTCTGCATTTGGCAGCATTACTTGGTGTTTTGTGCAGCGCTGTGCTTCTGCATTTGGCAGCATTACTTGGTGTTTTGGGCAGCGCTGTGCTTCTGTGTTTGGCACCGTTACCTGGTGTTTTGTGCAGCACTGTGCTTCTGCATTTGGCAGCATTACTTGGTGTTTTGGGCAGCACTGTGCGTCTGTTTTTGGCACGATTACAAGGCATTTTGGGCAGCGCTGTGCCTCTGTGTTTGGCATAATTGCAAGGCATTTTGGGCAGTACTTTGGTTATGTATTTCGCACTGTTACTTGGAGTTTTGGGCAGCGCTGTGCTTCTGATTTGGCACCATTACTTGATGTTTTGGGCAGCCTGTGCCTCTGTGTTTGGCATAATTGCAAGGCATTTTGGGCAGCGCTGTGCCTCTATTATTTGCATCATTAGATGACATTTAGGTCATTACTGTGTTTGGCACTGTCACCGGGTCCTTCTCCGATTTCACACAACCAACAGAGCGAGAGATGAGTGAACAACCCAAAGAACATTTATTCCAAGGAAATCAGAAGGTCCATAAAATAATCCACCATACGGAGGGTACAATCAGCCAGTAAAGGGATAAATGTCCCAGGGATGAGCCACAATCCTCCAGCAGTCCTTTTCCAGGGAAATTGGGGTTTCTCAAGGTGTCTTTGGGGTGCGGGCCGCAGTCTTAGCTTCTCCCACGGAGGATAAATCTTACTTCGTATCTCTTGTCCTTCTCACCCTGACTGAATAATCCCCCAGGTAAGCAGAGAGTTTGGGTGGATTCCAGGCCCCCCTCCCCCAGACCTAGGGACAGAAGCACTTCAGGGGGTTATTAACATGCAGACAGGACAATGTACACACAAAGCAACACTCCCAACATCTGAATATACATAACCCACCATATCTCAACATTACAGGCACCATTGCTTGAAATTTTCGGGTAGCATGGTGGTTCAGTGGTTGGCACAGTAACATGGAGATTTTGGCAGTAAGGTGGCTCAGTGGTTGGCACAGTAACATGGAGATTTTGGCAGTAAGGTGGCTCAATGGTTGGCACAGTTACATGGAGATTTTGGCAGTAAGGTGGCTCAGTGGTTGGCACAGTTACATGGAGATTTTGGCAGTAAGGTGTCTCAGTGGTTGGCACAGTAACATGGAGATTTTGGCAGTAAGGTGGCTCAGTGGTTGGCACAGTTACATGGAGATTTTGGCAGTAAGGTGGCTCAGTGGTTGGCACAGTAACATGGAGATTTTGGCAGTAAGGTGTCTCAGTGGTTGGCACAGTAACATGGAGATTTTGGCAGTAAGGTGGCTCAGTGGTTGACACACTTACATGGAGATTTTGGCAGTAAGGTGGCTCAGTGGTTGGCACAGTAACATGGAGATTTTGGCAGTAAGGTGTCTCAGTGGTTGGCACAGTAACATGGAGATTTTGGCAGTAAGGTGGCTCAGTGGTTGGCACAGTTACATGGAGATTTTGGCAGTAAGGTGGCTCAGTGGTTGGCACAGTAACATGGAGATTTTGGCAGTAAGGTGTCTCAGTGGTTGGCACAGTAACATGGAGATTTTGGCAGTAAGGTGGCTCAGTGGTTGGCACAGTTACATGGAGATTTTGGCAGTAAGGTGGCTCAGTGGTTGGCACAGTAACATGGAGATTTTGGCAGTAAGGTGTCTCAGTGGTTGGCACAGTAACATGGAGATTTTGGCAGTAAGGTGGCTCAGTGGTTGGCACAGTTACATGGAGATTTTGGCAGTAAGGTGGCTCAGTGGTTGGCACAGTAACATGGAGATTTTGGCAGTAAGGTGTCTCAGTGGTTGGCACAGTAACATGGAGATTTTGGCAGTAAGGTGGCTCAGTGGTTGGCACAGTTACATGGAGATTTTGGCAGTAAGGTGTCTCAGTGGTTGTCACAGTAACATGGAGATTTTGACAGTAAGGTGTCTCAGTGGTTGGCACAGTAACATGGAGATTTTGGCAGTAAGGTGGCTCAGTGGTTGGCACAGTAACATGGAGATTTTGGCAGTAAGGTGGCTCAGTGGTCGGCACAGTTACATGGAGATTTTGGCAGTAAGGTGGCTCAGTGGTTGGCACAGTAACATGGAGATTTTGGCAGTAAGGTGGCTCAGTGGTTGGCACAGTAACATGGAGATTTTGGCAGTAAGGTGGCTCAGTGGTTGGCACAGTAACATGGAGATTTTGGCAGTAAGGTGGCTCAGTGGTTGGCACAGTTACATGGAGATTTTGGCAGTAAGGTGGCTCAGTGGTTGGCACAGTAACATGGAGATTTTGGCAGTAAGGTGTCTCAGTGGTTGGCACAGTAACATGGAGATTTTGGCAGTAAGGTGGCTCAGTGGTTGGCACAGTTACATGGAGATTTTGGCAGTAAGGTGGCTCAGTGGTTGGCACAGTAACATGGAGATTTTGGCAGTAAGGTGTCTCAGTGGTTGGCACAGTAACATGGAGATTTTGGCAGTAAGGTGGCTCAGTGGTTGGCACAGTTACATGGAGATTTTGGCAGTAAGGTGTCTCAGTGGTTGTCACAGTAACATGGAGATTTTGACAGTAAGGTGTCTCAGTGGTTGGCACAGTAACATGGAGATTTTGGCAGTAAGGTGGCTCAGTGGTTGGCACAGTAACATGGAGATTTTGGCAGTAAGGTGGCTCAGTGGTCGGCACAGTTACATGGAGATTTTGGCAGTAAGGTGGCTCAGTGGTTGGCACAGTAACATGGAGATTTTGGCAGTAAGGTGGCTCAGTGGTTGGCACAGTAACATGGAGATTTTGGCAGTAAGGTGGCTCAGTGGTTGGCACAGTAACATGGAGATTTTGGCAGTAAGGTGGCTCAGTGGTCGGCACAGTTACATGGAGAGTTTCTCTTATATTTGTTGCGTGACCTTAAATTTGTATTATAGGAGAAAAGTGAAAGGAAATTGTTACAATGACTAAAGTCCGGATCCTTCCAAAATTCTGGTGATTGTCACAAGACGTCTTGCAAAACTGATGAAGATACGCAACAGTCGAGCGAACCACGATTGATGGACTTAAAGGATAACTCCGGCTGATAAGGGCACCAGCGATGGGATATCAGCAATTCTCTGGTTTAGAAGCCGAGAGTCTTGTTGTGTTCGCGAAGGTTAATCCAGAAGAGAATCTCCAGATATTAGGAGGCGTCTGATCTCCGCGCAGCGCAGCAAAGCGCAGCGTATCCTCCGGTGCAGTCTGAAGGATGCGCGCTCCCACTTGATGCATGACCTGAGATGATTCCTTACATTTCCTCCATTCCCCGTCCTCTAATCCGACCCAGCGCTCTGTATTCTAATAAAAGCTTAAAATAAAAGAAAATAAAAACGCCTTCAGCTCAGACCTGGACGTAAATGGTTGTACTGGGAAATGGGAAGACGTGAACCATGACACTCGTCGGGGAGATTTATGAAGTCTGCAAATCCATTTGATACGTGCGGTTTATATAGAATTCCCCGCTGATTCCTCTCATCTCGTTACTGACAGCGATAAATCATGTTAAGGAGGCAAAAGAAAAGCGAGTGCGTCTTCAGAGAGTGTTTGATAGCCATCGAATGTCTCCATCACCGGGAAGACGTCTTACAAGGTGAGACCTCTCATCTATACCTAACGTCTCATGTCACACAGGCTGAGATTAATAGTCACCGAATAGACTATACATAAGAGGCAGTACTATAGCGGTTATATTCTTGTACATAGGGGCAGTATTATAGTAGTTATATTCTTGTACATAGGGGGCAGTATTATAGTAGTTATATTCTTGTACATAGGCGCAGTATTATAGTAGTTATATTCTTGTATATAGGGGGCAGTATTATAGTAGTTATATTCTTGTACATAGGAGCAGTATTATAGTAGTTATATTCTTGTACATAGGGGCAGTATTATAGTAGTTATATTTTTGTACATAGGGGCTGTATTATAGTAGTTATATTCTTGTACATAGGGGCTGTATTATAGTAGTTATATTCTTGTACATAGGGGCAGTATTATAGCAGTTATATTCTTGTACATAGGGGCAGTATTATAGTAGTTATATTCTTGTACATAGGGGGCAGTATTATAGTAGTTATATTCTTGTACATAGGCGCAGTATTATAGTAGTTATATTCTTGTATATAGGGGGCAGTATTATAGTAGTTATATTCTTGTACATAGGAGCAGTATTATAGTAGTTATATTCTTGTACATAGGGGCAGTATTATAGTAGTTATATTTTTGTACATAGGGGCTGTATTATAGTAGTTATATTCTTGTACATAGGAGCAGTATTATAGTAGTTATATTCTTGTACATAGGGGCAATATTATAGTAGTTATATTCTTGTACATAGGGGCAGTATTATAGTAGTTCTATTCTTGTACATAGGCGCAGTATTATAGTAGTTATATTCTTGTACATAGGGGCAGTATTATAGTAGTTATATTCTTGTACATAGGGGGCAGTATTATAGTAGTTATATTCTTGTACATAGGGGCAGTATTATAGTAGTTATATTCTTGTACATAGGAGCAGTATTATAGTAGTTATATTCTTGTACATAGGGGGCAGTATTATAGTAGTTATATTCTTGTATATAGGCGCAGTATTATAGCAGTTATATTCTTGTACATAGGCGCAGTATTATAGTAGTTATATTCTTGTACATAGGGGCAGTATTATAGTAGTTATATTCTTGTACATAGGCGCAGTATTATAGTAGTTATATTCTTGTACATAGGAGCAGTATTATAGTAGTTATATTCTTGTACATAGGGGCAGTATTATAGTAGTTATATTCTTGTACATAGGGGCAGTATTATAGCAGTTATATTCTTGTACATAGGGGCAGTATTATAGTAGTTATATTCTTGTACATAGGAGCAGTATTATAGTAGTTATATTCTTGTACATAGGAGCAGTATTATAGTAGTTATATTCTTGTACATAGGAGCAGTAGTATAGCAGTTATATTCTTGTACATAGGCGCAGTATTATAGTAGTTATATTCTTGTACATGTGAACAGTTTTATAGTATATTTATAGTAGTTTTTTTTATTGTATCTAAAGGACAGTAATAATGAATCTTACATAATATTTGATGCATGCATTAATTCTGTGAGGGAGTTAAAATATAAGTTTTGTCTGTGATTTTCCTTTCATAGTACGAGGTGTGAGTATTTCATGGTTTTATGTATACACTCGTCACATTACGGCAGTGATGGTTTTGCTCAGTTTTATACGTCGGTGACATCATGGAGTTAGACGCGGTTTTACAATGCAGATGACAGGATAGTGATAAGTGGATGATTAATGCTGGAGTTCTGCGTCTTCTTTATCCGACTTCTGCTTTAGTTTTAGGCTGTTTCTATATTCTCCGTCTTTGCAGCGACGACGCTTGGTCACTGGCGGGACTCACAGATATTGGTGGCGACGATTAACCCTGTAAAGACTTGAATCTTCTTTAGGATTCCAAGTTAAAAAGTAGTATATTGTGTGGCCGATGATTCACTGGTAGTGATGGGCGAGCGTGGTCAGTACTCGATCGAGCAACGGGGTGGGACGCTCGATACTGCATTGAGTATTCTGGAACTCGGGCGCCATGCTACTCCACCCTACATGTTTCACGGATGATTTTCAGCCACTAAACATGCGGGGATTGCCTGCCAGTGATGGTAACACAGTAGCCATGATGGCTACTGGCATTACAGTGATTTGTCGGCTACATCACGTCATTAGGTCTATATAAGACCCGGAGACACTCAGTGACGCACACTCTACCCGGTAATGTTGTAAGGAGAGTTTCTACTGGAGAAGGGACAGTGTGTTAAAGTGTCACACTATCTGCTGGTGCAACATTAAACCAACAGTCCTTTGTAGGATTAATTAAATTCAAATAGATTCTATTATATACTAATACTCCTCTTAGCTGCAATTAGTATAGGGTGACCTTCTGCAGTAGGGATAGTGTATTAGAGACATTTAGGCAGGGTACATTGCATTACAGTACTTGGTGCTGCCACGTACAACCAACAGTTCTTTTCAGGGTTAATTCAAATAGATTCTATTATATACTAATACTCCTCTTAGCTGCAGTTAGTATAGGGTGAGCTTCTGCAGTAGGGATAGTGTATTAGAGGCATTTAGGCAGGGTACATTGTATTACAGTACTTGGTGCTGCCACGTACAACCAACAGTTCTTTTCAGGGTTAATTCAAATAGATTCTATTATATAATAATACTCCTCTTAGCTGCAGTTAGTATAGGGTGAGCTTCTGCAGTAGGGGCAGTGTATTAGAGGCATTTAGGCAGGGTACATTGCATTACAGTACTTGGTGCTGCCACGTACAACCAACAGTTCTTTTCAGGGTTAATTCAAATAGATTCTATTATATATTAATACTCCTCTTAGCTGCAGTTAGTATAGGGTGAGCTTCTGCAGTAGGGGCAGTGTATTAGAGGCATTTAGGCAGGGTTCATTGCATTAATGTACTTGGTGCTGCCACGTACAACCAACAGTTCTTTTCAGGGTTAATTCAAATAGATTCTATTATATACTAATACTCCTCTTAGCTGCAGTTAGTATAGGGTGAGCTTCTGCAGTAGGGATAGGGTATTAGAGGCATTTAGGCAGGGTACATTGCATTACAGTACTTGGTGCTGCCATGTACAACCAACAGTTCTTTTCAGGGTTAATTCAAATAGATTCTATTATATACTAATACTCCTCTTAGCTGCAGTTAGTATAGGGTGAGCGTCTGCAGTAGGGATAGTGTATTAGAGGCATTTAGGCAGGGTACATTGCATTACAGTACTTGGTGCTGCCACGTACAACCAACAGTTCTTTTCAGGGTTAATTCAAATAGATTCTGTTATATACTAATACTCCTCTTAGCTGCAGTTAGTATAGGGTGAGCTTCTGCAGTAGGGGCAGTGTATTAGAGGCATTTAGGCAGGGTACATTGCATTACAGTACTTGGTGCTGCCACGTACAACCAACAGTTCTTTTCAGGGTTAATTCAAATAGATTCTATTATATACTAATACTCCTCTTAGCTGCAGTTAGTATAGGGTGAGCTTCTGCAGTAGGGGCAGTGTATTAGAGGCATTTAGGCAGGGTTCATTGCATTAATGTACTTGGTGCTGCCACGTACAACCAACAGTTCTTTTCAGGGTTAATTCAAATAGATTCTATTATATACTAATACCCCTCTTTGCTGTAATTAGTATAGGGTGACCTTCTGCAGTAGGGACAGTGTATTAGAGGCATTTAGGCAGGGTACATTGCATTACAGTACTTGGTGCTGCAGTAATTTCAGGGCCAATTCAAATAGATTGTATTCCCTAATAATACTGCTCTTAGATGCGTAAAAATGCGTAAGGCATGTGGTAAGGGAAAATGGACAATCTGTTTATGGTGCATGCAGAGGCCATGGCCACGGGCCAAAGCAAACTGTATCTCCTGTGTGAGGACACTAAACACATGCGTCATCTGGACCTAGCTTCCTGTCTCACTTTGCAGAGGGCGCGGGACGCTACTGTTGAAGCCAGAACAGTGAGAGCAGGTGGTTGGTTGGATGGTAGATAATGCTTCTAGTCAGTTTCCCAGCACCACCCTGTCTACCACACGGTCCAGTCTCACTAGCCAAGAGGCTGGACCCCATAATCCACAATCCACACCCTGATCCTGCTTCCTCCCACCATGGCCAGTCACAGGAGACAAGTGACCCCACACTTAGACATTCCAATGAGTGCTTTACCTTTCCATTTATGGCTTCTTCTGGGCTCTCTATGTGCACATTTCAAGAGGGACATGAGGAGGTCGTGTGTAATGATACCTCATTATTTGAGCAGCCATGGTCAGAAGAAGCTGAAGGTAGAGAACGGCAATTACGTTCCCAAGAGGCGGCTGATGATGAGGCACAGTTGCCAACCAGTCATGTTAAGTCAACAAGGCAGGAGGATCAGAATGAGGAAGTGGAAGACGAGGTGGTGGGTGATGAAGTCATTGACCCAACCTGGTAAAGAGGCATGCAGAGTGTGCACAACAACGCAGAGGCCGAGGGATCCACAGCACCGCAACAGGCAGAAAGAGGCAGAGGTGTGGCCAGAAGAAGGAGGCGGGAAACTGTTCCTCGGAGTACCCACACACAGCCAGATTCCATGCCAGGGGTTATTTCTGGCACTTTTTTATGAAAAGTGCAGAAGACAAAAAAAATCTTAATTTGCAACTTGTGCATACCAAGATAAGCAGAGGCTTGACCACCACCAGCATGCTCAGGAACATGTCATCCAAGCACCCGACTAGGTGGGCAGAACGCCTGAGTCCACAATTAGTGTCTGTGATTGACTTGTGGTGACTCAGGATCAGTAATGTATGTGCACAGTGACTGCAGCAGCAGAATAGTGAGAGCAGCTCTGGAGTATAATACAGGAGGTAACTCAGGATTAGTAATGTATGTACACAGTGACTGCTCCAGCAGAATAGTGAGTGCAGCTCTGCAGTATAATACAGGAGATAACTCAGGATCAGTAATGTAATGTATGTACACAGTGACTGCACCAGCAGAATAGTGAGTGCAGCTCTGGAGTATAATACAGGAGGTAACTCAGGATCAGTAATGTATGTACACAGTGACTGCACCAGCAGAATAGTGAGTGCAGCTCTGGAGTATAATACAGGTGGTAACTCAGGATCAGTAATGTATGTACACAGTGACTGCACCAGCAGAATAGTGAGTGCAGCTCTGGAGTATAATACAGGTGGTAACTCAGGATCAGTAATGTATGTACACAGTGACTGCTCCAGCAGAATAGTGAGTGCAGCTCTGCAGTATAATACAGGAGATAACTCAGGATCAGTAATGTAATGTATGTACACAGTGACTGCAGCAGCAGAATAGTGAGTGCAGCTCTGGGTCTGTCAGAAAAGCCAGGCATTGTATTTTGTTATTTTGGCAGTCTCATGGAGAATGAATGGAGCAGTGATGTCCAGGAGCTGCGCTTTTCAGAGCTCGGTGTCAGGGTGGGTTTTAGCTTCTATAGATGACACTTTCCATTCCACCGTATTACAGTGTAATCTCCCCCTCAGGTATTCTTCATGTACCTCTCTGGGTTTGGTACAATGTTCCCGCATTGAGGCGTTTTCACCCCATCTTTGTAGCATGACATGTTGCATTTCTTCTCTGATTGATGCTCACTGATTTTGCAGGAGAAGGAGCTGATTGACTTTACGTTGTAATCTGTGGTGTCACTCGCCGGATCATCACCAGATCATAGATGCTCCACGTCCGGTGAGGGCCGCCAGCAGCCGAGGGGAGCGCGCCCCTTCTCAGGTCCAGCAGCCGAGAGGAGCGTGTCCCTTCTCAGGTCCAGCAGCCGAGGGGAGCACGCCCCTTCTCAGGTCCAGCAGCCGAGGGGAGCGCGCCCCTTCTCAGGTCCAGCAGCCGAGGGGAGCGCGCCCCTTCTCAGGTCCAGCAGCCGAGGGGAGCGCGCCCCTTCTCAGGTCCAGCAGCCGAGGGGAGCGCGCCCCTTCTCAGGTCCAGCAATCGAGGGGAGCGCGCCCCTTCTCAGGTCCAGCAGCCGAGGGAGCGCGCCCCTTCTCAGGTCCAGCAGCCGAGGGGAGCGCGCCCCTTCTCAGGTCCAGCAGCCGAGGGAGCGCGCCCCTTCTCAGGTCCAGCAGCCGAGGGGAGCGCGCCCCTTCTCAGGTCCAGCAGCCGAGGGGAGCGCGCCCCTTCTCAGGTCCAGCAGCCGAGGGAGCGCGCCCCTTCTCAGGTCCAGCAGCCGAGGGGAGCGCGCCCCTTCTCAGGTCCAGCATCCAGCCAAAAACATCTTGTTCCCGTCTGAGCTCTTGAAATGACCCTGGATTTTCTACGGATTTAGTTTGTCACAAACAAGATTTGTGTGAAATGAATCTGGTATCAGAATGCGGGATGATGTGATGAGATTCTACACAGAAGAGAAGGAAATGTAACAGTGTGTGAGCGAAGAATGGTAGATATCATAATACAATGTATCACTGTATGACTCCTATCTACATATTATCTATTATCTATTATCTATCTATCTATCTATTATCTATTATCTATCTATTATCTATTATCCATCTATTATCTATCTATCTATTATCTATCTATTATCTATCTATTATCTATTATCTATCTATTATCTATCTATTATCTATCTATTATCTAGCTATCTATTATCTATCTATCCCTCTATTATCTATCTATTATCTATTATCTATTATCTATCTGTCATTCTCGGAGTTGGGGAAGTCTGAATACACCGCGTTACACTGACGCTCAGACCTACAGGTTTGCTGGTGCTAGTCATTCACACACAGGTCCGGACCTGCATGGTTATTACTAAGCATGTGTACTTTGGAATAGGTAACCTCCCCGAAGGACCAACATCAGAGGATGACCTGCTAGGCTCCTCAAACTTAAGGCCCCGTCACACGCTAGGATATATCGGGCGATATGTTGTCGGGGTCACAGATTCCGTGACGCACATCCGGCATCGTTAGAGATATCGTAGCGTGTGACAGCTACGAACGACTGTTAACGAGCAAAAATACTCACCTTATCGTTGCTCGTTGACACGTCGTTCATTTTCATAATGTCGTTCCTCCTTCTGCGCGCCGGTTGTTCGTCATTCCGGAGACAGCACACATCGCTCCGTTTTTACACCCCGGGAATGACGAACTCAGCTTACCTGCGTCCCGCGGTTCTCGCCGGCAATGCGGAAGGAAGGAGGTGGGCGGGATGTTACGTCCCGCTCATCTCCGCCCCTCCGTTTCTATTGGCCGGCCGCTGTGTGACGTCACTGTGACGCCGAACATCCCTCCCCCTTCAGGAAGAGGATGTTCACCGCCCACAGCGACGTTGTTAGGGAGGTAAGTGCGTGTGACGGGGGTCAACGACATTGTGCGCTGCGGTCAACGAATTGCCCGTGACGCACAAACGACGAGGGCGGGTGCAATCGCACGATATATTGTCGCGTGTGACGGGGCCTTTACACTCAGGAATCACAACTGTCCCGCTCCGACCACCTCTTCTGGGGGACACCGAGGTCTGATGTTACCCTGAGGAGTGGGATGGTAAACAATGTTTCCCTCCAATAGTATGTCAGTCACTTTGGCCGGAAAAAATGGTGTTAAAGAGGAAATGTACACACTCTGGTTGTGTCCCTCCAACCGACCATGCTTTGGTAGAGATGGACAAACCCCTATGAAATGACCCTTATGACCACAGTAAATGCATGCACCCATCCGACAGCGAACCGCAAGCAGCCTAGTATGAAGCAAGACCCCCTCCCAACTGCATGGGTTCATCCAGATGCACCTGTGGGACCTCTTCCTGAGCAAGAACTAAGAGGAACCGTGTCCTAGTTGGTCTCTCAATAAGGTGTCTATCCACCCTAATCGCAAGGGCACTGTGGCCTCCAGCAACTAAGGAGCAGCATACTGCTCCAGACAATCCCTCAGCCAATCAGACAGACCCTCACAGAAATGACTCGTGGGGTCAGGATCATTCTATTGGGTGTCAGTGGTCCATCTACGAAACTCAGAGCAGTTCCTCACCTGTCGCCGAAAAGGTTATCTGAAAACCTGAGAGACCCTGTAGTAACCCTGGCTAGTGAGCTGGCAGATGAGGATCACTAGTCCCACCGCTCCACTAATTCAACAAGATGGGAAAGACAGACACACGGGGAGGGAGGATGCAAACACAGAACTCCACGGCTGCAGCCAGACTCCAAGGCGGCAGATGGACGGGCACAGGACAGTACCCCAGCAGCTCCTTCCATCAAGGTGGCCCGAATAGAATGAATTATATCCTTCTATCAACAGCCATGGCTGCTGGGTATAGCCACTACTTAAATGTGAGGACCGTGGTAACTAACCAGCTGCACCTGACATGGACTGCTGGAAAGCTGCTGACAACCCCCCCCCCCCCCCCGCCCCCTGACATTAACCTTTTCATCACCAAAGGAAAGAAACAAATTTAATATTAAGAATCTCCAAACAGAATGAGACTCAGGCCCTGAATCTGATGCAGGTCTCTATATGCAGAGAGACCCCCATGACACTATCTATCATTTATCTATTATCTATTTTTTTTTTGGGGGGGGGGTTGCTATCTTTTGGGGGTGTCTTCTTTCTTTAATGAAGGGTCCTGCTGTATTCTTTAACTTTTTAACTACTTTGACACATCCTTATGTAACCACAACTAGGACTAATGTTTGGAGTAGGGCTTATATTTTAAGCATACTCTAAAGAAATCCTACTGGAGCTTATTTTCAGGGAAACAGGATATCTAACTATTATCTATCTATTATCTATCATTTATCTATCATTTATCTATCATCTATTATCTATTATCTATCTATTATCTATTATCTATCATCTATTATCTATTATCTATCTATTATCTATCATTTATCTATAATTTATCTATCTATTATCTATCATCTATTATCTATCAATTATCCATCTATCTATTATATATCTATTATATATCTATTATCTATCTATCCATTATCTATCTATTATCTACTATCTATCTATTATCTATCTATTATCTATCTATCTATTATCTATCTATCTATTATCTATCTATTATCTATCTATTATCTATCTATCTATTATCTATCTATTATCTATCTATCTATCCCTCTATCTATCTATTATCTATCTATTATCTATCTATCTATTATCTATCTATTATCTATTTATTTATCTATGTATCTATTTATCTATCTATCTATTATCTATCTATCTATCTATTATCTATCTATTATCTATCTATCCCTCTATCTATCTATCTATCTATCTATTATCTATCTATCTATCTATCTATTATCTATCTATCTATCCCTCTATCTATCTATCCCTCTATCTATCTATCTATCTATCTATTTATCTATCTATCCCTCTATCTATCTATCTATTATCTATCTATCTATTTATCTATCTATCTTTGGTTATGTCTGACTTTCTTTGCCATCTCTTTCTGTAGATGTAACACTTGGTGTGTATTTGGCTGGGGGACAATTCCTCATTAGTGCGCACTGTGCACACTGTGAAGATTGCTGGTGCTCTTCGTTTGCAGCTTTCGTTACCTGTGTGAAGTCTTTTGTGCCTCGCTCCTCCATCTGTTCTTCATTCTGAGGCTTGTAGAACCCTTTCCCTCTTTCTTCCTGATGATCTGTGTGGGACTTTGTTCCGAGCTCTTCCCCAGACAGTGGCTGCTGATTAGACGCTGCGGCTTCCTTGTGATGGAGCCGGGAGATGACTCCACCATGTTGTAATTATGTTACTTCTCAGCTTCATCTTTCTCCTTCTGTGGAAACTTCTGTTTTGGTAAATTCAGCTCAGATATATTTCTGCAATATCATTTGAAATACTATGTCCCAAGAATGACAAAAGTATATTGGGAGTGATACCTCTATAGGCAAACCAGGAAAATGATAATAGCAGGTTTCAGAGCATCGCGGCTCCTTCTTCAGGCCAATTACAAAAGAATTACTGAGACCAAATCACAACATTTACATGAATGTTACACCAGGACATGGGGAAGACTCACTAAATGTTGTGATTGGTCTCAGTAATTCTTTTGTAATTGGCCTGAAGAAGGAGCCGCAATGCTCTGAAGCTGCTATTACCATTTTCCTGGTTTGCCTATAGAGGTATCACTCCTAATATACTTTTGTCATTCTTGGGACATAGTATTTCTCTTGATTTTTCGGGCTGACGCAGTGCCACCATATTACCCTGTACTGCTCATTGCAATATCCTTTAGAATATCTTGAAGACAAACACGAGCGTTACCAGAGCTCCTTGTGCATCATCATTAATGACCCCCCTGCAGCTCTGCAGATATACAGGCTGTGGCACATTGCAGATCCCGATACTGGGGCTGCTGGGTTCCCTGGACATCAATTCTGGAATTGTGTTTAAAGAGAACCATTCATCAGTATTTTGCTATATGAGGTGCAGGCAGCGCTGTACAGCCTGAATCCAGGCATACCTGTTATAGAGTTATGGGTTGTTTGCTTTAAGAAACATCTTTAATCATAGTTGCAGAAATGCCCTGCACTTTGACTGACGGATGGAACGGTGTTGGGCTTTTGTGGGTCGCATCCCCATGTTTCCTCCTCTTCCGGTGTCCTCTGGCTTGCCCCCTTTTCTTTATTTGAATATCTCGCCGCGCCGCCGTTGCTGTTGTTGGTGATGTGTTCACACTGCCACAGCAATTCTGTCTTCATTAAAATGGTGCTGAAGTCCGCGCATGTGCACACCGTGATCTCCAGCGCCATTTTATTGAAGACACTGGGACAAAGACTATGAGAGGCATCAGCACTTGTGCACATTTTTTTTTCCATCTATGCACGCCCCTGCTGCTCAAAGTCTACACCACAGTGTCTTCAATAAAATGGTGCCTTACTTTTCCAGTATGGGCTGTATTGAGCTGGATTCATGGCTACATTGCTCAGCACTGGGGAATAATAATCTAAATGCTACTGCTGCTTTCTAGTAAGTGTTTTTTTAACCCCACTCCTGGATATACAGCTGTACATTCCACTTTTGTAACATTTCCTATATGCTGCTGTGGCTTGTAGCACTGTATTTTACTTTACCCCAAAGCTGGATTCACAGCTACACAAGTTAGTATTGTTTTCCAATGCCCTCCATGCTGCTGCTGGTTTTGAGTAAGTGTTTTATCTCCCGCTACTGCTGGATTCACAGATACACTGCCCAGTTGTGCTGTATTCTGTATAAGTTCTACTATTGCAATATAGTCTGTATCTCACCCTACTTCCCATCTTCACTGCTCAGAACTGCTCTACAATGTCCTCCATGCTGCTGCTTCTCATATGCTTGATTCACAGCAACACAGCTCAGTACTGCCGTATCATGTCCTCCTTACTGCTGCTCCAACAACATTATATGAAAGGACATGGAGGAGCTAAAGAGAAGCTTCTCTTTTTCACAGGCCTGTCATAAATTTTCACCGATTAGCATGTGTGAGCGTTTCTTTTGGGTCACTGCTTCACCATCACCAGGACTTTCCTACATAACCTAAAGCCCGTGCTACACTGGCACTATCAGGCTGATTCTATACATACAGTGCTATACTGCACTATCAGGCTGATTCTATACATACAGTGCTATACTGGCACTATCAGGCTGATTCTATACATACAGTGCTATACTGGCACTATCAGGCTGATTCTATACATACAGTGCTATACTGGCACTATCAGGCTGATTCTATACATACAGTGCTATACTGGCACTATCAGGCTGATTCTATATATACAGTGCTATACTGGCACTATCAGGCTGAGTCTATACATACAGTGCTATACTGGCACTATCAGGCTGAGTCTATACATACAGTGCTATACTGGCACTATCAGGCTGATTCTATACATACAGTGCTATACTGGCACTATCAGTATAGCACTGTATGTATAGAATCAGCATGATAGTGCCAGTATAGCACTGTATGTATAGAATCAGCCTGATAGTGCCAGTATAGCACTGTATGTATAGAATCAGCCTGATAGCGCCAGTATAGCACTGTATGTATAGAATCAGCCTGATAGCGCCAGTATAGCACTGTATGTATAGAATCAGCCTGATAGTGCCAGTATAGCAAGGTATGTATAGAATCAGCCTGATAGTGCCAGTATAGCACTGTATGTATAGACTCAGCCTGATAGTGCCAGTATAGCACTGTATGTATAGAATCAGCCTGATAGCGCCAGTATAGCACTGTATGTATAGACTCAGCCTGATAGTGCCAGTATAGCACTGTATGTATAGAATCAACCTGATAGTGCCAGTATAGCACTGTATGTATAGAATCATCCTGATAGTGCCAGTATAGCACTGTATGTATAGAATCAGCCTGATAGTGCCAGTATAGCACTGTATGTATAGAATCAGCCTGATAGTGCCAGTATAGCACTGTATGTATAGAATCAGCCTGATAGTGCCAGTATAGCACTGTATGTATAGAATCAGCCTGATAGTGCCAGTATAGCACTGTATGTATAGAATCAGCCTGATAGTGCCAGTATAGCACTGTATGTATAGAATCAGCCTGATAGTGCCAGTATAGCACTGTATGTATAGAATCATCCTGATAGTGCCAGTATAGCACTGTATGTAAAGAATCAGCCTGATAGTGCCAGTATAGCACTGTATGTATAGAATCAGCCTGATAGTGCCAGTATAGCACTGTATGTATAGAATCATCCTGATAGTGCCAGTATAGCACTGTATGTAAAGAATCAGCCTGATAGTGCCAGTATAGCACTGTATGTATAGAATCAGCCTGATAGTGCCAGTATAGCACTGTATGTATAGAATCAGCCTGATAGCGCCAGTATAACGCTGTATGTATAGAATCAGCCTGATAGTGCCAGTATAGCACTGTATGTATAGAATCAGCCTGATAGTGCCAGTATAGCACTGTATGTATAGAATCAGCCTGATAGTGCCAGTATAGCACTGTATGTATAGAATCAGCCTGATAGCGCCAGTATAGCACTGTATATATAGAATCAGCCTGACAGTGCCAGTATAGCACTGTATGTATAGAATCAGCCTGATAGTGCCAGTATAGCGCTGTATGTATAGAATCAGCCTGATAGTGCCAGTATAGCACTGTATGTATAGAATCAGCGTGATAGTGCCAGTATAGCACTGTATGTATGGAATCAGCCTGATAGTGCCAGTATAGCACTGTATGTATAGAATCAGCCTGATAGTGCCAGTATAGCACTGTCTATATAGAATCAGCCTGATAGTGCCAGTATAGCACTGTATGTATAGAATCAGCCTGATAGTGCCAGTATAGCACTGTATGTATAGAATCAGCCTGATAGCGCCAGTATAGCACTGTATGTATAGAATCAGCCTGATAGCGCCAGTATAGCACTGTATGTATAGAATCAGCCGGATAGTGCCAGTATAGCACTGTATGTATAGAATCAGCCTGATAGTGCCAGTATAGCACTGTATGTATAGAATCAGCCTGATAGTGCCAGTATAGCACTGTATGTATAGAATCAGCCTGATAGCGCCAGTATAGCACTGTATGTATAGAATCAGCCTGATAGTGCCAGTATAGCACTGTAAGTATAGAATCAGCCTGTTAGTGCCAGTATAGCACTGTATATATAGAATCAGCCTGATAGCGCCAGTATAGCACTGTATGTATAGAATCAGCCTGATAGCGCCAGTATAGCGCTGTATATATAGAATCAGCCTGATAGCGCCAGTATAGCACTGTATGTATAGAATCAGCCTGATAGCGCCAGTATAGCGCTGTATGTATAGAATCAGCCTGATAGCGCCAGTATAGCACTGTATGTATAGAATCAGCCTGATAGTGCCAGTATAGCACTGTATGTATAGAATCAGCCTGATAGCGCCAGTATAGCGCTGTATGTATAAAAATCAGCCTGATAAGGCCAGTATAGCACTGTATGTATAGAATCAGCCTGATAGCGCCAGTATAGCACTGTATGTATAGAATCAGCCGGATAGTGCCAGTATAGCACTGTATGTATAGAATCAGCCTGATAGTGCCAGTATAGCACTGTATGTATAGAATCAGCCTGATAGTGCCAGTATAGCACTGTATGTATAGAATCAGCCTGATAGCGCCAGTATAGCACTGTATGTATAGAATCAGCCTGATAGCGCCAGTATAGCGCTGTATGTATAGAATCAGCCTGATAGCGCCAGTATAGCACTGTATGTATAGAATCAGCCTGATAGTGCCAGTATAGCACTGTATGTATAGAATCAGCCTGATAGCGCCAGTATAGCGCTGTATGTATAGAATCAGCCTGATAGCGCCAGTATAGCACTGTATGTATAGAATCAGCCTGATAGTGCCAGTATAACACTGTATGTATAGAATCAGCCTGATAGTGCCAGTATAGCACTGTATGTATAGAATCAGCCTGATAGTGCCAGTATAGCACTGTATGTATAGAATCAGCCTGATAGTGCCAGTATAGCACTGTATATATAGAATCAGCCTGATAGTGCCAGTATAGCACTGTATGTATAGAATCAGCCTGATAGCGCCAGTATAGCGCTGTATGTATAGAATCAGCCTGATAGCGCCAGTATAGCACTGTATGTATAGAATCAGCCTGATAGCGCCAGTATAGCACTGTATGTATAGAATCAGCCTGATAGCGCCAGTATAGCACTGTATGTATAGAATCAGCCTGATAGTGCCAGTATAGCACTGTATGTATAGAATCAGCCTGATAGCGCCAGTATAGCACTGTATGTATAGAATCAGCCTGATAGCGCCAGTATAGCACTGTATGTATAGAATCAGCCTGATAGCGCCAGTATAGCACTGTATGTATAGAATCAGCCTGATAGTGCCAGTATAGCACTGTATGTATAGAATGAGCCTGATAGCCCCAGTATAGCACTGTATGTATAGACTCAGCCTGATAGTGCCTGTATAGCATTGTATGTATAGACTCAGCCTGATAGTGCCAGTATAGCACTGTATGTATAGACTCAGCCTGATAGTGCCTGTATAGCATTGTATGTATAGACTCAGCCTGATAGCGCCAGTATAGCGCTGTATGTATAGAATCAGCCTGATAGCGCCAGTATAGCACTGTATGTATAGACTCAGCCTGATAGTGCCAGTATAGCGCTGTATGTATAGAATCAGCCTGATAGTGCCAGTATAGCACTGTATGTATAGAATCAGCCTGATAGCGCCAGTATAGCGCTGTATGTATAGAATCAGCCTGATAGTGCCAGTATAGCACTGTATGTATAGAATCAGCCTGATAGTGCCAGTATAGCACTGTATGTATAGAATCAGCCTGATAGCGCCAGTATAGCACTGTATGTATAGAATCAGCCTGATAGTGCCAGTATAGCACTGTATGTATAGACTCAGCCTGATAGTGCCAGTATAGCACTGTATGTATAGAATCAGCCTGATAGTGCCAGTATAGCACTGTATGTATAGAATCAGCCTGATAGCGCCAGTATAGCGCTGTATGTATAGAATCAGCCTGATAGTGCCAGTATAGCACTGTATGTATAGAATCAGCCTGATATTGCCAGTATAGCACTGTATGTATAGAATCAGCCTGATAGCGCCAGTATAGCACTGTATGTATAGACTCATCCTGATAGCGCCAGTATAGCACTGGCTGTAGGTGATATAGGAAAATCCTGGTGATTGATGCGCTTTAAGTAATGATGTCCATAAAGATTTATCCAAAAGATAAACAACCTCTAACTAAACTCACGTCACCTTCCCCCTTCCAAGGTCTTTATACAGGGAACTATTTTTATTCAATTCTTGCCATGATTTTGCTGCCATGAACTTACGAGAAGGAAATGTCAGATGTAAACAGTGTCCTGTCCGGGAGAGGTCACATAAACAGATACATTGTATCCATAAAACGTGGTTTCCCTTCAGGAAAAAAATCACTAACATATACAAAGATGCAAATTCCAGAGCATAGAGGTGGAATCTTCAGAAATTCCTTTTCCTTGGATTCAGTTGATCTCTGCGGCTGAATTGATTCCATTCGAATAAAATTTGTCTTGAATCAAATGTGCAAATATTACCCATCATGCTCTGTGGTGTCAAATGGGATAAAGAATAAGACACAATTATTCTCACCTTTCACCTGTCCAAGATGAGCGTAATCTCTGATAAATGTTTAGCCTCTTCTCATTCCCCAAAACAGTCCAGCAAAATGGCAGCCGGCTCACAAGTCGCCTCTAATTTGATGGATTTGTACAAATCGATTCCGTTTCGGCCTCTACACAGCAACTCAGCTGTTCCCATAGGTTTTCTATGGGATTCAGGTCTGGAGAAAGTGGCGGCCGCTACATTTGAGGTCCCTCAGTCTCCAGCAGCCGTTCCCTAATGATGGGACCTCCATGAGGTGGAGCATTGTCGTCCCTAAAGATGAGATTAGACCTGTGTTGTTCATGCAGAGGCACCATGACTGGATTAATAAAGTTATTCCTGTAGTAGGGGCTGTCACTGTACCTTTCACACAGTGTAGAGCCGTTCTGTACTGACCACACACCGGCCCACACTGTAACACCACCATCACCAAAGGCCCCGTCTGATGACAACAGTGGCTGATACACAGCGCTCTCCTTGATGTACCCAGTTTCGTTGGCAGCCATCATTTCTGCTCAGCGTGAATCCACTTTCATCAGTGACTAGCACTGAGGTCACTGGTCCCCCATCCAGTGTAGATGATGCCTGTGCCTGGTGGTGTGGTCAGGTACCTTGCAGGTCATCTAACTCACAGACCACACTGATGTAAATGGTTTTCAATGGTCTGACATGACACTTGGTGCCTCTCACCTCCCTTAAATGTGCCTGGAGTTATGTGGCATTTATCATCTGGTTCTGCAGGGCATTGTTCATAATGAAGTAGTCATCAGTGTGGGATGTGGCAGAGGATGTCCACTTCTCTGCTTTTCTGTGACTCTTCCAGTCTCTCTGTATCTCCGTACAACTTTCTGGTGACACTCTGTGACTCTCTAAGCTCAGTGGCAACTTCTCTGCCTTTCTGTGACTCTTCCAGTCTCTCTGTGTCTCTGTATAACCTGCTGGTGACACTCTGTGATGCTTTAAGCTCAGTGGCCACTTCTCTGTCTTTCTGTGACTCTTCTAGTCTCTCTGTATCTCCGTACAACTTTCTGGTGAAACTCTGTGTTACTCTAAGCTTAGTAGCCATTTCTCTGCCTTTGGCCGGAGGCACGCTTGTGAGTGGCTCTCGCGTGATGAATTACTATGCTGATGAGACGCGCCCATCCGGAAAGCGGCACGCCGTGTCTGGTGGCGCAATGTGAGACTCACACGAGTCTCACGCGAATCACTCGCAAGTATGACTCCGGCCTTTCTGTGACTCTTCCAGTCTCTCTGTACAACTTGTTGATAACACTCTGTGACACTCTAATCTCAGTGGCTACTTCTCTGCCTTTCTGTGACTCTTACAATCTCTCCGTATCGCTGGACAATCTGCTGGTGACACTCTGTAACACTGTAAGCTTTGTGGCCTTTACTCTGCCTTTCTGTGACTCTTCCAGTTTCTCAGTGTCTCTGTACAACCTGCTGGTGACACTCTGTGATCCTCTAAGTTCAGTGGCCACTTCTTTGCCTTTCTGTGACTTTTTCAGTCTCTCGGTATCTCTGCACTACCTTCTGGTGACACTCTGTGACACTCTAAGCTCAGTGGCTATTTCTCTGCCTGTCTGTGACTCTTCCAGTTTCTCGGTGTCTCTGTACAACCTGCTGGTGACACTCTGTGATCCTCTAAGCTCAGTGGCCACTTCTTTTCCTTTCTGTGACTCTTCCAGTCTCTCTGTCTCTCTTTACAACCTTCTGGTAACACTCTGTGACACTCTAATCTCAGTGGCTTCTTCCATCTGAGAATATCCTGCTTGAAGCCTCGCAATGTTGTGGTACTGCTGATCAATTGTTAGGTGCCTTTGGTCTCATGATGTCAAAATGTGACCAGCAGGATGAGGAGGACTGTTTAATACTAATTCTAATTGTACCCCGAAATGTATGGGGAGATTCATGGATCAAACACCTGTGAATTTTGACAGCAAGTTGTGTAAAAAGTGCTGAAACATTGCATAGTTGGACATTGTGCATCCAAAAGTGCAGAGAAGGTCACATTAAGTTCACCTGAAAAGGTCAGAGGGCATTTTAGGGTCATCCATAAATTTCACCGGAAAGTAAAATATCCCTAACTTTTCGTGAGTAATGTATTTGGAAACCCAGGGAATGGATCTAAATATGCAGCTTACAATACTCAGGAGTATTGCAAACCTGGACAGGAGTTTACTCACTGAGCGTCTCTGGCTGGGGCCAATGTTATGGAAGAGGGTGGACATGGGGAACGTCTGGAACTAAAAGTAGGAAGCTGGGTAACAGAAGAAGGGGTAGGGGGAAAAAGTCCTGATCTGGTACAACCTAGTAAATGTACTTTATAATTAGAGGACAGATAGATGGTGGTCGGGGGCTCTATAATTAGGGGACAGAAAGATGGTGGTGGTTGAGGGCTCTATAATTAGAGGACAGACAGATGGTGGTGGTCGGAGGCTCTATAATTAGGGACAGACAGATGGTGGTGGTAGGGGACTCTATAATTAGAGGACAGACAGATGGTGGTCGGGGGCTCTATAATTAGGGACAGACAGATGGTGGTGGTCGGGGACTCTATAATTAGGGACAGAAAGATGGTGGTGGTCGGGGGCTCTATAATTAGAGGACAGACATATGGTGGTAGTCTGGGGCTCTATTATTAGGGGGCAGACAGATGGTGGTGGTAGGGGACTCTATAACGATGTCAGGGCTATCTGCTATCCATAATTTCCCACGGGATCAATAAAGTGTATTGTATCGTATCGAGACCGTGAATGCCGAACAGTGTGTTGTCTGCCGAGTGCTCGGGTTCGGCATATTGTTGATTAGATTGTCAGATTGCTGGGTGGAGCTGGGGAAAACCCTGCAGTCATGGTGCACATTGATACTAATGACTAAGTTAGAGAGAGGTGGAAGGTCCTTAAAAAAGATAACAAAGAACTTGGAGAGAAGCTGAAGTCCAGGACCTCCACATTGGTGTTTTCAGAAATACTACCGGTGCCACGAGTATCACTAGAAAGAAGACGTTGGTGCAGGAAAGAAGGGTTTGGATTCATGGAGAACTGGGCGAACTTCTCAGTCGGCTACAGGCTCTACGGTAGGAACGGGCTGCACCTCAATGGGGAGGGGGCCACTGTGCTGGGGGAGAAAATGGTCAAACGGATGGAGGAGCTTTTATACTGGGATCTAGGGGGAGGAAGGGTCCTTGTGCAAAAAAGGGGATAGAGGACATAGAGACAGTGAGACAGTAGGGGTCAAGGAGGGTTTGGGGGGGGGAGGCATGGACAAGCAAGGAAATTAGGGAGACGAGGAATAAGAAAGGCAAATGTGAAGGAAGGTCCTGACCATGAATCGTGCAGTATTTCTTGCATGGTTGATCAGACACTTTCTCACCGCTTTGACCGATGCATTACAAAAACGGCAATGAAAACATTGTTTTGGGCAATCGCCGGCGTTGCTGGATGGAGGGAACACACAGGTCCAGGGATTGACAAGTTTCTGGGGTAAAAACATTATTATTTCCTGTGTATTTTTTCTTGCAGCCGTAGCAAGGTTCAGACGACTCCGCGCTGGAGGTCAGGAGTTTATAAACCTTCGCACGATGGCGTTTCCTGCGGAGTCGTGCACAATGGCGGGCGGCTGAGTGATGGCCCAATAAAGGCGTAAGAAAATAACACAGGGGAAACGATAGAAGGGAAAATGAGTGCCGGGGTCAGGCCTGTAATGTGCGCGCCACGGGGGGGGATTCATCTGCAGCCATGTTATAAGCAGGAGAATGTCACTGAAAGAAAAAATAAAGACCTCTCCCCATCCCCCGCACTCTGATAAAGCGGCCATTGTGCCCGCTCCGGCACGCCGTCTCCAATAAAGCCGAGGTTATTACATGAATTCACCCGTCAGCACTTTTCTTTGCCTTTTATTACAGCTCAGTCCCTGATTGTAAGGAGCGGCTTTCTCTACCGGTGGGAGCTTTGCTTTCACGTCTCCTCCTAACCCCATCAGATCTCCACCCAGTGACCATCTGCCGCCACCGCTCCATACACCACATACTGGCCTCTACGAGGTACTGCATCTCAGCTCTTATTGAAGTAGATGGGAGCTGTGTACCCAAAACAGGCAGTACTCAGTGCTCGAAGCTGTGCAGTTCAAGCCTTTTATGCTGTGTATATCAATCCATCTCACAAGCTGCAAACAACTGATCAGTAGGGCGTCGAGAGGTGGATCGCCAACAATATGATATCAGTGACCTATCCTGAAAATATCAAAGTTCCAGAAACCCCTGTTATATATTTACTGCTGTATCCATATTCTGCATATATCACTTCTCAGCTTTGCTGTACGGACTGGGGCAGAGTGTGCAGAGTCATCTCATTATCTATAGAAGGCTCTGATGTAGGCAGCGAGTCACACTAATGGCCACATGATTTGCCATGAGTCATCTAACATAGGATCTTCATATTTTGGGCAGAGGGGAGAGCAACAAAAGAAGGATTTGTCTTTTCTTACGTTAACAGATTTCACCATAGGAACATGTCATCCAAAAACCCCAATAACATTGAGTGTAAGGGGCAGGAGGTAATGCTTCATTTGCTTCTGTGGTGGCGCTATAGGGTAAATCAAACAGATATTGTCAGACTGATAGCAGAGGACACCTTAGGTCAAGGAGCAAACACAGACCGAAGAGACCCTGTATAAGAGCAATATATGGGCCCCTGTATAAGAGCAATATATGGGCCCCTTTGTAAGGACAATATATGGGCCCCTGTGTAAGAACAATATATGGGCCCCTTTGTAAGGACAATATATGGGCCCCTGTGCAAGAACAGTGCTTTATATGGGCCCCTGTGTAAGAAAAATTCATGGGCCCATGTGTAAGAACAATACATGGGCCCATGTGTAAGAACAATACATGGGCCCATGTGTAAGAACAATACATGGGCCCATGTGTAAGAACCATACATGGGCCCATGTGTAAGAACAATACATGGGCCCATGTGTAAGAACAATACATGGGCCCATGTGTAAGAACAATACATGGGCCCATGTGTAAGAACAATACATGGGCCCATGTGTAAGAACAATACATGGGCCCATCTGTAAGAACAATACATGGGCCCATCTGTAAGAACAATACATGGGCCCATGTGTAAGAACAATACATGGGCCCATCTGTGAGAACAATACATGGGCCCATCTGTGAGAACAATACATGGGCCCATCTGTGAGAACAATACATGGGCCCATCTGTAAGAACAATACATGGGCCCATCTGTAAGAACAATACATGGGCCCATCTGTAAGAACAATACATGAGCCCATCTGTAAGAACAATACATGGGCCCATCTGTAAGGACAATATATGGGCCCATCTGTAAAAACAATATATGGGCCCCTGTGTAAGGACAATATATGGGCCCCTGTGTAAGAACAGTATATGGGCCCCTGTGTAAGGACAATATATGGGCCCCTGTGTAAGGACAATATATGGGCCCCTGTGTAAGGACAATATATGGGCCCCTGTGTAAGGACTATGTATGGGCCCCTGTGTAAGGACAATATATGGGCCCTTGTGTAAGAACAATATATGGGCCCCTGTGTAAGAACAGTTTATGGGCCCCTGTGTAAGGACAATATATGGGCCCCTGTGTAAGAACAATATATGAGCCCCTGTGTAAGAACAATATATGGGCCCCTGTGTAAGAACAATATATGAGCCCCTGTGTAAGGACAATATATGGGCCCCTGTGTAAGAACAGTATATGGTCCCCTGTGTAAGAACAATATATGGGCCCCTGTGTAAGAACAATATATGAGCCCCTGTGTAAGGACAATATATGGGCCCCTGTGTAAGAACAATATATGAGCCCCTGTGTAAGGACAATATATGGGCCCCTGTGTAAGAACAGTATATGGGCCCCTGTGTAAGAACAATATATGGGCCCCTGTGTAAGAACAGTATATGGCCCCTGTGTAAGAACAATATATGGGCCCCTGTGTAAGAACAGTATATGGTCCCCCGTGTAAGAACAATATATGGGCTCCTGTGTAAGGACAATATATGGGCCCCTGTGTAAGAACAGTATATGGGCCCCTGTATAAGAACAGTATATGGGCCCCTGTGTAAGGACAATATATGGGCCCCTGTGTAAGAACAATATATGGGCCCCTGTATAAGAACAATATATGGGCCCCTGTGTAAGGACAATATATGGGCCCCTGTGTAAGGACAATATATGGGCCCCTGTGTAAGAACAGTATATGGGCCCCTGTATAAGAACATTATATGGCCCCTGTGTAAGGACAGTATATGGCCCTTGTGTAAGGACAGCATATGGCCCCTGTGTAAGGACAGTATATGGGCCCCTGTATAAGAACAGTATATGGCCCCTGTGTAAGGACAGTATATGGGCCCTGTGTAAGGACAGTATATGGCCCCTGTGTAAGGACAATATATGGGCCCCTGTGTAAGGACAATATGACAATATATGGGCCCTTGTGTAAGGACAATATATGGGCCCCTGTGTAAGGACAGTATATGGCCCCTGTGTAAGGACAATATATGGGCCCCTGTGTAAGGACAATATATGGGCCCCTGTGTAAGGACAGTATATGGCCCCTGTGTAAGGACAGTATATGGCCCCTGTGTAAGGACAGTATATGGCCCCTGTGTAAGGACAATATATGGGCCCCTGTGTAAGGACAGTATATGGCCCCTGTGTAAGGACAATATATGGGCCCCTGTGTAAGGACAATATATGGGCCCCTGTGTAAGGACAGTATATGGCCCCTGTGTAAGGACAATATATGGGCCCCTGTGTAAGGACAGTATATGGCCCCTGTGTAAGGACAATATATGGGTCCCTGTGTAAGGACAATATATGGGCCCCTGTGTAAGGACAATATATGGGCCCCTGTGTAAGGACAGTATATGGGCCCCTGTGTAAGGACAATATATGGGCCCCTGTGTAAGGACAATATATGGGCCCCTGTGTAAGGACAATATATGGGCCCCTGTGTAAGGACAATATATGGGCCCCTGTGTAAGAACAGTATATGGGCCCCTGTGTAAGGACAATATATGGGCCCCTGTGTAAGAACAGTATATGGGTCCCTGTGTAAGGACAATATATGGGCCCCTGTGTAAGAACAATATATGGGCCCCTGTATAAGAACAATATATGGGCCCCTGTGTAAGGACAATATATGGGCCCCTGTGTAAGGACAATATATGGGCCCCTGTGTAAGAACAGTATATGGGCCCCTGTATAAGAACATTATATGGCCCCTGTGTAAGGACAGTATATGGCCCTTGTGTAAGGACAGTATATGGGCCCCTGTATAAGAACAGTATATGGCCCCTGTGTAAGAACAGTATATGGCCCCTGTGTAAGGACAGTATATGGCCCCTGTGTAAGGACAGTATATGGGCCCTGTGTAAGGACAGTATATGGACCCTGTGTAAGGACAGTATATGGCCCCTGTGTAAGGACAGTATATGGCCACTGTGTAAGGACAGTATATGGGCCCCTGTGTAAGGACAGTATATGGGCCCTGTGTAAGGACAGCATATGGCCCCTGTGTAAGGACAGTATATGGGCCCCTGTATAAGAACAGTATATGGCCCCTGTGTAAGGACAGTATATGGGCCCTGTGTAAGGACAGTATATGGCCCCTGTGTAAGGACAGTATATGGGCCCTGTGTAAGAACAGTATATGGCCCCTGTGTAAGGACAATATATGGGCCCTGTGTAAGAACAGTATATGGCCCCTGTGTAAGGACAGTATATGGCCCCTGTGTAAGGACAGTATATGGCCCCTGTGTAAGGACAATATGACAATATATGGGCCCTTGTGTAAGGACAATATATGGGCCCCTGTGTAAGGACAATATATGGGCCCCTGTGTAAGGACAATATATGGGCCCCTGTGTAAGGACAGTATATGGGCCCTGTGTAAGGACAATATATGGGCCCCTATGTAAGGACAGTATATGGGCCCCTGTGTAAGAACAGTATATGGCCCCTGTGTAAGGACAGTATATGGGCCCTTTGCAGCCCAATAGCTGCTCATAATGCACAATTCCGCCTGCTGTGGAGGTAGATGTGGCCCCTCACCTCTCGGGCCCCTGTGCGGTTGCAGTGATGTGGCCGCTGCTGCTTTGACCCCGATGTGTGCGATCACTTGCGGAAACATTATACGGCATTTCCCCGGCTCATTCCAGAACACTGGAAACTAATAATCCGCCTCCTTGTGATCATCCTATTGTTTCGGCAATTGTCGGGGTCCCCTTATTGTACTCACTTCAGCTCTTTCCCATGAATTACAGATTTTGCACAGGATAAATATTAAGAAATGTCTTTTGTAACTTTTCCTTCAATGATGAAACTCTGTAAATCTGTGAGAATTCACCGCAGCCGAGAAACCAATAAAACTATATCATTATTCCTATCCATAAAGAAAAGTGAAGAAAAGTCTGCGCGGATAATGTCATTGTCATTTAGTATCGCAGATTCGCAGAACATAGCAGTGGAGCCTTCTCCTATTTATTAGTGCAGCCTCAGCAATTTTCTTCCACTTTTGCAGCACTTTTCTCTTGACAGCAGTTGTGGAGCCGCACACACAGCACGGTCTGCATTACCTTGAACCAGCCTCATAAATAAGACGCTGAAGGAATAAGATCAGCAGCGAGATGACTATTAACTCCTGGGAAGATTAGAACCAGCAGCGCGCGGGAGAAGGTAGGGCTCCGCTCCTGGCCCGAAATTACACACATTATTCTCTGCTCCGTGCGGACGCTCCAGAGATCACTGGTTTGGATAATTGTCAAATTTCAAATCTTAAACCTTGCTTAAGTGGGGAAACAATGAAAAAGTTGTTTTCTTTCTTTCTTTTTTTCTTTCTTTCCTTCCTCTTCTTTTCCTCCTTTTTTTCTTTCTTTTTTTTCTCCTATTTTTCTTTCCTGCCATCTTTTTCCTTTCTTTCTTTCCTTTCTCCCCTCTTCTTTCCTCCTTCCCTCTCTTCCTTCTTACCCTCTTTTTTCCTTCCTTAATTCCTTCCCTTTTTCCTACCTCCCCTTTTTTCCAACATCCCTCACTCCCTTTCTTCCTCCCTCCTTTCCTTCCTCTCTCCCTCCTTTCCTTCATACCTTCCCTTTTTCCTTCCTCCCCTCTTCTCTCCTTCCTCCTTCCCTCCCTTTGTTCCTTTTTTCTTCCTCCCCTCTTTTTTCCTTCCTTCTCTCTCTGTTCCTTCCCCCCTCTCTTCCTTCCTTCTTCCCTCTCATCCTTCATTCCTCCCCTTTTTTCCTTATTCCCCTCTTTTTTCTTTCCTCCCCGCATTTTTCCTTCCTTCCTCTCTCCCTCTTTTCCTTCCTCCTTCTGTCTCGCTCTTGTTTACTCCCCTCTTTTTTCCTTCCTCCCTCCCTCTTTTTCTTCCTTCCTCCCTCTCTTCCTTCCTCCCACTCTTCCTCCCTCCCTTCCTCTCTTCCTTCCTCCCTTTCTTCCTCCCTTCCTCCCTCTGTTCCTCCCTCCCTCTCTTCCTCCCTCCCTCTCTTCCTTCCTCCCTCTCTTCCTCCCTTCCTCTCTTCCTCCCTCCCTCCCGCCCTCTCTTTCTTCCTCCCTCCCTCTTTCTTCCTTTCTCCCTCTCTTCCTTCCTCTCTTCCTTCCTCCCTCTCTTCCTCCCTCTCTTCCTTCCTTCCTCCCTCTCTTCCTCCCTTCCTCTCTTCCTCTCTCCCTCCCACTCTCTCTTTCTTCCTAACTCCCTCTTTCTTCCTTTCTCCCTCTCTTCCTCCCTCTCTTTCTTCCTTCCTCCCTCTCTTCCTCCCTCTCTTCCTTCCTTCCTCCTTCTCTTCCTCCCTTCCTCTCTTCCTCCTTCCTTCCCGCCCTCTCTTTCTTCCTCCCTCCCTCTCTTCCTCCCTCCCTCTCTTTCTTCCTTCCTCCCTCTCTTCCTCCCTCTCTTCCTTCCTTCCTCCCTCTCTTCCTCTCTTCCTCCCTCCTTCCCGCCCTCTCTTTCTTCCTCCCTCCCTCTCTTCCTCCTTCCCTCCCTCTCTTTCTTCCTTCCTCTCTCTCTTCCTCCCTCTCTTCCTTCCTTCCTCCCTCTCTTCCTCCCTTCCTCTGTTCCTCCCTCCTTCCCGCCCTCTCTTTCTTCCTCCCTTCCTCTCTTCCTCCCTCCCTCTCTTTCTTCCTTTCTCCCTCTCTTCCTCCCTCTCTTTCTTCCTTCCTCCTTCTCTTCCTCCCTCTCTTTCTTCCTCCCTCCCTATCTTCCTCCCTCTCTCTCTTTCTTCCTTACTCCCTCTCTTCCTCCCTCCTTCCCGTCCTCTCTTTCTTCCTCCCTCCCTCTCTTTCTTCCTCCCTCCCTATCTTCCTCCCTCTCTCTCTTTCTTCCTTACTCCCTCTCTTCCTCCCTCCTTCCCGTCCTCTCTTTCTTCCTCCCTCCCTCTCTTCCTCCCTCTCTCTCTTTCTTCCTTACTCCCTCTCTTCCTCCCTCTCTTCCTCCCTCCCTCCCACCCTCTCTTTCTTCCTCCCTCCCTCTCATCCTCCCTCTCTCTCTTTCTTCCTTCCTCCCTCTTTTCCTCCCTCTCATCCTTTCTTCTGTCCCTCTCTCCCTTCCTCTCTTCCTTCCTCATTCGCTTCCTTCCTTCTTGCCTGTGATTTCCATGACACTGTAAGGAGAGTGACATTCGCTCCCCGAGCTCCATTGCCATATTACTCCTGGGTATAATGCGCTGCGTGGCCCCAATGTTCTTCTGATTTATATTTATTTATGTTATATTTCTTTACCCCGGTATAATGCCGCCTTCTCCTCGCTGTACTATACCGCTCTGTGTTATTCCTGGACACCGCCGCTCTCTGCTGCGGCTGATCAGTGATTTTGAACATTTCATCTCAGATTCATTTTGTACTTTTGTCGCTTTAATCTAAATAAACTTCAACAGATCAAAAGCCAGAAACTTCACGGATCTGAGCCACATTCTCCTCTAATATCTGAGGAATGGAGAGCGGCCACCGAAAACATTCCTGATCCGTATCACCCAGATCATCTCATAATCAGAAACATCCCTGAACATTCCACGAGAAACAGAGGAAAACAGTAAAAAATAGAAATATAGTAGTTATATTCTTGTACACAGGGGCAGTATTATAGTAGTTATATTCTTGTATATAGGGAGCAGTATTATAGTAGTTATATTCTTGTATATAGGGAGCAGTATTATAGTAGTTATATTCTTGTACAGAGGGGCAGTATTATAGTAGTTATATTCTTGTATATAGGGGCAGTATTATAGTAGTTATATTCTTGTACATAGGGGCAGTATTATAGTAGTTATATTCTTGTATATAGGGAGCAGTATTATAGTAGTTATATTCTTGTATATAGGGAGCAGTATTATAGTAGTTATATTCTTGTATATAGGGAGCAGTATTATAGTAGTTATATTCTTGTATATAGGGAGCAGTATTATAGTAGTTATATTCATGTATATAGGGAGCAGTATTATAGTAGTTATATTCTTGTATATAGGGAGCAGTGTTATAGTAGTTATATTCTTGTATATAGAGGGTAGTATTATAGTAGTTATATTCTTGTACATAGGGGGCAGTATTATAGTAGTTATATTCTTGTACATAGGGAGCAGTATTATAGTAGTTATATTCTTGTATATAGGGAGCAGTGTTATAGTAGTTATATTCTTGTATATAGGGAGCAGTATTATAGTAGTTATATTCTTGTATATACGGAGCAGTATTATAGTAGTTATATTCTTGTATATAGGGAGCAGTGTTATAGTAGTTATATTCTTGTATATAGGGAGCAGTATTATAGCAGTTATATTCTTGTATATAGGGAGCAGTATTATAGTAGTTATATTCTTGTATATAGGGAGCAGTATTATAGTAGTTATATTCTTGTACATAGGGGCAGTAATATAGTAGTTATATTCTTGTACATAGGGGCAGTATTATAGCAGTTATATTCTTGTAGATAGGGAGCAGTATTATAGTAGTTATATTCTTGTACATAGGGGCAGTATTATAGTAGTTATATTCTTGTACATAGGGGCAGTATTATAGTAGTTATATTCTTGTATACAGGGAGCAGTATTATAGTAGTTATATTCTTGTATATAGGGGGCAGTATTATAGTAGTTATATTCTTGTACATAGGGGCAGTATTATAGTAGTTATATTCTTGTATATAGGGAGCAGTATTATAGTAGTTATATTCTTGTAGATAGGGGGTAGTATTATGTCATGATGTATTTTACCTTCTCACTGTATTTGCTGTAATACTATGTCAGGATGTGATGTCACTTTCCTTTGGTTGTACTTACTGAACACTTTGAAATGTCTTGGGATGTAAGTAACCATACCTTCCCCCCATCTCCTGTGTCTCTGGGCCCATAATGCAATTATCTCCTGTCCACACAGCCAGGGGAACTTCTCATTGTTTCGTAAGCAGTGGATAACGCCAACTACACAAACCTGTAGACATCTCGGAGCCAACCTTCTAGAATCTTCTAGTGGGCCCAACCATTGCATAGACCCCTACCCTTGAGGGGCGGGCCCACGAGCTCAAACAATTCACTCCTGTTTCTAAATGCAGTTGGGAGTTGAGTTTTTGAAGAGGAAGGGAGCGAGATCTGAATCTGCGGACAGACCTCGCCGTCCAGTGGATTGTGTGGGATTTCTGGGACTCTGAAAAGGACTATTACGTTGTGATCTGGCACTTTGGATTATCGGGAGGTGCCCCCGAATCTGTTTTATTTGGACTTGTCGTGTGCTGTTCCTGTATTCCTGTTAGTAAACCTGTTGGATCATCCTCGGCCTGTTGTCTCTCTTTGCTCTGATGTACACCCCATCACAAACTGGTGGCAGCGGCAGCCAATCGACGTCTGAAACCAGAACCTCAGGATACAGGAACTGGACTGTGGCGAGTCTACAAACAAAGGCCCGTGAATTAGGTGTCGGCTACAAAGGACTCTCTAAGGAGCAACTAATTGAGGCATTGGAACACGCTTGCCTGCAAGATGGCACCGAGGAACAATTTCCACAGCAAGGGGAGCAAAGACGGGAGCCGGAGGTGAATACCCAAAAAAGTCAATGGGTTGTGTGGTACAAGGAAAAGATGGCACTGCTTGGAGATGAGGCCACCATAGAAGATAAGAGGGAGGCCATGCGTGGAGCTGAAGAGAAGGAGCGCAGGATGGAGGAGATGGCATTGCTGGATAAGCAGCTCGCTGTGGAAGCCGCGAGAGGTTCCAGACAGACTGTAACCCCAGCACCCATCATGAGGGAACTTCCCAGAGTGTCCCGCAAAGACTTCAAGCAGTTTAATGAGGCTGCTGGTGACATTGAGGGCTTCTTCCAGGACTTTGAGCATCAGTGTCGATTAATGGAAGTCCCAGAAAGGGAGCACGTCCGGCATCTGGTTGGGCTCTTAGAGGGTGGAGCTGCTGCAGCCTATAGAGCTATGGACCCTCGGTGGAACTGTGAGTATGCGGATATTAAACAGACTATTCTAGAACATTATGCTGTAACGCCAGACACTTACAGGACTCAGTTCCGTACTCTAGCATGTGATGAGGAAGTGTCCTTCAAGATGTATGCCCACAAACTCAAACATCTGTGGCATCGTTGGTTGGAGGCAGAGGAGGCCTTAACCTTGGAGACCGTCCTCCAGGTCCTCCTAAAAGAGCAGTTTTACTTCAAGTGCCCCGCTGAGATCCGGGAATGGGTGCGTGAAAGGAGACCAGCCACTGTGGAGGAAGCTGCAGCTCTAGCTGATGAGGCTCTCACCATCAAGCCTCAGTGGAAAAAACTACTACCCAGTGAGAAAAAAAAACACCAACCCCCCAACGCTGGTGGCCCCTGGTCCTTCTGGCCCCAATGTTCACCATCACCCTAGACCGTCAACTCATGGGGACCTTCGTGTGACTGTGCCTCGCATTACTCATGCTCCACCTTTGGGAATACGACGCGGAGGAAGAATCCCAGAGCGCAGATGTTATGGATGTGGGCAGCCTGGGCACATGCAATTCCAATGTCCAGGTGTTCGTAGACAGAACAGCTACAGACCGCCTTTGCCTGTTCATTACCTACAGACACCTTCACCAGGAGAAGAGCTGGATTCTGTGCCTGATGACTTGCCAAGTGACTCAGATATCCTGGCTCCCCTACCCGGAGTCTATGGGGTGCGAGCCCCAGCCACCTGTTCTTCTGATCTTCAGGACAAACATCTACAGGAGGTCGTGCTGGATGGCCAAAAAGTTGTTGGCTTCCGTGACACTGGGGCTTTCCTCACCATAGCCGATCCCCGAGTAATTCAACCACAAGCAATTCAAAAGGGACCAGGAATTGCCATTGAACTGGCAGGAGGTACCCAGAGATATATTCCAAGAGCGAGTGTGACCCTGGATTATGGCTTTGGGGCAAAACAATGTGTGGTCGGTGTGATGAGCGGCCTCCCTGCAGACGTTCTTCTAGGAAATGATGTGGGGAATCTTCATTGCCACTTTGTCGGTGCGGTAACCAGAAGTCAAGCCAAGAGAGCAGCCCATGTGGACGTGTACAACCCATCCATGGAACTGAGGCCACCAGAACTGCCATTACAGCCGGTGAGTGATTCTTCTTGTGGGGATAATATGAATGTTACTTGGGATAAAGTTCAGTTTAGACAAGAAGTAGAGACTGACCCCACCCTTGCTAGTTTTAGAACTCGGGCTGAAATAGGGCAGCTAGGGGAAAACGGAGAAAGAATTATCAGAGAAAATGGACTTCTGTATCGGGTTGCCAATGCCGACTCCCTAGATAAGCCCTGGACTTATAGCAAACAGCTGATTGTTCCTCAGAAGTACAGAATTCCCCTATTACACCTGGCTCATGACATTCCTACGGCTGGCCATCAAGGCAAAACCCGCACCGAGAGACGATTGACTCAAACTTTTTATTGGGCGGGGATTTCCCAAGCAGTGGCGCATTTCTGCCGAACTTGTGACATATGTCAGCGTAGAGGGCGACCCGGAGATCACCCAAAGGCACCCCTGCAACCGCTCCCTATAATAGAAGAACCCTTTCAAAGAGTAGCTGTTGATATCATTGGACCTCTGGCTAAACCAAGTAAATCTGGAAAGCAGTACATTCTCACTGTTGTGGACTACGCCACCCGATATCCAGAAGCCGTGGCCTTGTCAAGTATCTCTGCAGCCAAGGTGGCCGAGGCCTTGGTTATTATTTTTACCAGAGTAGGATTCCCCAGTGAGATCTTGTCGGACCAAGGCTCCCAGTTTATGTCAGAGTTGGTCCAGTGTCTGTGGCGCACCTGTGGAGTACGAGCGATCCGAACGACCCCGTATCATCCCCAAACAAATGGACTTTGTGAACGATTCAACGGCACTCTGAAGAATATGCTGAGGGCCTTCACGGACCGAGATTCAGACTGGGAGAAGTACCTACCCCATCTCTTGTTTGCCTATCGGGAAGTTCCCCAGGAGTCCACTGGGTTCTCCCCCTTTGAACTACTCTATGGAAGAAAGGTCCGAGGACCCTTAACCCTGCTCAAGGAATACTGGGAGGGGCAAGTTGAAGATACAGGAACCCCTGTTGTCCCTTATGTCCTAAAGCTGCGAGAAACCTTGGCCCAACTTGCTAGTTTTGCACAGAGTCATTTGCGTATGCCTCAAAACAGACAGAAGACATGGTATGACCGTAACGCACGCTATCGGGAGTTTGTAGAAGGACAACAAGTCTTAATGATTGTTCCCCATCGGCAGAATAAACTGCAGACCACATGGGAGGGTCCCTTCCGGGTTCTCAGAAAACTGAATGATACCAATTACCTTCTTGCTTTAGATGATCAGGGGCTAAGGCAAAAGACTGTCCATGTGAATATGATTAAGGAGTACCATGACCGGAACATTCCAATGATAGCAAGCTGTCGATTGGCTTCAGAAGATGGTCAAGAGGATGAGGACTCTCTACCTGATCTCGTGGAAGCAGCGAGAGCCCCATCCACTGTGAAACAGGTTCCCCTGGGAGATTACCTGGACTCCTTACAGAAAATCCAGATGCTGGAAGTGCTTCAACAGAGACGGGCTGCTTTCTCATCCCAACCAGGTCGAACCACCGTCACCCAACATCATGTGGACACTCAGGGCATCCGTCCCATACAACTGGCTCCTTACCGGGTACCTGAATCAGTTCGAAACACCATGCAGCACGAACTGGAGGAGATGTTACAGCTTGGGGTAATCCAGGCCTCCCATAGCCCTTGGGCCTCCCCTGTGGTGTTAGTACCCAAGAAGGATGGGAGTACTCTATTTTGTGTGGACTATCGGCGACTAAACGACCATACCGTCAGCGATCCTTACCCAATGCCTCGTATTGACGAACTTCTAGACCGACTGGCTGGGTCCCGATATGTCACTACCTTGGATCTCAGTAAGGGATACTGGCAGATCCCTCTAACGGATGAAGGGAGAGAACGGTCCGTTTTTATAACCCCCTTTGGTCTGTATGAATTTCTAAGCATGCCTTTTGGAATGAAAAATGCCCCGGCCACCTTCCAGAGAATGGTGGATCAGATCCTCCGGGGATGTGATGACTTTGCTTGTGCCTACTTGGATGATATCGCCGTCTTCAGCCACACATGGGAGGAACATCTGAATCAAGTAGCCATTATTTTGGACCTGATTCTTGCAGCCGGCCTAACTATTCGACCCGATAAATGCCAATTGGGGATGGGGGAAGTCCAGTACCTAGGACATAGAGTGGGAGGAGGGAAGCTCCGACCTGAGCCTGCCAAAATCCAGGCTATTAGAGACTGGCCTGTACCCCAAACTAAGAAACAAGTTATGGCTTTTCTGGGCACTGCCAGTTATTACCGAAAATTTGTTTCTCATTTCAGTACTGTGGCCAAGCCTCTTACCGACCTGACCAAGAAAACAATGCCCCGGCTGGTGATCTGGACTCCAGCCTGTGATGAGGCTTTTAACCGGCTGAAGGATGCTTTGATCTGCGATCCTGTCCTGGCTGCTCCAGACTACAAGAGGAAATTCATTGTGCAAACGGATGCCTCTGCTTATGGACTGGGAGCTGTCCTCAGCCAGGTGAATGCAGCTGGGGACGAGCACCCCATCGCCTATCTCAGCCGGAAACTGCTGGACCGAGAAGTGGTCTATGCAACTGTTGAGAAGGAATGTCTGGCTGTAGTGTGGGCCCTTAAGAAACTACGGCCGTATCTGTATGGACGGGAATTCACTGTGGTTACTGATCACAATCCCCTCACCTGGCTGAACAGAGTCTCTGGGGACAATGGACGCTTATTACGATGGAGCCTGGCTCTGCAGCCCTATAACTTTACCATACAATATAGAAGGGGCAGCCAACACCAAAATGCAGATGGACTGTCCAGGCAAGAAGAGCCTTGAGTCCTGTCAGCCATGCCTGCGTGTACTTAACCAGCGACCTGTAGAGGTCCCTAGTACGTACACAAGTTGGGAGGGAAGGAATTGTCATGATGTATTTTACCTTCTCACTGTATTTGCTGTAATGCTATGTCAGGATGTGATGTCACTTTCCTTTGGTTGTACTTACTGAACACTTTGAAATGTCTTGGGATGTAAGTAACCATACCTTCCCCCCATCTCCTGTGTCTCTGGGCCCATAATGCAATTATCTCTTGTCCACACAGCCAGGGGAACTTCTCATTGTTTCGTAAGCAGTGGATAACGCCAACTACACAAACCTGTAGACATCTCGGAGCCAACCTTCTAGAATCTTCTAGTGGGCCCAACCATTGCATAGACCCCTACCCTTAAGGGGCGGGCCCACGAGCTCAAACAATTCACTCCTGTTTCTAAATGCAGTTGGGAGTTGAGTTTTTGAAGAGGAAGGGAGCGAGATCTGAATCTGCGGACAGACCTCGCCGTCCAGTGGATTGTGTGGGATTTCTGGGACTCTGAAAAGGACTATTACGTTGTGATCTGGCACTTTCGATTATCGGGAGGTGCCCCGAATCTGTTTTATTTGGACTTGTCGTGTGCTGTTCCTGTATTCCTGTTAGTAAACCTGTTGGATCATCCTCGGCCTGTTGTCTCTCTTTGCTCTGATGTACACCCCGTCACATATTATAGTAGTTATATTCTTGTAGATAGGGACAGTATTATAGTAGTTATATTCTTGTACATAGGGGCAGTATTATAGTAGTTCTATTCTTGTACATAGGGGCAGTATTATAGTAGTTCTATTCTTGTACATAGGGGCGGTATTATAGTAGTTATATTCTTGTACATAGGGGCAGTATTATAGTAGTTATATTCTTGTACATAGGGGCAGTACTATAGTAGTTGTATTCTTGTACATAGGGGCAGTATTATAGTAGTTATATTCTTGTACATAGGGGCAGAATTATAGTAGTTATATTCTTGTACATAGGGGCAGTATTATAGTAGTTATATTCTTGTACATAGGGGGCAGTATTATAGTAGTTATATTCTTGTACATAGGAGCAGTATTATAGTAGTTATATTCTTGTACATAGGGGCAGTATTATAGTAGTTATATTCTTGTACATAGGGGGCAGTATTATAGTAGTTATATTCTTGTACATAGGGGGCAGTATTATAGTAGTTATATTCTTGTATATAGGGGCAGTATTATAGTAGTTATATTCTTGTACATAGGGGCAGTATTATAGTAGTTATATTCTTGTACATAGGGGCAGTATTATAGTAGATATATTCTTGTACATAGGAGCAGTATTATAGTAGTTATATTCTTGTACATAGGGGGCAGTATTATAGTTGTTATAGTCTTGTTTATAGGGGCAGTATTATAGTGGTTATATTCTTGTACATAGGGGCAGTATTATAGTAGTTATATTCTTGTACATAGGGGCAGTATTATAGTAATTATATTCTTGTACATGGGGGTATCTCATAGATGCCTCCCATTACTAAGGGCTTGATAACAGCTGGTATTTTTGAGAAATCACAGCTGTCATTAATCCCTTATATTACCCAGATTGCCACCACACCAGGGCAAATGGGATGAGTCGGGTAAAGTGCCAAGATTGCTACATCTAATGTTATGTGCCAATTCTGGGCAGCTGCAGGCTAGTATTTTTAGACTGGGGGGAGCCAGTATCCATGGGTCCTCCTATCCTATTAATACCAGCCCCCACCTGTCTGCTTTACTGTGGCTGAATATCAAAAATAGGGGGGACTCTACGTTCTTTTTCCCCCATCTGTCTTGATTTCCAGCCATGGTAAAGCAGACAGGTGGGGGATGCTGCCTGCAGCTGTTGTTTTTCTTGTTTTTCCCGCACTGGTTATCAAAATATGGTGGGAGCCTATATCTTTTTTTCTTGTTATTCATTTCTTTTTAAACTACTACTACTACTACTACTTTCTTTTTCTTTTTAAACTACCATTAGCAAATTGACTGCAACCAATCACAGACACAGGGTGGGTATAGCATTCGGCATGCAATCACAAACAGTGGCACAGAGGGTGGATGGGGAAGCAGTGAATATTGATGAACCTTAATAAGCGGGCCCAGAAGAAAGTCTGACTGCAGCGTGATCCTCACGGTATGTATAACTATACTGCTCTTATTACCATATATCTTCCATTTACAGCCCCTGCCGGATCACTACTACACAACCTACTATGCGTCACCCGGATCGGCACCCGCAGTTTGCTGCTACCTGATTAGACTCCGTACACACTTCTAACAAGAAACCTGGTTTCTGCAAATAGATCTGTCGATCGTCGGTTGTTTTATTTACCACTGCTTCTGGCACGTTAGGAGTTAATTTCTCCTGGAGCAGTGTGTGGCTGCTCAGTGAACCAGGTTTGTTAATCACCATTTCCTCCTACTTAAGTCTGGGGAGTTTTCTGTACCATCGCCGGATATAGATTCTGCTTGCAGTTGCGATATCCCGGCGTCCGTGGCATTCCTCTTGGCTGAATATATATTCTGCTTGCAGTTGCGATATCGCGGCATCCGTGGCATTCCTCTTGGCTGAATATATATTCTGCTTGCAGTTGCGATATCCTGGCGTCCGTGGCATTCCTCTTGGCCGGATATAGATTCTGCTTGCAGTTGCGATATCCCAGCATCCGTGGCATTCCTCTTGGCTGAATATATATTCTGCTTGCAGTTGCGATATCCCGGCGTCCGTGGCATTCCTCTTAGCCGGATATAGATTCTGCTTGCAGTTGCGATATCCCAGCATCCGTGGCATTCCTCTTGGCCAGATATAGATTCTGCTTGCAGTAGCGATATCCCAGCATCCGTGGCATTCCTCTTGGCCGGATATAGATTCTGCTTGCAGTTGCGATATCCCAGCGTCCGTGGCAGTCCTTTTGTCTGCGCTGTTTGAGAGTTCCCTGGTGTGACTCGCTCCTACCCCTTTTGGTTTATTCCCTCCGGTGTCGTTTTGTCTTTCATCTGTAGGTGTTTGAGGTGTGCGTGTGCCGCCCCCATGCCAGCAGCCGGGGCTGCTCGGATCTGGATCCGCAGGGTGGCTCGAGGGATCTTCCGGACCCAGGGTCACACAGACACTCCGAATAAAAGGGGACGTATTTGTACGGAATTTACTGTAATCATTCTGTGACGCCACCCACGGTGTGTGGTGAGGTGTGGCAGCACCGCTGCTGTTATAGGGTACCCGGGGGCGATGGGATGGCAGCTGGATGTTAACCCCTCCATTGGTAGGGATGGATGCCCCGTGGCCCAGTGTTGTGCAGTGTTGCAGGGAACAGCAAACTGACAGTTCGGTTGTCCTGGTGCTGGATGAGGTTGCACTGATGTGTGGAGTCAATAAACACACAGTCCTTTTGTAAACCAAAGTGCTGGTGGCCGGCCTCCGCGGTCAGGTGTATCTGATCCCACACACGGGCTGGTGGTCAGTGTCTCTTCCTTCTGTACTCTGTGTTTGATGTGTTGGACCTCCCGGTGTGAAACACGGGGGTCTGCTCCCGATCCTTTTGTTGGGAGCCATGCCCGCTGACGCTGACCCATGGTATCTACCGGGCCCTGGCGGATGCCCTATCCCTCTCTGTAGGTGGTTTTCTGCTTTTGGGACTTTGGTTGGGACACACCTAAAATCCTGCCCTCAATTGGTTAATTAGCTAGGCCATTGGTTCCGATCCTGGCTTCAGGGTCCAAGTACCCCGTATGTGCACGGTTTCCATTCGGCTCTCCGGTGTCGGTACCGGCGGGCTCCAACCCTACCCCGGTCCACCTCGAATCCACCAAGCCGTCTTCCCGTCTCCTGCTGACACGGACCGCCATCTGGCACCTAGCCAGTGCATCAGGTCTCCGACCCTGATGCCTGTCCTCTCTCCTGCTCCTCTCCACTTGGACTCTCAGCTTAACTCCAAACTGAACTGACTGTTTTCCCGCCCCGGGCTCTCTAAACTCCTAGTTGGGCGTTCTCCATCCGCCTGGTCCCACCCACTGGTGTGTCTGTCCTGCCCTGGGGGGGGGGTGACTAGAATTTCTGGTTGGCTGTATGTAACCCTGTGCGGGAAAGGTGTTATGTGGGGGCCTATGTGTGACTACCGGATGTGTCAGGGCGTCACATCAGTGTTTTAGTTTAATCCCCTTGTCTGTGTCTTGGGGAAGGTTACTACTTTGGATCCAGCCAATCCCAGGGTTGAGTGTGCGGGGAAGGTATTAGGACGGGGTAGGACAGGAGACAGGGCCAAGGTGGGGACCTAGACCTCCCCACCTTCAAGGCTACCTCCAGGGTCAGGGTGAGCTCAGGGTCCACAGTCCTAGGGTCAGCGTAGCCTCCCCGGTGTCCTTCCCACACCCCTGATAGCTTAATTCGGCATTTTACAGCCCAGAACTTAACGTCCCCATTCACTTCCGAAGCTGATCTTTTTTTTTAGACCGTGCTGGTTTGGCGCAACCCAACTATCCACACGTCGGTTCATCACTACTCATACAATAACTGTCATTCAACAATGAGGCCATTTTGAGAATATTTGGAATTTATTCTTCGATATTCCAAAAGATAATCAGCGAGTTAAATCCAGAGGAAGGTAAAAAAAACTGACCAGACCAATGTCTTCCCTTCTTTTTTTTTTTTCGGATACGAATAATACCGCCCTCAGTATTCAGTATGCCGCTCTTTACCTGTAGAATACTCCATTAAAGCTATAAGTTACTTATTGGTTTACCTGGTGAAAATAAACAAGTGAGATGGGAATAGATTTGGTTTTTATTAAGTTGCCTAATAATTCTGCACAGTAATAGTTACCTGCACAAACAGATCCTCCTAAGATACCAAATCTAAAAACCCCTCCAACTGCCAAAATATTAAGCTTTGATATTTATGAGTCTTTTGGGTTGATCGAGAACAAAGTTGTGATCAATAATAAAAAAAATCCTCTAAAATACAACTTGCCAAATAATTTTGCAAACGGTGTATATAACTTGTCCCCTCCATACATCTCTCTCTAATCTCCTGATACCTACCCACACATAATCTCCAGTATATAACCTGTCCTCTCCATACATCTCTCTCTAATCTCCTGATACCTCCCCACACATAATCTCCAGTATATAACCTGTCCTCTCCATACATCTCTCTCTAATCTCCTGCTACCTCCCCACACATAATCTCCAGTATATAACCTGTCCTCTCCATACATCTCTCTCTAATCTCCTGCTACCTCCCCACACATAATCTCCAGTATATAACCTGTCCTCTCCATACATCTCTCTCTAATCTCCTGATACCTCCCCACACATAATCTCCAGTATATAACCTGTCCTCTCCATACATCTCTCTCTAATCTCCTGATACCTCCCCACACATAATCTCCAGTATATAACCTGTCCTCTCCATACATCTCTCTCTAATCTCCTGATACCTCCCCACACATAATCTCCAGTATATAACCTGTCCTCTCCATACATCTCTCTCTAATCTCCTGATACCTCCCCACACATAATCTCCAGTATATAACCTGTCCCCTCCATACATCTCTCTCTAATCTCCTGATACCTCCCCACACATAATCTCCAGTATATAACCTGTCCCCTCCATACATCTCTCTCTAATCTCCTGATACCTCCCCACACATAATCTCCAGTATATAACCTGTCCTCTCCATACATCTCTCTCTAATCTCATGATACCTCCCCACACATAATCTCCAGTATATAACTTGTCCTCTCCATACATCTCTCTCTAATCTCCTGATACCTCCCCACACATAATCTCCAGTGTATAACTTGTCCTCTCCATACATCTCTCTCTAATCTCCTGATACCTCCCCACACATAATCTCCAGTATATAACTTGTCCCCTCCATACATCTCTCTCTAATCTCCTGATACCTCCCCACACATAATCTCCAGTATATAACCTGTCCTCTCCATACATCTCTCTCTAATCTCCTGATACCTCCCCACATATTGTTTCCATTCAATTCCTGTCCATATTGTATCCAACTCATGTTATGTAACAATGTTACATGCATCATATAAATAATTGAGTCAGAACAATATAGTATCAGATACAGAGCGGATTTCCTTTCAGGATAATTAGCTAGTGACAGATCTTGTATCGCTCCTCTTTTTGCAGTGCATCTTTGCTGCTTTGTCAGCTGGAGGGGTTCCTCCCTTTTATAGTCTTTGCCCCTCTTAAGGGGTTGTTCAGACCTCCTCCCACCTGTGCCGTATTTTAATAAATGTGCACACATAATTAGACATATCTGATTTATTTTCTGCCCCTCGCTCCTATTCCTCCGGGCTCTGAAGAATGCAGTTACACTTTAGATAATGTGGATATGAATATGCAGAGGACTCTGGGGGTAGAACACGTTTTATCAAAGCAAATACCCTCCGGCGCTGACTGATCTGTGATATTAGGAGACGGCTTCATGTATAAACAATTAGTCTGTGGGGTCAAAGTTAAAAAGAAAGCTTGCTACGTTCGGATCATTCAGGAGGTGGGGGCTAATTAATTTCTTATTTATTTTTTTAGTTCAATACATTTTTGGAATTTTTAAATAAAGCGATTTTATTCATTTGATGTTAAATTTATTTATTTATTTAGTTTTTTTATCTGATCCAGATTTTGGAAAAAGAAAAAAAAAGAAAGAAAAGAAACGGCAGTTCTGTAACGTAGATGTTCTTTGCAATATCTTGTATATTTTGCAGAATTTTTTGACAGCGGCTTCTTATATTCCAGCGTTAATACGACATGAACAGGAGAGAATTAGGACTGCGCACATGCAAAAGTACTACAGAACGCAGCAAGTCCTCGGGGGGGGAGGGGGGTTCGCTGTATGTTTCTCCTTATAAGTATCCCATTCAAAACTTAAATATGTTTTGCTTTCTGTTGGTGCAGCAAGGGTTAATGACATTTTCCTTTACTAGTAGCTCCTGGTTAGCTCACCTTAGGTGCAGCTGGTTTGTGACCTCTCCTATCGCCTTTAAATAGTCACATGAGCCATAACCTAATGCTGGTAATAGACTCTCATTCTGTTTCTGACCACCATGGGGGAGCAGGGCCACCACCAGGAGGGGACAAACAGTTGTCTAGTCCGGGGCCTCAAAAGAAGGGGGGTCCCTTCACGCTTCATTTATTGGCTTACAAACCAAGGGCGCCGCATAACTACTGTCGGATAAGCTAAATTTCGATCATCTTGTAGACGTATTTGAAGGTTTTCGGTATGTGGGGTCTTAATGTGCGATTGGTGAGGATGTGGTGCAGAGGTGGAGTTTTTTCAAGATTGGAGGTGGGACTGTGGAAGGTGTGAGCGGTGGAGGCGGAGCAGGGATGGAGGAGGAGCTGGGGTGGAGTCTCAAGGGGGCCCCAAAATTATGCCAGTCAGGGGCCCTGAAATTCCCAGTGGCAGCCCTGGAGGGAGGACGTTCTCTTGGAGTTCCTGGAGCTTAATTGTTGCAGTGCTACTTTTTGGAGCATAGTCGGCTGCAGCATTGGTGTCTGACTGCAGCAGTGAAGTTTGTTTGTATTTCCTTTTGTCTATATTCCCATTTGTCCTCCTTCCCTGTGTGGTATTGTTGCACATTACCGTAGTGGTGACCTTTAGTGTACTCACCGGTTTATCACTATCCTGTAAGGATAGATAAGGATCTAATCTTTGAAAAAATCTATAAAATAATTGGAATAATATAATAATACTGAAAAAAAATCAAACAGAAGAAGATATGAAACAAGATATGGAATTCCAAAAAAGTGTTTCACTCCAGAGGTTCTTTATTCATCTTTAACCAGCAAATGTTCAAGGAAAGATAAAACAAAAAAATCTGTATAATTTACTCAATGTAAAAAAAACTAAATGAATTCTACTGATTTTCAAACCATCTATAAATATTTAGTAAAATCAAGCAGAATAGTGAGTGCAGCTCTGGAGTATAATACAGGGGGTAACTCAGGATCAGTAATGTAATGTATGTACACAGTGACTGCACCAGCAGAATAGTGAGTGCAGCTCTGGAGTATAATACAGGGGGTAACTCAGGATCAGTAATGTAATGTGTGTACACAGTGACTGCACCAGCAGAATAGTGAGTGCAGCTCTGGAGTATAATACAGGAGGTAACTCAGCATCAGTAATGTAATGAATGTATACAGTGACTGCACCAGCAGAATAGTGAGTGCAGCTCTGGGGTATAATACAGGAGGTAACTCAGCATCAGTAATGTAATGAATGTATACAGTGACTGCACCAGCAGAATAGTGAGTGCAGCTCTGGGGTATAATACAGGAGGTAACTCAGGATCTGTAATGTATGTACACAGTGACTGCACCAGCAGAATAGTGAGTGCAGCTCTGGAGTATAATACAGGATGCAACTCAGGATCAGTAATGCAATGTATGTACACAGTGACTGCACCAGCAGAATAGTGAGTGCAGCTCTGGAGTATAATAATGGATGGAACTCACGATTATAAGAGTGAAAGGGTTACGTTCAATATTAAGAATTCATGTTTCACAGGATATAGAAGCATCAGTGACAATGTAACCTCAGCTTCATAGAAACAGAAGAAGATAAGAGCAGTATATTCTAAGGAAAAAGGAAACCGCAGAGAGGTGTGAACGGAACGAAGGAAGTGGTTACAAAGCTTCCTGCTGAGATGAAAACCGCGACCTGGGAGGGCTGAATTCAGAGCCGCCCCTGACTGACACCGGAACCTGGGCGAGGACTCTGCGTCCTCCGGGAGCTGAACCCTGGAGGCCTCGAAAGAGTAACTCAGGTCCCTCTAACAGGGTGTCATATGGAGGTTTGCACAAAGTTCACCCCCTGTCATGGTGGCCTCAAGCCCTGTTCAGATTGCAGATTCTGACACTCCCACCGATGGTTTCTCTGGTGTCTGGGATCAGCACAGGCAGACTCAGGCGTCGACCTGCTGTGTGCTGACTCATAAAGGTACTTTACACGCTGCGACATTGCTAGCGATCTTGTTAGTGATGTGACACACCAGATCGCAGATGAGAATTGCCTAGATTGCACACAGGTTATATATTTTTTTTTTTATTAGCACCGGTCACATGTGCGATCTCGGCAAATCGTATGTGCGATCTGGCGTGTTACATCGCTAACGAGAACGCTAGCGATGTCGCAGCGTGTAAAGCACCCTATAGGGTTAAGGGTACTTTACACGCTGCGATCTCGCTAGCGAGATCACAAGTGATCATACCCGCCCCCGTTGGTTGTGCGACACGGGCAAATCGCTGAGAATGTAAGACCGCAAGGGCAGGGCCCTCTTCCCTCTGTACTAGTCTGTCTATTGAAACTTGTTTATGTATTCTGTATGTAACCCCCTTCTCATGTACAGCACCATGGAATCAATGCTGCTTTATAAATAAATACAGTCATATGAAAAGGTTTGGGCACCCCTATTAATGTTAACCTTTTTTCTTTATAACAATTTGGGTTTTTGCTATTTCAGTGTCATATATCTAATAACTGATGGACTGAGGAATATTTCTGGATTGAAATGAGGTTTATTGTACTAACAGAAAATGTGCAATCCACATTTAAACAAAATTTGACCGGTGCAAAAGTATGGGCACCCTTATCAATTTCTTGATGTGAACCCTCCTATCTACTTTTACTGACTTACTAAAGCACTAAATTGGTTTTGTAACCTCATTGAGCTTCATAGGCAGGTGCATCCAATCATGAGAAAAGGTAATTAAGGTGGCCACTTGCAAGTTGTTCTCCTATTGGAATCTCCTATGAAGAGTGGCATCATGGGCTCCTCAAAACAACTCTCAAATGATCTGAAAACAAAGATTATTCAACATAGTTGTTCAGGGGAAGGTACAAAAAGTTGTCTCAGAGATTTAAACTGTCAGTTTCCACTGTGAGGAACAAGGTAAGGAAATGGAAGAACACAGGTACAGTTCTTGTTAAGCCCAGAAGTGGCAGGTCAAGAAAAATATCAGAAAGGCAGAGAAGAAGAATGGTGAGAACAGTCAAGGACAATCCACAGACCACCTCCAAAGACCTGCAGCATCATCTTGCTGCAGATGGTGTCAATGTGCATCGGTCTGGAACACAACACATGGGAAAGAGTGAGCACAACTACACCAAACATATACTGGAAAATCCAGGATAATGGAATCAAGCAAGAGGAGTCCCTTGTTGCATGCAAAAAGTGTGAAAAAGTTTATTAGTAACACAGAGAAATATTGTTAAGACCATTTAAAAATGGGAAAGATCAAAGGAATGATCTACCCATGAGCAAATTGGCACATCACCAACCAAAACCTCATGAATTAATATAAAGCATACAAGCTCAAAATAGCAGTACCAAAGGACAGTATACAGCAGTACATAGTCACCAATTGTAGGATTCACATAAATATGGTACAGATCAAAGAGAGCTAATACAATACCAGGTAAGTAAATAGTGAGGGAGGTGGTATGGGTGCGCCTGCCCCACGCGTTACGCCACCATATGTGGCTTCATCAGGGGTAAGTTGAGGAGTGACCGGAGCCTAAATATATATATATACAAAAGGACCATTAATAATTACTAACCGGTGGGTTGAATAAACCACTCACCAAGCAGGTGAGGAGGGCAGAATCCTCTGTAATCTCCCTGTAAACTGGAACCAGGCTGTCGGCGTGCGTTCCACAGTGGAATGCAGCACCATGTGATCCGGTCATGTGACCGGAGTGACGTCAAGCCCCGCCCCTCAACTCCTATGGAGTAGGGAAGCAGTTATCAGCGTCATTCAGAGTCTGGTATCACTAAGGATACCACAGATAAGACCCTGAACAGCAGATGTGCACATCTATTGGTTCCATAGTAATGTAATCCTTTTAGTGTAAAACAGGAAACTGGTCACCCCAGTGTGTGCTGAAACAAAAGAACGACTTAATATTGAGTGAGAAGGACGTCTGCCTGTAGGTGGTCCGGTCGAAGACAAAGTAATTGTGTCGGAGGATAAAGGCCAGTAAATCCAAAACAAACATACCGTGAGCTGAGATATTGTCCTGGTCATCCTTGAGAAAGGTGGAAACGGCATGTAACCCTTCTTTATGTCCTATGCTCGTGTAGAGAGCCTCGACGTCTAGGGAAACAAGTAAGGTCTGTGGAGGTAATTCAAGACTATCCAAAATTTCCAGCAAGTGCATAGTATCCCGTACATAGGACTTTAAATTGGCCACAAGAGGTTGTAAGTAAAAGTCTATGTAGACACAGGCATGTTCACTTAGACCACCGATCCCTGCCACAATTGGCCTTCCGGGTGGATTTTGAATACATTTGTGCACCTTCGGAAGTAGATAAAACGTTGGCGTTACAGGATGAGTATTATATACAAAGTCTCGCTCCCTCTTACCTATAACATTCCGCGACAATGCGTCAGCAAGCAAGGCATCCAATTTCTTCTGGAACACCGAGGTGGGGTCGGAAGGTAATACCGTGTAAAGAGATGTGTTAAGAAGCTGTCTTTTGGCTTCCTCCACGTAAAGATCCGTAGGCCAAAGGACTATGTTGCCGCCTTTGTCAGCTTCTTTGATGACAAAAGCTGTGTTGTTCTTAAGGGTGACAATAGCATCTCTCTCATCCTGGGTAAGGTTATCATGGGCAGCACCCCTGATCTTAAGTGTAAGTATATCCTGTACCATGGTGTTAAAAAAGACGTTAATAGTTGGGCAAGTCCCAAAAGCCGGTGTTTTTTGAGACGGTCTGTATATGGTAAACGGCTTCCTACCTGAGGGATCCTCAATCTCCTGTAACAGATCAATCAGGTCCTCAAAAGCTCTTTGTTCCATTTCAGGTAAAGATTGTAAGGACGAAGGGTAGAGGTGGTAGTATTTGAACATGAGGCTTCTGCAGAAAAGATAAATATCCTTAATCAGGGTAAATTTATCTAATTTCTGTATTGGTGAGAAGGACAACCCACGTTTCAGGACAGTCTCCTCTGCAGGGGATAAAACATGATCAGACAGGTTGATTATTTGGAGTGTATTCTCACCAACTATCTCCGATTCTTGTTCTTGTAGCGAGTCTGCATGTATACATTCTGTGTCCGATTCCGTGGTATTCTTTTGTTGTTGGTTCCTCTTCCGGCCACCTCTTCTCCCCCTCCTTCTGCTTCGCTTGTGTCTGTAGATAAAAAATCAGTAGACGAGCCTTCGCCCGGATTAATTGAGTGGCTCTGTTTAGACACAGCGAACCGAGATCTTCTATTTCCTTGATGGCTCCACCTATAGGCATGGTTATCCTCAAAGTCTTTCTTGTCGCGAGCAAATTTTCTCTTTTTGCCGGCAATAATGTCCTTTTCATACTTATCAATGTTTTCTTTCAATTTGACTAAAAATGGTTGTACCAATGTATTATTATCAAAGATGTTAATTTTGAGCTCAGTTGCCTTAATACTTTGGATAAAGTTTTGAGCAATATACGAGGTGGTAATCCCACTCCGGCACTCCTGAGAACTGAATCCTGGTGGATTTTCCAGCTTGATACAGTTATGCCCAATGGCATTAATGAGAATCTTTTATTTACTGGGTACTATAAAAAATAGACACTCTTATCCTGCATTTTGATTGGGCCCCCCTTACCTTCCCCTCTTTGTTCCACTATAAACATGAGAATTCCATATAAACTTTCTCAAGGATGCTTTACTGTGTCTGCAATTAACCCATTCTCTGCTCCATTTGTATACCTGTTTGTTTGCTTATTCCTGTTGCTTTGCACCTGTGCATTATATTGTATCTAAATGTGTACTGTCCTTGCAGAGAAAATATTAAGTCGTTCTTTTGTTTCAGCACACACTGGGGTGACCAGTTTCCTGTTTTACACTAAAAGGATTACATTACTATGGAACCAATAGATGTGCACATCTGCTGTTCAGGGTCTTATCTGTGGTATCCTTAGTGATACCAGACTCTGAATGACGCTGATAACTGCTTCCCTACTCCATAGGAGTTGAGGGGCGGGGCTTGACGTCACTCCGGTCACATGACCGGATCACATGGTGCTGCATTCCACTGTGGAACGCACGCCGACAGCCTGGTTCCAGTTTACAGGGAGATTACAGAGGATTCTGCCCTCCTCACCTGCTTGGTGAGTGGTTTATTCAACCCACCGGTTAGTAATTATTAATGGTCCTTTTGTATATATATATATTTAGGCTCCGGTCACTCCTCAACTTACCCCTGATGAAGCCACATATGGTGGCGTAACGCGTGGGGCAGGCGCACCCATACCACCTCCCTCACTATTTACTTACCTGGTATTGTATTAGCTCTCTTTGATCTGTACCATATTTATGTGAATCCTACAATTGGTGACTATGTACTGCTGTATACTGTCCTTTGGTACTGCTATTTTGAGCTTGTATGCTTTATATTAATTCATGAGGTTTTGGTTGGTGATGTGCCAATTTGCTCATGGGTAGATCATTCCTTTGATCTTTCCCATTTTTAAATGGTCTTAACAATATTTCTCTGTGTTACTAATAAACTTTTTCACACTTTTTGCATGCAACAAGGGACTCCTCTTGCTTGATTCCATTATCCTGGATTTTCCAGTATATGTTTGGTGTAGTTGTGCTCACTCTTTCCCATGTGTTGTGTTCCAGATTCTATTTATGGGTTGAAGCACACTTCCATTACCTATATATATTTAATGGTGGTGCCGTCCCTATTTTGTTTTATGAATGTGCATCGGTCAACAATACAGCGCACGTTGCACAAGGAGAAGCTGTATGGGAGAGTGATGCGAAAGAAGCCGTTTCTGCAAGCACGCCACAAACAAAGTCGCCTGAGGTATGCAAAAGCACATTTGGACAAGCCAGTTACATTTTGGAAGAAGGTCCTGTGGACTGATGAAACAAAGATTGAGTTGTTTGGTCATACAAAAAGGCGTTATGCATGGAGGCAAAAAAACACGGCATTCCAAGAAAAGCACTTGCTACCCACAGTAAAATTTGGTGGAGGTTCCATCATGCTTTGGGGCTGTGTGGCCAATGCCGGCCCCGGGAATCTTGTTACAGTTGAGGGTCGCATGGATTCAACTCAGTATCAGCAGATTCTTGACAATAATGTTCAAGAATCAGTGACGAAGTTGAAGTTACACAGGGGATGGATATTTCAGCAAGACAATGATCCAAAACACCGCTCCAAATCTACTCAGGCATTCATGCAGAGGAACAATTACAGTGTTCTGGAATGGCCATCCCAGTCCCCAGACCTGAATATCATTGAAAATCTGTGGGATGATGTAAAGCGGCTGTCCATGCTCGCCGACCATCAAACTTAACTCAACTGGAATTGTTTTGTAAACAGGAATGGGCAAATCTACCTTCATCCAGGATCCAGGAACTCATTAACAGCTACAGGAAGCGACTAGAGGCTGTGATTTCTGCAAAAGGAGGATCTACAAAATATTAATGTCACTTTTATGTTGAGGTGCTCATACTTTTGCACCAGTTAAATTTTGTTTAAATGCGGATTGCACATTTTCTGTTAGTACAATAAACCTCATTTCAATCCAGAAATATTACTCAGTCCATCAGTTATTAGATATATGAAGCTGAAATAGCAAAAACCCAAATTGTTATAAAGAAAAAAGGTTAACATTAATAGGGGTGCCCAAACTTTTTCATATGACTGTAATAATAATAATAACTCAGGATCAGTACAGGATCAGTAATGTATGTACATGAAGTGGCGCATCCTATCCCATCCAAAGGTCACTTACCCCCCTGCTTCATCCATTAAGACTGTTCATGTTGTGGTCCCGTGGGGGCGTGCAGCACTTAGAGTAACGTCTGGTGGCACCTCCATGTTCACTGCAGGTCCTCGCTGTAGGCATGGAAAGTCACACAGTTCACACATCAGTCTCTTGAAAAACAATTCAGGAACTACTTCTCTCCTACTTCAGACCCAGGGGGCCGCGCGTGCTGTCGCTGCTCTCCTTGGGGGGGGGGGGGGGGGGGGGTTTCTAACCTGTTAGCACTCGCCCTTGGAACAATCCTCCAGCAGCTAGGTTTTATACGTTCTTCCTTCCCTCGTGACCTTTCTTTGCAGCTTCCATGTCTTATTCGGGCCCTTGGACGACTTAGTAGTTCCTGACTAGTCCAGGGTCCCACTAGTGGTTTCTATACACTGATGTCCCACCGATCTCAGGACACTCTACAGCCCGTCCTCAGGGTGAGATGTTGACACATGGGAGCATTCGTCCCATCCTGGACAGGCCCTAGCTCTTGACCCTGTCTGGTCACTTGAAACTCTGCTGCTTGACTGACCATCTGTCCTTCCTTCCAGATCCTTCTCTGCTCACTTCTCCCTCCTTGTCTCTGTACTTACCACCTAGCTATTTGCATTTGTTTTTGCTCTAACCTACCAGACTTACTACCTACCACTGGCTCCCCACTCCTGCACACTTGGTCCCTAGTTGCACTACACTAAAACATCCTATCTTTATGTATTATGTACATGGCGTTAAATCGAAATTCAGACAATGTAATACATGTATAAGTAGCTAGAGCAGAGGGATAACAGCTGGTAAAGGCCCCTTGGCATACAGTGAACCTCTATGTGCTGTAATAGGCTTTAAAGACAGCTGTTTTCTTGGGAGCCATTTATTTGTCATACAGACATGTACTGCATATTATCAGACGTCTGCATCTTCCTTACCGACTCTGCATCTTCCTTACTGACTCTGCATCCTCCTTACCGACTCTGCATCTTCCTTACCGACTCTGCATCTTCCTTACCGACGCTGCATCTTCCTTACTGACTCTGCATCTTCCTTACCGACTCTGAATCCTCCTTACCGACTCTGCATCTTCCTTACCGACTCTGCATCTTCCTTACTGACTCTGCATCTTCCTTACCGACTCTGCATCTTCCTTACCGACGCTGCATCTTCCTTACTGACTCTGCATCCTCCTTACCGACACTGCATCTTCCTTACCGACTCTGCATCTTCCTTACCGACTCTGCATCTTCCTTACCGACTCTGCATCTTCCTTACCGACTCTGAATCTTCCTTACCGACTCTGAATCTTCCTTACCGACTCTGCATCTTCCTTACCGACTCTGCATCTTCCTTACCGACTCTGCATCTTCCTTACCGACTCTGCATCTTCCTTACCGACTCTGCATCTTCCTTACCGACGCTGCATCTTCCTTACCGACTCTGCATCTTCCTTACCGACTCTGCATCTTCCTTACCGGCTCTGCATCTTCCTTACCGACTCTGCATCTTCCTTACCGACGCTGCATCTTCCTTATCGACGCTGCATCTTCCTTACCGACTCTGCATCTTCCTTACTGACTCTGCATCTTCCTTACTGACTCTGCATCCTCCTTACCGACACTGCATCTTCCTTACCGACTCTGCATCTTCCTTACCGACTCTGAATCTTCCTTACAGACTCTGCATCCTCCTTACCGACTCTGCATCTTCCTTACCGACTCTGCATCTTCCTTACCGACTCTGCATCTTCCTTACCGACTCTGCATCTTCCTTACCGACTCTGCATCTTCCTTACCGACGCTGCATCTTCCTTACCGACGCTGCATCTTCCTTACCGACTCTGCATCTTCCTTACCGACTCTGCATCTTCCTTACCGGCTCTGCATCTTCCTTACCGACTCTGCATCTTCCTTACCGACTCTGCATCTTCCTTACCGACGCTGCATCTTCCTTATCGACGCTGCATCTTCCTTACTGACTCTGCATCTTCCTTACTGACTCTGAATCCTCCTTACCGACTCTGCATCTTCCTTACCGACTCTGCATCTTCCTTACAGACTCTGCATCCTCCTTACCGACTCTGCATCTTCCTTACAGACTCTGCATCCTCCTTACCGACTCTGCATCTTCCTTACCGACTCTGCATCTTCCTTACCGACTCTGCATCTTCCTTACAGACTCTGCATCCTCCTTACCGACTCTGCATCTTCCTTACCGACTCTGTATCTTTCTTATTGACTCGGCATCCTCCTTACCGACTCTGCATCTTCCTTACTGAATCTGCATCCTCCTTACTGACTTTTGCATCCTCCTTACTGACTTTTGCATCCTCCTTACTGACTTCTCCGTTCTCCTTACTGACTTCTTCCGGACTTGTGTATTTTTATCCTCCTCACAACCCGTCGACTCACTTTTCACATATACATCTTATGTGAATTATTTGTTGCTGCTCCTGCTCACTATATAAGTGTTATATGGGGAATTCTCGCTACATAATTACATATTATTATTATTTTATTACCTGGGAAATCCAGTAGAATTCATAATTAAAGACGCCTATTAGTGCTGATATCAGCATTATACTGTGCCGCTCTGACTCCACGGTAGCAGTAAATGGTGTCAGGGGTCTTTCTGTGCAGTATTGGGGGTTTTCTCGCCACTGTCGGGGTCCGCACTCTTCTCTCCTGATGTTCATCATTGTAAGCGCCGCTCACTTTATGGTTTATTATTTTCCCTGGATCTTCTAGAATCCGCGGCTTCATCGCATTTATCAAATGTTGCATCTGCGCAGCCAAGTTACATCGTCTCTTTTTCTGCTGATACATTTTGTTACTTTCATTACAAAGTAGGAGAAAAAAACAACAGAAAACCGGCTTTCTGCAAAAAAGTTTTTATATTATTCAGGTTTAGGAATTTTGATCTAAAATACGTGATCTGAACTCAGGACTTACGTCCCTGCCGGAGACAGCCAGGCCCCACAGCTGCTGAGGGCCACATGTCAGCTACAAGGTGAAGTGTCAACATCTCATGTCAGGATTAGCAGCGGAACATCACATCAGCCAATGAGGACAAAAGACGCAAAGAATCGAGACGACCGAACCCAAAAATGTCAGCGCTATTGACCACCAACTCTTGTGTACGGAGGCCTCCAGATAGAGAAGGATCCACTGGGGGGAGATCTAGAGGCTGATCACTTTGTTCTCCCTGGAGATAAAAGTAGGAGTCTGAAAGAGACAGAGGAGTCAGGAAGAAGCAGAGGAGTCTGTAGGGGGCAGAGGAGTCTGTAGGAAACAGAGGAATCTGTAGGGACAGAGGAGTCTGTAGGGGGCAGAGGAGTCTGTAGGGACAGAGAGAGGAGTCTGGAGGAAACAAAGGAGTCTGGAGGAAACAAAGGAGTCTGTAGGGACAGAGGAGTCTGTCTAGAGGAAACAGAGGAATCTGTAGGGACAGAGGAGTCTGGAGGAAACAGAGGAGTCTGTATGGACAGAGGAGTCTGTCTGGAGGAAACAGAGGAATTTGTAGGGACAGAGGAGTCTGGAGGAAACAGAGGAATCTGTAGGGACAGAGGAGTCTGGAGGAAACAGAGGATTCTGTAGGGACAGAGGAGTCTGGCGAAAACATAGGAATCTGTAGGAAATAAAGGAGTCTGTAGGGACAGAGGAGTCTGGAGGAAACAGAGGAGTCTGTAGGGATAGAGGACTCTGGAGGAAACAGAGGAATCTGTAGGGGGCAGAGGAACCTGGAGGAAACAAAGGAATCTGGAGGAAACAAAGGAGTCTGTAGGGACAGAGAAGTCTGGAGGAAACAGAGGAATCTGTAGGGACAGAGGAGTCTGGAGGAAACAGAGGAATCTGTAGGGACAGAGGAGTCTGGAGGAAACAGAGGAATCTGTAGGGACAGAGGAGTCTGGAGGAAACAAAGGAGTCTGTAGGGACAGAGGAATCTGGAGGAAACAGAGGAGTCTGTAGGGATAGAGGAGTCTGGAGGAAACAGAGGAATCTGTAGGGACAGAGGAGTCTGGAGAAAACAGAGGAATCTGTAGGAAATAAAGGAGTCTGTAGGGACAGAGGAGTCTGGAGGAAACAGAGGAGTCTGTAGGGATAGAGGACTCTGGAGGAAACAGAGGAATCTGTAGGGGGCAGAGGAGTCTGGAGGAAACAAAGGAGTCTGGAGGAAACAAAGGAGTCTGTAGGGACAGAGGAGTCTGGAGGAAACAGAGGAATCTGTAGGGACAGGAGTCTGGAGGAAACAGAGGAATCTGTAGGGACAGAGGAGTCTGGAGGAAACAGAGGAATCTGTAGGGGGCAGAGGAGTCTGGAGGAAACAGAGGAGTCTGTAGGGACTGAGGAGTCTGGAGGAGACAGAAGAGTCTGTAGGGGACAGAGGAGTCAGAGGAAACAGAGGAGTCTGTAGGGGACAGAGGAGTCTAGAAGGAACAGAAAAGTGTGAAGGATATAGAAGAGTCTGTAGAACGACAACTGCATCTGGAGGAGGACACAGGAATATGTAGGGGAAGAGGACTCTGAAGGGAATAGAAGAGTATGTAGGGGACGGCAGAGTCCAGTGGGAACAGAGCAGTCTGTAGGAGGACAAAGGGGACCTGAAGGGAACATAGGAATCTGTAATGAACAGAGGAGTCTGGAGGAAATTGAGAAATCTATAGGGGACAGAGGAGTCTGAAGGAAGCAGAGAAGTTTGGAGGGGAAAGGGGAATCTATAGTGGACAGAGGAGTCGGAAGGGAACAGAGGAATCTGGAGGGGACAGAGGATTCTATAGAGAATAGAGTAATTTAGAGGGGACAGAGGAGTCTGGAAGAGGACAAAGGAATCTGAATGTTCGTTGGACCAACAACTAATTGTATCATGAGAGCTGGAACAGTTCCTATCTAGTGATGAGTGAGAACTAAAATGCCCGAGTGTAGCACCCACGGGGGCAGGGGTTAAATGTACTCGTTGCCGGGCCGGTGATGTTGGGTCTGGGATGTCATATGTGGCCCTATCCGGTTTCATGACCCCGAGGTGTACAATAAAAGGGAGGAGGATGATAGGAGTTGTGGTTGTCTCGTGACGCCACCTGCGGTATGCGGCCAGGGATTAGCCGCCGCTGCGGTCGCTGTCTTCTGGGGCGGATGGTGTCGCAGCTTGGATAGTTCAGCTTCCCGCAGGTGAAGCTAAGCCCCAGGGAGGATGATGGAGATAGAAGTGGCGTTGGGCGCCGAAGTGTGGGGCGACGGCAATGAAGGGCTGACACAGTAGTTGTGGTTCCAGATCTCTTACTCACAGTTCAGTTGTCACCCTTGGAATGACGGTTTTCACTGTGATGGGCCCCTGCCGATCCCAGGTACCTCAGAAACCACCATCGGTGTTGTGGAATGTGAGACCTTCCATCCTTGCGCTTCCTGTGTGGATCCCTGTGACCTGAAGTGCTTGGGGACCCCTGATCGGAGTTAAAGTTCCTGTCCCGTTCACAGGCAACGTGAATCAAACATGGGCTCGATCATGGACCATGGTCCTGACTCCTGACTCTTTGTGCTGCTGTGCCCTGGGATCTTTGGTGGCTAGAGAGAGAAATGAAATCCCCCTGTCCTGCAGAATCTGGTGGCACAACGTCGAGTGTACGCCACCCTAGGGCTCTGCACCCTGAACTGCGCCGGTGCTGAGGGAACTATTGAGCTCTACCTCTAGCTACCCTGTTGCTCCTGTGTCCCACAGCTCCACTGGTCATCCTCTGCTCCTTCCAGTCTGCCCGTTCCTAACTGTGGAAGCTCTGAAGCACTCTCCACAGCGACCGTGTTGTTTTGAGTCTCAGACTATTCTGAGGTTAAAACTGTGTGTTCTGTCACTTCCCCTGTGCTGCCCCCACCTTCCTGATGACTCACCAGTGGCTGGGAAAACCCATTGTTATGGTGACCACCTTTAGCCCAGTTCCAGTGTTTGGCTGCTAAGCTGGGAAAGTACCTAAACTGTGTGTGTTGTGTAAGTGAAAACCATTAGTTAACCTCTTCCTTACCTAGGATGAGTATTGCACCTTAAGTCAGATGCAATACCCTGTGGTGACTGAGCCTCAGGCGCACCACACTCGGAACTTGAATCAAGCAGGTTGGACTCTGGGATGGAGGCGACTCGAGTACCGAGTTTAATGGAAATCAATGGGGAACACGAGCATTTTAAGGAAGACCCAAGCAGGAGGTCTGAGGGGCAGGAAAATCACTGAAATGGATGGAAACAGCATGAGGAAGACGCCTGGACTCATCTCTGACTCCCAGGTCGCTGCTGGGTTATCTTACTGATGTCACCGCTCTTCAGAGGCGCCAGGTCTCCCGCAGCGTGACCCGGAATTGCCTGTCAGCAGAGTCTATGGAGCATCGAACAATCGTCCATAGACCTCTTTCCTCGGATTCGCTCTGGACTACGTCAGATCAGTTGGGAATTCTGAATGAGGGTCAGGATCTTGTCTTATTTCTCTGGGTTTGTTTGTGAGATTTTTTCAGATATCCTTGTTTGGACGATAGCGGATTCCCGGGACTACGGTGGAGGTGTAGGGTTTTGTTTTTTTTATGACATTCTAAACGAAGGAAAGTTTTGGTGTTTATTGATATAAATTATCTTTTTCTGTGTCTTTTTTTGGGAGATTAGTGGGTAATTAGGTGGGCTTCACATCGGTGGTATTCTACCGCAAGGCCGGATCCGGCACAAATGCATTTCACTTCAATGCATTTCCTATCGACTCGCAGCAAGTTTTGGTCACATGCGTCATACACAACCACATGTGACCGGAACTTGACACGAGTCCATAGGAAATGCATTGAAGTGAAACGCATTTGTGCCGGATCCGGCATTGCGGCAGAATACCGCGGATGTGAAGCCCGCCTTCGTAATGTGGGTATCTGATAGCCGTCTCTCCATTACTAGCACCAGGGCACTATACAGCTGACATCAACTCCAAATATATTACCCTGATTGCCACATGGTTGTGTGAACGGGGCCCTGGATCCTCTCCCTGATCTGCTTCCAGAGGACAATGTGTCGAGCATCGCGCTCCCGGGTCTCTTATAAGACCCCAAAATTCAGAAGATAAACCCGGGCACACTCAATCAAGAAAAGAGGATAAATGTCTTTTGATTTGCTTTTATTTCATGCAAAGTTATGAAAAAAAGATCATATGCCGTGACGTTTCGGCCAAACATAGGCCTTTAACAAACAAATGATCTGGACAACAAAAGAAGAAACACACTGTAAGTACAGTACAAAGTATAATGAATTTGTTACATACATGTAAATACATTCTTTACTATGCATGAAAAGAAGAATAAGGTGGTCATACATGTTAAGGAGAAAAACAAAAATATGTAAACGACTCTGAAATAGTAGTAACCGCTTGTTTGATTCATATGTCACGAGGTGTAACCTAATAAGATGCACATACCTAGTGGCGTATGCAGGAAGTAAGGGTGATGAACAACAGGTTCATAGGTGGAGAATTGAGAAACAGGGCATATACCTGAGGCAAAGGACAATAATGTCAAATGAGTTACCCTAGTATAGATAATTAAAATCGTGATTAGCAACAGGAGCTGAACCAGAGTGTAAACAGGTTTATCAGAATAAGTATAGAGCTGAAAGTAAATCTGGAGATAAGAGGGGAAATACCTTCACTAGTGCTCCCGTCAGGAGCTGTCTCATAACATGGTCCGATGCAATATTGTTACATCACGACCTATCAGATAGTACAAAGGGTAAGGTGAACACATAATACAGAACTGTGGTCCCAGGTCCTCAACTGAGGTATAGTCCTGACACTAATAAGGTTGGTATAACCCAGGTCGCTGGAGGATATGGAGTGGAACTCCAGGGGATGCATCCAATGTGATGCCTAAATGTGACCTCAAATAGGTATTACAAACATGTAATAATAGCGAGTAGACAGAGGGTATAATATCTGGCACAAACCTTATACTGTGACCCTATATATTCCCATACAGGAAAAACACTGGAGGTAAAAGAAAAGACGTGCTTAGATTAGCATGCAGTGAATGAGGGGATGTATCAGGGATTATGCTCCTATAGAGTACCTGGTGAGCTATATGCCAAGGGGTTAGCCTCTAGTTCCTGGGTGGATTACAGTGGTGAGTCCGGGTGTAGAGTGTGGTAGCAGACCACGTGGAGTCCTGTGTGACCGCTGTGTCCGGCCGCCGCCATTTAAAGCCCCATACAAGGACCTAGGGTTGCCTATGTATCTACTTACCATCCCTTCCAGTCCAGTCCTTCCAGTGATACATCCCCTCATTCACTGCATGCTAATCTAAGCACGTCTTTTCTTTTACCTCCAGTGTTTTTCCTGTATGGGAATATATAGGGTCACAGTATAAGGTTTGTGCCAGATATTATACCCTCTGTCTACTCGCTATTATTACATGTTTGTAATACCTATTTGAGGTCACATTTAGGCATCACATTGGATGCATCCCCTGGAGTTCCACTCCATATCCTCCAGCGACCTGGGTTATACCAACCTTATTAGTGTCAGGACTATACCTCAGTTGAGGACCTGGGAGCACAGTTCTGTATTATGTGTTCACCTTACCCTTTGTACTATCTGATAGGTCGTGATCTAACAATATTGCATCTGACCATGTTATGAGACAGCTCCTGACGGGAGCACTAGTGAAGGTATTTCCCCTCTTATCTCCAGATTTACTTTCAGCTCTATACTTATTCTGATAAACCTGTTTACACTCTGGTTCAGCTCCAGTTGCTAATCACGGTTTTAATTATCTATACTAGGGATAAGCTGGGTTTACACACTGCAACATCGCAAACGACATCGCTGTAACGTCACCGGTTTTGTGACGCAATAGCGATGTTGTTTGCGATGTTGCAGTGTGTGAATCCTATCAGCGACCCGGCCCCTGCTGTGAAGTTGCTGGAAGTTGCTGATCACTACAAGTCGTTCAGGACCATTCCTAGGTCCTTTGTTTCCCGCTGTGCAGCATGAAGTTTCAGTGTGTGAATCCTTTTCAGCGACTTTGTTAGCAACTTCCCTTTCAAAAGGCTGCTTATCAACGTCCCCAACAACCAGCGAGGTCGCTCTGCAGGTCCGGATCGCTGGTAAGTTGTTGGCCAGGTTTGCCGGGTTGAACGCTCACCAGAGACTTAGCAGAGACTTAGGGAGGTCGCTATTGCGTCACCAAACCGGTGACGTTACAGCGATGTCCTTTGCGATGTTGCAGTGTGTAAACCCAGCTTAAGTCATTTGACATTATTGTCCTTTGCCTCAGGTATATGCCCTGTTTCTCAATTCTCAACCTATGAACCTGTTGTTCATCGCCCTAACTCCCTGCATACGCCACTAGGTATGTACATCTTATTGGTTACACCTCGTGACATATGAATCAAACAAGCGGTTACTACTATTTCACAGTCGTTTACATATTTTTGTTTTTCTCCTTAACATGTATGACCACCTTATTCTTCTTTTCATGCATAGTAAAGAATGTATTTACATGTATGTAACAAATTCATTATACTTTGTACTGTACTTACAGTGTGTTTCTTCTTTTGTTGTCCAGATCATTTGTTTGTTAAAGGCCTATGTTTGGCCGAAACGTCACGGCATATGATCTTTTTTTCATAACTTTGCATGAAATAAAAGCAAATCAAAAGACATTTATCCTCTTTTCTTGATTGAGTGTGCCCGGGTTTATCTTCTGAATTTTGACTCTATTTTTCCCGGAGGCCCCCGGATTTATACTGTTGAGCCAGATTCTACCGTACACATCTTATAAGACCCCATGACGCAGTACAGCCACCAATCACAGTAATACCAGTAACCAATGTGACTATGGCATTACCGTGTATGGCAGGCAATTTCCGTACGTTGATTGGCTGTCTACCAGCCGCGACACATGAAGGACAGGACTCAAGCATGGAGCCCGAGCACCCGCCATACTCGATCAAGTATCGAAGAGTGGTCAGCGGGGTCACTCATCACTATCAGCGGCACAACTACATCAATTGTCCAAACTGTCAATCTTAAGGGACCTCCCAATATCTGGAAGCTGCGAGGCACAGAGTGCAGTGCTCCTGAAGATAGAAGATAAGACAACCCCTTTAAAAAATAAAGATTAATTTTCCAGGTATTTCCAAGCCCCTCCAGGTGCTAATGGCCCTTTATGTATGGGTGTATGGCCGCTCAGGGGTCCCTGTTTTTCCATGGACACTTTGAAAATTAGGGTTCGCAAATGAAGCTAGACTTGGGAACCATTGTCAACCTGGCTGCACATGAAGCTCTAGAAGCGCCTGCGCCACTGGTGGAAGCTCCGCACAAGCAGACACTATAAAAGCCACTTTTCTACTTAATCATTATTGGGTTGAATGAGGGGCACTGACTCTGGGTATTCACAATCCCTGCCTGGCCTCTAGTGTTGGGTCTGCCTCTTCTCGGGCACCTTAGGAGTGAAGGCTGAACATTACGGATGCTGGCGGCCCAGGCTCTGTGTGCACTTGGCTGTCAGGTCAGTCAGATCTCTGCATGCGCTATATGAACCCAAAGAGATGCCATGACCAGTTGTGCCCCTGTTTATTTTTACCACTTTTTGTATTTCTCCCTGATAGTGGATCCCTCTCTGTCTGACCTCCATTACTCGACCCCTGGCTGTTTTGACTATTCTATGTATATATAGTGTTTCTGCCCAATGTCAGACGGCTGGTGTCTAACGTCTGTACAATCCCGTCTTGTGAACTTATCCTCACTCTAGAATACAGACATTGAATATGCATTATTGCTAAAGAAATACATTAAAAATTGAAACACTTAGCATATAATAAAAAGCCCGTATTATGTGCGCCCAGCAGCCTGCGTCAAGGCGTATCTTGTATGCTGGCTTCCTGCTTAGTGATGCTTAATAACCTACAATTTTATGGGCAGACTGTAACCTTCTACTAGGATATTAAAAATCACCTTAAGCTGATTGGAAGGAGTGCTAAGTCAGAAGGCATGACCTCATAATCCAAATAAGAAAACTGGTGCATACTTAACATGAAACAATCTGACAAATAAACAGCAACACTCTGAGATGCTAAGGTCTACAGACATTGAATATATGAACTTGGACATTTATTACTGCTAAAGAAACACATTTCAAAATTAAAACACAGCGTATAAAAAAGGCCCATTTTATGTGAGCCTAGCAGCCAGCATCAAGGTGTATTTTGTATGCCAGCTCCCTACCTAGTGATGCCTCTATCTGGGCTGAATAAAGTACAATTTTACGGGCGGGCTGAAACCTGCTACTAGGAAGTTAAAAATCACCTTAAGCTGGTTGGAAGGAGTGTTAAGTCAGAAGGCATGACCTCATAATCCAAAATAAGAAAACTGATGGAACTTCCTAACAAAGAGGTGTAAACAGGTGCATACTGAGCGTGAAATAATCTAGCACGCTAAGACATTGACTATAGGAACTTGGACATGCATTACTGCTAAGGAAAGAAATTAAAAATTGATACACTTAGCATATAAAAAAGGCTCGTTTTATGTGAGCCCAGCATCAAGGAGTATCTTGTATGCCGGCTCTCTACCTATCTGGGTAAAATAACCTATAATTTTATGTGCGGACAGGAACCTGTTACTAGGAAATTAAACATTGCTTTAACTTAAAGGGAAGGAGTGCTAAGTCAGAAGGCATGACCTCATAATCCAAACTAATCAAAGTGACGGAACTTCCTAACAGAGAAGTGTAAACAGGTGCATACAGGACAAGACATAATCTAACAAATAAACAGCTGCACACTGAAAGGTATACAGAAATTGAGTATAAGAACTTGGATATGCATTAATGCTAAGAAAATAAATTTCAAAATTGAGACACTTAGCACATAAAAAAGGTCCATTTTATGTGAGCCCAGCAGCCAGCATCAAGGCGTATCTTGTATCCCAGCTTCCTACATAGTAATGCCTCTATCTGGGCTGATTAACCTATAATTTTATGGGTGATTAGCAACCAGCTAATAGGAAATTAAACATCGCTTTAACCTAAAGGGAAGGAGTGCTAAGTCAGAAGGCTTGATCTCATAATCCAAAATAATCAAAGTGACGGTATTTCCTAACAGACAAGTGCAAACAAGTGCATACTGGACATGAAATAATCTATCAAATAAACAGCTGCACTTTGAGAGGCTAAGGTATACAGATATGGAATATAGACATTTAGACATGCATTACTACTAAGGAAAAAAAAACCATATAAAAAGGCCCAGCAGCCAGCATTAAGGCATATCTCATATGTTGGTTCACTACCTGGTGATGCCTGTGTCTGGGCGGAATAGCTTACAATTTTATGGGTGGGCCGTCCCGGAGTGAAGCTGTTTATTTGTTAGTTTATTTCATGTTCAGTGTGCACCTGTTCACACTAGTCTGTTTGGAAGTGCCGTCAGTTTTCTTCCTCAGGGTGGGTTATCAGTCTAAAGATATATCTCAATATATATGACATTAAAAATTTTGCAGAGCCATGGCCGATCCCCTATAAAAACAAACTTTTATTGTAGTCATCTGAGCTGCGAGGATACAAGTATATCACGTATCTGCAGCGCTGTAATCTGTAATCAGAGCAGATGCCACCTTGTATTACAGGGGACGGTGACAAACCGGTAATTGCATCTTTCATCAGAGCGGGTTGCACTTGAGTTTTCAGACAGCCGGAACAGAGAGCGCTTTCGTCACCTGCCAAATCCGCGCTCGGTGCAGACACGGCGGAGGGGACGCGGTTTGAAGTTTTGTCGCTGCTCTTGAAGTTCAGAGAATATAGTGTGTAATGCAGATATTGCCTGAGATAGAGCGAGAGGGAGCGGAGGGTGATCAGCGGGGAACGCCGAAATATCAGAGACACGGAGGGCGGAGGAGAAAGCCAAAAACACGCAAATAGCAATACACAGGAGTGATAGAAGCAAGAGCACAGCATCTACTAACATATACACATGGAGCATACTGCTATAACCTGGGCATCTCCTGTATATAATGATATATATACAGCCGGTATAACCTGGGCATCTACTGTATATAATTATATATGTACAGCCGGTATAACCTGGGCATCTCCTGTATATAATTATATATGTACAGCCGGTATAACCTGGGCACCTCCTGTATATAATTATATATGTACAGCTGGTATAACCTGGGCATCTCCTGTATATAATTATATATGTACAGCCGGTATAACCTGGGCATCTCCTGTATATAATTATATATGTACAGTCGTTATAACCTGGGCATCTCCTGCATATAATTATATATGTACAGCCGGTATAACCTGGGTATCTCCTGTTTATAATTATATATGTACAGCTGGTATAACCTGGGCATCTCCTGTATATAATTATATATGTACAGCCGGTATAACCTGAGCATCTCCTGTTTATAATTATATATGTACAGCTGGTATAACCTGGGCATCTCCTGTATATAATTATATATGTACAGCCGGTATAACCTGGGCATCTCCTGTATATAATTATATATGTACAGCCAGTATAACCTGGGCATCTCCTGTATATAATTATATATGTACAGCTGGTATATCCTGGGTATATCCTGTATATAATTATATATGTACAGCCGGTATAACCTGGGCATCTCCTGTATATAATTATATATGTACAGCCTCTATAACCTGGGCATCCCCTGTATATAATTATATATGTACAGCCTCTATAACCTGGGCATCTCCTGTATATAATTATATATGTACAGCCTCTATAACCTGGGCATCCCCTGTATATAATTATATATGTACAGCCTCTATAACCTGGGCATCTCCTGTATATAATTATATATGTACAGCCGGTATAACCTGGGCATCTCCTGTATATAATTATATATGTACAGCTGGTATAACCCGGGCATCTCCTGTATATAATTATATATGTACAGCTGGTATAACCCGGGCATCTCCTGTATATAATTATATATGTACAGCTGGTATAACCTGGGCATCTCCTGTATATAATTATATATGTACAGCTGGTATAACCTGGGCATCTCTTGTATATAATTATATATGTACAGTTGGTATAACCCGGGCATCCCCTGTATATAATTATATATGTACAGCCAGTATAACCTGGGTATCTCCTGTATATAATTATATATGTACAGCCGGTATAACCTGGACATCTCCTGTATATAATTATATATGTACAGCTGGTGTAACCTGGGCATCTCCTGTATATAATTATATATGTACAGCTGGTATAACCTGGGCATCTCCTGTATATAATTATATATGTACAGCTGGTATAACCTGGGCATCTCCTGTATATAATTATATATGTACAGCTGGTATAACCTGGGCATCTCCTGTATATAATTATATATGTACAGCTGGTATAACCTGGGCATCTCCTGTATATAATTATATATGTACAGCCGGTATAACCTGGGCATCTCCTGTAGATAATTATATATGCACAGCCGGTATAACCTGGGTATCTCCTGTATATAATTATATATGTACAGCTGGTAAAACCTGGGCATCTCTTGTATATATTTATATATGTACAGCCGGTATAACCTGGGCATCTCCTGTATATAATTATATATGCACAGCCGGTATAACCTGGCCATCTCCTGTATATAATTATATATGTACAGCTGGTATAACCTGGGCATCTCCTGTATATAATTATATATGTACAGCTGGTATAACCTGGGCATCTCCTGTATATAATTATATATGTACAGCTGGTATAACCTGGGCATCTCCTGTATATAATTATATATGTACAGCTGGTATAACCTGGGCATTTCCTGTATATAATTATATATGTACAGCCGGTATAACCTGGGCATCTCCTGTATATAATTATATATGCACAGCCGGTATAACCTGGGGATCTCCTGTATATAATTATATATGTACAGCTGGTATAACCCGGGCATCTCCTGTATATAATTATATATGTACAGCTGGTATAACCTGGGCATCTCCTGTATATAATTATATATGTACAGTTGGTATAACCTGGGCATCTCCTGTATATAATTATATATGTACAGCCGGTATAACCCGGGCATCTCTTGTATATAATTATATATGTACAGCTGGTATAACCCGGGCATCTCCTGTATATGATTATATATGTACAGCCGGTATAACCCGGGCATCTCCTGTATATAATTATATATGTACAGCTGGTATAACCCGGGCATCTCCTGTATATGATTATATATGTACAGCCGGTATAACCTGGGCATCTCCTGTATATAATTATATATGTACAGCCGGTATAACCTGGGCATCTCCTGTATATAATTATATATGCACAGCCGGTATAACCTGGGCATCTCCTGTATATAATTATATATGTACAGCTGGTATTACCTGGGCATCTCCTGTATATAATTATATATGTACAGCCGGTATAACCTGGGCATCTCCTGTATATAAATATATATGTACAGCCGGTATAACCTGGGCATCTCCTGTATATAATTATATATGTACAGCCAGTATAACCTGGGCATCTCCTGTATATAATTATATATGTACAGCTGGTATAACCTGGGCATCTCCTGTATATAATTATATATGTACAGCTGGTATAACCTGGCATCTCCTGTATATAATTATATATGTATAGCTGGTATAACCTGGCATCTCCTGTATATAATTATATACGTACAGCCGGTATAACCTGGGCATCTCCTGTATATAATTATATATGTACAGCTGGTATAACCTGGGCATCTCCTGTATATAATTATATATGTACAGCTGGTATAACCTGGCATCTCCTGTATATAATTATATATGTATAGCTGGTATAACCTGGGCATCTCCTGTATATAATTATATACGTACAGCCGGTATAACCTGGGCATCTCCTGTATATAATTATATATGTACAGCTGGTATAACCTGGGCATCTCCTGTATATAATTATATATGTACAGCTGGTATAACCTGGGCATCTTCTGTATATAATTATATATGTACAGCCGGTATAACCTGGGCATCTCCTGTATATAATAATTATATATGTACAGCTGGTATAACCTGGGCATCTCCTGTATATAATTATATATGTACAGCCGGTATAACCTGGGCATCTCCTGTATATAATTATATATGTACAGCCGGTATAAGCTGGGCATCTCCTGTATATAATTATATATGTACAGCTGGTATAACCTGGGCATCTCCTGTATATAATTATATATGTACAGCCGGTATAACCTGGGCATCTCCTGTATATAATTATATATGCACAGCTGGTATAACCCGGGCATCTCCTGTATATAATTATATATGTGCAGCCGGTATAACCTGGCCATCTCCTGTATATAATTATATATGTACAGCCGGTATAACCTGGGCATCTCCTGTATATAATTATATATGTACAGCTGCTATAACCTGGGCATCTCCTGTATATAATTATATATGTACAGCCGGTATAACCTGGGCATCTCCTGTATATAATTATATATGTACAGCTGCTATAACCTGGGCATCTCCTGTATATAATTATATATGTACAGCCGGTATAACCTGGGCATCTCCTGTATATAATTATATATGTACAGCTGGTATAACCTGGGCATCTCCTGTATATAATTATATATGTACAGCCGGTATAACCTGGGCATCTCCTGTATATAATTATATATGTACAGCTGGTATAACCCGGGCATCTCCTGTATATAATTATATATGTGCAGCCGGTATAACCTGGGCATCTCCTGTATATAATTATATATGTACAGCCGGTATAACCTGGGCATCTCCTGTATATAATTATATATGTACAGCTGCTATAACCTGGGCATCTCCTGTATATAATTATATATGTACAGCCGGTATAACCTGGGCATCTCCTGTATATAATTATATATGTACAGCTGCTATAACCTGGGCATCTCCTGTATATAATTATATATGTACAGATGGTATAACCTGGGCATCTCCTGTATATAATTATATATGTACAGCTGGTATAACCTGGCATCTCCTGTATATAATTATATATGTACAGCCGGTATAACCTGGGCATCTCCTGTATATAATTATATATGTACAGCTGGTATAACCTGGGCATCTCCTGTATATAATTATATATGTACAGCTGGTATAACCTGGGCATCTCCTGTATATAATAATTATATATGTACAGCCGGTATAACCTGGGCATCTCCTGTATATAATTATATATGTACAGCCGGTATAACCTGGGCATCTCCTGTATATAATTATATATGTACAGCTGGTATAACCCGGGCATCTCCTGTATATAATTATATATGTGCAGCCGGTATAATCTGGGCATCTCCTGTATATAATTATATATGTACAGCCGGTATAACCTGGGCATCTCCTGTATATAATTATATATGAACAGCTGCTATAACCTGGGCATCTCCTGTATATAATTATATATGTACAGCCGGTATAACCTGGGCATCTCCTGTATATAATTATATATGTACAGCTGCTATAACCTGGGCATCTCCTGTATATAATTATATATGTACAGATGGTATAACCTGGGCATCTCCTGTATATAATTATATATGTACAGCCGGTATAACCTGGGCATCTCCTTTTATATAATTATATATGTACAGATGGTATAACCTGGACATCTCCTGTATATATTTATATATGTACAGCTGGTATAACCCGGGCATCTCCTGTATATAATTATATATGTACAGCTGGTATAACCTGGGCATCTCCTGTATATAATTATATATGTACAGCCGGTATAACCTGGGCATCTCCTGTATATAATTATATATGTACAGCTGGTATAACCTGGGCATCTGTAAGGGCCAGGAGGACGGATAGGTCCAGGAGGTGGATCCACTGGACTGAGCACCCCACCAGAGGGCAGGGTACCTGGTAGCTGGAGCACTACGGGTATCAGGACAGTCCGTTCAGAGAACCGGAATGAAGAAGTTCCTGGGACCACAGAGTCTCTGAAGGTAGTTCGGGTGACGAGGCTCAGGATCGGAGGCCGGGATGATGTCAGGCAGAATCTGGAACCAGCTGAGCGAGGGGGTCGGTCACCACACGGATCCAGGGATCGGAGACTGGAGGAACTGAAGAGGTGGCGGACAGTCTCCTACTGGAGTTCTGGAACCGTCGTGGTCAGGACCGGTTGGCGTGGCAGGAGCGGCTCTACGAGACAGATAAAGTCAATACAGGACAAGGCACAGGAGGACCTGACTCCTAGCTTACTAAAAACGAAGAACAGGCCCCGCCCACTTGAAAAAGAAACCCCTTTATACCCTGTACCTGTGTAGTCAATATCCTGTCAGTGGACGCTGGCCCTTTAAGAGAGGGTCAATGACCGCGCGCGCGCCCTAACGCGCATGCGCGAGGCCCGGGTGCCAGAAGCCAGGGCAGGAAGCGGTGCACAGGAGGCAGGAGTGCCCGGCAGAAGGCTCAGCGTCGCAGAAGGGTGCCGAGAGCGGGGATCAGGACGCCTGGAGGACGCAGGTGAGGGAGAGGGAGCAAGGAGGCTGTAGAGCGGAGGACCGGGGAGCGTGGCACGGGAGCCGGGGAGCGTGGCACGGGAGCCGGGGAGCGTGGCACGGAAGTCGGGGAGCGTGACAGTACCCCCTCCCCCACGCCCCCCTCCCCGCAACCGGGACAGGAAGGCACGGATCAGAGGAGTACCCACATTCTCCCGGGGTTCCCAGGACCTATCCTCGGGACCATACCCTGCCCAGTCCACCAGGAAGAACTGCCGGCCCCGCAAGGTCTTCATGGGCACGATATCCCTTTCCGCATAGATGTCATCATCAGCAATAGGAGGAGGAGCAGAACTGGTATCAGCGGAGAAGGGACCAAGGACAACCGGCTTCAGCAGGGAGACGTGGAAGGAGTTGGGTATCCGCATCGTGGCCGGGAGCTGCAGCTTGTAGGAGACCTCATTGATCTTGCCGATGACTTTAAACGGCCCTATGTATCGAGGACCCAGCTTGTACGACGATAGCTTCAATCGGACATATTTGGAAGCAAGCCAGACCAGATCACCTGAAGAGAAACACAGAGGATCCAGACGCCTCTTGTCCGTGTGTCTCTTCATCCGCAGGGAAGCACATCCAAGGGAAGTCTTGACAGAGTTCCAAATAGTTGAGAAATCACGGACTAAGGTATCCGCAGCAGGGACATCCGAGGCAGAGGATACAGGTAATGGGACGGAAGGCTGAAGTCCGTAAATGACATGGAAGGGAGAGCTGGAGGTGGACTCACTGACGTGATGGTTATGGGAGAATTCAGCCCAAGGAAGAAGCGTGGACCAATCGTCGTGATGGATGTTGACGTAGTGGCGCAGGAAGGAGGTCAGAATCTGATTGACTCGTTCCACTTGGCCGTTCGACTGAGGGTGGTAGGCCGAAGAAAAGTCCAGAGCCACTCCCAGATGTTTGCAGAGAGCCCTCCAGAAGCGCGAGGTAAACTGAGTTCCTCTGTCGGACACAATGTATGCGGAAAAGCCATGCAACCGGAAGATGTGCTGTATGTAGGCGTCAGCGACCTCCTGGGCAGAGAGCAGTCCGACCATGGGGACAAAATGAGCCATCTTGGAGAAACGATCCACCACGACCCCTATGACCGTGTGTCTGGAGGACGAGGGCAAATCTGTAATAAAGTCCATTGCAATGTGTTGCCACGGAACGGAGGGAATTGGCAGTGGCAGAAGACGACTATATGGCAGGTGTTTGGGCGTCTTGTTCCGGGCACAAGATGAGCAGGCTGAGACAAAAGAAGCAACGTCCGTGCGAAGGGATGGCCACCAATAGTGCCGGACAATCGTACTCCATGTTCTCTTCTGACCGGCATGGACGGCTATTTTCGAGGCATGACCCCAGTGCAAGACTTTTTGTCTGTCTGTTTCAGAGACATAGGTCTTCCCAGGGGGTATCTGAGCCAGAGTGACAGGAGCCACTGGAATAACTTTACCGGGGCAGATGATGAGCTGGGATGTCTCCTCCTCCTGCTCCATGGGCACGAAAGACCTGGACAAGGCATCTGCCCGCACGTTCTTATCCGCGGGTCGAAAATGGAGTTGGAAATCGAACCTGGCAAAGAAAAAGGACCACCGGGCTTGTCGTGGGTTCAGTCGTTGAGCAGACCGCAGGTATTCCAGGTTCTTGTGGTCAGTGTAAATGATCACGGGGTACACTGCTCCCTCCAGGAGGTAGCGCAATTCCTCCAGAGCCAGCTTGACTGCTAATAGCTCTCGATCACCGATGGTGTAGTTGCGTTCAGGCGCCGAGAAGCTCTTGGAGAAGAATCCGCAAGTGACCATCTTCCCGGTGGAGGACTTCTGCATGAGCACTGCCCCGGCCCCTGAGGAGGAGGCATCCACCTCCAAGGTGAACTGTCGGTTTAACTCTGGACGATGGAGCACAGGAGAGGATACAAATGCCTGCTTCAGGGAGCCGAATGCGGCGTCGGCCGCAGGTGACCAGTCCTTCGGGTTAGCCCCCTTCTTGGTCAAGGCAGAGAGAGGCGCAGTCAGAGCAGAGAAGTGAGGGATGAACTGACGGTAATAGTTCGCAAAGCCAAGGAAACGTTGAATCACCTTCAGTCCGGAAGGAGGGGGCCAATTGAGGATGGAAGAGACCTTCTCTGGGTCCATCTGCAGGCCGGTGTCGGAGATTACGTAACCCAGGAAGGGAAGAGATGACTGTTCGAACACGCACTTCTTGTACTTGGCGTACAGGCAATTCTCTCTAAGCCTTTGTAGTACCAGCTGCACGTTCTCTCTGTGAGTCTGGAGGTCCGGGGAGAAGACCAGGATGTCGTCCAGATATACAACCACACAGATGTAAAGAAGGTCCCGGAACACATCGTTCACTAGTTCTTGGAAGACTGACGGTGCGTTACACAGGCCGAAGGGCATCACACAATACTCGTAGTGCCCATCACGAGTGTTGAATGCGGTCAACCATTCGTCCCCAGAGCGGATGCGAACCAGGTTGTAGGCACCACGAAGATCCAACTTGGTGAACACACGAGCTCCTCTGAGCCGATCAAACAATTCGGGGATGAGCGGCAGGGGGTATTTATTCTTTACGGTGATTTGGTTCAATCCTCGGTAGTCAATGCAGGGGCGCAGGTCACCCTCTTTCTTCTTAACGAAGAAGAAGCCTGCTCCAGCAGGAGATGAGGATCGCCGAATGAATCCCCTTGCCAGGTTCTCAGTGATGTAGGCAGACATGGCCCTTGTTTCAGCAGGGGACAAGGGATATATCCATCCTCGAGGAGGTGTGGTTCCCGGCAGTAGGTCGATGGCACAGTCGTTGGGACGATGTAGCGGCAGTACCTCTGACTCTTTTTTTATCAAAAATGTCCGCGAAGGACCAATAGGCAGAAGGCAGTCCTGGTAGGGACTCCGGGACCGGGGATCGTCAGATGGGCTGTATGGACATCAGGCAGTTCTCGTGGCAAGAGGGGCCCCATCGGGTAATTTCGCCAGCATGCCAGCTGACCGACGGTTTGTGTGTCCGTAACCAGGGGAGTCCCAGCAGGATCTGATGAGACATGCGCGGGAGGACATAGAGAGCGATGTTCTCGGTGTGCAGGGCACCGATACGTAGTTCTACAGGCTTGGTGATCCACGAGATGGTGTCAGAGAGGGGTCACCCATCTACAGAGGCAATCATGAGGGGTTTGTCTAGTGGAATAACAAGCACCTGGTACTTGTCCACCATAGCCTGCTGGATGAAGTTGCCTGCTGCCCCGAAATCGAGGTACGCCTCTGCCGTGAACCGCGTCTCACCCGTTGTCACCTGAACAGTCCATGTAACCGGGTCTGAGAGAGTCTCAGTACCTAGGGTGGCCTCTCCTACCAACCCTAGGCTTCGGAGTTTCCCGGCCTCTCTGGACAGGAACGTAGCAGGTGTGTGCCCTCTCCGCAGTAGAAGCAGAGGCCCTTGGCGAGCCGTTCTGCTCGGCGTTGCTCGGACTGCCTTAGGCAATGTGCGCACTTACCGGATTTTGCCGCGGATTTTTCGCGGATTTGCTGCATGTTTCGCTGCAGAAAATGTTCATAACATCTCTGCAGTGAATCACCAGCAAATCCTATGGAGAAAAAAAATTCTATGCGCACTGGGCGGAATTTGACAGCTGCATGTTTTGCTGCGGGAATCCCGCAGCAAAAACAAGTGCATGTCACTTCTTTTCCGCACATCGCTGCGGGATTTCACTCCATTGACTCAATGTTAATCATGAAATCCCGCAGGGAATAACGCAGGCAGCAAATTCTGTGCGGTTCACTGCGTTTTCCTGCGTTATTCCCTGCGGTATTTCGCGGTTTACCTCCGGTAATGTACATCGCTTGTCTGCGGTTTTGCAGGGAAGTGATGTCATTACAGGAAGAGGAAGCCGTGCAGAGAGTAAACACACAGAGATCACAGACACACACACACACACACATCACACACAGATCACACACACACACACACACACATCACACACACACACATCACACACACACATCACACACACACATCACAGACACATAGAACACACATAGAAAGAAAACGGAAATATAGAAAACAAAGAACGTGGGCTCCGCTGTATATTCACCGTCCAGCCGAGGTAAGCACACAGCGGCGGGCCGGTATTTTCAGGCTGGGGAGGGAGAGGGGCAGGGGTAATGTCCCCCGCCTCACTCCCCCTCCCGCAGCCGAGAATATCAGCCGCAGCTGCCCGGGACTGTCGCATCCATTATGCGGCAGCACCGGGAGTGTCCTCGGCTCTTCCTGCCGCCGTGTAGCAGTGGCGGTCAGGGTAATATAACAAGGGGTTAATGGTGGGGGATCACCGCCATTAACCCCAGGCTTGATCATGGCAGCGTCTATGTGACAGCTGACATGATCAACCCGTAAGTAAAGTGAAATAAACACAGACACCGAAAAATCCTTTATTTTAAATAAAACCAACAAGCCTCGTTCACCATTTTATTAACCCCTCCCGCAACAAAACTCCGGCGTAATCCACAGCTCCGACATAATCCACAGCTCCGGCTCCGACGTCCTGCACTGCTGACATCCAGCCGCGACTGTCACAGACACAGGCTGAATGCAGCAGACAGCAGAGGTAATTACCGGTCATTTCCCACGGCCGGTAATGTGAACTCACTGCCGACCGTGGGAAATGCAGCGATCTGTCCTCTATCTATCCCTCTGTCTGTCTATCTATCCCTCTTACTTTTTTTTTTCAATGTGCTTTATTGCATTGAATGCAATAAAGCACATCCCAACCCGCACGCGGCAAAACCGCGGCAATACCGCGAATAATACCGCGGTAAAACCGCAGCAAACCGCGGCAAACCGCATGCGGTTTTCGGGTGCGGTTTCCCGCGGGTTTTTACCGCGGGTGCGGTAATCTTTGAGAGCATGCGGAATTTTCTCAAGAAAATTCCATTTCCCAGTGCGCACAGAGCCTTAGACGGTCAATCTGCATGGGCTCGTGGGCAGAAACGCCAGATGACGCCGACTGAGGAACGGCGGGCTTCAGCGGAGGAGAGGAGTGCCGTATCGGATGTCTCTCGCGGGACACCTCTTTGGATCGTTCCTGAAAGCGGAGGTCCACGCGGGTGGCTAAAGCGATCAGGGCATCCAGGGTGGAAGGAACATCGCGGCCGGCCAGTTCGTCTTTAATACGACCGGAGAGTCCTTCCCAGAAGGCGGCAGTTAGGGCCTCATTGTTCCACCCTAATTCTGAGGCCAAGGTGCGGAAGCGGATGGCATATTGGCCCACTGTTAAGGTCCCCTGGCGTAGCCTGAGGAGTGATGAGGCGGACGCGGCGGCACGTCCGGGTTCGTCAAAGGTGGTTCGAAAAGCCTGCAGGAATTCCTGAATGTTAGTGGTCACAGGGTCCTCCTTCTCCCACAAGGGGTTCATCCAGGCCAGTGCCTCACCCTCTAGATGGGACATCACAAACGCCACCTTGGATTGGTCGGAGGCAAAAAGATGCGGAAGCAGCTTAAAGTGGAGGGAGCACCGATTCAAGAATCCTCTGCAGGTCTTAGGATCTCCGGAATACCGGGGCGGAGAGGCCAAGCGGAGTTTAGAGGACTCGGAGGAAGCTCCCACGGGAGCTGTGGATGTGGACTGTGATGCCAGGGACGTGGCTGTCGCTTGCAGCGTATTTAGGCGGGTGTCCACTGAGGTCATGAAGGCTAGCATGCGGGATTGGGTCTCGCGTTGTCGTCCGAGTTCCTGCTGCAATCCGGCCAGCTGGGACGCCAGTCCTTCGGCGGGATCCATGGCCTGTTCTCGCTGTAAGGGCCAGGAGGATGGGTAGGCCCAGGAGGTGGATCCACTGGACTGAGCACCCCACCAGAGGGCAGGGTGCCCGGTAGCCGGAGCACTACGGGTAGCAGGACAGTCCGTTCAGAGAACCGGAATGAAGAAGTCCCTGGGACCACAGAGTCTCTGAAGGTAGTTCGGGTGGCGAGGCTCAGGTTCGGAGGCCGGGATGATGTCAGGCAGAATCCGGAACCAGCTGAGCGAGGGGGTCGGTCACCACATGGATCCAGGGATCAGAGACTGGAGGAACTGAAGAGGTGGCGGACAGTCACCGACCGGAGTTCTGGAACCGTCGTGGTCAGGACCGGTTGGCGTAGCAGGAGCGACTCTACGAGACAGATAAAGTCAATACGGGACAAGGCACAGGAGGGACCTGACTCCTAGCTTACTAAACACGAAGAACAGGCCCCGCCCACTTGGAAAAGAAACACTTTTATACCCTGTACCTGTGTAATCAATATCCTGTCAGAGGACGCTGGCCCTTTAAGAGAGGGTCAATGACCGCGCGCGCGCCCTAACACGCATGCGTGAGGCCCGGATGCCAGAAGCCAGGGCAGGAAGCGGTGCACAGGAGGCAGGAGTGCCCGGCAGAAGGCTCAGCGTCTCAGAAGGGTGCCGGGAGCGGAGATCAGGACACCTGGAGGACGCAGGTGAGGTAGAGGGAGCAAGGAGGCTTTGGAGCGGAGGACCGGGGAGCGTGGCACGGGAGCCGAGGAGCGTGACAGCATCTCCTGTATATAATTATACATGTACAGCTGATATAACCTGGGCATCTCCTGTATATAATTATATATGTACAGCCGGTATAACCTGGGCATCTCCTGTATATAATAATTATATATGTACAGCTGGTATAACCTGGGCATCTCCTGTATATAATAATTATATATGTACAGCCGGTATAACCTGGACATCTCCTGTATATAATTATATATGTACAGCCGGTATAACCTGGGCATCTCCTGTATATAATTATATATGTACAGCCGGTATAACCCGGGCATCTCTTGTATATAATTATATATGTACAGCTGGTATAACCTGGGCATCTCCTGTATATAATAATTATATATGTACAGCCGGTATAACCTGGGCATCTCCTGTATATAATTATATATGTACAGCCGGTATAACCCGGGCATCTCTTGTATATAATTATATATGTACAGCCGGTATAACCTGGGCATCTCCTGTATATAATTATATATGTACAGCCGGTATAACCTGGGCATCTCCTGTATATAATTATATATGTACAGCCGGTATAATCTGGGCATCTCCTGTATATAATTATATATGTACAGCCGGTATAACCTGGGCATCTCCTGTATATAATTATATATGTACAGCCGGTATAACCTGGGCATCTCCTGTATATAATAATTATATTTGTACAGCTGGTATAACCTGGGCATCTCCTGTATATAATTATATATGTATTGCCGGTATAACCTGGGCATCTCCTGTATATAATTATATATGTACAGCCGGTATAACCTGGGCATCTCCTGTATATAATTATATATGTACAGCCGGTATAACCTGGACATCTCCTGCATATAATTATATATGTACAGCCGGTATAACCTGGGCATCTCCTGTATATAATTATATATGTACAGCCGGTATAACCTGGACATCTCATGTATATAATTATATATGTACAGCCGGTATAACCTGGGCATCTCCTGTATATAATTATATATGTACAGCTGGTATAACCTGGGCATCTCCTGTATATAATTATATATGTACAGCCGGTATAAGCTGGGCATCTCCTGTATATAATTATATATGTACAGCCGGTTTAACCTGGGCATCTCCTGTATATAATTATATATGTACAGCTGGTATAACCTGGGCATCTCCTGTATATAATTATATATGTACAGCCGGTATAAACTGGGTATCTCCTGTATATAATTATATATGTTTAGCTGGTATACCCTGGGCATCTCCTGTATATAATTATATATGTACAGCTGATATAACCTGGATATCTCCTGTATATAATTATATATATACAGCCGGTATAACCTGGGCATCTCCTGTATATAATTATATATGTACAGCCGGTATAACCTGGACATCTCCTGTATATAATTATATTTGTACAGCCGGTATAACCTGGGTATTTCCTGTATAATATTATATATGTACAGCCGGTATAACCTGGGCTTCTCCTGTATATAATTATATATATACAGCCGGTATAACCTGGGCATCTCCTGTATATAATTATATATGTACAGCCGGTATAACCTGGGCATCTCCTGTATATAATTATATATGTGCAGCTGGTATAACCTGGGCATCTCCTGTATATAATTATATATGTACAGCCGCTATAACCTGGGCATCTCCTGTATATAATTATATATGTACAGCTGGTATAACCTGGGCATCTCCTGTATATAATTATATATATACAGCCGGTATAACCTGGACATCTCCTGTGTATAATTATATATGTACAGCTGGTATAACCTGGGCATCTCCTGTATATAATTATATATGTACAGCTGGTATAACCTGGGCATCTCCTGTATATAATTATATATGTACAGCTGGTATAACCTGGGCATCTCCTGTATATAATTATATATGTACAGCCGGTATAACCTGGGCATCTCCTGTATATAATTATATATGTACAGCCGGTATAACCTGGGCATCTCCTGTATATAATTATATATGTGCAGCTGGTATAACCTGGGTATCTCCTGTATATAATTATATATGTACAGCCGGTATAACCTGGGCATCTCCTGTATATAATTATATATGTACAGCTGGTATAACCTGGGCATCTCCTGTATATAATTATATATGTGCAGCTGGTATAACCTGGGCATCTCCTGTATATAATTATATATGTACAGCTGGTATAACCTGGGCATCTCCTGTATATAATTATATATGTGCAGCTGGTATAACCTGGGCATCTCCTGTATATAATTATATATGTACAGCTGGTATAACCTGGGCATCTCCTGTATATAATTATATATGTACAGCTGGTATAACCTGGGCATCTCCTGTATAATATTATATATGTACAGCCGGTATAACCTGGGTATTTCCTGCATATAATTTTTTTCTTAAAAATAATCATTTTGTCCACACTGTAAGGTTCCCCGTGGCTGATGTCTTATAGTACCTGTGTGGTATCTGAAAGCCTCTTAATCCTTTTGTGGACCATCCAGAGACGTTTCTTCCGCCCCTCGTGGGCTGAGTTGTCTGAAGATACTGGTACATGATGTTCTTCAGAAGCGCTCGCCATCTTCGCTCGTGGACATGGAGCAGCTGTGTCCAAGTAATTGTTTCTGCCGATCTACTGGGAACGACGACTCTTCACAAAGACACTCAAAGGAAAAAACGCGAAGTACGATGGCTGCGGCAGATGGAGCTGTCAAGATCTTCAGCGGATTTCCATGACCCATATTATCAGGTTTGTTACGACTGTTTCATGCCGACTCTAACAAGCGATGAATAATTTTACAGCTGTACAAATTTGGATAAACACAGGAAAAAAAATCACCTCCTTCCAAATCAGCGTCTGTTTTCTTACTCCAGCCAATATTTATTATTGTCTTCCTGCAAAAGAGAATGTGTCAGACTATGAGATCAGCACTGCGCCGCGGCGGGATGGGATGAGAGTGCAGCACTACGCCGTGGCAGGATAGAATGAGAGTGCAGCACTGCGACACGGCAGGATGGGATGAGAGTGCAGCACTGTGCCTTAGCGGCATGGGATGAGAGAGCAGCACTGCGCCGCGACAGGATGGAATGAGAGTACAGCACTGTGCCTCAGCGGGATGTAATGAGAGTGCAGCGCTGAACCGTGGCAGGATGAGATGAGAGTGCAGCGCTGCGACACGGCAGGATGGGATGGGAGTACAGCACTGTGCCTCAGCGGGATGTAATGAGAGTGCAGCGCTGAGCCGTGGCAGGATGAGATGAGAGTGCAGCGCTGCGACACGGCAGGATTGGATGAGAGTGCAGCACTGTGCTTCAGCGGGATGGGAGGTTTTATTATGAGTGATCCAGAACAAAGATAATAATAATAATAATAATAATAATACATATATTAAACATTAGATTTTTAAAAGGTTTTAACATTAGATCCTGTCTGCAGTCAACACTAGGGGAAGCTCCCTGTATACAGAGATACATAAGATCCTGTCTGCAGTCACCACTAGGGGGAGCTCCCTGTATACAGAGATACATGATAAGATCCTGTCTGCAGCCACCACTAGGGGGAGCTCCCTGTATACAGAGATACATGATAAGATCCTGTCTGCAGCCACCACTAGGGGGAGCTCCCTGTATACAGAGATACATGATAAGATCCTGTCTGAAGCCACCACTAGGGGGAGATCCCTGTATACAGAGATACATGATAAGATCCTGTCTGCAGCCACCACTAGGAGGAGCTCCCTGTATACAGAGATACATGATAAGATCCTGTCTGAAGCCACCACTAGGGGGAGATCCCTGTATACAGAGATACATGATAAGATCCTGTCTGCAGCCACCACTAGGGGGAGCTCCCTGTATACAGAGATACATGATAAGATTCTGTCTGCAGCCACCACTAGGGGGAGCTCCCTGTATACAGAGATACATGATAAGCTCCTGTCTGCAGCCACCACTAGGGGGAGCTCCCTGTATACAGAGATACATGATAAGATCCTGTCTGCAGGCACCACTAGGGGGAGCTCCCTGTATACAGAGATACATAAGATCCTGTCTGCAGTCACCACTAGGGAGAGCTCCCTGTATACAGAGATACATGATAAGATCCTGTCTGCAGGCACCACTAGGGGGAGCTCCCTGTATACAGAGATTCATGATAAGATCCTGTCTGCAGGCACCACTAGGGGGAGCTCCCTGTATACAGAGATACATGATAAGATTCTGTCTGCAGCCACCACTAGGGGGAGCTCCCTGTATACAGAGATACATCATGAGATCCTGTCTGCATTCAACACTAGGGGGAGCTTCCTGTATACAGAGATACATGATAAGATCCTGTCTGCAGGCACCACTAGGGGGAGCTCCCTGTATACAGAGATACATGATAAGATTCTGTCTGCAGTCACCACTAGGGGGAGCTCCCTGTATACAGAGATACATGATAAGATCCTGTCTGCAGTCACCACTAGGGGGAGCTCCCTGTATACAGAGATACATGATAAGATCCTGTCTGCAGTCACCACTAGGAGGAGCTCCCTGTATACAGAGATACATGATAAGATCCTGTCTGCAGTCACCACTAGTGAGACCACCCTGTATACAGAGATACATGATAAGATCCTGTCTGCAGGCACCACTAGGGGGAGCTCCCTGTATACAGAGATACATGATAAGATCCTGTCTGCAGGCACCACTAGGGGGAGCACCCTGTATACAGAGATACATGATAAGATTCTATCTGCAGTCACCACTAGGGGGAGCTCCCTGTATACAGAGATACATGATAAGATTCTGTCTGCAGCCACCACTAGGGAGAGCTCCCTGTATACAGAGATACATGATAAGATCCTGTCTGCAGTCACCACTAGGGAGACCACCCTGTATACAGAGATACATGATAAGATTCTATCTGCAGTCACCACTAGGGGAAGCTCCCTGTATACAGAGATACATGATAAGATCCTGTCTGCAGCCTCCACTAGGGGGAGCTCCCTGTATACAGAGATACATGATAAGATTCTGTCTGCAGCCACCACTAGGGGGAGCTCCCTGTATACAGAGATACATGATAAGATTCTGTCTGCAGCCACCACTAGGGAGAGCTCCCTGTATACAGAGATACATGATAAGATCCTGTCTGCAGCCACCACTAGGGGGAGCTACCTGTATACAGAGATACATGATAAGATTCTGTCTGCAGCCACCACTAGGGGGAGCTCCCTGTATACAGAGATACATGATAAGATTCTGTCTGCAGCCACCACTAGGGAGAGCTCCCTGTATACAGAGATACATGATAAGATCCTGTCTGCAGCCACCACTAGAGGGAGCTCCCTGTATACAGAGATACATGATACGATCCTGTCTGCAGCCACCACTAGGGGGAGCTCCCTGTATACAGAGATACATGATAAGATTCTGTCTGCAGCCACCACTAGGGGGAGCTACCTGTATACAGAGATACATGATAAGATCCTGTCTGCAGTCACCACTAGGGAGACCACCCTGTATACAGAGATACATGATAAGATCCTGTCTGCAGTCACCACTAGAGGGAGCTCCCTGTATACAGAGATACATGATAAGATTCTGTCTGCAGTCACCACTAGGGGGAGCTCCCTGTATACAGAGATACATGATAAGATTCTGTCTGCAGTCACCACTAGGGGGAGCTCCCTGTATACAGAGATACATGATAAGATCCTGTCTGCAGTCACCACTAGGGGGAGCTCCCTGTATACAGAGATACATGATAAGATTCTGTCTGCAGCCACCACTAGGGAGAGCTCCCTGTATACAGAGATACATGATAAGATCCTGTCTGCAGTCACCACTAGGGAGACCACCCTGTATACAGAGATACATAATAAGATCCTATCTGCAGCCACCACTAGGGGAAACTCCCTGTATACAGAGATACATGATAAGATCCTGTCTGCAGTCACCACTAAGGGGAGCTCCCTGTATACAGAGATACATGATAAGATCCTGTCTGCAGCCACCACTAGGGGGAGCTCCCTGTATACAGAGATACATGATAAGACCCTGTCTGCAGCCACCACTAGGGGGAGCTCCCTGTATACAGAGATACATGATGAGATCCTGTCTGCAGCCACCACTAGGGGGAGCACCCTGTATACAGAGATACATGATAAGATCCTGTCTGCAGCCACCACTAGGGGGAGCTCCCTGTATACAGAGATACATGATAAGATCCTGTCTGCAGTCACCACTAGGGGGAGCTCCCTGTATACAGAGATACATGATAAGATTCTATGTAATTGCAATCACTTTTTCTTGTGTTGCCTCTTTCTTGCTACTTTTTCTGGATCCGCTCTCTATCTTGCCAATTGCTTTGTTTTTTATGTTTGGTTAGATATTCTCAGGAAGCCAAGCAGAAATAATATAACATGTTGCTTAGCTGCCCCTAGTGGGACGGTCCTCTCATGCCACCTATTGGAGAGACTGCAGCTGCTTTGTAGGGTCCGGACATTTCAGCGGAGTTACTTATTTTAGGAGAAATAATTTGTATACATACAATTTGAAGACTAATCTTTGTCTTTTCTTTCCTGTCTTGCTGTTACTAGCCTCATCTAACCCCATTCTACACATTGCCGGATTCAGTAACATTAAAGCTCCACTCCAGAGGTTTTTTCCCTTTTTTTTCAGCAGTGGAGTGGCGCTTTAAATCTAAGCCCCCTGTCTTATACTCACCTTTCAGCGGGTTCACCTTCTTTCCAACACCTCTGCAGTCCTACAATGCCATTGTGAGACCTTAACTTCCATCTGGCCGTAAGTCATAAGTTATGTCACAGCCTCCCAATGTAAGTGTATGAGAGACAGAATAAGGCCAAAATGAGGCCAGAATGAGGCCAGAACGAGCTGAGAATGAGGGGAGAAAAAGGCCAAAACAAGATCAGAATAAGGCGAGAATGAGGCAAGAATGAGGCCAGAATGAGGCAAGAACGAGGCCAGAATGGGGAGAAAAAGAGGCCAGAACGAGCTGAGAATGAGGGGAGAAAAAAGGCCAAAACAAGGTCAGAATAAGGCGAGAAAGAGGCAAGAATGAGGCCAGAATGAGGCAAGAACGAGGCCAGAATGGGGAGAAAAAGAGGCCAGAACGAGCTGAGAATGAGGGGAGAAAAAGGCCAAAACAAGGTCAGAATAAGGCGAGAAAGAGGCAAGAATGAGGCCAGAATGAGGCAAGAACGAGGCCAGAATGGGGAGAAAAAGAGGCCAGAACGAGCTGAGAATGAGGGGAGAAAAAGGCCAAAACAAGGTCAGAATAAGGCAAGAAAGAGGCAAGAATGAGGCCAGAACGAGGCCAGAATGAGGAGAGAAAGAGGCCAGATTTACGCTAGAACTAAGTCAGAATGAGGCCAGAAAGAGGCCAGCACGAGGAGAGAACGATTCCAGAATGAGGAGAGAATGAGGCCAGAACAAGGAGAGATAGAGGCCAGAAAGAGGCCAGAATAAGGAGAAAAAGAGGTTTAGGACAAGGCCAGAATAAGGAGAGAAAGAGACCAGGACGAGGAGAGAAAGAGGCCAGAAAGATGCCAGAATAAGGAGAAAAAGAGGCCAGGACAAGGCCAAAATAAGGAGAGAAAGAGGCCAGAACGAGGCCAGAATGAGAAAACGAGGCCAGAATGAGGCTCTTATAGAGATACGTTGACGAGTGACCTCCGGTGCCTTCATGAAACACTGAAGGTTCCTGAAGGTCACAAATCGTCGGGACCTACTAGAACGGCGGTGATAGAAGGTGAAGCCGCGGGAAGGTGTCATAAAGGGGCAGAGAACTTAGATTTAAAGCTCCACTCCTGGGCTGAAATGAGAAGAGTGGTGCTTTAAATCCAGATGTTACATTGTGCCTTGTGTAGAGGGATCAGCTGTAGACACTGCTCTTCCATCCCAATGGGACAGATGACAGATGTCACGGCTAAAACAACCCTCCTTCTTTGGCTACTAAATCGGAAGATAATCTGGTCACTGCCGCAGCATATCTGTCATTCCCTGGAATAAATATTTGGAACTAAAATGCAAAAATATATACAAATAAAACTAATATTGAAATGGACCCAAAAGTAGAGCGAATGTTCCGAGATAATGACCGGAAACCAGACGTCCTCATTCATCATCCGCAGGAACGGCTCCCAATGTCTGTAAGGGGAGGGTAAAGCTTAACTAAACTATGAAGAATCCCCTCTAGATGCAGAACATTCATGTACATCACCCACTGAATATGCTACCGCACCATTTTGGGTGTCTATATTGTAGGCGAAGTATCCAAATGTTGCAATATTTCCCCTCACCACCGAAATATCATCATTATCACATATAATTTTAATATTTCATATAATATAAGGTATCTATAGTTTTTGAGATTAACTTTGTTCATGGGAAAACTCCTTTGCCTCTCTTGGGCCTGGAGGTCACTAGAGCTTCACAGGGGCCGCTGGATCCTCTTCATGCTCCATGATGGCATCCCGGAGCTGGTGGATGTTACAGACCTTGCGCTCCTCCAGCTTTCGTGTGAGGAGGCCCCACAGATATTCAATAGCGTTTGGGTCTGGAGACGCTCGGCCGGTCCAGCACCTTTACCCTCAGTTTCTTTAGTAAGACAGTGGTGGTTATGGAGGTATTTGGGATCGTTATCATGTTGGAATATGAAGGGAGAGGATCCTGCTCTGCTTCAGTGTCACATGTTGGCATTCTTGGTTCCTTCAATGATCTGTAGCTCCTCACAGCCAGCAGCAGTCATACAGCCCCAAACCATGGCCCTCCACCACCATGCCTGACTGTAGGAAGGACACACTTGTCTTTGTCCTCATCTGGAGTCGCTGCACACGCTGACACCATCTGAACCAAATAAGTTTATCTTGCTCTCATCAGACCCCAGGACGGTTCCAGTAATCCATCTCCTTAGTCTGCTTGTCTTGAGCAATCTATTTGCAGCTTTATTGTGCATCATTTTTAGAAGAGGCTTCCTTCTGGCACCACAGAAATGAAAAGTAGTGTGCGGGGTATGGTCTGAGCACTGACAGACGGACCCTCCACCCCTGTACCTTTGCAGTGTGCGGCGTATGGTCTGAGCACTGACAGGCGGACCCACCACCCCCACCCCTGCAACCTCTGCAGCAATGCTGGCCACACTCGTACATCTATTCTGAACAGATGACCTCTGGATATGAGGCTGAGCTCGTGTACTCAGCTGCTCTGGTCGACCACGGTAAGGCCTGCTCTGAGTGGATCCTGTCTTGTTATACCACTGTATAGTCTTGGCCGTGGTGCTGCAGCTCAGTGTCAGGCTGGTGACAATCTTCTTATACTGTAGCCTCGGCCATCTTTATGTAGAATAATTCTTTTTTTTTCAGCTTCTCAGAGAATTCTTTACCATGAGAAGCCATGCTGAGCTTCCAGTGACCGGTATGAGAGAGTGTGAGCGATAACACCGACTGTAACACACCGGCCCCCATTCACACCTGACACCTTGTAACATTAATGAATCACATGACACCAGGGAGGGGAAATGGTTAATTGGGCATAATTTGTCCATTTTCACTTAGGGGTGTACTCACTTTTGTTGCCAGCGGTTTAGACATTAATGACTGTGTGATGAGTTATTTAGAGGGCACCAGATTTACCCTGTTATACAAGCTGCGCACTGACACTGTACATTGTATCAAAGTAAGAGATGAGCATAAGTTCGGGTTCATCGGGTTCAGGCGGACTTTAGAATCCTCATGGAAGTCAAAGATTTCGCAGTTCAGCTCTCCACCCACGTACAGTCAGTGATAAGCAGAGTATTTCCGGGGGGAGGGAGGGTTGTTTTTTTGTTTTGTTTTTGGACACATTTCATCCAAAAACATTGTATTTACCCCCGGTGAGAGCCATCAGTGACTGCAAGTGGCTTGTACTGTGCTGAGCACCGAGCATACCCGAGCACCTCGATGCTTGATCGACCGGCCACTATACCTACAGCACCCGAACGCCGAACTCCAACAGTGATTTTTTTTCTTTAAATCAGTGTTCGGTACGAACCCCGAGTTTTACAGTTCGGGTTTGCCCATCGCTAATCAAAGTGTTATCTTTTCGTGAGACGATGCTGAAGATATATTATCTAATATTTACAAAAATGTGAGGGTGTACTCACTTTTGTGATTACTGTATATTACACTGCAGGTCTCCTCATACATTTATAAAACTCAAGCTGTGGGAGGTCTGCAGTATACATCACATAGGAGACACTGGGCCTGTTCTATATGCATCACATAGGAGAAACTGAGATTGCTGTATATACATCACAAAAGGAGACCTCCAAGTCTGCTGTGTATACATTATAGAGCAGTCAGACATCAAGACTGCTATATACATCACATAAGATACATCGGGACTGGTACATCATATAGGAGATATTGAGACTATTGTATACATCACATAGGATACACTAAAACTGTGGCATTTACATCATATTAGAGACACTCAGACTGTGGTATATACATCACATAGGAGACACTGAGACTACTGTATATACATTACATAAGAGACTCCGAAACTGCTTTATATACAATCACATAGCAGATACAGAGTCTGCTGTATACATCACATAGGGTATACATGGACTAGTATCTATGCATCACATGGAAGACATTGAGAGTACTGTATACATTACAAAGGAGACAATGAGTCTGTGGTATATACATCAAATAGAAAATATTGAGACTGCTGTATACACACCACATAGAAGACAGTGAGACTACAGTATATATATCACATAGAAGACACTGAAACTGCTGTATACATCACATAGGAGACATTGAGCCTGCTGTATACAGCATATAGACACTGAGGCTGTTGTATACACATCACATAGAAGACACTGGGCTTGCTATATACATCACAGACACAGAGACTGCTGTATATATATATATATATATATATATATATCACATGGCAGACACTCAGACTGCTGTATATAATCACATAGTTGACACTGAGACTGCTGTATACCCAACATAAACACAGAGACTGATGTATATACATCACATAGAAGACATTGAGACTGTGAGATACATCACATAGGACCACGGGGAAGACTATTCTCCTTGCGAAGACCTGACAAACCAGTCTGGCTTCCAGTGAGGGGACTTATAGCTGCAATGCCCCTCTGGGAAATATTCAAATTGTCTCTCCAGGAAGGAGACAAACTCTAGCGCAGCGCCACCTATTGGAAATAGCAATCCTAAAAGTCAAAAGTGTTTTTTTAACAAGCATTTTCAATTGAAAAGACTGCTGTATATACATCACGTAGAAGACACTGAAACTGCTGTATATACATCACATAGAAGACACTGAAACTGCTGTATATACATCACATAGAAGACACTGAAACTGCTGTATATACATCACATAGAAGTCATTGAGACTGCTGTATATACATCACATAGAAGACACTGAAACTGCTGTATATACATCACATAGAAGACACTGAAACTGCTGTATATACATCACATAGAAGACACTGAAACTGCTGTATATACATCACATAGAAGACACTGAAACTGCTGTATATACATCACATAGAAGACATTGAGACTGCTGTATATACATAACATAGGATCTCTTCAAAACCAATTTAGTAAAGGGAAAAACCCCCCAAAAAGGAGTGTTTGCTAAAGCAGATTCCCCTTGAAGAACATTGTAAACAGTAAATTCTAAGACCGAATTTTGAAAAATAATTTGGGCAACATTGAGTAATGGCTTGTTTTGGGTTTTTTGGGGTTTCAACAAGTTTTTCTTGGTCCCAAAAATATAATATCTATGTAACCCATATGTTGCATTGTAAAATCCTAGAACTCCATTAAATAAAGAAATTGAGCACAAATAGTTAAATAAATAACTACCATTTGAAAATCCAGTGACTCGCCCCCATCACAAATCATCCTGGACTCATACTTCGCATTGACAGAATCCTTCAGAGAAATTGCCGCATATTCTAAGTTGCATTTGCATTGAGAACGTGGAATGATTTGTATTAAGACTTTCAGACAGGATGACATTTATTACAAGTGTCTCTTCTGCAGCAGTAAAGTGTCTGTCGATCCGCTCCACGATGGAGAGGAGACTCATCCTGACAAAAGACCGAGCTGACATGACCGCATTCTCAGATCCTTCCAGGCCGGCATCAGAAAAAAAAGCACCTAATTTCCTATTTTTGTGAATATTCGATGACTGCAGATATTAAAAGTTCTTTTCAGACATTTCTTTTCCTGGTTCCGTAGTGCTTTCTGTCAGTAAGCTTAGCACCAGCACTCAATGTCAGGCGGCTGCCACAAAAGCAATACAGTTTTTGGATGCATAAATATTGACATAATTATCTTTTGGATGGTCAAAAGAAAGAATTGGTGCATGAATTGGCAAGAGTAGATAAGGAGGTTAATGGTTCTCACTAGTAACGAGTGTGGAGCATTAGGGGACCCTCAATAGTCAATCGAGTACCCTTGAGCTCAGGTGCAATGCTCAAGTCTCCTCCCCGCATGTTTGCGGCTGTTTATCAGCCCCTAAAGATGTAGGGATTGTCTGCCAATCACAGTAATACCGTAGCCATGTTGGCTACTGTGATTGGCCAGCTGCATCCGGTCTATATAAGACCCCGTGATGCCAGGCTCACTTTATCCATAAATACTGTAGGGTGACATTCTGCTGGAGAAGGGATAGTGTATTAGAGTGATTCTATCCTTACAGACCTTGCTGCAACAACTTAAAAAGATTATTCTATTCTCTAATAGCTGCAATTAGTGTAGGGAGAGCTGCTGAGGAAGGGCTGGTGTATTAGAGGCATCTAGGCAGGGATTGTAGCCTTACAGTCCTTGCTGCTGCAACCTAAAACCATAAGTCCTTATCAGAGTTACTTTTATTCTGTTTTATTCCCTATTAATACCATTCTTAGCTGCAGTTAGTGTAGGGACAGTAGCTGAAGAAGGGATAGTTTTGCATTAGAAGCATGTAGGCAGGCTTTATTGCGTTACAGTCATTGCTACTGCAACTGAAAATCAAAAGTCCTTTTCAGGCCCACATCCATTCTATTCCCTATTAATTCCACTCTTGGCTGCATTTAGTGTAGGGAGAGCTGCTGGAGAAGGGATAGTTTTGCATTAGAAGCATGTAGACAGGGTTTACTGCCTTACAGCTCTTGTTACTGCAACTAAAAATTAAAAGTAGTTTTCACATCTATTCTTTTCCCTATTAATACCACTGTTAACTGCATTCAGTGTAGGGATAGCTGCTGGAGGAGGGATAGTTTTGGACTAGAGGCATATAGACAGGGTTTATAGCTTTACAGTCCTTCTATATGTATATTGCTGCTGCAACCTAACTGTGTTGGTCAGGGAACAGGTGATGTTATGAGACACTTTCTGGTGTAAGGCTGGGACGGCACATCGGGAAATATAGGGATGGCTGGGGACGGATTACCGCAGAAGAGCTACCGCCATGAGGTTGCAGAAAACTCCAGTGTCTACATGCCAAAACGACAACATTTCCAGGGCCAGCAGTCAGGATATGCCAGCACATAGCACCCTGAGCACTCTCTTTTGCCATCTCCACCTGGTCCACATGGAGCTTCCTCTTCAATTGTGAGCAGCAAGTATTGAGTAGACATAGAAGAGGGATGATAGTGCTGATTATGACTCATCACCGCTCACCATCTTTGTCATGTCAGAGATCCATACTCACAGAATGCCGCAATAATGACGCTGACACTGGGGGTGCAGGATAATGACACTGACACTGGGGGTACAGGATAATGACACTGACACTGGGGGTACAGGATAATGACACTGGGGGTACAGGATAATGACACTGGGGGTACAGGACACTGACACTGGGGGTACAGGATAATGACACTGGGGGTACAGGATAATGACGCTGGGGGTACGGGATAATGACACTGGGGGTACAGGATAATGACGCTGACACTGGGGGTACAGGATAATGACACTGGGGGTACAGGATAATGACGCTGGGGGTACGGGATAATGACACTGACACTGGGGGTACAGGATAATGACACTGGGGGTACAGGATAATGACACTGGGGGTACAGGATAATGACACTGACACTGGGGGTACAGGATAATGACACTGGGGGTACAGGATAATGACACTGGGGGTACAGGATAATGACACTGACACTGGGGGTACAGGATAATGACACTGGGGGTACAGGATAATGACACTGGGGGTACAGGATAATGACACTGGGGGTACAGGATAATGACACTGACACTGGGGGTACAGGATAATGACACTGGGGGTACAGGATAATGACACTGGGGGTACAGGATAATGACACTGGGGGTACAGGATAATGACACTGGGGGTACAGGATAATGACGCTGGGGGTACAGGATAATGACGCTGACACTGGGGGTACAGGATAATGACACTGGGGGTACAGGATAATGACGCTGGGGGTACGGGATAATGACACTGGGGGTACAGGATAATGACACTGGGGGTACGGGATAATGACACTGGGGGTACAGGATAATGACCCTGACACTGGGGGTGCAGGATAATGACACTGACACTGGGGGTACAGGATAATGACACTGACACTGGGGGTACAGGATAATGACTCTGACACTGGGGGTACGGGATAATGACACTGGGGGTACAGGATAATGACTATGACACTGGGGTTACAGGATAAAAACGCTGATACTGGGGTACAGGATAATGACACTGGGGGTACAAGACAATGACACTGACATTCGGGGTACAATATAAAGATGTGATGATACATTTAGATGAGATACATATGGATTAGATACACTTTGCCTTCTTCGGTGAGTCACCCTTATGATGCTTGTTTACAGTATGGCGCTGGTTAATGATCGCTTAGAATAAACCGCCCATCACTCGGAGCGTTCAGCGGTGACAGCGCAATAAGTGGCAGTTTAGGTCTTTGCACGGTCTTTCCATATTAATGCTCCGCGATCGGTTCTTACCTGCAGTCGTTAACGTTCTCATAGACTTTAATGTCTCCTCTTAGGAAATCTTGATGCCGGGAGTCATTATCTCATCAGCAGCACAAAATAACGCTGTGATGTATCCGCCAAGCACTAACGCATCTGCGCGTTACACCAGGCGCATTTCACGTCCTGTTATCCCTATAAAGCTTCAATGTACAAACAGCGGAATATAGCAGAACGATGGCGGCAAGGGACGAGACGGGAAGAAGAAACTGCTAATATTTGATGGTCCAACCATAAAAGACAACAATGGTGACATGAACTCTACTAAACCAAGTAGCTCCGAGCACTGGAGGCCTCCATGCATCTGAGCAAGTGCTGAGCTACACATTATGGGGGCAGTAGTGCCAAGATCCTGTGTGATACAGATCAATATCAATATAATAGGCTAAAGCAGTCTTTACACGCTACGATATATCATACGACATGTCGTCGGGGTCACGTCGTTAGTGACGCACATCCGCCATCGTTAGACATATCGTAGCATGTGACAGCTACGAACGACTGTGAACGAGCAAAAATACTCACCTTATCGTTGCTCGTTGACACGTCGCTCATTTTCAAAATATGGAACGTCCTTCTGTGCTCCGGTTGTTCATTATTCCCGGGGCAGCACACATCGCTCCGTGTGACACCCCGGGAAAGATGAACACCGCTTACCTGTGGCCGCCGGCAATGCAAAGGAAGGAGGTGGGCGGGATGTTTACGTCCCGCTCATCTCCGCCCCTCCGCTTCTATTGGCTGGCCGCTGTGTGACGTTGCTGTGACGCCAAACGTCCCTCCCCCTTCAGGAAGTGGATGTTTGCCACCCACAGCGAGGTCGTTTGGAAGGTAAGTACGTGTGACAGGGGTTACAACATTGTGCGGCACGGGCAACAAAATTGCCTGTTCCGCACAAACGATGGGCGCGGGTGTGATCGCAAATGCGATCACACGATAAATTGCAGTGTGTAAAGCAGGCTTTAGATGCACAGCTCAGCAGGCAGTATCATACAGAGGGTTCCGTTGTGAGGGAGAAGGGGTGATAGAGTAGTAGAGTGGTTCCCCAATCTGGGATGGTGGAGGATTCAGGAGACAATCAGCTTCACTCACAGGGAGGCAATGAGCTTGATGGTTACAAATTCTTCCAAGAACCAAAAAGCTTGATCAATCCCTCTGTGATGCTAGACACTACGAGCAGTATGACTAGAAAGGTAGTCAGACAAGCCGGGATCAAAAGCCAGGAGATCAGAAGCCGGGAGGTAATGTATAAGGTTCAGGGAGCAGATAGAGACATGGTCAGGAAGAGGTCCAATGTCAAAAGCCGGGAGGTAACATATCATGTTCAGGGAGCAGACAGAGATGTGATCAGGAAGAGGTCTAAGGTCAGAAGCCAAGATCAGACCACTTACACCTGACAGTAGCCAAGAGCACACTGAGCAAACAAGAAGTACGACTGGCGAAGTTCAGACAGAGCAAGCCCAGTGCAGAATCAGAGTAATCAACAGGAACGAGGCACATCTGTGAAGGTGTCTTACCACGTCAAAGGGACAGAACGGATAGGCCCTTACTTACATAGCACTCACTAATATACAAATTAGGCACATTGAATACAGTTTTATGGTAAAACAATAATGTAACAATTTATTAAGATTGCATCAGGATAATGAGCAATTATGGAATGGCAGAAACAATATTACCCTGTTCTATTGATTCAATTAATGTAAATCATATAATCAATATAAATCATAGTATATAGAGAAATTAAGCATCAATACATTACCAAGTATTGTACTGTAACATCACTTCTCAACCGGAGGGACCTCAGTGTCAGCGAGAAGGAGAATACCCTGGTCTTATCATCACAGAAGAAGTGCGTGCACTATACCTTCTGGAATGTCCCTAACTCGCTAATCAGGCCCCCCCCTTCTATACACAGCTCCCACATCCTCCTCCATCACGGCTGCGCAGTATATTTTAGCCAGATCATCAGTTTCTCGCGGTTGCGCAGTATGTTGTTTTTTACCAAGTTAAGTTTTGTGATCACAGCACAGTGCTTCAAGGTTGTTTGTTACTAATTACAACATAACAACCCAAGGTTTGTTTGCTATTAATTATAGTATAACAATTCAAAGTTCTCCGGTATGTTGTTTTCACAAAGTTAACTCTTCATGATCACGGCATAACGCTCTAAGATTGTAGCATATGGACAGCATGACCTCTATAATCACCTATTCTGAAGACTGGATACCTATCTTAGCCCAGTCACACACTCATACTTGTCTCATTTGTATCACAGAAGGCACCTCCCAAAACCAGCGTGGACCCTAGTGCTGAAAGACAACCTGTAAGCAAGTGCACAAGACACATAGAGCACTTTCAAATGCAAAATGCTCTGCCCAGCAGAGCCATGACAGAAGCAATCCAAATGCAAAATGCACCGCGCAGCGGAACCGTAACACCCTTATGAGGGTATAGGCTTGAAAAGAGTCGGTCAGATAGTGCACAGCAATGAGCAGGGCTAGAACAAATGTGGTTGTACAGACTGCGACTGTAACCTTGCTCAAAGGAAAGGAAGGTCTATAGTTTCCAAGGTAGACACTTCTTTAAATTGTATCTGTGTTTTCAATATGCAGATATATGGTAGTTAAAAACTGTGGCAGAGCAGAGAGCCGTTGTCTCCCATCTCCACCACTTGCTTTAGTAAATCACAGATTCCTGAAGGCCTGCAACCCCCCAGAGGTCATGAGTGCACAGACATCGGGCGGCACCATTACTTTTAGCCCCTAACAAAAGGAGTCACCAAGAGAAAAATGGATGACAGATGCGAGGTCAGGGAGATATTCAAGGTCAGAACCCGGTGAAGGGCGTCTAACGCTTTCCTCACCTTCAGGCACTAGTGATGAGCGAGCACTACCATGCTCAGTGCTTGGTACTTGTAATGAGCAGTTGGATGCTCTGATGGGAGCAACTTGAGTACCCAAGTACAATGGAAGACAACGGTGAATTCGATAATTTTTTCGAGATATCTGTAAAAATGCTTCAGTTCCCCATTGACTTCCATTATACATGGGTACCCATCCGAGCATCCAACTGCACGTTACAAATATGAATCACCTGAGCTCACTCATCACATTCAGGCACCAGTCTCTAGCCTTCTCTGGTGTGGCCCTCCTCCTCCTCACACTCAAGCACCAGACTCCAGCTTTCCGTGGTGTGGCTCTTCCCCGCACACTCAGGCACCGATCTTCAGTCTTCTCTGGTGTGACTCTCCTCCGAACACTCAGGCACCGATCTTCAGCCTTCTCTGGTGTGGCTGTCCACCGCACACTCAGGCACCGGTCTTCAGTCTTCTCTGGTGTGGCTCTCCTCCACACACTCAGGCACCGATCTTCAGCCTTCTCTGGTGTGGCTGTCCTCCTCACACTCAGGCACCGATCTTCAGTCTTCTCTGGTGTGACTCTCCTCCTCACACTCAGGCACCGATCTTCAGTCTTCTCTGGTGTGGCTCTCCTCCTCCTCACACTCAGGCACCGATCTTCAGTCTTCTCTGGTGTGGCTCTTCTCCTCCTTACACTCAGGCACCAGTCTTCAGTCTTCTTTGGTGTGGCTCTCCTCCTCCTCATACTCAGGCACCGGTCTTCAGTCTTCTCTGGTGTGGCTCTCCTCCTCCTCACACTCAGGCACCGGTCTTCAGTCTTCTCTGGTGTGGCTCTCCTCCTCCGCACACTCAGGCACCAGTCTCCAGCCTTCTCTGGTGTGGCTCTTCTCCGCACACTCAGGCACCAGTCTCCAGCCTTCTCTGGTGTGGCTCTCCTCTGCACACTCAGGCACCGATCTTCAGTCTTCTCTGGTGTGGCTCTTCTCCGCACACTCAGGCACTGATCTTCAGCCTTCTCTGGTGTGGCTCTCCTCTGCACACTCAGGCACCGATCTTCAGTCTTCTCTGGTGTGACTCTCCTCCGCACACTCAGGCACCAATCTTCAGTCTTCTCTGGTGTGACTCTCCTCCGCACACTCAGGCACCAGTCTTCAGCCTTCTCTGGTGTGGCTCTCCTCCGCACAGTCAGGCACCAGTCTCAAGTCTTCTCTGGTGTGGCTGTCCTCCTCACACTCAGGCACCGATCTTCAGCCTTCTCTGTTATGACTCTCCTCCGTTCACTCAGGCACCGATTTTCAGTCTTCTCTGGTATGACTCTCCTCCGCACACTCAGGCACCGATCTTCAGTCTTCTCTGGTGTGATTCTCCTCCGCACACTCAGGCACCGATCTTCAGTCTTCTCTGGTGTGATTCTCCTCCGCACACTCAGGCACCGATCTTCAGTCTTCTCTGGTGTGATTCTCCTCCGCACACTCAGGCACCGATCTTCAGTCTTCTCTGGTGTGGCTCTCCTCCACACACTCAGGCACCGGTCTTCAGTCTTCTCTGGTGTGGCTCTCCTCCACACACTCAGGCACCGATCTTCAGCCTTCTCTGGTGTGGCTCTCCTCCTCACACTCGGGCACCAGACTCCAGCCTCCGCAGATCAATAGCCTATTGGACCTGCCCGGCACTAGCAATTATAGCTTCATTGCTGTTAGCAGGGCCGTATTTGGAGTTCATGCTGCCCTAGGCACTGTCAGTGGTGGCGCCCCCTTCTGATCAGTCAGATTAGGGGAATGTGCACACAGCATTTTGTTTTCAGACAGATCCGCCATTTAACCCGCCCAAAAAACCAAACTATGAATTCTAAAAGGAATGAACTCATATACTGTAATGTAAAAACGACTTGCTGTTCATATGTTCAGTCTTTGGAGCTTTTTAAGCTCGTCAGGTTTCCTCAGACATGAAGTGGCTGAAAGTGACCGGACCATCATATGGCAGCTGCTGCTTGAAGGCCGCTTACTAGCTTATTGCATTAAGAAAAATCCAGTAGCTAAAAGAAAATCGACCAAGAAGCAACAGAAAAACATAAATAAAAATAAAATGTATATACAGTTAGGTCCAGAAATATTTGGACAGTGACACAATTTTGGCGAGTTGGGCTCTGCATGCCACCACATTGGATTTGAAATGAAATCTCTACAACAGAATTCAAGTGCAGATTGTAACGTTTAATTTGAAGGTTTGAACAAAAATATCTGATAGAAATTGTAGGAATTGTCACATTTCTTTACAAACACTCCACATTTTAGGAGGTCAAAAGTAATTGGACAAATAAACCAAACCCAAACAAAATATTTTTATTTTCAATATTTTGTTGCGAATCCTTTGGAGGCAATCACTGCCTTAAGTCTGGAACCCATGGACATCACCAAACGCTGGGTTTCCTCCTTCTTAATGCTTTGCCAGGCCTTTACAGCCGCAGCCTTCAGGTCTTGCTTGTTTGTGGGTCTTTCCGTCTTAAGTCTGGATTTGAGCAAGTGAAATGCATGCTCAATTGGGTTAAGATCTGGTGATTGACTTGGCCATTGCAGAATGTTCCACTTTTTTGCACTCATGAACTCCTGGGTAGCTTTGGCTGTATGCTTGGGGTCATTGTCCATCTGTACTATGAAGCGCCGTCCGATCAACTTTGCGGCATTTGGCTGAATCTGGGCTGAAAGTATATCCCGGTACACTTCAGAATTCATCCGGATACTCTTGTCTGCTGTTATGTCATCAATAAACACAAGTGACCCAGTGCCATTGAAAGCCATGCATGCCCATGCCATCACGTTGCCTCCACCATGTTTTACAGAGGATGTGGTGTGCCTTGGATCATGTGCCGTTCCCTTTCTTCTCCAAACTTTTTTCTTCCCATCATTCTGGTACAGGTTGATCTTTGTCTCATCTGTCCATAGAATACTTTTCCAGAACTGAGCTGGCTTCGTGAGGTGTTTTCAGCAAATGTAACTCTGGCCTGTCTATTTTTGGAATTGATGAATGGTTTGCATCTAGATGTGAACCCTTTGTATTTACTTTCATGGAGTCTTCTCTTTACTGTTGACTTAGAGACAGATACATCTACTTCACTGAGAGTGTTCTGGACTTCAGTTGATGTTGTGAACGGGTTCTTCTTCACCAAAGAAAGTATGCGGCGATCATCCACCACTGTTGTCATCCGTGGACGCCCAGGCCTTTTTGAGTTCCCAAGCTCACCATTCAATTCCTTTTTTCTCAGAATGTACCCGACTGTTGATTTTGCTACTCCAAGCATGTCTGCTATCTCTCTGATGGATTTTTTCTTTTTTTTCAGCCTCAGGATGTTCTGCTTCACCTCAATTGAGAGTTCCTTAGACCGCATGTTGTCTGGTCACAGCAACAGCTTCCAAATGCAAAACCACACACCTGTAATCAACCCCAGACCTTTTAACTACTTCATTGATTACAGGTTAACGAGGGAGACGCCTTCAGAGTTAATTGCAGCACTTAGGGCGGCTTTGCACACTACGACATTGCAGGTTCGATGTCGGTGGGGTCAAATCGAAAGTGACGCACATCCGGCGTCACTTGCGATGTCGTAGTGTGTAAATCCTAGATGATACGATGAACGAGTGCAAAAGCGTTGTTATCGTATCATCGCTGCAGCCTCCGACATTTCCATAATGCCGGTGCAGCGACAGGTGCGATGTTGTTCCTCGCTCCTGCGGCAGCACACATCGCTGTGTATGAAGCCGTAGGAGCGAGGAACTTCAACTTACCTGCCGCCGGCTGCAATGAGAAGGACGGAGGTGGGCGGGATGTTTACATCCTGTTCATCTCCGCCCCTCCGCTTCAATTGGCCGCCTGCCGTGTGACGTCACTGTGACGCCACACGACCCGCCCCCTAAGGAAGGAGGCGGGTCGCCGGCCAGAGGGACGTCGCACGGCAGGTATGTGTGTGTAAAGCTGCCGTAGCGATAATAATCGCTACGGCAGCTTTCACTATATATCGAACGTGCGACGGGGGCGGGACTATCGCTGCAGCATCGGTAACACATTGTTACCGATGTTGCAACGTGCAAAGCCCGCCTTAGAGTCCCTTGTCCAATTACTTTTGGTCCCTTGAAAAAGAGGAGGCTATGCATTACAGAGCTATGATTCCTAAACCCTTTCTCCGATTTGGATGTGAAAACTCTCATATTGCAGCTGGGAGTGTGCACTTTCAGCCCATATTATATATAGAATTGTATTTCTGAACATGTTTTTGTAAACAGCTAAAATAACAAAACTTGTGTCACTGTCCAAATATTTCTGGACCTAACTGTATATATATATATATATATATATATATATATATATATATATATATATATATATATATATATATATGTGAGGCAAATCCCGGGATATGAAGATGAATTATGACTCCAGTCATAATCCCTCATCACTCCCTGGCAGTGCCCCCTCCCTTCTTGTTCTCAGTGTTCCACTTACACCTCCATGGCCATGTCCTGTGATATGGAAATGAGGTGGTGTGGGAACAATGGACACAGGATGACTCCCTGCCGTCACCCTGTAACAAGAGTTGTAGCTAATTAGCAAGGCTATGGAACTAGCCAGACAGAACGACTCCAGTAAAAAATGGTTCATATCTCGCAAGCCATATTTCCGATAAATATGGCAACCATAAAAATGGTGTCTCCGCATGCGGACGAAGCTGGCACACCCTTTTTATGGGAGCAGGACATTGGGAAATGCCCCAGGCGTGATATCAGCCAATGGGGAACTGGCAGACAGGTCATGAGTCCCCTCGTTCTGTGGCTAAATTCATAACTATCACAATGAGAGCATTGGCGTCCGCCTACGACGCTCCCAGGCAAAGTTATGGCCCATATTCCATGTTGTGGATTGTCCATAACTCCAGCCAGGGGTGGAGCAGTGCTCCCTCTGAGGTCACTAAGGTAGGAGGGGACCTGGATTTGCCCAGGTTGATAACCCTACTTCGGCCATTTTCCAAGGTTCTTTTCGCTGGGGGCACGTGTAGGAAACATCTGTGGGAAGGATCCTAGAAACCTGGGTACAGCGCCCCCCTGTGGCCAGACGCACAAGGTAACTGATTGAATTGTGTATGCCTGTTTGTAAACCATGCTTTATCTGTAACTGTACTCTGACATATGTATATTCTGTAGATTCCCTATTGTATATATTGTAGTTTCTAGTGTGCTTTAGGCTGATTAAATTATATAATTAATCTTGGGCTGTTCTGTTATCTCGATCTTGAATCCCACGTCTGTGTGTTCGGCTAATAGTTACCGTAAATCGGTTGGTGGCAGCGAATTGTGCCAAGGATTATTGTGGGGAGGCCAGTGAGATTCGGGGAGATTTTATATATTCCGCCCGCGGAGGTCGGGGGAATATATACCTTACTCTCACCGGGGACCCTTCAATAATCGGCATAAGTAGTATAGCGGCCTCCTTGCTTATTGTCGGGCAATTCCATAATTGGCCTGACTATAAGAGGGGCGCTAGAGAGCGCGTCACGTGCTCTGTCTGTCGGTCGGGAGGTATAAAGGAGGGGTGACCCCCCGATTGTGACGTACTGGTAGCCAGCGCGGGGGATTTCTGAGTGACCCCCCCCGGTGGTTTGTGACATATTGGTGGCATAGCGGTGGGATCGAGATAATAGTGTGTGTGAGTGTGAGACCCATACTCCCAGACACTAAAGACTGCCTGCAGCAGCTGTGGCTGCTGGGGTCTTCAGACTAGCTCAACACTAGAGTGTCAGAGTGCAGATACTGTAAGGTGTGTGGAGGCATCAGGTGTCAGTTCTGTGTCAGTGACCAAAAGTCTGCAAGAATGGCTGATGGCACCAGGAGCAGAGCTATGCAACTGGCCAATGCTAAGGCAGGAGCCGAAGAGAGGGAGGACGGTGCTGTGGACAGCAATGAGGAGGTTGCCCACGAGTCCTCCAGGAGCTCGACGCCAGAAAACCGTTCTGCCGAGGACATTGCACAACCTGGCACTGCTGGACAAGATGAGGAGGAGCTCACCCAAGGTTCCTCAACGAGCCAGATGCCAGCCCTCCGCTCTGAAAGGGACAGTGAATCGCCTAGCTCTGCGGCGTGCCGCAGATCACCACGTGCCATTCCACCGAGCCTGGGAGGCTCGGATAGCCTTCTTCAAATGGCTATGGCCCTTCTCCAGGCTGGAGACCAGAAGGGCTACAAGGAACTCCTGGCAGAGCGCAGGGCAGAGCGGCACGCAGAGCGTGAGGCTGCGGAGCGAGAGCGGCAGGCAGCGCGTGAAGAGCGAGAGCGACAGGCAGACCGTGACTACCAGCTGCAGCTAGCTCAGCTCCGGCCCTCATCAGCCACACGTGACCTTCGAGACACCAAACTTCCAAAGGTCCGTGTTGAGGACTTCCCAGTGCTGGAGAAGGATGGAGACTTGGACTCTTTCTTGACTGCTTTTGAACGGACTTGCTTGCAGCACCATCTGGACAAGGACCAGTGGGCCAAATACCTGACCCCCCGTTTAAGGGGTAAGGCCCTGGATATCCTTGGGGACTTGCCTGCTGAGGCAGATCAGGGCTACGACACCATCAAGCGGGCCCTGATCCAACAGTACAACCTCACTCCAGAGTCCTACCGCAAGAAGTTCCGGAGCCTACAGAAGGGACCAAAGGACTCCTGGGCTGACCACCGGCGGGCACTTGCCCGAGCTGCCGACCACTGGACCCAAGGCCTGCAGCTTTCCACCGGACCGGAGATCCTGGACTTGTTCATCACGGAGCAACTCTTGTGGAACTGCCCTGAGGATCTCCGCCAGTTCATCCGAGACCAGAAGCCAAAGGGGTCCACGGCTACAGCTGCCCTTGCCGATGACTACACCAACAACCGGGCCCCTGAGGCCAGGAGAGCGGCCACCAGCAGCACCTGGAGAGGGGGTAAGATGAATTCTGCGACTGCCCCACCTGCCCCTAGACTGCAGGGGGTGTCCCCCTCAACTCCCCTCTCCAGGCCCGTGGCGGAACCAAGACGGTGCCACCAGTGCAACCTACCTGGACACTTCAAGGCCATGTGCCCTCAGCGTCCCAAGGCCCCGGCTCCGTCCCCGTCCCAAGGGCCGCCCAAGGTGTATTGTGTGGGTGGGGGTGGTGGTAGGTCCCTGGACAGCTTCCAACCTGTCACCGTCGGCCGGTCTGTGACCATAGGACTGCGAGACAGCGCCTCGGAGGTGACTCTGGTGCGGCCTGAGATGGTGTCCCCCCAAGACTTGATCCCTGGAAAAACCCTCGCTGTCTCCGGGATTGGAGGCACTGACCCGGCGCTGCCTGTTGCTGACATTTATGTGGACTGGGGCGCAGGGCGAGGGGTGAGGGAGGTGGGGGTAACTGATCGGATCCCTGCAAACGTGCTACTTGGGACAGATTTGGGGCAGATAACCTCCCAGTTTGGGCCCCAACCAAGGGCTGAACCTTCAGCCAGTACTGACATGCCTCCGGACAATGTTAATGTGTTATCTATGAATGATGTAAGGGAGGAGGGAGTGAACTCTGATATTTCTGCTTGCATAGACACCATAGACACACACTCAGCTGCAGCTGTGACAGGGGAGGGGGTCAGAGAAAGGTGTGACAATGCCTCTACAAGTAATCAGCCTGTGAGCTGGGATCTGTTGCCCTCTGAAGGGATAAGCAGAGAGCAGGGTGCTGCAGGGGGAGGACCAGTGTGTGGGGTGGGGGCTACCACAGCAAATGTGGGGTCCCCAGAGATTTCACAGCGGGGTTCTGTTGCTGCAGGAGGGGAACAGGCAGGTGAGATTGGGGCCGGTCCAGGAGCGGAAGTGCTCCCAGGTAAGATCTCGGTGCATGGTTCCCCCACAACCGGGGTGTCAGGAAGCCAGGTAGGCCTGCCTGAACCGGCGACTTGGTCAGGAACGGAGGAGGAGCAGGCACGACCCACGGTCGCAGCGGCTGTGGCCGCTGTCACCCGCAGTGGGAGTGCTGGAAGCCAAGGGGCCTCCCGGAGGTCCGATAGCTCTTCCCCTTCTGACCAAGTGGCAGCCGAGTCAGGTGGAGGCCAGGACACAGGTCCCGGGGTACTGACTGAAGATGTGACAGTCTCGTCGATTCTGGCCACATCTAGTCAGGGGTTTCAGGCAGCGTTAGAAGCTGACGACAGCCTGAAAGCTCTTAAGGAGCAGGCGGCACAGCCTCCCTCGGACTCGGACCCGGAGCGAGTGGTCTGGGACCAAGGACGGCTGTACCGGGCCACGGTCCAGCAGGGTTCACCGGAGGCGTGGCCCAGGGACCGACAGTTGGTGGTACCCTATCCGTTCCGGACGGAGTTGTTGCGGATCGCACATGAGATTCCGATGGCCGGACACCTAGGGATCGCTAAGACCAAGGCCAGGTTAAACCAGCATTTCTACTGGCCAAAAATGGGGGCCGATGTGGCTGCCTACTGCCGTTCGTGTGAAACCTGTCAGAGAGTGGGGAAGGCGGGGCCACACCCCAAAGCCCCACTAGTATCTCTGCCAATCATCGATGAGCCTTTCAGGAGGGTGGCTGTGGATCTGGTCGGCCCGCTGGCCATCCCCAGCAGCTCCGGGAAACGCTTCATACTGACGGTAGTGGACTATGCCACCCGGTACCCAGAAGCAGTGGCCTTGTCGTCCATTCGGGCTGACAAGGTGGCCACCGCATTGCTGGAGATTTTCTCCCGAGTGGGTTTTCCCCAGGAAATGCTCACTGACCGGGGGACCCAATTCATGTCCCAGCTGATGGAGGCCCTCTGTAAGCAAGTCCAGGTGCGACATCTGGTGGCCAGCCCGTACCATCCACAGACTAATGGCCTGTGCGAGCGGTTCAATGGCACCTTAAAGCAGATGCTTAAGATGTTGGTCGACTCCCATGGGCGTGACTGGGAGCGGTATCTCCCACACCTGTTATTTGCTTACCGGGAGGTTCCACAGGCCTCAACAGGATTCTCACCGTTTGAGCTCCTGTACGGGCGACGTGTGCGGGGCCCCCTGGCTCTGGTGAAAGAGGCTTGGGAAGGGGATTTGGCCACCCCTGGAGTGTCGGTTATCGAGTATGTCATGCGCTTCCGGGACAAAATGCAGGCCTTGACGCAACTGGTACACGACAATATGGCTCAAGCCCAGGCCGATCAGAAGCGTTGGTACGACCAGAACGCTTGTGAGAGGACCTACCAAGTGGGTCAAGAGGTGTGGGTACTGGTCCCCGTACCACAGGACAAGCTTCAGGCAGCCTGGGAAGGCCCATACCTCGTGTACCAGCAGCTCAACCCTGTGACGTACCTGGTCACCCTGGACCCTGCCCGTGGAAGGCGGAAGCCCTTCCATGTGAACATGATGAAGGCACATCATGAGCGGGAGGCATGTGCGCTCCCCGTGTGCAACCTGCCCGAGGAGGGAGAAGCGGAAACCCTCTTGGATATGCTAGCCCAGGTTAGGGCAGGCGGATCCATTGAGGATGTGGAGGTTGGCCACCAGCTCTTGGAGGACCAACGGTCCCAGCTGTGGGCCACCCTACACCCCTTCCGGGGGTTGTTTACCAACCAGCCCGGAAGGACTGACTTGGCTGTCCATCACGTGGACACTGGGGATCATCCCCCGATCCGGCGTTCAGCATATCGGGTCTCCCTGGAGGTGCAGCAACACATGCGCCAGGAGATTGACGAGATGCTGAAGCTGGGGGTGATCCAGGCATCCAACAGCGCTTGGGCCTCGCCTGTAGTCCTCGTCCCTAAGAAGGACCGAACCACTCGGTTCTGCGTGGACTACAGGGGGCTCAATGCTGTCACGGTCGCCGATGCGTACCCAATGCCACGCATCGATGACCTGCTCGATCAGTTGGCCGGGGCTCAGTACCTGACCATCATGGACCTGAGCCGGGGATATTGGCAGATCCCCCTGACTCGCAAGGCCAGGGAACGCTCTGCCTTTATTACCCCATTTGGACTGTACGAGTCCACGGTGATGCCATTCGGGATGAGGAATGCCCCTGCCACTTTCCAGCGGATGGTCAACACCCTGCTCAAGGGACTTGAAGGGTACGCGGCCGCGTACCTGGATGACATTGCCGTCTTCAGTCCCACCTGGGAGGACCACCTAGAGCATCTAGCACAGGTGCTCAGGCGGATCCACCGGGCAGGTTTGACCATCAAGCCGGGAAAGTGTCAGCTGGCCATGAGCGAGGTCCAGTACCTCGGTCACCGGGTAGGTGGGAGAACACTGAAGCCCGAGCCTGAGAAAGTGGAAGCCATCGCATCCTGGCCCACCCCCAGGACCAAGAAGCAGGTGATGTCCTTCTTGGGGACCGCCGGGTACTATAGGAGGTTTGTTCCACGCTATAGTAGCCTGGCAAAGCCCTTGACGGACCTCACCAAGAAGAAGCTGCCCTCTGCAGTCGATTGGACAATGGACTGCGAGACAGCCTTCCAGGCCCTAAAGGACGCCCTGTCCAGCCCGCCCGTGCTACAGGCAGCCGACTTCACGCGGCCGTTTGTAGTACAGACCGACGCCAGTGACTTCGGCCTCGGTGCGGTGCTCAGCCAGGTGGACTCTGCGAGCCAAGAGCACCCAGTCTTGTACCTGAGCAGGAAGCTGTTACCAAGGGAAGTTGCCTATTCCACGATGGAGAAGGAGTGCCTGGCCATAGTGTGGGCCCTGCAGCGTCTGCAACCCTATCTATACGGGCGCCACTTCATCGTGGAGACGGACCACAATCCCCTCAGCTGGTTGCACACCGTCTCTGGGACGAATGGGCGATTGTTGCGATGGAGCCTTGCGCTCCAGCAATACAACTTCACCATTCGCCACAAAAGGGGCCGTGACCACGGTAACGCAGACGGGCTGTCCCGACAAGGAGAGGTCGCGGACGGGCGCACGGGGGAACACCGGAGTGTGCTGCCCCCTAGCGCCCTCAAAAGGGGGGAGGTGTGAGGCAAATCCCGGGATATGAAGATGAATTATGACTCCAGTCATAATCCCTCATCACTCCCTGGCAGTGCCCCCTCCCTTCTTGTTCTCAGTGTTCCACTTACACCTCCATGGCCATGTCCTGTGATATGGAAATGAGGTGGTGTGGGAACAATGGACACAGGATGACTCCCTGCCGTCACCCTGTAACAAGAGTTGTAGCTAATTAGCAAGGCTATGGAACTAGCCAGACAGAACGACTCCAGTAAAAAATGGTTCATATCTCGCAAGCCATATTTCCGATAAATATGGCAACCATAAAAATGGTGTCTCCGCATGCGGACGAAGCTGGCACACCCTTTTTATGGGAGCAGGACATTGGGAAATGCCCCAGGCGTGATATCAGCCAATGGGGAACTGGCAGACAGGTCATGAGTCCCCTCGTTCTGTGGCTAAATTCATAACTATCACAATGAGAGCATTGGCGTCCGCCTACGACGCTCCCAGGCAAAGTTATGGCCCATATTCCATGTTGTGGATTGTCCATAACTCCAGCCAGGGGTGGAGCAGTGCTCCCTCTGAGGTCACTAAGGTAGGAGGGGACCTGGATTTGCCCAGGTTGATAACCCTACTTCGGCCATTTTCCAAGGTTCTTTTCGCTGGGGGCACGTGTAGGAAACATCTGTGGGAAGGATCCTAGAAACCTGGGTACAGCGCCCCCCTGTGGCCAGACGCACAAGGTAACTGATTGAATTGTGTATGCCTGTTTGTAAACCATGCTTTATCTGTAACTGTACTCTGACATATGTATATTCTGTAGATTCCCTATTGTATATATTGTAGTTTCTAGTGTGCTTTAGGCTGATTAAATTATATAATTAATCTTGGGCTGTTCTGTTATCTCGATCTTGAATCCCACGTCTGTGTGTTCGGCTAATAGTTACCGTAAATCGGTTGGTGGCAGCGAATTGTGCCAAGGATTATTGTGGGGAGGCCAGTGAGATTCGGGGAGATTTTATATATTCCGCCCGCGGAGGTCGGGGGAATATATACCTTACTCTCACCGGGGACCCTTCAATAATCGGCATAAGTAGTATAGCGGCCTCCTTGCTTATTGTCGGGCAATTCCATAATTGGCCTGACTATAAGAGGGGCGCTAGAGAGCGCGTCACGTGCTCTGTCTGTCGGTCGGGAGGTATAAAGGAGGGGTGACCCCCACTTGTTACCCCCCGATTGTGACGTACTGGTAGCCAGCGCGGGGGATTTCTGAGTGACCCCCCCCGGTGGTTTGTGACAATATATATATAAATAAAATGATGACTGTCCTGAAGTGTTTTCTGATAAGGTAAAGATTACAACATCCACATGACTATCACCAGAACCACCATCAGTACAGTAATACATCACTAAAACCACACTAAAGACAATAATACATCACCAAAACTACCGTCAGTACATAACTACATTGCCAAACGTAGTACAGCAATCAAGTGCAATGTCAGGTTAGACTCATATACATATATGTAGTGCATTAACCCTCCCAGTATGTCCTTAACAATGGTAAGGAGATGCTGGTAGTTGTTACCAGCCATCATCAGACTCTTTACTATATAGGAACCACGATACTGATTAGGAAGTAGACTTAACGTTTGTAAGATATCTTATATGTTTAGGTCTATTAATTCTGAAGAGATTAGTAGGGGCTGGGCTCAGTAGGCAGAAGGGGCATCATGGGGTGGGACTTGAGACCCCCACCAATTGCACAAAAGACCTCTTAAGTGCACAGCACAGGAGACAGGACTATAAAATTCTACTCCCGGCATCCTTTCTGTCTGCACGCTCTTCTGTCTCCTGAACTGTGGTCTTCTATTCAGTCTACTCAGAAGGGGCCTAAAACATAAAAAATATCCCAAAACATTAGATATTCTTTACATGGCACATGAAATGCATAATATAGGTTAGGACCCCCCAATTGAGATTTGCGGTGATGTTGGCAGGGGTGGCTCAAAGAATTGATCAATTATTTGCTAAAAATCTCATTTTTTATTATAGTACAGTTGGAATAAATCTGTGAATTTGCACCTTTTATATGATGCATGCCAATTTCAGATCGTGCTGGCTTCTTTTTCTCTGTTATGACTGTAGTTATGCTACAATTTCTGGTGACTGACCATCACTATACCATGCACGCCTGATTTTGGTTTGCAATGTATTCCTCCTGTTGGTAGCTGTTCACATTCAGTTGCCTCAGCCCTTTCCACAGGCAATGCTAATTGGCACCATTCTTGGATCTGGTCCGCCTTTATCAATGGTTGCTCTCTGGCACTGGGAGGGTCAGTTCTGATATAGTCCTGGTATGTGTAGAGCTTGCTCCACATGCTGGGACCTGGGCTGGCCTCTATCCATAATGGCCTCTTTTGCAACATGGAAGCGGCTATATACAGGTTCCAGGTATGTGTGCTCCATTATGGTTCTGCTTTTAACTTTATCTAGGAGGCCGCATGGCACATGAAATAGATAATATAGGTTAGGACCCCCCTATTGAGATTTGCCGTGACGTTGGCAGGGGTGGCTCAAATAATTGATCAATTATTTGCTAAAAATCTCATTTTTTATTATAGTACAGTTGGAATAAATCTGTGAATTTGCATTTTTTATATGATGCATGCCAATTTCAGATCGTGCTGGCTCCTTTTTTTCTTAGATATTCTTTACAGCTGATTTCTCAAACTTCAACGTTATCCTTCTATGTGATAAGGGAATAACTTTCTGATCTGTGGGGGTCCGACTGCCGTGTGCCGTGGCCCCCAACAATGGTGTGATCCGGGGCTCTTCTGAATGTAGTGGAGAAGGATCATCCGCACCTCTGCTCCATTCATTCTAACACCACAGATCAGCAGAGCGCTGCGCTCAACACTCCCGTTAAGAACGAATGAAGCGGTAGTGTGGATGATCGACCTCTGTTCTGGCTCTCGGTAACACTGGTGGCCACGGTGGTCGGACCCCCCAGCAATTAGTAGGTTATTCCCCATCCCGAGGAAAGGGGATAAGTTTCCAATGTGAGAAAACCTAACACTGCGGCCAAAAATGGGAACCTTTTTCTAAACAGTGTTAATCACCCGATGCACGAGCAAAACGGTCATACGTCGGGTGAGATGATTTTTAGGCTGACAAAGAGATCTGTCACCCCAAAATGATACCTAGACTGCAGAAATATATATATATGTGGGACATGGTCCGTGGAGAAATAATCCCCCCCATATAGAGTTCAGCTTAAAAGGAACCGGTCACGTCCTTTAATATTAAACTGCTCCATTGTCTTGTTAGTCAGAAAATGTGCATCACTTACACTGCACCACTAAGCAATGTGCCCACGTGTGTGCGCTCTGCACCGCAGCGATTTGTCACTGCATGTGCGCTTCAGAGCGCAGCTGAAAAGCTCCGTTCTGAAACTTTGGTGACTGCAGAATTCGTGCGCTCTGGATGCTGCCTCTCCCTATAGACAGAATGGAGACCGCATGCAGAGCGCACAAAAGAAGTGACATGTTGCATTTTAGAACGCTGCGATTTGGCAGCATGCAAATCGCTGCGTTCTAAAACGCAATGTGGGCATGGATTATGCACAATCTTCATAGATTATGCAGGGGACGCAGAACGCATGCAGTTACGCAGCAGTGCAGATCGCAGCGTAACTCCAGGCCTTTGTCTTGATTGACAATGATCCATTAGTAAGAGTGAGCACTGTAACATCAGATCTCCTGTCTGCACCACACCCAACAATGGAGGAGAACAGCGGCACACTCCAAGCGTCAGTGCGGGTGTGCACCCAACACAGGAGGAGCACAGTGGCACACTCCAAGCGTCAGTGTGGGTGTGCACACAACACAGGAGGAGCACAGCGGCACACTCCAAGCATCAGTGCGGGTGTGCACCCAACACAGGAGGAGCACAGCGGCACACTCCAAGCATCAGTGCGGGTGTGCACCCAACACAGGAGGAGCACAGTGACACACTCCAAGCGTCAGTGCGGATGTGCACACAACACAGGAGGAGCACAGCGGCACACTCCAAGCATCAGTGCGGGTGTGCACCCAACACAGGAGGAGCACAGCGGCACACTCCAAGCATCAGTGCGGGTGTGCACCCAACACAGGAGGAGCACAGTGACACACTCCAAGCGTCAGTGTGGGTGTGCACACAACACTGGAGGAAAACAGCGGCACACTCCAAGTGTTAGTGCAGATGTGCACACCACACAGGAGGAGCACAGCGGCACACTCCAAGTGTCAGTGCGGGTGTGCACACAACACAGGAGGAGCACAGCGGCACACGCCAAGAGTCAGTGCAGGTGTGCACACAACACAGGAGGAGCACAGCGGCACACTCCAAGCATCAGTGCGGGTGTGCACCCAACACAGGAGGAGCACAGTGACACACTCCAAGCGTCAGTGCGGATGTGCACACAACACAGGAGGAGCACAGCAACACCCTCCAAGCATCAGTGCAGATGTGCACACAACACAGGAGGAGCACAGCGGCACACTCCAAGCGTCAGTGCGGGTGTGCACACAACACAGGAGGAGCACAGCGGCACACTCCAAGTGTCAGTGCGGGTGTGCACACAACACAGGAGGAGCACAGCGGCACACTCCAAGAGTCAGTGCAGGTGTGCATCCAACACAGGAGGAGCACAGCAACACCCTCCAAGCATCAGTGCAGATGTGCACACAACACAGGAGGAGCACAGCGGCACACTCCAAGCGTCAGTGCGGGTGTGCACACAACACAGGAGGAGCACAGCGGCACACTCCAAGCATCAGTGCAGATGTGCACACAACACAGGAGGAGCACAGCGGCACACTCCAAGCGTCAGTGCGGGTGTGCACACAACACAGGAGGAGCACAGCGGCACACTCCAAGCATCAGTGCAGATGTGCACACAACACAGGAGGAGCACAGCGGCACACTCCAAGCGTCAGTGCGGGTGTGCACACAACACAGGAGGAGCACAGCGGCACACTCCAAGTGTCAGTGCGGGTGTGCACACAACACAGGAGGAGCACAGCGGCACACGCCAAGAGTCAGTGCAGGTGTGCACACAACACAGGAGGAGCACAGCGGCACACTCCAAGCATCAGTGCGGGTGTGCACCCAACACAGGAGGAGCACAGTGACACACTCCAAGCGTCAGTGCGGATGTGCACACAACACAGGAGGAGCACAGCGGCACACTCCAAGCATCAGTGCGGGTGTGCACCCAACACAGGAGGAGCACAGTGACACACTCCAAGCGTCAGTGCGGGTGTGCACACAACACAGGAGGAGCACAGCGGCACACTCCAAGTGTCAGTGCGGGTGTGCACACAACACAGGAGGAGCACAGCGACACACTCCAAGCGTCAGTGCAGATGTGCACACAAAACAGGAGGAGCACAGCGGCACACTCCAAGCGTCAGTGCAGATGTGCACACAACACAGGAGGAGCACAGCGGCACACTCCAAGCGTCAGTGCGGATGTGCACACAACACAGGAGGAGCACAGCGGCACACTCCAAGCATCAGTGCGGGTGTGCACCCAACACAGGAGGAGCACAGTGACACACTCCAAGCGTCAGTGTGGGTGTGCACACAACACTGGAGGAAAACAGCGGCACACTCCAAGTGTCAGTGCAGATGTGCACACCACACAGGAGGAGCACAGCGACACACTCCAAGCGTCAGTGCAGATGTGCACACAACACAGGAGGAGCACAGCGGCACACTCCAAGCGTCAGTGCAGATGTGCACACAACACAGGAGGAGCACAGCGGCACACTCCAAGAGTCAGTGCAGGTGTGCATCCAACACAGGAGGAGCACAGCAACACCCTCCAAGCACCAGTGCAGATGTGCACACAACACAGGAGGAGCACAGCGGCACACTCCAAGAGTCAGTGCAGGTGTGCATCCAACACAGGAGGAGCACAGCAACACCCTCCAAGCATCAGTGCAGATGTGCACACAACACAGGAGGAGCACAGCGGCACACTCCAAGAGTCAGTGCAGGTGTGCATCCAACACAGGAGGAGCACAGCAACACCCTCCAAGCATCAGTGCAGATGTGCACACAACACAGGAGGAGCACAGCGGCACACTCCAAGAGTCAGTGCAGGTGTGCATCCAACACAGGAGGAGCACAGCAACACCCTCCAAGCATCAGTGCAGATGTGCACACAACACAGGAGGAGCACAGCGGCACACTCCAAGCGTCAGTGCGGGTGTGCACACAACACAGGAGGAGCACAGCGGCACACTCCAAGTGTCAGTGCGGGTGTGCACACAATACAGGAGGAGCACAGCGGCACACTCCAAGCGTCAGTGCAGATGTGCACACAACACAGGAGGAGCACAGCGGCACACTCCAAGAGTCAGTGCAGGTGTGCATCCAACACAGGAGGAGCACAGCAACACCCTCCAAGCATCAGTGCAGATGTGCACACAACACAGGAGGAGCACAGCGGCACACTCCAAGCGTCAGTGCGGGTGTGCACACAACACAGGAGGAGCACAGCGGCACACTCCAAGCATCAGTGCAGATGTGCACACAACACAGGAGGAGCACAGCGGCACACTCCAAGCGTCAGTGCGGGTGTGCACACAACACAGGAGGAGCACAGGGGCACACTCCAAGTGTCAGTGCGGGTGTGCACACAACACAGGAGGAGCACAGCGGCACACTCCAAGAGTCAGTGCAGGTGTGCACACAACACAGGAGGAGCACAGCAGCACACTCCAAGCATCAGTGCGGGTGTGCACACAACACAGGAGGAGCACAGCGACACACTCCAAGCATCAGTGCGGGTGTGCACACAACACAGGAGGAGCACAGCAGCACACTCCAAGCGTCAATGCGGGTGTGCACACAACACAGGAGGAGCACAGCGACACACTCCAAGCATCAGTGCAGATGTGCACCCAACACAGGAGGAGAACAGCGGCACACTCCAAGCGTCAATGCGGGTGTGCACACAACACAGGTGGAGCACAGCAGCACACTCCAAGCATCAGTGCAGATGTGCACCCAACACAGGAGGAGAACAGCGGCACACTCCAAGCATCAGTGCGGGTGTGCATACAACACAGGAGGAGCACAGCAGCACACTCCAAGCGTCAATGCGGGTGTGCACACAACACAGGAGGAGCACAGCGACACACTCCAAGCATCAGTGCGGGTGTGCATACAACACAGGAGGAGCACAGCAGCACACTCCAAGCGTCAATGCGGGTGTGCACACAACACAGGAGGAGCACAGCGGCACACTCCAAGCATCAGTGCGGGTGTGCACACAACACAGGAGGAGCACAGCGGCACACTCCAAGCGTCAGTGCGGGTGTGCACACAACACAGGAGGAGCACAGCAGCACACTCCAAGCATCAGTGCGGGTGTGCACCCAACACAGGAGGAGAACAGCGGCACACTCCAAGCATCAGTGCGGGTGTGCATACAACACAGGAGGAGCACAGCAGCACACTCCAAGCGTCAATGCGGGTGTGCACACAACACAGGAGGAGCACAGCGACACACTCCAAGCATCAGTGCGGGTGTGCATACAACACAGGAGGAGCACAGCAGCACACTCCAAGCGTCAATGCGGGTGTGCACACAACACAGGAGGAGCACAGCAGCACACTCCAAGCATCAGTGCGGGTGTGCACACAACACAGGAGGAGCACAGCGACACACTCCAAGCATCAGTGCGGGTGTGCATACAACACAGGAGGAGCACAGCAGCACACTCCAAGCGTCAATGCGGGTGTGCACACAACACAGGAGGAGCACAGCGGCACACTCCAAGTGTCAGTGCGGGTGTGCACACAACACAGGAGGAGCACAGCGGCACATGCCAAGAGTCAGTGCAGGTGTGCATCCAACACAGGAGGAGCACAGCGGCACACTCCAAGCGTCAGTGCGGGTGTGCACCCAACACAGGTGGAGCACAGCAGCACACTCCAAGCATCAGTGCATGTGTGCATCCAACACAGGAGGAGCACAGCGGCACACTCCAAGCATCAGTGCATGTGTGCATCCAACACAGGTGGAGCACAGCAGCACACTCCAAGCATCAGTGCATGTGTGCATCCAACACAGGTGGAGCACAGCGGCACACTCCAAGCATCAGTGCGGGTGTGCACACAACACAGGAGGAGCACAGCAACACACTCCAAGCATCAGTGCGGGTGTGCACACAACACAGGAGGAGCACAGCGGCACACTCCAAGCATCAGTGCGGGTGTGCACACAACACAGGAGGAGCACAGCGGCACACTCCAAGCATCAGTGCGGGTGTGCACACAACACAGGAGGAGCACAGCAACACACTCCAAGCATCAGTGCGGGTGTGCACACAACACAGGAGGAGCACAGCGGCACATGCCAAGAGTCAGTGCAGGTGTGCATCCAACACAGGAGGAGCACAGCGGCACACTCCAAGCGTCAGTGCGGGTGTGCACCCAACACAGGTGGAGCACAGCGGCATACTCCAAGCGTCAGTGCTGCGTTCAGATGCCTGGATTCTTTGTCTGTAGCTGCCACTTGATGCACCTGGAAGTATAGCAAGTGAGCGGCTCCAGTGAGGAGGGGGACACGGCGTTGTGATGTGCTGTCTGCTCACTGCAACACCCTTCCTCCTCATTGAATCTGCAGTCACATACATGCAGCAACCTGGTGTCAGAATGTATCTGCAGTCACATTGTGTGCGAACCCACACTGACACTGCAGTCACATTGTGTGTGCACCCACACTGACACTGCAGTCACATTGTGTGTGCACCCACACTGACACTGCAGTCACATTGTGCGCACCCACACTGACACTGCAGTCACATTGTGTGTGGACCCACACTGACACTGCAGTCACATTGTGTGCGCACCCACACTGACACTGCAGTCATATTGTGTGCACACCCACGCCGACACTGCAGTCACATTGTGTGCACACCCACGCCGACACTGCAGTCACATTGTGTGCACACCCACACTGACACTGCAGTCACATTGTGTGCACACCCACGCCGACAATGCATTCACATTGTCTGCACACCCACACTGACACTGTAGTTACATTGTGTGCATACCCACACTGACACTGCAGTCACATTGTGTGCACACCAACGCCGACACTGCAGTCACATTGTGTGCACACCCACACTGACACTGCAGTCACATTGTGTGCACACCAACGCCGACAATGCATTCACATTGTGTGCACACCCACACTGACATTGCAGTCACATTGTGTGCACACCCACGCCGACACTGCAGTCACATTGTGTGCACACCCACACTGACACTGCAGTCACATTGTGTGCACACCCACACTGACACTGCAGTCACATTGTGTGCACACCCACACTGACACTGCAGTCACATTATGTGCACACCCACACTGACACTGCAGTCACATTTTGTGCACACCCACGCTGACACTTGGAGTGCTACTCTGCTCCTCCAGTGTCAGGACACGTGCAGAAATGCTAAGTGATTTTATACATCACTGACTCTCACCAATGGACGTCTGTCAGTTAAGACGAGGGACTGTCTTTAATATGCAAATAGGAGAGTGCACCGCTGCACCAAGACATCGGCCGCACCAGGGGGACAGAACCGTCTGCATATATAAAATAAAATATTAAGTTAAAACTGTATATGCCAGTGTGACGTCCCCTGTATAAATGTGTCTTAATTGCCATTTTGGGAGTAAAATATTTCTGTAAAATGTCATCGTTCTTAGCAATACATTGTCCTGCATCTCCCAAGACTTCCCTCTCGTGTGGTCTTTTGCAGCACATACCGAAACAGTGCCTGTATAGGGAATCTGTCACCAGGTTTTGCTTCCCCATCTGAGAGCAGCATAATGTAGAAACAGAGACCCTGATTCCAGTGATGTGTCACTTACTGAGCTGTTTACTGTCATTTTCTCTGCTGCAGATCTAGCAGTTATACAGAGCTCATGAACATGCTGGACTACCTGCAGTATGATAAGCTACTGCTGATTAAACTGTGATTTTATCAAAACTACACAACCAGCCCAGTAAGTGACACATCACTGGAATCAGGATATCTGCCCCTACATTATGCTGCTCTCAGATTAGGTGGCAAAAACCTAGTGACAGATTCTCTTTAAGACAAACTGTATCAATGTAATGCTCCTCACTAAAGAGTAATTACCATAAATAAAGGCTTAGGCTGTGCCCAAGAATAAATAATTGCCCATCACTGAGCTCCCGTCTCACTTATAGTATACGGCCTCTCATATAACATACAGTTAGGTCCAGAAATATTTGGACAGTGACACAAGTTTTGTTATTTTAGCTGTTTACAAAAACATGTTCAGAAATACAATTCTATATATAATATGGGCTGAAAGTGCACACTCCCAGCTGCAATATGAGAGTTTTCACATCCAAATCGGAGAAAGGGTTTAGGAATCATAGCTCTGTAATGCATAGCCTCCTCTTTTTCAAGGGACCAAAAGTAACTGGACAAGGGACTCTAAGGGCTGCAATTAACTCTGAAGGCGTCTCCCTCGTTAACCTGTAATCAATGAAGTAGTTAAAAGGTCTGGGGTTGATTACAGGTGTGTGGTTTTGCATTTGGAAGCTGTTGCTGTGACCAGACAACATGCGGTCTAAGGAACTATCAATTGAGGTGAAGCAGAACATCCTGAGGCTGAAAAAAAAGAAAAAATCCATCAGAGAGATAGCAGACATGCTTGGAGTAGCAAAATCAACAGTCGGGTACATTCTGAGAAAAAAGGAATTGACTGGTGAGCTTGGGAACTCAAAAAGGCCTGGGCGTCCACGGATGACAACAGTGGTGGATGATCACCGCATACTTTCTTTGGTGAAGAAGAACCCGTTCACAACATCAACTGAAGTCCAGAACACTCTCAGTGAAGTAGGTGTATCTGTCTCTAAGTCACCAGTAAAGAGAAGACTCCATGAAAGTAAATACAAAGGGTTCACATCTAGATGCAAACCATTCATCAATTCCAAAAATAGACAGGCCAGAGTTACATTTGCTGAAAAACACCTCATGAAGCCAGCTCAGTTCTGGAAAAGTATTCTATGGACAGATGAGACCAAGATCAACCTGTACCAGAATGATGGGAAGAAAAAAGCTTGGAGAAGAAAGGGAACGGCACATGATCCAAGGCACACCACATCCTCTGTAAAACATGGTGGAGGCAACGTGATGGCATGGGCATGCATGGCTTTCAATGGCACTGGGTCACTTGTGTTTATTGATGACATAACAGCAGACAAGAGTAGCCGGATGAATTCTGAAGTGTACCGGGATATACTTTCAGCCCAGATTCAGCCAAATGCCGCAAAGTTGATCGGACAGCGCTTCATAGTACAGATGGACAATGACCCCAAGCATACAGCCAAAGCTACCCAGGAGTTCATGAGTGCAAAAAAGTGGAACATTCTGCAATGGCCAAGTCAATCACCAGATCTTAACCCAATTGAGCATGCATTTCACTTGCTCAAATCCAGACTTAAGACGGAAAGACCCACAAACAAGCAAGACCTGAAGGCTGCGGCTGTAAAGGCCTGGCAAAGCATTAAGAAGGAGGAAACCCAGCGTTTGGTGATGTCCATGGGTTCCAGACTTAAGGCAGTGATTGCCTCCAAAGGATTCGCAACAAAATATTGAAAATAAAAATATTTTGTTTGGGTTTGGTTTATTTGTCCAATTACTTTTGACCTCCTAAAATGTGGAGTGTTTGTAAAGAAATGTGACAATTCCTACAATTTCTATCAGATATTTTTGTTCAAACCTTCAAATTAAACGTTACAATCTGCACTTGAATTCTGTTGTAGAGGTTTCATTTCAAATCCAATGTGGTGGGATGCAGAGCCCAACTCGCCAAAATTGTGTCACTGTCCAAAGATTTCTGGACCTAACTGTATTTCCACTTCACTGTCCATAGTGAAATATGACACCATGCCCCCTCAAATGAAAACCCCCCACTGTCCTCCCCTCTATGAATTATACCCTCCACACCGTCCTCACTTATGAACTATGTCCTCCACTGTCCCCACCTCTCCATGCAGCCGCCACTTCACTGGCCCCCTCATGCCATCCCCACTCTATAATGAGCCTTATGCTTCGCATTCTGCATACCGGGCCCTCCCAGGCTCCTAACTGAGCGCTTCCCATGCTGCCCCTTCTCCATATCAAGCCCCCCCATGCTGCCCCTTCTCCATATCAAGTCCCCACATGCTGCCCCTTCTCCATATCAAGCCCCCTTCATATCGAGCCCCCCCATGCTGCCCCTTCTCCATATCAAGCCCCCTCCATACTGAACCCACCCATGCTGCCACTTCTCCATTTCAAGCCCCCTCCATACTAAGCCCCCCCATGCTGCCCATTCTCCATATCAAGCCCCCCCCATGCTGCCTCTTCTCCATATCAAGCCCCCCCATGCTACCATTTCTACATATCAAGCCCCCTCCATACCGAGACCCCCCATGCTGCCTCTTCTCCATATCAATCCCCCCCATACTGCGCCTTCTCCATATCAAGCCCCCTCCATACCAAGTCCCCCATGCTGCCCCTTCTCCATCTCAAGACCCCCATGCTGCCCCTTCTCCATATCAAGCCCCCCATGCTGCCCCTTCTCCATATCAAGCCCCCCCATGCTGCCCCTTCTACATATCAAGCCCCCCATGCTGCCCCTTCTGATTATCAAGCCCCCATGCTGCCCCTTCTCCATATCAAGCCCCCCATGCTGCTCCTTCTCCATATCAAGCCCCCCATGCTGCCCCTTCTCCATATCAAGCCCCCCCATGCTGCCCCTTCTACATATCAAGCCCCCCATGCTGCCCCTTCTCCATATCAAGCCCCCTACAAACCGAGCCCCCCCCATGCTGCCCCTTCTCTATATCAAGCACCCCATGCTGCCCCTTCTCCATATCAAGCACCCTCCATACCGAGCCCCCCCATGCTGCCCCTTCTCCATATCTAGCCCCCTTCATACCAAGCCCCCCATGCTGCCCCTTCTCCATATCAAGCCCCCTCATGCTGCCCCTTCTCCATATTAAGCCCCCCCATGCTGCCACTTCTACATATCAAGCCCCCTCCATACCGAGCCCCCCCATGCTGCCCCTTCTCCATATCTAGCCCCCTTCATACCAAGCCCCCCCATGCCTCCCCTTCTCCATATCAAGCCCCCCCCATGCTGCCCCTTCTCCATATTAAGCCCCCCCATGCTGCCACTTCTACATATCAAGCCCCCTCCATACCAAGCCCCCCCATGCTGCCCCTTCTCCATATCTAGCCCCCTTCATACCAAGCCCCCCCACATGCTGCCCCTTCTCCATATCAAGCCCCCTGCCCCTTCTCCATATTAAGCCCCCCCATGCTGCCACTTCTACATATCAAGCCCCCTCCATACCGAGCCCCCCCATGCTGCCCCTTCTCCATATCAAGCCTCCCATGCTGCCCCTTCTCCATATCAAGCCCCCTCCATACCGAGCCCCCTCATGCTGCCCCTTCTATATATTAAGCACCCCATGCTGCCCCTTCTACATATCAAGCCCCCATGCTGCCCCTTCTCCATATCAAGCCCCCTCGATACCGAGCCCCCCCCATGCTGCCCCTTCTCCATATCAAGCCCCCTTCATACCAAGCTCCCCCATGCTCCCCCCCGGGTTGCTTGTTCGGCGCGGTCTTTGGCTGTAAAGTGCTTACCTACTACAGGCTGCATCTCCTGTCCTGGGCGGCGGTGGTGGGTCTTTACATCCTCCTCTGCGCGGCTGTATCTCCCGTTTTCGGCGGCGGTGGTGGCGGGAACTCCCATCCTCTGCGGCGGCTCCATCACTTCCCGTCCTCCTCTGCGCGGCACTGCCTCACACTGCTGTGACCTCTGCACAATGAGCACACGGCACTGATTGCAGCTCCTCTGACCCTGGAAGTGCCGGCGCGCTCACAGCTTTATTTATAGTCACGTGTCTTATAGACACGAATATAAATGACAGCGGGGCCCCCTCCCACCCGCGGGGCCCCCTCCCACCCAAAAAGACGTCGGATTTAAAAAAAAAAAATTCTAAGTTTTGGTCTTGGCGCCGCTCCCTGGAAGGTGCCGCCCCAGGCACATGCCCTCCAGTGCCTAGTGGCAAATATGGCCCTGGCTGTTAGGAAATGAACTTTATTCTTCTCGGCAGCATTCCGGTTCCAGTCATAAGGGTAACGCTGGCATGGGATCAGTCACCACTGTGCTTGTAGTAACTGTGCCTCCACCACTGATTGACAGCTGGGTTTAGTGATGAGCCGAATGTCAGTCAGTGTTGGGGGCACGGTTACAGCCGCCGCTCAATATGCACAGACCGGTGACTAAACGTGCACCGGCTCCACCTCTGTGACAGGAAGCCGAAGGCTGCCGAGCAGGGTAAGGTTCATTTTCTCCTGGCAGCGGGGCTCAATAGTGTGGACATGGTTAAATGCTATTAACCTGCAGATTAACCCCATATCTGCAGAGTAGTAGTGTTTTTCTTTCACATGACTGGTTTCCTTTAAAGGATTAGTCTCATAGACTTAAGGCTCCGTCACACACAGATAAATCTTTGGCAGATCTGTGGTTGCAGCGAAATCATGGACATATTGTTCCATTTATACACAGCAACAAACCTGCCACTGATTGTCCACAATTTCACTGCAACCACAGATCTACCACAGATCTGCCACAGATCTGCCACAGATCTACCACAGATCTACCACAGATCTACCACAGATCTGCCACAGATCTACACAGATTTATTTCTGTGTGTGATTGGGCCTTTACACTGATTATGGCATGCCGGGTTTCTCTTCATAGTGATACATTGTAGCCTGTCAGAGATGATCTGCAGGGGCAGAGGACAATCATGGATGCATCTTCCATCTTCTTGGTTTTGCCTTCGATCCCCTCAGTCTATCACTCCGGGGTCTGTGTTCGGCTGTCTCTGCGCCGCTGACCTCTGTTACCGTTAACGAGACCTGGGGAGATATTAGACCTTGATGAAATAATTAGATAAAACCCAACAACCTGATAACTTCCCGTCAGACCTTGCAACAATATAAGAAACCATCAATCTCCCGTTACCGGAGGTTCTGGTGATTGGATTGGGGCCCGGCTGCAGCGCGATCTCTCCACCTCGGGCACATCAAGAATTGAGTTAGAAAAGGCATCAGGAAAAGGATCCTGACAGCAAAAGCCGGCCCCGGACTCATCATACGTGGACTTAACAGATTGGTGTCAGAAAAGCGGCTGTCACCGCAAATCAGCACCACAAGGAAGTGTATCACTGTGTCCAACCTAGATGTAAAGGAGACGCAATGTACAGTCAACGATAGATAAATACCTACTATACTATACTCATAACTAGTGATGAGCGGGCACTACCATGCTCAGGTGCTCAGTACTGGTAGCTAGTGATGAGCGGGCACTACCATGCTCGAGTGCTCAGTACTGGTAACTAGTGATGAGCGGGCACTACCATGCTCGGGTGCTCAGTACTGGTAGCTAGTGATGAGCGGGCACTACCATGCTCAGGTGCTCAGTACTGGTAGCTAGTGATGAGCGGGCACTACCATGCTCGAGTGCTCAGTACTGGTAACTAGTGATGAGCGGACACTACCATGCTCAGGTGCTCAGTACTCGTAACTAGTGATGAGCGGGCACTACCATGCTCGGGTGCTCTGTACTGGTAACTAGTGATGAGCGGGCACTACCATGCTCAGGTGCTCAGTACTGGTAACTAGTGATGAGTGGACACTACCATGCTCGGGTGCTCAGTACTGGTAACTAGTGATGATCGGACACTACCATGCTCGAGTGCTCAGTACTGGTAACTAGTGATGAGCGGGCACTACCATGCTCAGGTGCTCAGTACTGGTAACTAGTGATGAGTGGACACTACCATGCTCGGGTGCTCAGTACTGGTAACTAGTGATGATCGGACACTACCATGCTCGGGTGCTCAGTACTGGTAACTAGTGATGAGCGGGCACTACCATGCTCAGGTGCTCAGTACTGGTAACTAGTGATGAGCGGACACTACCATGCTCAGGTGCTCAGTACTGGTAACTAGTGATGAGCGGACACTACCATGCTCGGGTGCTCAGTACTGGTAACTAGTGATGAGCGGGCACTACCATGCTCAGGTGCTCAGTACTGGTAACTAGTGATGAGCGGGCACTACCATGCTCGGGTGCTCAGTACTGGTAACTAGTGATGAGCGGGCACTACCATGCTCAGGTGCTCAGTACTGGTAACTAGTGATGAGCGGGCACTACCATGCTCAGGTGCTCAGTACTGGTAACTAGTGATGAGCGGGCACTACCATGCCCGGGTGCTCGGTACTGGTAACTAGTGATGAGCGGGCACTACCATGCTCGGGTGCTCAGTACAGGTAACTAGTGATGAGCGGGCACTACCATGCTCAGGTGCTCAGTACTGGTAACTAGTGATGAGCGGGCACTACCATGCTCAGGTGCTCAGTACTGGTAACTAGTGATGAGCGGGCACTACAATGCTCGGGTGCTCAGTACTCGTAACTAGTGATGAGCGGGCACTACCATGCTCAGGTGCTCAGTACTCGTAACTAGTGATGAGCGGGCACTACCATGCTCAGGTGCTCAGTACTGGTAACTAGTGATGAGCGGGCACTACCATGCTCAGGTGCTCAGTACTCGTAACTAGTGATGAGCGGGCACTACCATGCTCGGGTGCTCAGTACTGGTAACTAGTGATGAACGGGCACTACCATGCTCGGGTGCTCAGTACTCGTAACTAGTGATGAGCGGGCACTACCATGCTCAGGTGCTCAGTACTCGTAACTAGTGATGAGCGGGCACTACCATGCTCAGGTGCTCAGTACTGGTAACTAGTGATGAGCGGGCACTACCATGCTCGGGTGTTCGGTACTCCTAACTAGTGATGAGCTGGCACTACCATGCTTGGGTGCTCTGTACTCGTAACTAGTGATGAGCGGGCACTACCATGCTCGGGTGCTCAGTACTCGTAACTAGTGATGAGCGGGCACTACCATGCTCAGGTGCTCAGTACTCGTAACTAGTGATGAGCGGGCACTACCATGCTCAGGTGCTCAGTACTGGTAACTAGTGATGAGCGGGCACTACCATGCTCAGGTGCTCAGTACTCGTAACTAGTGATGAGCGGGCACTACCATGCTCGGGTGCTCAGTACTGGTAACTAGTGATGAACGGGCACTACCATGCTCGGGTGCTCAGTACTCGTAACTAGTGATGAGCGGGCACTACCATGCTCAGGTGCTCAGTACTCGTAACTAGTGATGAGCGGGCACTACCATGCTCAGGTGCTCAGTACTGGTAACTAGTGATGAGCGGGCACTACCATGCTCGGGTGCTCGGTACTCATAACTAGTGATGAGCGGGCACTACCATGCTCAGGTGCTCAGTACTGGTAACTAGTGATGAGCGGGCACTACCATGCTCGGGTGCTCAGTACTCCTAACTAGTGATGAGCGGGCACTACCATGCTTGGGTGCTCTGTACTCGTAACTAGTGATGAGCGGGCACTACCATGCTCAGGTGCTCAGTACTGGTAACTAGTGATGAGCGGGCACTACCATGCTCGGGTGCTCTGTACTCGTAACTAGTGATGAGCGGGCACTACCATGCTCAGGTGCTCAGTACTGGTAACTAGTGATGAGTGGGCACTACCATGCTCGGGTGCTCGGTACTCATAACTAGTGATGAGCGGGCACTACCATGCTCAGGTGCTCAGTACTGGTAACTAGTGATGAGCGGGCACTACCATGCTCGGGTGCTCAGTACTCCTAACTAGTGATGAGCGGGCACTACCATGCTTGGGTGCTCTGTACTCGTAACTAGTGATGAGCGGGCACTACCATGCTCAGGTGCTCAGTACTGGTAACTAGTGATGAGCGGGCACTACCATGCTCGGGTGCTCTGTACTCGTAACTAGTGATGAGCGGGCACTACCATGCTCAGGTGCTCAGTACTGGTAACTAGTGATGAGCGAGCACTACCATGCTCAGGTGCTCAGTACTGGTAACTAGTGATGAGCGGGCACTACCATGCTCAGGTGCTCAGTAGTGGTAACTAGTGATGAGTGGGCACTACCATGCTCGGGTGCTCTGTACTGAGTATCCTAGCATGGTAGTGCCCGCTCATCACTAGTTACCAGTACTGAGCACCCGAGCATGGTAGTGCCCGCTCATCACTAGTTACCAGTACTGAGCACCCGAGCATGGTAGTGCCCGCTCATCACTAGTTACGAGTACTGAGCACCTGAGCATGGTAGTGCCCGCTCATCACTAGTTACCAGTACTGAGCACCCGAGCATGGTAGTGCCCACTCATCACTAGTTACCAGTACTGAGCACCCGAGCATGGTAGTGCCCACTCATCAATAATAGTTTAAAAAAAAGAAAAAGAAGAGATTATATATATATATTACCCCAAGTTCACTCACTCGCAGCGATGTGAGGCAGCGTAGGCAACACAGATACACAGTCTCTTTATAAAAACTCTGGTGGTTTACTTAGAACACTCGATGCATAAACTGTACTTAAACATAATCAATCCGCGTTCCGTGGGCTTCTAGTCCATTACAGGTCCATAGTGGAGGTATGGCAGTGTGGCGCCCTGGACAAGCCAGGTCGTCACAGGTACTACACCAACACACCCTACACCCCGGCTAGGCACACCGAAGCCAAACACAAATCCTTGTTGCCTTCCTCCAGGGGCTGATGTCCACACCAGGGGGAGGGCCAGGCGGTTGGTCCCGCCCACCGAGGAGTTCACAGTCCTGGAGGTGGGAAAAGTGGAGAGATCAGTTTTTTGGAGAGGGAAGTGGTAGCAGAGGAGACCGACCGTGTCCGGGTGTGTGGCCCAGGCACTCAGCAAGGTTGGCAGACGGTGGTGACCGTCTGCAGGAGAGGCTGATTGGAGTGAACCGTACGGACCGGGGACAGGCGGTGGCCCGCCGGTACCGGATCGGGGAGTGAAGAGAAGCCAGCACCATTCGGCAGGGCCTACGGACCCCGACCAGGCTAGGAGTCGCCGTAAAACCGGTCAAATCCGTTAGCGAAGGGAACCTCCGGGGTTTCCCAGCAGCCAAGACCCGATTGAAGGCAACAGCTCACACCGTAGAGAGAAACACAGTCACTGCCAAGGCTACAGTTCCCAGGGCCAGAGCCTGCAGGCAAAAGGGGCTCCCTCAGCATCCATCCAAGCTGGGGAGCGGGTTACCGGTGGGAAGCCATTGGAACCGTAACACAACACAGGTGCAGGGAAGGGCAGTCACCATCAACCTACCGGGAGGAGAACAACCGCAGCCGCCTGTGGGACCCGTCCATCCAGCCGTTTGTTTGACCAGAGACTCTGTGTGAATTACTGGCTGAGTGAGTACCACCGTGCCGTGCGGCACAGCTCTGCCCCTGCGATCCTGCACCTCACCAGGCCCCGTAACCCGCCTGTCGTCCCCAAACCCTCACTGGAGCCCTGGGACAACCAACCCCCCTACCCACGGAGGGGAGAAAACAACATCCAAGCTGCTCCCTGTCACCGCTCCCGGGATCCCCGTCCAGAGCAGTGGTGGTGTCACCAATCTCACCACAACCGTGGGTGGCGTCACGGACAATATCCCCCAAACCACACACCAATTCCCCCTTTCACTCACGGGCGAGGAACGCCGCTCGAGACCCCGGGATCCGGCCCACCGGTCGAGCCACCACCGAGCTGCAACAGCAATAGCCGGACCCGAGCAGTGGGTGTGCGCAGCGTCCCCTCCTCCGCCCGCGACAACTTGGCGTCACGAACAGGATCTTACCGCTCTGCCGTCTGGTAGAGGTGCGCATTGTGACCGCCGGAGGTGTCCGGCTGAAAATTTGGAGAAGCCGCCATTTTGGGCGCGAAAAGTCCCCGCTCGAGCGTCTTCCCGAGTAGTGGAGGCGCGAAAACCGAAACCCCGCCCCTGTAAAGGGGGAGCCGAAAAAAGACTAAGGGGGATGGATGGCGTCTGGCCGCATGTAGCCCGCGGCTATAAAAGCAGGGACGCCAGGACCCTGCGGCCATCTTTTTGTTCCTGGAAGAGGCCGCCGCAGCAATGTACCAGCCGTCCCGCAGCACCGTAGCCCCCGCGACTGGAACCGCGGCGTGGGTGGAGGTCCGGACCGCTCAGCTGCAACAACGGCTGCAGATCAGAGTGCAACTCCTCCTGGAGGAGTGGGAGGCCGACATGGCGGAGGTGGAGGCAGCCATACGGAGATGCGAGGTGGAGGGAGCCTTGGAAGAGAGGGTAAGTGACCCATGCCCCTGTACCCCTAGTGGGTCGGTCATCGCGGCCAAGGGACCCGGTCTACACCCGCTCGCCCTGCTACCTCCCCCGCCACCCGTGTTGGCTGCTGCTGCCCCGCCACTAGGCCCGCTATCACCACCACCGGTAGCGGTACCCCGCTAATTCGCCCAGGTGGACCGATCTGCAGCCGGGGCCCGTGACCGCCCGGAGCTGCTCCCGTGGAAGGTGCCGAAGTCCGAGACCGTCGGAAGAGAGATGCCGGAGGCACCTGTGGAGACTTCCCCCGAACCGGTGCCGATCGACCGCTCCGTGCAGGAGGCCCAGTGGGAGACGACCTCTGTGCCCATCCCCCACGCCTCGGCTGAGGCCGCGCCGGGTAGCCGCTGCAGGGCAGCACCCCAGGCCGTGACACTGCGGGACCTTCCCCTCAGAATGCCAGTCCTGGGCAGCGTGAAGGAGGTCTCTCGGGGCCTGACCCGTGCGCTTGGGCCCGCAGTAGCCCCTTACTGGGACAGAGAACAGACCCCGCTGGGCCAGGAAATTGCGGAGAGGGAGCGAAGGAAGGCGGAGCTGGTAGCCCGTACGATCCGAGAGAAGGAAAGCCTCCGCCAAGCCACCTTCCGTGTCCGGGGCCCACTCTATGAAGGGCAAGTGAGGAGATTTGACGTCCGGCGGGGCTATGGTTTTATATATGAGCCGGGCCTGGAGGCCGAAGTCTTTGTGGCCCGACGGGACGTCAATGCCCATCTGCCAGAAGACCACCCGGGCCGCAACCTGATGCCGGGGGACTTGGTCCAATACACCAGGCACTGCGGGGAGAGGGGTTGGTTTGCGTTGGATGCAAAGCTGAGGGGCAGTCAAGAGGCCCGAGTATCCACCCAGCCCCCTCTCCTGGCCGACACCGTGGATCTGGAGTAAGTTAGCGGTCCACCGTTGTTAAAAGTTGTCCCCGTTGGGACCACCTGGAACAGTTTAAAAGAGTTTTGAATGATAAGTAAAGGAATCAACCGAGGAAGTTTACCTGATTGAACCGCGATTGAACCGGCCGTTGCCGGCAACTGTTGTCCCCGTAGGGACTGTCTGCAACCGTTGCGTAAGGGACTTCTTACGGACAAGCCTGAGAACTTGCAGGGCAACCACAAACTTAATGGCATGTAAATAAATATGTTTGTTGGCTTGAAACCGTTACCGCCTCCAGAGAGGCTGATTTGGGAGGATGGGCCTGGAGGAAAGCGATGGCCCAGGCCCGCCACTACCGTAACCGGTGGCAATCCTCCGGGGGTTCATGGGTCCCCTTGGACGCTGGTCCCCTGAAAGAGACAGAACCCGCTCGGGCAACTTGGTGCTGGACTGGGGCCAAGGGGTGCTGCCTGTTTCTTAGGGGCAGCATCAGGGCCAGGTTGTTTGGGTGGGAGAAGAGCGGAGGCCGTACCTTTAAAAATGTTGATGATGTTTTATATGTGATTTTACCGGTTTTTATTCTTTTTCAGTTGTGAAAATAAAACCGGTGATGGACGGGCAGCCCACGGACGGTCTGCATTTTACTAAGGGGGAATGTGGTGCCCTGGACAAGCCAGGTCGTCACAGGTACTACACCAACACACCCTACACCCCGGCTAGGCACACCAAAGCCAAACACAAATCCTTGTTGCCTTCCTCCAGGGGCTGATGTCCACACCAGGGGGTGGGCCAGGCGGTTGGTCCCGCCCACCGAGGAGTTCACAGTCCTGGAGGCGGGAAAAGTGGAGAGATCAGTTTTGTAGAGGGAAGTGGTAGCAGAGGAGACTGACCGTGTCCGGGTGTGTGGCCCAGGCACTCAGCAAGGTTGGCAGACGGTGGTGACCGTCTGCAGGAGAGGCTGATTGGAGTGAATTGTAAGGACTGGGGACGGGCGGTGGCCCGCTGGTACCGGATCGGGGAGTGAAGAGAAGCCAGCACAATTCAGCAGGGCCTACGGACCCCGACCAGGCTAGGAGTCACCGTAAACCGATCAAATCCGTTAGTGAAGGGAACCTCCGGGGTTTCCCAGCAGCCAAGACTCGATTGAAGGCAACAGCTCACACCGTAGAGGGAAACACAGTCACCGCCAAGGCTACAGTTCCCAGGGCCAGAGCCTGCGGGCAAAAGGGGCTCCCTCAGCATCCATCCAAGCTGGGGAGCGGGTTACTGGTGGGAAGCCATTGGAACCGTAAACACAACACAGGTGCAGGGAAAGGCAGTCACCATCAACCTACCAGGAGGAGAACAACCGCAGCCGTCTGTGGGACCCGTCCATCCAGCCGTTTGTTTGACCAGAGACTCTGTGTGAATTACTGGCTGAGTGAGTACCACCGTGCCGTGCGGCACAGCGCTGCCCCCGCGACCCTGCACCTCACCAGACCCCGTAACCCGCCTGTCGTCCCCAAACCCTCACCGGGGCCCCGGGACAACCAACCCCCCTACCCACGGAGGGGAGAACCAACATCCAAGCTGCTCCCTGTCACCGCTCCCGGGATCCCCGTCCAGAGCAGCGGTGGTGTCACAACTTCACCACAACCGTGGGTGGCGTCACGGACAATATCCCCCAAACCACACACCAATTCCCCCTTTTCACTCATGGGCGAGGAACGCCGCTCGAGACCCCGGGATCCGGCCCACCGCTCGAGCCACCACCGAGCAGCAGCAGCAATAGCTGGACCCGAGCAGTGGGTGAGCGCAGCGTCCTCTCCTCCGCCCGCGACAGCAGCCTTCCCCACACTGGCTATTCACCTCCAGCAGAGGGTGGTCTCTGCAGCGCAGCACTCTCCAGCTCGGCCGCAGACTCTCCCCATTCTCAGCCACACTGGTTTCCACAAGTCTCTCCAGTCTTCTCCCAGCCTGAGACCTCCGGCATTAACACCACGTGCAGCACACTCAGACTCTAGAGCGCCTCACACAGGCTGCTCCAGACACACTCTGCAGACTCCATTAAAGAACCATGTGACCTGTCACACACATGTCAAACACACCCTTGGGCGGGGTATTTGGTGGCCAGAACCACCCACCTTTGTAGCCACCTGTGAACCTGCCCTGAGAATACCTTAGGCCCCTTTCACACATCAGTTTTTGCCATCAGTCACAATCCGTTTTCTCGGCGGATCCATCACGGATTGTGACTAAACTGATGCGACGGGTCCGTTTTTGGACGGATCAGACTAGCTGGGGGTTAAATAATAATTGGAGCACGCTCAGTTAAAAAAAAAACGGAATCCATCGCCGGATTCCATCATTTGACTGATGATGATGATGGATCCTACGCTCATAGGCTTCCATTCAACCAAACATTGGACGGTGATCGATCCGTCGCGGTCTGTTTTTTCGACGTACACAAAAAAAGTTACTGTGGCCGTCGTCTCCGTCCGACAGACAAACATTTTTTTTTTTTGGCCTCACGTTTCATCCGTCGCTAATACAAGTCGATGAGAAAAAAACAGATCCAGTGGCATCAGTCGCCGGATCTCTTTTTCAAAATTCGACGGATTGTGACTGATGGCAAAAAGCTGATGTGTGAAAGGGGCCTTAGCAGAAACATGTGGTACTACAAGTACCAGCATGGAACTCCAGGTTCACACCACTTATGTGGTACATACCGGCCATTAGCAATGCAGCCAATCGACATCTCACTATATATACTGTATATATACAGTACAGACCAAAAGTTTGGACACACCCCATTCAAAGAGTTTTCTTTATTTTCAGGACTCTGAAAATTGTAACTTCACATTGAAGGCATCAAAACTATGAATTATCACATGTGGAATGAAATACTTAACAAAAAAGTGTGAAACATCTGAAAATATGTCTTATATTCTAGGTTCTTCACAGTAGCCACCTTTTGCTTTGATTACTGCTTTGCACACTCTTGGCATTCTCTTGAGGAGCTTCAAGAGGTAGTCACCGGAAATGGTTTTCCAACAGTCTTGAAGGAGGTCCCAGAGATGCTTAGCACTTGTTGGCCCTTTTGCCTTCACTCTGCGGTCCAGCTCACCCCCACCCATCTCGATTGGGTTCAGGTCTGGTGACTGTGGAGGCCAGGTCATCTGGCGTAGCACCCCATCACTCTCCTTCTTAGTCACATAGCCCTTACACAGCCTGGAGGTGTGCTTGGGATCATTGTTCTGTTGGAAAATAAATGATGGTCCAACTAAACGCAAACCAGATGGAATAGCACGCCGCTGCCAGATGCTTTGGTAGCCATGCTGGTTCTGTATGCCTTCAATTTTGAATAAATCTCCAACAGTGTCACCAGCAAAGCCCCCCCACAGCATCACACCTCCTCCATGCTTCACGGTGGGAACCAGGCATGTAGAATCCACCCCTTCACCCTTTCTGCGTCGCAGAAAGACACGGTGGTTGGATCCAAAGATCTCAAATTTGGACTCATCAGACCAAAGCACAGATTTACACTGGTCTAATGTCCATTCCTTGTGTTCTTTAGCCCAAACAAGTCTCTTCTGCTTGTTGCCTTTCCTTAGCAGTGGTTTCCTAGCAGCTATTTTACCATGAAGGCTGCTGCACAAAGTCTCCTCTTAACAGTTGTTCTAGAGATGTGTTTGCTGCTAGAACTCTGTGTGATATTGACCTGGTCTCTAATCTGAGCTGCTGTTAACCTGCGATTTCTGAGGATGGTGACTCGGATAAACTTATCCTCCGCAGCAGAGGTGACTCTTGGTCTTCCTTTCCTGGGGCAGTCCTCATGGAAACAGGTTCTTTGTAGCGTTTGATGTTTTTAACCACTGCACTTGGGGACACTTTCAAAGTTTTCCCATTTTTTAGGACTGACTGACCTTCATTTCTTAAAGTAATGATGGCCACTCGTTTTTCTTTACTTAGCTGCTTTTTTCTTGCCATAATACAAATTCTAACAGTCTATTCAGTAGGACTATCAGCCATGTATCCACCAGACGTCTGCACAACACAACTGATGGTCCCAACCCCATTTATAAGGCAAGAAATCCCACTTATTAAACCTGACAGGGCGCACCTGTGAAGTGAAGAGTGAAGACCATTTCCAGTGACTACCTCTAGAAGCTCATCAAGAGAATGCCAAGAGTGTGCAAAGCAGTAATCAAAGCAAAAGGTGGCTACTGTGAAGAACCTAGAATAGAAGACATATTTTCAGTTGTTTCACACTTTTTTGTTAAATATTTTATTCCACATCTGTTAATTAATTGTATATATATATATATATATATATATATATATATATATATATATATATATATATATATTTATATATGGGATATACAGTCATATGAAAAAGTTTGGGCATCGCTATCAATGTTAACCTTTTTTCTTTATAACAATTTGGGTTTTTGCTATTTCAGTGTCATATATCTAATAACTGATGGACTGAGTAATATTTCTGGATTGAAATGAGGTTTATTGTACTAAAAGAAAATGTGCAATCCGCATTTAAACAAAATTTGACCGATGCAAAAGTATGGGCACCTCAACATAAAAGTGACATTAATATTTTGTAGATCCTCCTTTTGCAGAAATCACAGCCTCTAGTGGCTTCCTGTAGCTTTTAATGAGTTCCTGGATCCTGGATGAAGGTAGATTTGACCATTCCTGTTTACAAAACAATTCCAGTTCAGGTAAGTTTGATGGTCGCCGAGCATGGACAGCCGCTTCACATCATCCCACAGATGTTCAATGATATTCAGGTCTGGGGACTGGGATGGCCATTCCAGAACATTGTAATTGCTCCTCTGCATGAATGCCTGAGTAGATTTGGAGCGGTGTTTTGGATCATTGTCTTGCTGAAATATCCATCCCCTGCGTAACTTCAACTTTGTCACTGATTCTTGCACATTATTGTCAAGAATCTGCTGATACTGAGTTGCATCCATGCGACCCTCAACTTTAACAAGATTCCCGGTGCCGGCATTGGCCACACAGCCCCAAAGCATGATGGAACCTGCACCAAATGTTACTGTGGGCAGCAAGTGCTTTTCTTGGAATGCCGTGTTTTTTTGCCTCCATGCATAACGCCTTTTTGTATGACCAAACAACTCAATCTTTGTTTCATCAGTCCACAGGACCTTCTTCCAAAATGTAACTGGCTTGTCCAAATGTGCTTTTGCATTCCTCAGGCGACTCTGTTTGTGGCGTGCTTGCAGAAAAGGCTTCTTTCGCATCACTCTCCCATACAGCTTCTCCTTGTGCAACGTGCGCTGTATTGTTGACCGATGCACATTGACACCATCTGCAGCAAGATGATGCTGCAGGTCTTTGGAGGTGGTCTGTGGATTGTCCTTGACTGTTCTCACCATTCTTCTTCTCTGCCTTTCTGATATTTTTCTTGGCCTGTCACTTCTGGGCTTAACAAGAACTGTACCTGTGTTCTTCCATTTCCTTACTCTGTTCCTCACAGTGGAAACTGGCAGTTTAAATCTCTGAGACAACTTTTTGTACCTTCCCCGGAACAACTATGTTGAATAATCTTTGTTTTCAGATCATTTGAGAGTTGTTTTGAGGAGCCCATGATGCCACTCTTCATAGGATATTCAAATAGGAGAACAACTTGCAAGTGGCCACCTTAAATACCTTTTCTCATGATTGGATACACCTGCCTATGAAGTTCAAAGCTCAATGAGGTTACAAAACCAATTTAGTGCTTTAGTAAGTCAGTAAAAAGTAGTTAGGAGTGTTCAAATCAAGAAATTGATAAGGGTGCTCATACTTTTGCACCGGTCAAATTTTGTTTAAATGCGGATTGCACATTTTCTGTTAGTACAATAAACCTCATTTCAATCCAGAAATATTACTCAGTCCATCAGTTATTAGATATATGAAGCTGAAATAGCAAAAACCCAAATTGTTATAAAGAAAAAAGGTTAACATTAATAGGGGTGCCCAAACTTTTTCATATGACTGTATAGACAAAGAGACAGACAGATAGGGCCCCAACTTGTCCGTGCAGATCTCCAATTGGTCGTTCCGGCCCGTTCTTCGCTCACAACCCCCCGTTACTCATCTTCTTCGAGCTCCAGGTCCTGTAGGGTCTTCGGCACATCGGTGCCCGCTCGGCCTGATGATGCCATGATGTTGTGAGGCCAAGTGGGAATCACAACCAGACACAACAGTGCGAGGAAGATATAGCGTAGGGACTGTGAATGACTATGGATGGAACAACCAAGCGCAGATCTGCATGGACAAGGTGAGGCCGGGGAGAGATAAGTAATAACATTTATTTCTTTATCAGCTCCGGGTAAACGCTTGGATCCTCATTATAGGAGGTCAGCCTCATAGACTGCTGACCTCCCCGATCAGACATGCAGGAAGCCTTTACTGTGGGATTTTTGTCATTTTTTGCCGTTTCTCAGAGCCGCCTTGTCCCTGGAGACCTCCCTCTCCCCGGTGCCGGCTCATGGCTTCCTCACGCATTCCCTTTGCTCTTGAGGCCTCCGGGGAGTTGTGCGGATCGCGGTTGTGATGCGGCATATCCTCAGATCCTCATTACTGCAAACAATCTGGAAGCTCCTTCATATAAACCCCAAAACGAGGCTTCACTTATTGATGTTTCTCCTTTGGATCTCCCTTGAAGTCGACCCTCGCAGACCCCGGCTCTCGGCCTCATTATTTCCTTTTGCATTGACCAAGTTGAGGTTTAAAGAATAAGACGTTGACGTGAGGATCCTGGGAGAGGTGGAAAGACGATTATTTATATAAAGAGCCGGATTTGTTCACATGTCCGAGAACAAGATGACGGCCGGCACCCCGCTGATCCACAGGACAGAAAGCAAACACAGAGGTTTACATGGAATCCACGGGAATGATGGAGAAACATGCGGGCTCACCATGAAGACCCTGGTGGAAACTTACACGAGAACTGAAGTCATCCCAAGAAGTAATGATACATAGTTACTATCCATACACAAGACCCAGCTATTCTACTGCAGAAGAAGCTGTACATGTATAATTATATACAGGAGATGCCCAGGTTATACCGGCTGTACATATATAATTATATACAGGAGATGCCCAGGTTATACCGGCTGTACATATAATTATATACAGGATATACCCAGGTTATACCGGCTGTACATATATAATTATATACAGGAGATGCCCAGGTTATACCGGCTATACATATATAATTATATACAGGAGGTGCCCAGGTTATACCAGCTGTACATATATAATTATATACAGGAGATGCCCAGGTTATACCGGCTGTACATATATAATTATATACAGGAGATGCCCAGGTTATACCGGCTGTACATATATAATTATATACAGGAGGTGCCCAGGTTATACCGGCTGTACATATATAATTATATACAGGAGGTGCCCAGGTTATACCAGCTGTACATATATAATTATATACAGGAGATGCCCAGGTTATACCGGCTGTACATATATAATTATATACAGGAGATGCCCGGGTTATACCGGCTGTACATATATAATTATATACAGGATATGCCCAGGTTATACCGGCTGTACATACATAATTATATACAGGAGATGCCCGGGTTATACCGGCTGTACATATATAATTATATACAGGAGATGCCCGGGTTATACCGGCTGTATATATATAATTATATACAGGAGATGCCCAGGTTATACCAGCTGTACATATATAAGTATATACAGGAGATGCCCAGGTTATACCGGCTGTACATATATAATTATATACAGGAGATGCCCAGGTTACACCGGCTGTACATATATAATTATATACAGGAGATGCCCAGGTTATACCTGCTGTACATATATAATTATATACAGGAGATGTCCAGGTTATACCGGCTGTACATATATAATTATATACAGGAGATGCCCAGGTTACACAGGCTGTACATATATAATTATATACAGGAGATGTCCAGGTTATACCAGCTGTACATATATAATTATATACAGGAGATGCCCAGGTTATACCGGCTGTACATATATAATTATATACAGGAGATGCCCGGGTTATACCGGCTGTACATATATAATTATATACAGGATATGCCCAGGTTATACCGGCTGTACATACATAATTATATACAGGAGATGCCCGGGTTATACCGGCTGTACATATATAATTATATACAGGAGATGCCCAGGTTATACCAGCTGTACATATATAAGTATATACAGGAGATGCCCAGGTTATACCGGCTGTACATATATAATTATATACAGGAGATGTCCAGGTTATACCGGCTATACATATATAATTATATACAGGGGATGCCCAGGTTATACCGGCTATACATATATAATTATATACAGGAGATGCCCAGGTTATACCGGCTGTACATATATAATTATATACAGGAGATGCCCAGGTTATACCGGCTATACATATATAATTATATACAGGAGGTGCCCAGGTTATACCAGCTGTACATATATAATTATATACAGGAGATGCCCAGGTTATACCGGCTGTACATATATAATTATATACAGGAGATGCCCGGGTTATACCGGCTGTACATATATAATTATATACAGGATATGCCCAGGTTATACCGGCTGTACATATATAATTATATACAGGAGATGCCCGGGTTATACCGGCTGTACATATATAATTATATACAGGAGATGCCCAGGTTATACCAGCTGTACATATATAAGTATATACAGGAGATGCCCAGGTTATACCGGCTGTACATATATGATTATATACAGGAGATGCCCAGGTTACACCGGCTGTACATATATAATTATATACAGGAGATGCCCAGGTTATACCAGCTGTACATATATAATTATATACAGGAGATGTCCAGGTTATACCGGCTGTACATATATAATTATATACAGGAGATGCCCAGGTTACACCGGCTGTACATATATAATTATATACAGGAGATGTCCAGGTTATACCAGCTGTACATATATAATTATATACAGGAGATGCCCAGGTTATACCGGCTGTACATATATAATTATATACAGGAGATGCCCGGGTTATACCGGCTGTACATATATAATTATATACAGGATATGCCCAGGTTATACCGGCTGTACATATATAATTATATACAGGAGATGCCCGGGTTATACCGGCTGTACATATATAATTATATACAGGAGATGCCCAGGTTATACCAGCTGTACATATATAAGTATATACAGGAGATGCCCAGGTTATACCGGCTGTACATATATAATTATATACAGGAGATGCCCAGGTTACACCAGCTGTACATATATAATTATATACAGGAGATGTCCAGGTTATACCAGCTGTACATATATAATTATATACAGGAGATGCCCAGGTTATACAGGCTGTACATATATAATTATATACAGGAGATGCCCAGGTTATACCAGCTGTACATATATAATTATATACAGGAGATACCCAGGTTATACCGGCTGTACATATATAATTATATACAGGAGATGCCCAGGTTATAGCGGCTGTACATATATAATTATATACAGGAGATGCCAAGGTTATACCGGCTGTACATATATAATTATATACAGGAGATGCCCGGGTTATACCGGCTGTACATATATAATTATATACAGGAGATGCCAAGGTTATACCAGCTGTACATATATAATTATATACAGGAGATGCCAAGGTTATACCGGCTGTACATATATAATTATATACAGGAGATGCCCAGGTTAGACCAGCTGTACATATATAATTATATACAGGAGATGCCCAGGTTATACCAGCTGTACATATATAATTATATACAGGAAATGCCCAGGTTATACCGGCTGTACATATATAATTATATACAGGAGATGTCCAGGTTATACCGGCTGTACATATATAATTATATACAGGAGATGCCCGGGTTATACCGGCTGTACATATATAATTATATACAGGAGATGCCAAGGTTATACCAGCTGTACATATATAATTATATACAGGAGATGCCAAGGTTATACCGGCTGTACATATATAATTATATACAGGAGATGCCCGGGTTATACCAGCTGTACATATATAATTATATACAGGAGATGCCCAGGTTATACCAGCTGTACATATATAATTATATACAGGAAATGCCCAGGTTATACCGGCTGTACATATATAATTATATACAGGAGATGTCCAGGTTATACCGGCTGTACATATATAATTATATACAGGAGATGCCCAGGTTATACCGGCTGTACATATATAATTATATACAGGAGATATCCAGGTTATAGCAGCAGTACATATATAATTATATACAGGAGATGCCCAGGTTATACCAGCTGTACATATATAATTATATACAGGAGATGCCCAGGTTATACAAGCTGTACATATATAATTATATACAGGAAATGCCCAGGTTATACCGGCTGTACATATATAATTATATACAGGAGATGTCCAGGTTATACCGGCTGTACATATATAATTATATACAGGAGATGCCCAGGTTATACCAGCTGTACATATATAATTATATACAGGAGATGCCCAGGTTATACCGGCTGTACATATATAATTATATACAGGAGATGCCTAGGTTATACCAGCTGTACATATATAATTATATACAGGAGATGCCCAGGTTATACCGGCTGTACATATATAATTATATACAGGAGATGCCTAGGTTATACCAGCTGTACATATATAATTATATACAGGAGATGCCCAGGTTATACCGGCTGTACATATATAATTATATACAGGAGATGCCCAGGTTATACCAGCTGTACATATATAATTATATACAGGAGATGCCCAGGTTATACCGGCTGTACATATATAATTATATACAGGAGATGCCCAGGTTATACCGGCTGTACATATATAATTATATACAGGAGATTCCCAGGTTATACCGGCTGTACATATATAATTATATACAGGAGATGCCCAGGTTATACCGGCTGTACATATATAATTATATACAGGAGATGCCCAGGTTATACCGGCTGTACATATATAATTATATACAGGAGATGCCCAGGTTATACCGGCTGTACATATATAATTATATACAGGAGATACCCAGGTTAGACCGGCTGTACATATATAATTATATACAGGAGATGTCCAGGTTATACCGGCTGTACATATATAATTATATACAGGAGATACCCAGGTTATACCGGCTGTACATATATAATTATATACAGGAGATACCCAGGTTATACCGGCTGTACATATATAATTATATACAGGAGATACCCAGGTTATACCGGCTGTACATATATAATTATATACAGGAGATGCCCAGGTTATACCGGCTGTACATATATAATTATATACAGGAGATGCCCAGGTTATACCGGCTGTACATATATAATTATATACAGGAGATGCCCAGGTTATACCGGCTGTACATACATAATTATATACAGGAGATGCCCAGGTTATACCGGCTGTACATATATAATTATATACAGGAGATACCCAGGTTATACCGGCTGTACATATATAATTATATACAGGAGATGTCCAGGTTATACCGGCTGTACATATATAATTATATACAGGAGATACCCAGGTTATACCGGCTGTACATATATAATTATATACAGGAGATGCCCAGGTTATACCAGCTGTACATATATAATTATATACAGGAGATGCCCAGGTTATACCGGCTGTACATATATAATTATATACAGGAGATGCCCGGGTTATACCAGCTGTACATATATAATTATATACAGGAGATGCCCAGGTTATACCAGCTGTACATATATAATTATATACAGGAGAGGCCCAGGTTACACCAGCTGTACATATATAATTATATACAGGAGATGCCCAGGTTATACCGGCTGTACATATATAATTATATACAGGAAATGCCCAGGTTATACCGGCTGTACATATATAATTATATACAGGAGATGCCCAGGTTATACCGGCTGTACATATATAATTATATACAGGAGATGCCCAGGTTATACCGGCTGTACATATATAATTATATACAGGAGATGCCCAGGTTATACCGGCTGTACATATATAATTATATACAGGAGATGCCCAGGTTATACCGGCTGTACATATATAATTATATACAGGAGATACCCAGGTTATACCGGCTGTACATATATAATTATATACAGGAGATACCCAGGTTATACCGGCTGTACATATATAATTATATACAGGAGATACCCAGGTTATACCGGCTGTACATATATAATTATATACAGGAGATACCCAGGTTATACCAGCTGTACATATATAATTATATACAGGAGATACCCAGGTTATACCGGCTGTACATATATAATTATATACAGGAGATGCCCAGGTTATACCGGCTGTACATATATAATTATATACAGGAGATGCCCAGGTTATACCGGCTGTACATATATAATTATATACAGGAGATGCCCAGGTTATACCGGCTGTACATACATAATTATATACAGGAGATGCCCAGGTTATACCGGCTGTACATATATAATTATATACAGGAGATACCCAGGTTATACCGGCTGTACATATATAATTATATACAGGAGATGTCCAGGTTATACCGGCTGTAAATATATAATTATATACAGGAGATACCCAGGTTATACCGGCTGTACATATATAATTATATACAGGAGATGCCCAGGTTATACCAGCTGTACATATATAATTATATACAGGAGATGCCCAGGTTATACCGGCTGTACATATATAATTATATACAGGAGATATCCAGGTTATACCGGCTGTATATATATAATTATATACAGGAGATGCCCAGGGTATACCAGCTGTACATATATAATTATATACAGGAGATATCCAGGTTATACCGGCTGTACATATATAATTATATACAGGAGATGCCCGGGTTATACCAGCCGTACATATATAATTATATACAGGAGATGCCCAGGTTATACCAGCTGTACATATATAATTATATACAGGAGATGCCCAGGTTACACCAGCTGTACATATATAATTATATACAGGAGATGCCCAGGTTATACCGGCTGTACATATATAATTATATACAGGAGATGCCCAGGTTATAGCGGCTGTACATATATAATTATATACAGGAGATGCCAAGGTTATACCGGCTGTACATATATAATTATATACAGGAGATGCCCGGGTTATACCGGCTGTACATATATAATTATATACAGGAGATGCCAAGGTTATACCAGCTGTACATATATAATTATATACAGGAGATGCCAAGGTTATACCGGCTGTACATATATAATTATATACAGGAGATGCCCAGGTTAGACCAGCTGTACATATATAATTATATACAGGAGATGCCCAGGTTATACCAGCTGTACATATATAATTATATACAGGAAATGCCCAGGTTATACCGGCTGTACATATATAATTATATACAGGAGATGTCCAGGTTATACCGGCTGTACATATATAATTATATACAGGAGATGCCCGGGTTATACCGGCTGTACATATATAATTATATACAGGAGATGCCAAGGTTATACCAGCTGTACATATATAATTATATACAGGAGATGCCAAGGTTATACCGGCTGTACATATATAATTATATACAGGAGATGCCCGGGTTATACCAGCTGTACATATATAATTATATACAGGAGATGCCCAGGTTATACCAGCTGTACATATATAATTATATACAGGAAATGCCCAGGTTATACCGGCTGTACATATATAATTATATACAGGAGATGTCCAGGTTATACCGGCTGTACATATATAATTATATACAGGAGATGCCCAGGTTATACCGGCTGTACATATATAATTATATACAGGAGATATCCAGGTTATAGCAGCAGTACATATATAATTATATACAGGAGATGCCCAGATTATACCAGCTGTACATATATAATTATATACAGGAGATGCCCAGGTTATACAAGCTGTACATATATAATTATATACAGGAAATGCCCAGGTTATACCGGCTGTACATATATAATTATATACAGGAGATGTCCAGGTTATACCGGCTGTACATATATAATTATATACAGGAGATGCCCAGGTTATACCAGCTGTACATATATAATTATATACAGGAGATGCCCAGGTTATACCGGCTGTACATATATAATTATATACAGGAGATGCCTAGGTTATACCAGCTGTACATATATAATTATATACAGGAGATGCCCAGGTTATACCGACTGTACATATATAATTATATACAGGAGATGCCTAGGTTATACCAGCTGTACATATATAATTATATACAGGAGATGCCCAGGTTATACCGGCTGTACATATATAATTATATACAGGAGATGCCCAGGTTATACCAGCTGTACATATATAATTATATACAGGAGATGCCCAGGTTATACCGGCTGTACATATATAATTATATACAGGAGATGCCCAGGTTATACCGGCTGTACATATATAATTATATACAGGAGATTCCCAGGTTATACCGGCTGTACATATATAATTATATACAGGAGATGCCCAGGTTATACCGGCTGTACATATATAATTATATACAGGAGATGCCCAGGTTATACCGGCTGTACATATATAATTATATACAGGAGATGCCCAGGTTATACCGGCTGTACATATATAATTATATACAGGAGATGCCCAGGTTATACCGGCTGTACATACATAATTATATACAGGAGATGCCCAGGTTATACCGGCTGTACATATATAATTATATACAGGAGATACCCAGGTTATACCGGCTGTACATATATAATTATATACAGGAGATGTCCAGGTTATACCGGCTGTACATATATAATTATATACAGGAGATACCCAGGTTATACCGGCTGTACATATATAATTATATACAGGAGATGCCCAGGTTATACCAGCTGTACATATATAATTATATACAGGAGATGCCCAGGTTATACCGGCTGTACATATATAATTATATACAGGAGATGCCCGGGTTATACCAGCTGTACATATATAATTATATACAGGAGATGCCCAGGTTATACCAGCTGTACATATATAATTATATACAGGAGATGCCCAGGTTACACCAGCTGTACATATATAATTATATACAGGAGATGCCCAGGTTATACCGGCTGTACATATATAATTATATACAGGAAATGCCCAGGTTATACCGGCTGTACATATATAATTATATACAGGAGATGCCCAGGTTATACCGGCTGTACATATATAATTATATACAGGAGATGCCCAGGTTATACCGGCTGTACATATATAATTATATACAGGAGATGCCCAGGTTATACCGGCTGTACATATATAATTATATACAGGAGATGCCCAGGTTATACCGGCTGTACATATATAATTATATACAGGAGATGCCCAGGTTATACCGGCTGTACATATATAATTATATACAGGAGATACCCAGGTTATACCGGCTGTACATATATAATTATATACAGGAGATGTCCAGGTTATACCGGCTGTACATATATAATTATATACAGGAGATACCCAGGTTATACCGGCTGTACATATATAATTATATACAGGAGATGCCCAGGTTATACCAGCTGTACATATATAATTATATACAGGAGATGCCCAGGTTATACCGGCTGTACATATATAATTATATACAGGAGATATCCAGGTTATACCGGCTGTATATATATAATTATATACAGGAGATGCCCAGGGTATACCAGCTGTACATATATAATTATATACAGGAGATATCCAGGTTATACCGGCTGTACATACATAATTATATACAGGAGATGCCCGGGTTATACCAGCCGTACATATATAATTATATACAGGAGATGCCCAGGTTATACCAGCTGTACATATATAATTATATACAGGAGATGCCCAGTTACACCAGCTGTACATATATAATTATATACAGGAGATGCCCAGGTTATACCGGCTGTACATATATAATTATATACAGGAAATGCCCAGGTTATACCGGCTGTACATATATAATTATATACAGGAGATGCCCAGGTTATACCGGCTGTACATATATAATTATATACAGGAGATGCCCAGGTTATACCGGCTGTACATATATAATTATATACAGGAGATGCCCAGGTTATACCGGCTGTACATATATAATTATATACAGGAGATGCCCAGGTTATACCGGCTGTACATATATAATTATATACAGGAAATGCCCAGGTTATACCGGCTGTACATATATAATTATATACAGGAGATGCCCAGGTTATACCGGCTGTACATATATAATTATATACAGGAGATACCCAGGTTATACCGGCTGTACATATATAATTATATACAGGAGATGTCCAGGTTATACCGGCTGTACATATATAATTATATACAGGAGATACCCAGGTTATACCGGCTGTACATATATAATTATATACAGGAGATACCCAGGTTATACCAGCTGTACATATATAATTATATACAGGAGATACCCAGGTTATACCGGCTGTACATATATAATTATATACAGGAGATGCCCAGGTTATACCGGCTGTACATATATAATTATATACAGGAGATGCCCAGGTTATACCGGCTGTACATATATAATTATATACAGGAGATGCCCAGGTTATACCGGCTGTACATATATAATTATATACAGGAGATGCCCAGGTTATACCGGCTGTACATACATAATTATATACAGGAGATGCCCAGGTTATACCGGCTGTACATATATAATTATATACAGGAGATACCCAGGTTATACCGGCTGTACATATATAATTATATACAGGAGATGTCCAGGTTATACCGGCTGTACATATATAATTATATACAGGAGATACCCAGGTTATACCGGCTGTACATATATAATTATATACAGGAGATGCCCAGGCTATACCAGCTGTACATATATAATTATATACAGGAGATGCCCAGGTTATACCGGCTGTACATATATAATTATATACAGGAGATATCCAGGTTATACCGGCTGTATATATATAATTATATACAGGAGATGCCCGGGTTATACCAGCTGTACATATATAATTATATACAGGAGATGCCCAGGTTATACCAGCTGTACATATATAATTATATACAGGAGATGCCCAGGTTACACCAGCTGTACATATATAATTATATACAGGAGATGCCCAGGTTATACCGGCTGTACATATATAATTATATACAGGAAATGCCCAGGTTATACCGGCTGTACATATATAATTATATACAGGAGATGCCCAGGTTATACCGGCTGTACATATATAATTATATACAGGAGATGCCCAGGTTATACCGGCTGTACATATATAATTATATACAGGAGATGCCCAGGTTATACCAGCTGTACATATATAATTATATACAGGAGATGCCCAGGTTATACAAGCTGTACATATATAATTATATACAGGAAATGCCCAGGTTATACCGGCTGTACATATATAATTATATACAGGAGATGCCCAGGTTATACCGGCTGTACATATATAATTATATACAGGAGATGCCCAGGTTATACCAGCTGTATATATATAATTATATACAGGAGATGCCCAGGTTATACCGGCTGTACATATATAATTATATACAGGAGATACCCAGGTTATACCGGCTGTACATATATAATTATATACAGGAGATGCCTAGGTTATACCAGCTGTACATATATAATTATATACAGGAGATGCCCAGGTTATACCGGCTGTACATATATAATTATATACAGGAGATGCCCAGGTTATACCGGCTGTACATATATAATTATATACAGGAGATGCCCAGGTTATACCGGCTGTACATATATAATTATATACAGGAGATGCCTAGGTTATACCAGCTGTACATATATAATTATATACAGGAGATGCCCAGGTTATACCGGCTGTACATATATAATTATATACAGGAGATGCCCAGGTTATACCAGCTGTACATATATAATTATATACAGGAGATACCCAGGTTATACCAGCTGTACATATATAATTATATACAGGAGATGTCCAGGTTATACCGGCTGTACATATATAATTATATACAGGAGATGCCTAGGTTATACCAGCTGTACATATATAATTATATACAGGAGAGGCCCAGGTTATACCAGCTGTACATATATAATTATATACAGGAGATACCCAGGTTATACCAGCTGTACATATATAATTATATACAGGAGTTGTCCAGGTTATACCGGCTGTACATATATAATTATATACAGGAGATGCCTAGGTTATACCAGCTGTACATATATAATTATATACAGGAGAGGCCCAGGTTATACCGGCTGTACATATATAATTATATACAGGAGATGCCCAGGTTATACCGGCTGTACATATATAATTATATACAGGAGAGGCCCAGGTTATACCAGCTGTACATATATAATTATATACAGGAGATACCCAGGTTATACCAGCTGTACATATATAATTATATACAGGAGATGCCCAGGTTATACCGGCTGTACATATATAATTATATACAGGAGATGCCTAGGTTATACCAGCTGTACATATATAATTATATACAGGAGATGCCCAGGTTATACCGGCTGTACATATAGAATTATATACAGGAGATGCCTAGGTTATACCGGCTGTACATATATAATTATATACAGGAGATACCCAGGTTATACCGGCTGTACATATATAATTATATACAGGATATGCCCAGGTTATACCAGCTGTACATATATAATTATATACAGGAGATGCCCAGGTTATACCGGCTGTACATATATAATTATATACAGGAGATACCCAGGTTATACCGGCTGTACATATATAATTATATACAGGAGATGCCCAGGTTATACCGGCTGTACATATATAATTATATACAGGAAATGCCCAGGTTATACCAGCTGTACATATATAATTATATACAGGAGATGCCCAGGTTATACCAGCTGTACATATATAATTATATACAGGAGATGCCCAGGTTATACCGGCTGTACATATATAATTATATACAGGAAATGCCCAGGTTATACCAGCTGTACATATATAATTATATACAGGAGATGCCCAGGTTTTACCGGCTGTACATATATAATTATATACAGGAGATACCCAGGTTATACCGGCTGTACATATATAATTATATACAGGAGATGCCCAGGTTATACCGGCTGTACATATATAATTATATACAGGAAATGCCCAGGTTATACCAGCTGTACATATATAATTATATACAGGAGATGCCCAGGTTATACCAGCTGTACATATATAATTATATACAGGAGATGCCCAGGTTATACCGGCTGTACATATATAATTATATACAGGAGATGCCCAGGTTATACCGGCTGTACATATATAATTATATACAGGTGATGCCCAGGTTATACCGGCTGTACATATATAATTATATACAGGAGATGCCCAGGTTATACCAGCTGTACATATATAATTATATACAGGAGATGCCCAGGTTATACCGGCTGTACATATATAATTAGATACAGGAGATGCCCAGGTTATACCGGCTGTACATATATAATTATATACAGGAGATGCCCAGGTTATACCAGCTGTACATATATAATTATATACAGGAGATGCCCAGGTTATACCGGCTGTACATATATAATTATATACAGGAGATGCCCAGGTTATGCCGGCTGTACATATATAATTATATACAGAAGATGCCCAGGTTATACCGGCTGTACATATATAATTATACACAGGAGATGCCCAGGTTATACCGCCTGTACATATATAATTATATACAGGAGATACCCAGGTTATAGCAGCTGTACATATATAATTATATACAGGAGATGCCCGGGTTATACCGGCTGTACATGTATAATTATATACAGGAGATGCCCAGGTTATACCGGCTGTACATATATAATTATATACAGGAGATGCCCAGGTTATACCAGCTGTACATATATAATTATATACAGAAGATGCCCAGGTTATACCGGCTGTACATATATAATTATATACAGGAGATGCCCAGGTTATACCAGCTGTACATATATAATTATATACAGGAGAGGCCCAGGTTATACCGGCTGTACATATATAATTATATACAGGAGATGCCCAGGTTATACCAGCTGTACATATATAATTATATACAGGAGAGGCCCAGGTTATACCGGCTGTACATATATAATTATATACAGGAGATGCCCAGGTTATACCGGCTGTACATATATAATTATATACAGGAGATGCCCGGGTTATACCTGCTGTACATATATAATTATATACAGGAGAGGCCCAGGTTATACCGGCTGTACATATATAATTATATACAGGAGATGCCCAGGTTATACCAGCTGTACATATATAATTATATACAGGAGATGCCCGGGTTATACCAGCTGTACATATATAATTATATACAGGAGATGCCCAGGTTATACCGGCTGTACATATATAATTATATACAGGAGATGCCCAGGTTATACCAGCTGTACATATATAATTATATACAGGAGATGCCCGGGTTATACCGGCTGTACATATATAATTATATACAGGAGATGCCCAGGTTATACCAGCTGTACATATATAATTATATACAGGAGATGCCCGGGTTATACCGGCTGTACATATATAATTATATACAGGAGATGTTCAGGTTATACCAGCTGTACATATATAATTATATACAGGAGATGCCCGGGTTATACCGGCTGTACATATCATTATATACAGGTGATGTTATGGCATGTGTTATGTTCTGTGGTTGGTGGGAGCCTTTGTTATATATTGCTGCACAGCTTCCATCAGATTTCAGCTCTGGAGTCTGCAGTGGTCGGGATTTTCTCGCGGTTGTGTGTATAATACACTTGTATCTTTCCGTCTTCGCTGATGAGAGCAGTGAGATCTATTTTGCACTCTAGAATTATTTGCCCTTTTACTTTCTAATTGATCCTTCGCTTCTTCCTGGATTTCATTTTTCAGATATTAATCTTATTACATAATTAGAGGAGACAGGCGTCGGGGGGTGGGGGGAGCGGTTCCTGCCGGCAGCGCGCGGTGTCCACTTCACACAGCATTTGTGGCTGTTCAGGATCATTACATTGGACATTTCCATCGTGTACACAATGACTACACACGTTGTATCAAGTCTTAAAAAGAAAATAAGAGAATAATAAACATTACAACAAGAGAACAATCAGCATCTTTTAATGTCGATGCCCTAAATTTCACGCCAATATCTGGAGGAAACCCACCAAAATGTTGGCTTGGTCTAGGTATCAAATACTGAGGGTCAGTTAAGCGGGCTTTAGACGCTACGATTTCGCTACAGCGATCTCATTGGGGTCACGGATTTTGTCCGGCCGCTGTAGCGATCTCGTTGTGTGTGACACCGCAGAAGCGAGGAACCTCACTTTACCTGCCGCCGGCCACAATGCGGAAGGAAGGAGATGGGCGGGATGTTCATCCCGCTCATCTCCGCCCCTCCGCTTTCATTGGGCGGCCGCTTAGTGTCGTCGTTGTGACACAAACGGACCGCCCCCTTAGAAAGGAGGCGGTACGCCGGTCACAGCGACGTCGCAGGGCAGGTAAGTACATGTGACGGGGGTGCGCGATTTTGTGTGCGACAGGCAGCGATTTGCCCGTCTCGCACAAACGATGGGGGCGGGTCGCATGCTAGCGATATCGGGACAAATATCGAAGCGTGTAAAGCCACCCTTACTCTAGGATATTGTTGTTACCATCCTGTTGTTTTTTTTATCCCTGTTACAAAATGACCTGCTTCTGTCATTTCAGTGATCTTCTTGCTCGGGAGAAAGTGTTATCGAGGACAAGGCGGCTGACATCACTCTATGATTGAATTTTAAGACCAGGCTTGTTGCTTTAATAGGGAACTGGTGCTTGAAATCACTGTCTTCTCTTGTTAACTATGGTGACCGCCAAGGAAACGTGCAGTTATCATTGCTTTGCATCAAAAGGACTTTATAGGCAAGGACATTGCCCCTTAAACAACTTTTTTTGGATCATCAAGAACAAAGAGAGCAATTCAGTGCTGCAAACAAGGCTTCAACCTACCCCCAAAACATCCAGCAACTACCAGGACCATCTACTAAAGAGAATTTAGGGTTTGGTTCAATTTAAACAGAGCTTGCTCAGAAATTGCAGCAGGCAGGTGTCAGTCCATCTGCATGTACAGTGTGGTGAGGACTTTTGGAGGCTGCCAGGTGTGAAAGAAGAGCAGGAAAAAAGCCTCATCTCTTCAATAAAAACATTACGGGCAGACTGACACTCTGTAAGAAGTAGAGGAACCGGACTGCAGAGGACTGGGGCAAAGTTCTATTCTCTGATGAAACCACCTTCAGACTGTTTGGAACATCTGAATGAATGAGAGTCCGGAGAAGGAAAAGTGAATGCTGCCATGAGTCCTTCATCCTCATCTGCCACCTTACTAGCCCCGTCCATAGTGCTGCACTCTCCTACATCTCCTCCTCATCTGTCTACCACGCTACCTGTCCTCTCCACAGTGCTGTACCCCTCCTACATCTCTTCATCCCTGTCTACCACCTTACCTGTCCTCTCCACAGGGCTTCACCCCACTACATTTCCTCCTCATCCCTGTCTACCAACCTAACTCTCTTCTCCACAGTGCTGCACCACCCTACATCTCCTCCGCGTCTCTGTCTACCACCCTACTATATCTCTTCCTAATCTCTGTCTAGCATCCTATCTGTCCTGTCCACAGTGCTGCACCGCTCTACACCCCCTCCTCATCTGTGTCTATCACCCTACCTGTCCCCTCCACAGTGGTGCACCCCCTACATCTCCTCCACATCTCTGTCTACCACCCTACTGGTCCTCTGCACAGTGCTTCACAGCTCTACATCTCTTCCTAATCTCTGTCTACCATCCCACCTGTCTGCCCACAGTGCTGCACAGCCCTACTCCTCCTCCTCATCTGTGTCTATCACCCTACCAGTCCTCTTCACAGTGATGCACCCCCTACATCTTCTCCTCATCTCTATCTACTACTCTACCTGTCCTTGCCTCAGTGTTGCACCCCTCTACATGTCCTCTTCATCTCTATCTACCACCCTATCTGTCCTGTCCACAGTGCTGCACAGCTCTACATCTCCTCCTAATCTGTGTCTATCACCCTACCTCTCCTCTCCACAGTGCTGCACCACCCTACATCTCCTCCTTATCTGTGTCTATCACCCCACCTGTCCTTTCCACAGTGCTGCACCCCCTGATATCTCTTCCTCGTCTGTGTCTATCACCCCATCTGTCCTCTCCACAGTGCTGCAAAGCTCTACATCTCCTCCTCATCTGTCTCTCACCCTATTGGTCCTCTCCACAGTGCTGCACCGCTCTACATCTCCTCCTCATCTGTCTCTCACCCTATTGGTCCTCTCCACAATGCTGCACCGCTCTACATCTCCTCCTCATCTGTCTCTCACCCTATTGGTCCTCTCCACAATGCTGCACCACTCTACATCTCCTCCTCATCTGTCTCTCACCCTATTGGTCCTCTCCACAGTGCTGCACCGCTCTACATCTCCTCCTCATCTGTCTCTCACCCTATTGGTCCTCTCCACAGTGCTGCACCGCTCTACATCTCCTCCTCATCTGTCTCTCACCCTATTGGTCCTCTCCACAATGCTGCACCGCTCTACATCTCCTCCTCATCTGTCTCTCACCCTATTGGTCCTCTCCACAATGCTGCACCGCTCTACATCTCCTCCTCATCTGTCTCTCACCCTATTGGTCCTCTCCACAATGCTGCACCGCTCTACATCTCCTCCTCATCTGTCTCTCACCCTATTGGTCCTCTCCACAATGCTGCACCGCTCTACATCTCCTCCTCATCTGTCTCTCACCCTATTGGTCCTCTCCACAATGCTGCACCGCTCTACATCTCCTCCTTATCTGTCTCTCACCCTATTGGTCCTCTCCACGGTGCTATACCATCCTACATCTCCTCCTAATCTCTGTCTAAAACTGTCCTCATCTTTTCCATGGTGCTGCACAGCTCTACATCTCCTCCTCACCTCTGTCTACCACTCCACCCGTCTTCTCCACAATGCTGCACTGCTCTACATCTTCTCCTCACCTCTACCACCCTATCCATTCTCTGCACAGTTCTGCACCTCCCTACGTCTCCTAATCTCCATCTACCTCCTTCGCTGTCCTATGCACACTGTGCACTGTGCTACATCTCCTCCTCATCTCTTTCTACTACTCCTTCAAGAGCTTTATTTCCTTACAGCAAAGTAAAACTAACCTCCTCCATTCTCTGAACCGTCCACTCATATGTCATTACTAATGCTGCAGCAGTTCTCCGGACTTCACTACCTCTTATAATCAGATTAATTCTCAATTCCCACAGTTTTTTCCGTGCCCTAAAAACAGAGCTCTTCAAACTGCTCCTCATTTGGCTCCTTGGCTTTAATTCTCTTAATTAGAATCTAATCACTTAATTATTTTTTCGCCTTTACATCCCATGACCGCAATAAGTTTTGTTACATTTGTACATAGACAGATAATGGCCGATAACCGGCTCCACCACCTCAATGTGGACTAACGTAAAAGAGATCTGAGCCTTCGTAGGAAGGGTCGATCGTAAGCTGTTATGATCCAGGTTCCCCATACATTGTAACCTCTTGTGTGAAGGTCCCTAAGCACGGTTGCTCAGTGGTTAGCATGGTGGCTCAATGGTTAGCATTGTAGTCTTGCAGCGCTGGGGTCCTGGGTTCAAAACCCACCAAAAATGACATCAGCATGGAGTTTGTATGTTCTCTCTGTGTTTTCACGGGTTTCCTCCAGAGCCGCTTTACACGCTACGACATTGCTAAAGCGATGTCGTTGGGGTCACGGAATTTGTGACGCACATCTGGCCGCGTTAGCGATGTCGTTGCGTGTGACACCTATGAGCGATTTTGAATTGTTGCAAAAACGTTCAAAATTGCTAATCGGTGACATGGGGGTCAATTCCCAATTATCGTTGCTGCAGCGTGTACGATGTTGTCCGTCGTTCCTGCGGCAGCACACATCACTATGTGTGACACTGCAGGAACGAGGAACCTCATCTTACCTGCGGCCGCCCGCAATGAGGAAGGAAGGAGGTGGGCGGCATGTTACGTCCCGCTCATCTCCGCCCCTCCACTTTGGCCGGCCGCTTAGTGATGTCGCGGTGACGAAGTGGTGACGCCAAACGCACCTCCTCCTTGAGGGAGGGAATGTTCGGTGGCCACAGCGACGTCACTGACAAGGTAAGTGCGTGTGACAGTGCCGTGGCGATAATGTTCACTACAGCAGCGATCACCACATATCGTACGTACGACGGGGGCGGGTGCTATCGCGCTAGACATCGCCAGCAATTGCTAGCGATGTTGCTGCGTGTAAAGTACCCTTTACATTCCAAAGACATAGTGATAGGGAATATAGATTGTGAGCCCCAATGGGGACAGTGTTGCTGATGTATGTAAAGCGTTATGGAATTAATATCGATATACAAGTGTGCGATTATTATTGTTTATGTTTAGTTTTTATTTCTCACTAATATTTGAAGCATAAATATATATGACATTATTATTATTATTGTTATTATTGTTATTATTATTGTCACGGGGTCCTTCTCCCATATCACACAATCAACAGAGCAAGAGATGGCGGTACAATCCAATAAGCATTTATTCCAAGCAAATCAAATGGTCCATTACATAATCCACCATACAGAGGGTAAAATAGTCCAGTATATAGTCCAGTAAGCAATCAATATCCAGGTCTCTCTGAGGAGCCGCACCTTCAGCTCAGAGGATAAATCTCCGTCCTTCTCTCTTCAAGTTCTCAAACAGACTGACAAATCCCCCAGGTAAGCAGAGAGTTTACAGTAGGTGGATCCCAGGCGCCCTCCCCCAGACTTAGGGACAGGAACACTACAGGGGGAAATTACCTACAGACAATACAATGTACACACAAGCAATACAAATAATGGACAGTGAACCAAGCGTAAAAGACGAAGCTACACAGCATGATACACAGTGCCCCATATCCCACCATCACAGTTATTAGAGCTATTATTTTCCCTTACTCGTTGTTGTATTTTTACATTTTTTTCAATCACAGGAAAAATAAAACCTGGAGCCTTATTTCGGGGACGTTGATGACCTTTCTCCATTCTAATATTCTGACTGTAGCGATAATTTATCATCCGACCCGTGATCTTTCAGTTGATATTTTGGTCTTTTCTTGCCTCCTTTATGTCTGAGCATTGACCCCACTTTGGCGCTAATCTCTTTGATTTATAGAAATTTACGGTACATAATCAGCTCCCGCGCCTCGTGGTAAACACTAATTATTTCTCCGCTTCTTATGGCTCTTGCTCTCTAATACGTCTTGTGCAGATTTATATACGTTCAGCTCATGAGAGAGTTTACGAGCGATTCTATAAGATGACTGTAACTGCAGGTAATTACTCTGGAGAGTCTTCACTGAAGCCATAAACTGTTATTATGTAGACGATGCTACAAGATCATTATATCATTAACCATGGGTCATAAATTGTGATTGGAATTAACTGGAGATCCCGGACTTGTCAAACAGAGACAATCAATTTATTATGTAGAAATTCACTCATGAAAGAGAGAAGAAAAGTCAGATGTTACAATATTACAACCATTGTTATTATTACTGTGATTAGGTGCTGATATTCCCTGCATAAAAATCTTATATAATTATAAACTATCTTATAGAGAAAAGCAACAGCTACCACTAGGGGGAGCTCCATACACACAGAGATACATGATAAGATCCTGTCTGCAGCCACCACTAGGGGGAGCTCCATACACACAGAGATACATGATAAGATCCTGTCTGCAGACACCACTAGGGGGAGCTCCATACACACAGAGATACATGATAAGATCCTGTCTGCAGCCACCACTAGGGGGAGCTCCATACACACAGAGATACATGATAAAATCCTGTCTGCAGCTACCACTAGGGGGAGCTCCCTGTATACAGAGATACATGATAAGATCCTGTTTGCAGTCACCACTAGAGGGAGCTCCCTGTATACAGAGATACATGATAAGATCCTGTCTGCAGCCACCACTAGGGGGAGCTCCCTGTATACAGAGATACATGATAAGCTCCTGTCTGCAGCCACCACTAGGTGGAGCTCCCTATATACAGAGATACATGATAAGATCCTGTCTGCAGCCACCACTAGGGGGAGCTCCCTATATACAGAGATACATGATAAGATACTGTCTGCAGCCACCACTAGGGGGAGCTCCCTGTATACAGAGATACATGATAAGATCCTGTCTGCAGCCACCACTAGGGGGAGCTCCCTGTATACAGAGATACATGATAAGATCCTGTCTGCAGCCACCACTAGGTGGAGCTCCCTATATACAGAGATACATGATAAGATCCTGTCTGCAGCAACCACTAGGGGGAGCTCCGTATATACACAGATACATGATAAGATCCTGTCTGCAGCCACCACTAGGGGGAGCTCCCTGTATACAGATATACATGATAAGATCCTGTCTGCAGCCACCACTAGGGGGAGCTCCCTATATACACAGATACATGATAAGATCCTGTCTGCAGCCACCACTAGGGGGAGCTCATTATATACAGAGATACATGATAAGATCCTGTCTGCAGCCACCACTAGGGGGAGCTCCCTGTATACAGAGATACATGATAAGATTCTGTCTGCAGTCACCACTAGGGGGAGCTCCCTGTATACAGAGATACATGATAAGATCCTGTCTGCAGCCAACACTAGGGGGAGCTCCCTGTATACAGAGATACATGATAAGATCTTGTCTGCAGCCACCACTAGGGGGAGCTCCCTGTATTCAGAGATACATGATAAGATCCTGTCTGCAGCCACCACTAGGGGGAGTTCCCTGTATACAGAGATACATGATAAGATTCTGTCTGCAGTCACCACTAGGGGGAGCTCCCTGTATACAGAGATACATGATAAGATCCTGTCTGCAGCCAACACTAGGGGGAGCTCCCTGTATACAGAGATACATGATAAGATCTTGTCTGCAGCCACCACTAGGGGGAGCTCCCTGTATTCAGAGATACATGATAAGATCCTGTCTGCACTCATCACTAGAGGGTGCTCTCTATATACAGAGATACATGATAAGATTCTGTCTGCAGCCACCACTAGGGGAGCTTACTCACCGCCCTAGATGGGTCACGTCCTCCCCCACACTCAACCGGCCATCCACGTGTGCTGCTACTCCCCAGAGACCTGTGCAAATCACACAGGCTCCCCGAAAATGCGCTTAGGGTGCATGTGCATATACCAGCCTTCCTCTTAAAGGGCCAGTGCACCATTTTCTGGAAATGCCTCTCAACCTAAGGCTGAGAGGCACTGTGTTTTTAAGGCACCTTCCCATTATGGGAGGTGCCTGCGCAATGTTACCAATTAGTCAGTGCCCTGTCTGTTTAACTAGTTGTCAGGTTGCGTTACCCCTGTGTGAGTCACGTGTACCTGAGTCTGCCTTTTCCATTTTCATATCTATCTGTCCCTGCCGTGCCCACCATACCTGATGGTACCCGCCTGCCTCTCTGCCACAGCCGTCTCGCCTGTACCTGCCTGCATCCATGTCTGTACCTTTATCCGTCACCTGGGAGTGGTACCTGGTGTCCGTCTCACAGTGAGCACTTAGTTGAGCCCTTCCTACTAAAGGGTAAGCCCGGGGCCCCCTTGTGGGTCCACCAATCCCACTTGCTGCCCCTACACCGGCCGTGAGCGTTACACTCCATGATTTGCTAAATTGTTGCACAGATTTGCTAGTTTGACGATTTCCTTCAAGCAGCTCCCAAAGATCTCCAGACTCGCGGTGACTCTTCACTCTCCACGAATCCACCAGAGATAGGCAAATTACCATCAATTGCTGCTTCTTATGTCGGTGATTCGATCAGTCACAATGTAGCAGAGCTGAATCTTATTGTACAGGTCCATAATGATACAGATGTTGTAGAAGACGTCTTCTGCATTCCTGGATCAAAGGCTTATAAAAAATATTTAAAGACTAAGATGATAAAGCGCAGAAAGCGGAGAATAGCAGGCGGTCGCCGTGCCTCTCTGTATTCCTGAGTATGAAGAATATATTCAATATTCCATTTTGGCTGCCATGTATGATTTTGGCTTCCGCTCCCATGAAAACCGATGCATTGTAGATAGAAGATTTCCATATTTACATCATGATTTTATATCCAATATCACACAATGCTGGCGATCTATGACATTGTCTCGTGTTTCTGGAGAAGGGGCTTACATAATTCATGACCTGTCATACTTTGGTCTCTGGACTGGGGATCATAAAACAGAATTCATGCTGAAATGACTCCGACAGTGTGTAAAAAAACACCAATAGAAGAGAAATCAGCCGGAGAACATGTTACAGTCCATGACAATAGTGACATCTGTGTACGGTTCACCAGGCATTATATAACCCCGGGGAGATACTCTAGAGAGGCCTCAAAGAAGCACTCACATTAAGGGGAGGGTCCGGGGGCAAAGTAATATCCATTCTAAATCCCTGACTATTTAGTGCCAAAATCAAAACTATTTTCTAATATACTTGAATTAAAACTTCCCTCTCCTGTTCTAACTGCACTTTCTAACTGCTAATGTTTCTTTGACAACTTCCTCTCTGATGACGCTTTGTTAGAGAATACCGGTGTGTTATTTATATCATACTGATCCTTATGTTTAGTTTTGGAAAAATATAAAGGTTTTTGGTCCTAGTGAAATATCTGTAAGCAGGGGAGGCTTTGAAGGAGTTAATGCTGCACTACCCATGGGGAGTACAGTAGTGAACCCACAGGACCACAGAGGACTGTGGTAGCTAATCACAGGAACAGACTGGGACAAAGCTTGAGGAAAGGGAGTGTATTGTGAATACATTTTCCAGTTTGGGGCTCCCTCTTGTGGTCAGTGCTGGTGGTGCAGTTGATTTGTGGAATGAAAGCCAGACACCTGTAGAGGACTGGCAATCAGGGTCAGATTGGGACTATATAACCAAGTAGTTTTCTCTTGTTACTTGACGGTGCTCAATGGTTTCCTGTGTGTTAAGGACATTCTGTAACCAGCCCTGCTCACTGCCACAACTCCTCTCAGATAAGTGGTCTTTGTACCTCTGCTGTTTTTTTTCCACTTTCTTGTTGTTTTTTCTGCTTTGATACTAATGCTTGATTCCTCTTTTGTCTGTGTGGAGTTCTTGGTGGAATGGGATCATTCCCTGTTGGGAGGGTCTGTATAGTTAGCTCCATGATTCTGCAAGGTATTGTGTTTGTCATGCTTGGTATTAATTCAGTCCCTCATCTGTATTAGTGTTTTTTGTATCCCAGTAACATCTGAGTGCTGATACAGTGGGGGAGAGGTTGTATGACCTCAGGGTTTTTGTATATCAGAAGTGCTGGTATTTATTAGGGTTTTTTTACGGCTGCAGATAGTGCTCCTTCCTATCCTTTCCTATAAAGATAGTTTGGGCCTCACCTTTGCTGAAATCTGTCTTTTCTGGCTTTGTATTGTGTTTTTTGATATCACCATAGCCTTTACATTTGGGGGGCTATCTATCTATCTTTGGGGACTGCTCCGAGGCAGATTAGCTTTCTTATATCTCTGTGAGAATATTTAGTTCTCTGGCTGTGTCGAGACGACTAGGTCATCGTAGGCTCGTCCCACGGCTACTTCTAGTTGTGTGTCAGGATTAGGTCTGCAATCCGTTAAGATTCTAGCCACTCTGTTACCATTTGGGATTTGGCATTTATTGATCCTCCTCGGTTCCTGAATCATAACAGGAGTGCTTTATCGGTCAGGCGCCAAATAACAGGGATCCTAGAAAAGAGTCCAGAGTTCACGTGCGAATAGCACCAGAGAAGACCAGTTACCCGTAGGTATGGCCAAGTAGTAGAATACAGCAGGTACAACCTGAGCATCAGCGGAGTCCAGACCAAATTGAAGGTAGATGGTATCACCAAGCCAGGTCTTGGTCCAGTAGAAGGTAGGACGTAGACGCCTGAAGACTTGGTATGGATCTCCACAGGTGGTGCTTGATCTGGACCGGTAAGCTGAAGCAGAGTAGTCACAACTGATCCGGTGTGGACTCTGTGATCGCTGGAATCTCAGGCAAGGACTGAACAGCAGATAGGCATGGATAGCTTTGACTGGAGACAAGAAACAGAGATTAGTCACAGGGACATGGAATCACAACAAGGGCAGGGAATAGGAACCTGACAGAAGCAACGTCATACTAAGGGACAGGAAGACATTGCTCAGGCACCTCCCAGAAGAGGAGGATGCCTTATATATCCAGTGCTTCTCTGCAATAGGCTTTAAAGCACTTCCAGGTTAAGGAGTACTGGCCCTTTAAATCATAGTATGATGCGGCGGGCATCGCCTAAGGAAGGTTCTGGAAGATCTGTTCAGTGCACGCATGTTTCTGGATGAGCAGGCCACAGGCACAGAGAAAGATCCAGGACTGTGATCTGAGTGAGTACTCTGTATGGAAGGAAGGACAGCGGGATGGGCAGACAGTACGGAGCCACGTGCTGGACGCTGAGCCCCTGCCCAGTAGGAGTTGGACCTGCAGGTCGGGGTCCATGACAGTTAATAATTCAGATCTGATAATCTGGAAACCTTCTAATAAGAGTAATAAGGAATGAGGCAATTGATACAATGTAATCTATCACTATTACTGTGTACTGTGTAATTAATATAGAACCAGATGAGCTAAAAACTGCTTTATACACTCAGTATCTATTACCAATGCAATAGGTATGAGAGGTCATCTGGACCAGACGGCGCTCCTTTGGTTGGACCTCCTCCAGTGTAGCATTTATTTCCAATCTTTACATTTGAAAGGGGATGTGTCATATTTCTTGCTCAGGAGCACACTGCCCCTCTGCCTCTGGACTTGCTGCTTGCCTGGGGACAATGTGCTCCTGAAGAATTGTTGCAGGTCTGGCTCAAACTGTGTACGCCCCATGCTACAAGTAAAGGCCACTTTACCTCTGCAGCAGGAGCATTCATAAAGGCGAATTTCAGCAATCCAGTCAACTTTATGCCCGTTCTTACAAACTCTGTAGCAAAGAGCTTGTAAGTGCTGTGCATATTGCTAATGAAACTGGCCACTGATTATAGATCACAGAGGTGGCTGGTAACCGAGGCAACAAGTTGTAAACAGTAGAATTAAAATTCCCTCCTGTCATAATAACAGAGAGGATTTATTGTTAGTTAAGTTCCCTGTTTTTTTGTAATTTTACCTATTAACAAGATGAGAACAACCCGTATAAAGGACCTTTTTTCTCCATTCATATTCTGCACAGCTCGGATGGAGAAGATTTACAAATTCAGCGGGTGAGATAAGTATTGATACGTCACCAATTTGCTAAGAAATATATTTCTAAAGGTACTATTGACATTAATTATGCAGCAGCTGTTGGTTACAACCCATCCTATCCACACAGGTAAAGAAATCAAACCACAGGTGTCCAAAAATGATGTATAATAATGAGAAATTACACTGGGAAAAAACCCTGGAAAGTCCTGACACCAGCTGAAATCTGCTACCAATATGGTGAAAAATGATATCAGCTCATTCAACTGATGGCCGATAAAAAGATGTCTCATTTCCAAGGTGCCACACAAGAAACATCTCATGATCGGTAAAACCAAAGAGCTGTCTAAAGAACTTCACAACTTTATTGTTGCAAAACATACTGATGGCATTGGTTACAGAGGAACTTCTAAACTTCTGAAGATTCCAGTGACTGTTGGAGACATAATCTGGAAAGTGAAAGAAACATAATTGCACCCTTATCCGGCCACGACCAGGTGCTCCCTACAAGATTTTAGATAGAGAAATGAAAAACATTATCAGAAGAGTTGTCCAAGAGCCAAAGACCACATGTAGAGAACTACAGAAAGACCTGGAATCAGCAGGTACAACTGTTTCACAGAAAACAATAAGTAATGCACTCCCCCTTCATGGCCTGTATGCATGCCCACCACGCAAAACTCCATTGCTGAGTAAAAAGCAGGTTAAGGAGCATTTAAAGTTTGATCAACAACATTTAGACAAGTTTATGAAATACTAGAGACTGTAGTCTGCTAAGATGAGACCAAAACTGAAATACTTGGAGGTCATAATATACCATATTTGGAGGCCAAAAGGCAAATCACCCCAAAACGCCAACAATGAAGTGTGGCGATGGGAACATCATGGTGTGCAGCTGATTTTCAGCAGACAGCACTGGAGAACTTCATATAATTGAAGAAAGGATGAATGGACAAATGTACCGAGACATTCCTGATAAACATCTGCTGCCATCTACCAGGATGATGAATATGAAACGAGGGCAGACATTTCACAAGACAAAGATCAAAAACACACAGCCGAGGAGAGAGAAAATAAATCTGCTAGAATGGCCGAGCCGATCACCAGAGCTGAATCCAATAGAAAATGTCTGGAAGGAACTAAAGCTCAGAGGTCATAGAAGGAGCCGGGACCCGCAGGATGTGAGGAGCGTGTGTGCAAGAATGGACCAAAATCCACCTGAGCAATGCAGGCGACTAGTGTCTCCATACAGGATGTGAGGAGTGTGTGCGGAAGAATGGACCAAAATCCACCTGAGCAATGCAGGCGACTAGTGTCTCCATACAGGATGTGAGGAGTGTGTGCAGAAGAATGGGCCAAAATCCACCTGAGCAATGCAGGAGACTAGTGTCTCCATACAGGATGTGAGGAGTGTATGTGCAGAAGAATGGCCAAAATCCACCTGAGCAATGCAGGGACTAGTGTCTCCATACAGGATGTGAGGAGTGTGTGCGGAAGAATGGGCCAAAATCCACCTGAGCAATGCAGGCGACTAGTGTCTCCATACAGGATGTGAGGAGTGTATGTGCAGAAGAATGGGCCAAAATCCACCTGAGCAATGCATGTGACTAGTGTCTCCATACAGGATGTGAGGAGTGTGTGCGGAAGAATGGGCCAAAATCCACCTGAGCAATGCAGGCGACTAGTGTCTCCATACAGGATGTGAGGAGTGTGTGCGGAAGAATGGGCCAAAATCCACCTGCTTCCCTTAAATTGGCGTTTGACTGCAGGGACCCCCGAGTTTCCAGAGCTGTCGCCTCAGTTTAGCCGAGGAAGGAATAATTGTGTGAATGACGCCGTCCATGTATCGCACGTGAGTCAGATCCTCCGTCCTCCAGGGCCCGACCCTGGGGCCCCGCCACATTCCCTGCCTATGATCTAGCACCAGCAGCCGCGCTCCTAATATTCTGACTTTCTGATAATATAATGACTTTGTATCTTCTTATTCCACTTTGTAGATGGAGATCAGAGAAGCAGAACGATTCCTTCTGCCGGAGCAGAACGCGGGGTTAATTACACACAGACTCTTTCTGAAGATTTACTTATTTCTTTTCACAATGATAATTGTTTTTCCTGTGTATATTTATCACTGCGCGGTATGAAGAATACACAGCCATTGGCGTAATTAGACAGTAAAGGATAGTTTTTAGTCTGAGGCTCATATATTTACAGCAGAAATGGAAAGTCCCAGCTAAGTAACGGACAGTGAGTGTCATCGTTACTGAGTCATCATGCGTTTTCCTCTTGATACATTGTAGACAGTTATGTTTTAACCCTTCCCGGGGTGCAGCATAGACGGCGCTGCCTTCCTCTACTTACTATATAGTCATTACTGCAGAGTGTATTAGTTACGACAGCTGCAATTAATGGAGTCCATGTCACTCATGGAGTAGAATATGTCCATATATAACGTGTGACACGCGATCAAACCAGTGGGTATCTGATGCACTACCAAAAAACACCCCAAAAAGGGGGGAACATCGGGGTCACGATACAACGGAGGTCCCTGCTGCTAGGGAGAGGGGTGACGGGGCACCTCCTTCACTGTAGGCCGACGAGTACACTAGACTCACCACTCAACTAATAAGCATGGAGAGAAAGGAAAGACAGAGGGATGGAGTGAACAGAAGGATACAAAACACCAAACTTCACCGTAGAACACAGACTCTATAGTAGAAGGTGGATGGGCACAGAACAAAACCTCAGCAGCTCCTTCCACCAAGCTGGCCAGAGTAGAAATGATTCTAACAGCAGCAAGGTCTGCAGGGAAAACTCCAGTATTTAACCTAAATGGATGTCTGCCCAAAGCAACAACAGCTGACCTGCCCTGTTCAGAGCTGCTGGCAAAAAAAACTGAAATTAACTCATGGGACGCCAAAGGAAAGGAAACCTCGTTTAAATGAGGAGACTAGATGGAGATGGGAGGCTCCAGTCCTAAGGCGGTCATTGGTCTCAAAACAGCAGGGAGAAGACCGTGACCGTCCACTGACAGAGGAATGATATAGATTAGTACAGTCCACTTGTGATGGAAAGCAGCCCCTCCACCAGAGACCGGGATGGACAGGGGAGCGGCACACCGAGACCCATAATGTATATACTTCTACTATCCTTCTTCATATATGGCTCCAGCAGTACGATAGATCTGGTATTACCTCTAATGATATTGAGACGACTCTGCTCTTTCTCTCCCAGTCTATATAGTAAAGCAGAAAAGTGAACTGCAGAGACCTGGAGCTGTCCCTTTATTATTCACTCTGATGGCCAGTGTGCGAAAACACAGAAAGATTTCATTGAGGCAGAGTAACAATAAGTCAGCATTGTAGGCTGGGGGGGGGGGGACCAGATCACCCAGGAATCCGGTGCACGGACTCTATGGTGGCGTTCTGCATGGCAAGAAAAAGGAGACACATCCGGCTCTCAGATGTGCGAAAACAATGGAAATGTTATTCTTAATAGAATCCAGAGCAAGAATATAAAATTCATCTGACACCTTTCGAACACAATTACAAGGCTTACTCGTAGCCAATAAGTCAACGTTGTTATAAAGATGTTTAAAATGATTTATTTAATTAATAATTTAACAATTATAAATTCCATGTAGGCTACGAGTGATGAGGGCGCTGTGCTACTGCCATGCTAGGTGCAGGGAAGAACCAAGCGAAGGGCGAAAAGGAAGGGAAACCCTGCGTCTAGGGAAAGAGGGAGATGGTGACCCCTGACAAAGCCTACCTCTGAGCCCTGGAGTCCCTCACCACCCTAGATAGGTTCCACACCTATGCATTGACCCTAATCTGGGCCCTAGGTAGGGAGCGGATGGGATGAGCTCTTTGTCAACCCACTAGGCACTAAAGGACACACAGGGATAACAAACAAGGGAAAACAACAAACAACTTATCTCCGGATGACTCAGGTAGAGAAACTGTAACAAACACCAAGATTCTCCAGGTGGATACAAGCCGACTGCTTGCACTGAAGACCTGTAAAAAGTAAATGAACTATCACCAGCACCAAATAATAGGGAGTGAAAGTATATAAAGACACAAGAGAAGTACTGATGAAAAGCAGCTGACAGGCTGAGGAACTCTGCAGGGACCTAAAGGGAAAGGAATGTAAACTGAGCAGAAATAATAGAAGGTCAGGGAGCAGTTTGTGCAGCTAAACGCTGTGACCTTCTACAGCCAGACACCACAGGACTGTCTGTCACCTGTGACATACCCGTGACAGCTGCTGACTTCTTAATTAACACAAATCCACCCAGAAATAACCGCTTTTAGAGTACCTGGAATCCTCTGATGACATCATCTGTCCGCCATGTCCCTATAGTCGCGTCATTATGTCACCCATTATTCTTGTCCCTGGATTATCCAGAATTTCAGCTGCTTTCAATTGATTTTCCGTCTTTGTCTTTTGACTGCCGGATCCAGGGGGCCCAATTATCTCTTTTAGGAATGGTTCACTCACATTGGCTCGAGGGATCTTTTGGGTCCCCCTAGGCTCCAGGGCCCCGGAGTGACTGCATCTCCTGCACCCACTATATATGACCCAGCGTCCTCAGAGCCGGTGCTGGACAGAGCCGGCATCTTGCACCAAATCTCGCACTTTTTACGACTTTCCATGTAGCCATCTTGGGACTTGTGCATTCTCGTTATCTTACCTCCCATAAAGCAATTGTTAGCGGGAAATGAGCAAATTTGTGTACGCAGCTTTGGATGTGAGCGGAGAATAGAGAATATCAGTGTAAAGTATTGACTCAGTTCCTCAACATTTTGTGGAGACTTAAACATTAAAAATCAGATTCATCCTTCCATTTTCCAGAATACTCAGTCCCGAGGGTGTAATGTCCATCTGCCGGCGCACCTGTCCTTGCCATATATCCACGAAACAGACAGTTTTACAGGAAGAAATCCGCGCCCGCGTGTCATGTTACACCGGAGCTGTAAGTGCTGGCGTTATCTCGTTGATGGACCTTCACAGCAGCGTCAGCCGCCAGCACGCGCGGAGGGCTCCGGAGATGATGGCGCCTCTTCTGTGCTGAATGTCTATCAGCGGGAGCGGCGCCCTCCGGAGCTGAGCACAGCGCGGCCTCGCTCCTCCGCTGATCGCTCTTTACGTTTGTTACATTGTCAATTTACTGCGAGAAAAAAAAAGAAAGAAATGAAACAATGTTTCAATATTTCCCTGTGGTACATTGTGTGCGGAATGTTCTCTGCTCTCGTCACCTCCAAAGAAAATCTATTATTGCCCGACCTCGAGGTACGGCACTAATGTGCTGCGGATTGTAGTGGTATCAGAGGCTCTGGATAGGCAGAAAATCGGGGCTCGGGGGTCACACATTGTTACCCGCTGTACTGGGGCTTCATTCACACCACTGTGATGCCCCTCGCCCCTCGCCCTCCACTGGCTCCAGCTTCCAACACATCCATTCTTATATCACGTCCCTTTGTTCCTAAAAACATGTCAAAAAGGGAGAGAGAATGTAACAAAATACAGACGTCACATCACACAGTACTCACCGCGAGGAGCGCACCCTTCTGTATCACTTTCAAATAAAAATAAGTGCGCCCCGTGTATGAGGGACGTCGATAGGACCCCTGCCCCACTACCCATTTAATAAGAGGAAACAGTCAGCAGGGAATCCGTCAGCAGGGAATCCGTCAGCAGGGAAACCGTCAGCAGGGAAACCGTCAGCAGGGAAACCATCAGCAGGGAATCCGTCAGCAGGGAAACCGTCAGCAGGGAATCTGTCAGCAGGGAAACCGTCAGTAGGGAATCCATCAGCAGGGAAACCATCAGTAGGGAATCCATCAGCAGGGAATCTGTCAGCAGGGAATCCGTCAGCAGGGAATCCGTCAGCAGGGAAACCATCAGCAGGGAATCCGTCAGCAGGGAAACCGTCAGCAGGGAAACCGTCAGCAGGGAATCCATCAGCAGGGAATCTGTCAGCAGGTTTTTGATATTTCGTTATGAAATTTTCTGATGTTTATTGAGAGGAAACGTAGCAATAATTCAGATAACTAGAACCTGTGTAACACCGCTGCGGATTATATATAGTTGCAGAAATTGTAGCTCATTCAGGGACATCTTTTTTGCTGGTCTCTTTTTGCTTTTTTCTTGTCTCTTTTTTTGCTGGTCTCTTTTTTTGCTGGCCTCTTTTTTGCTGGTCTCTTTTTCGCTGGTCTCTTTTTTTGCTGGTTTCTTTTTTGCTGGTTTCTTTTTTGCTGGTCTCTTTTTTGCTGGTCTCTTTTTGCTTGTCTCTTTTTTGCTGGTCTCTTTTTGCTGGTCTCTTTTTTTGCTTGTCTTTTTTTGCTGGTCTCTTTTTTATGCTAGCCTTGTTTTGCTTGTCTCTTTTTTTTGCTGATCTCTTTTTGCTGATCTTTTTTTGCTGGTCTCTTCTTTTGCTGGTTTCTTTTTTGCTGGTCTCTTTTTTGCTGGTCTCTTTTTTGCTGGTCTCTTTTTTTGCTGGTCTCTTTTTTGCTGACCTCTTTTTGCTGGTCTCTTTTTTGCTGGTCTCTTTTTTGCTGGTCTCTTTTATTGCTGGTCTCTTCTTTTGCGTCTCTCTTTTTTGCGCATCTTTTTTTTTGTTTTCTCTTGCCCTCCGATATCGGATCATCTCTTACGATTCTACAGCAGTATCTGCAGCATGGATGGATCCATTTTCCTTGATATCCTTTCGCAATATCTTGGTGGTATATCTCAGCGTACTACTCCTCTAGATGTGAATGTAATACATGAATCTTTAAGGACATGTTACAGCGAGATCCTGAGATGTTTTGATGGGTATCTGCTCTTGAAGTCCCTCTAATGTGAACGCTCTCATGTGGCCTTTTCCGTTTCCTGCAACAAGTGGAGAAACTCCTCATCTTGAAGAAGCTGACGAATCTGAGATCCAGTGGAGATTCCTTGCTTTATCTTTACGTCACTCATCCTTGGACAATTATTAATGAGATACCTGATTCTTTTACATTTTTATCCATTGTCTTTACAAAGTTCTTCATTCGTCCCATCTTGATTTGCAATGGTGGTAACACAATGTTCTGTGGGTCACTAGGGCTGATGCCGGACATTGTTACTCCTTGGCTGAATGTCGGAGCGGCCGGTCTCTTATTGCAGTGCTTTTCTCTTGCACGATTTTCCTGCTCACACAGAAGCAGCAGGACTTTGTGCATCCACCCTGGAGACCAAGAGGGCCACCACCTTTATATCCCCCCCGAGAGACCACAAATGGTCATAGTTCAGGGCCCTCAGCAGATGTTTCATGTTGTCATAATTTTCTTTCACGCGGACGGCAGAACGAGCTGGAATTGAAGTTAGCGCATCGCCATTATGCAGAAGGACGGCTTTTAGGCTTTTTTTGGACGACTCGATGAAGAGCCTCCATTCCTCTAGATGAGGACTTATCTTCAGAATGTCCATCAAACTGTTGATGTTGTTGCCAAGATCACCTTCCATGAAGAAGTGTTGGACGAGATCTTTATCACGGTCCAAAAAAGCCTGATCATCGCTGGTGAGGAGATTCCACTGCTGGAACCGGGAACCTGGGAGCTCAGGATCACTCCGGGGCAGATCCAAATCTGTAACAAGACGGGTCGGGTCACCGTAATATAAGGTTCAGTTCAGTAGAGGCTGCTGACGAAAAGTCCGGGTGGTGAGAGGAAGAAGATTCACGACACCAGGCGTCCTCCTCCTCCTCTTCTCCACGTGACTCGTCTGTCAACGTTTCTGGAGCCTTCGGAGCCGGCGGTTCTTCTGTATGTGGTACTGTGTGGTACTAGGAGTATCGCAGATGGAAGGTTTGGATACTGTAACGTCCACTTCTTCTTCCTTGTAACTTCTTTCCTCATGTGGAGCACCATGCAGAAATTTCTAGTGCGATCGGTTGCATCTCTCCAGGTCATTGGGACTGTGGAATCCATAGATCGCCTCTTCCCCTGCAAACACAGCAGCGCATGTGCGGAGCCAGCTCTGCTCCTCATCTCCTGTTCTGCAGCCAAAGTACATGGGAGTCAAGTTTCACCTTTGTGACGCAAAAGTGACTTCTCCACATATGTATCAAAAACTGTATGCTTTAATAATGCAAGAACAAGGGATATCTGAAAAAGCATAAAGAAACATGTCAATATGCTAAGAAATCCTAAAACTGTATACCTTACACAGAGAGCATGTGTAAAAGTAGATGATGTCACTGTAATTAGGATGATGTCACCAGAGTGGAGTTTTTTGATTGGTCGCCCTAAGATGATAGAATCCTGAAAGCTCAAAAGACTAAATAGAGGATGTAATAGAGGTAATAATAAAGATACAATGTTTCAGCATCAAAGGTGTCATAAGTGACTACAACCTCCTGTGGATCTTGAAAATTAGAGTAAATCTGCAAATTTAAGGATCATATTCATTTTCAGCCACACAAAGTTAGTTAAGTTCAACTGTTTTCGTCTCTGAACCAATTTGTCTGTAGAACTGTGTAATCTGAGAGCAGCATGATGTAAGGGCTGAGACCCTAATTGCAGGGATGTGTCACTTGTTGCTCTGCAGGCTATTTTGATTTCAGTTTTGTCTGCTGCAGATCTAGCAGTGCTCTGAATGCTGAGCCCTGTATAACGCCGCCCATGGCACTCATTAACAGAAAAGAGCTAATCAGTGGTGGGGATTACACAGAGCAGAAGGACTAGGAGACCTCTAGTCCTGTAGTGATGATGATCTCTTTCTGATAAAACCCTGATTTTATTAACCCAGCGGCACAGAGCCCAATAAGTGACATTGCCAGAGTCAGGGTCTCAGCCCCTACATCATGCTGCTGTAGGATACTCTACACTCCACACATATGGCTAATCAAAACAATAAAGCAAAAACAATCACCAGATTTCCACGTTAATTCTTATTCAGTGGCTATTAGTGACTATTTGTGTTTGGATAATGTTTACCAAATGCCGAGGTCTATTCCAGTATTTGGCACGACAGGATAAATGCTCGGGTTCCCCATTGATTTGCATTAGGTTTGTTATTTGTGTCAAATATCAGAATAGAACTTTAGAATTCATTACGAATAATCCGAACACAAATATTTACTATTCGCCCATCACTGGTGAATATGACTGAGGCCACGTTCACATGGTCAGTATTTGTGTTGGTATATGCAACAGATGAGGACTTCTTTGTATGTGTGAAGGAGGACTTTATGCTGATTTAACGGTGAATGGCGATGTTGTGTAAAGTTTCCTTACTCACTGTATTGTAAAAGTCTTGTTTGTTTCTTCCTGGTTTTGCTTTCTCTTTCTGATGAAATGCTGTATGATTGTGCATATCATTACCTCATGTTCCAATGAGTAAAGAGCTTGTTATCCCATGTAATCTGCTCTGTGAACTGTGTACTACACCTGGGAAGCTAGAAGCTGTGCAACAATTTGTTCAGTATTTTATCTCAGTATTTGTAGCCAAAACCAGAAATGGTGCCGTGTTTCTATTATACTTTTCCTCTGATTGTTCCACTCCTGGTTTTGGCTACAAATGATGTAAAAAAAAAAAGTCACCAAATACTGACCATGTAAATGTGGCCTAAGTGTCCAATACCCAGAAAATGACCACAGTGTCAACCAGAATGGATCACCGGGGATCCGCCGTCCGGCAATTAGCGGGGATCGATATTTAGGTCTGGATATGACCGGCTGGGATCACCGGCGATCAGCAGGGGTCGATATTTAGGTCTTGATATTTTCCATTTCTTTTCCCGCTATCTCCCCATATTCCTACACAACCTCTTTTTCTTATGCATCCTCTGATGGATGTGATGCTGCAGCCATTTCATTATGTTTTTCACACTTTTTCCATGTGCCCTTTACTGATCCTCTTTTACCTGTCCAGACTCAGAGGTCTCCAGCTGCAGAATGTCGGGTATTTACAGGCCTCTATTTATTGTTATTTTTGGCCTTTTGATGCCTTCACTGTCCATGATTTTCCCTTAGCGCATTTTTCAGTGACATATCGACACTGACTATTGGTCAACGACTGAACTAAAGCATCAGCTCTGACTATTTATTGTTACATTTCTTTTTAGATTATTTCTCTTATGTCCCTTTGTTATTATTTATTTTACACATTTGTATCTTTTTCATTTTTTATATTTGTATCTTTTCTCTTGTATCAATTATTTTTGCACATTTTACAAACTGAACAATAAATCCATGAAGCGCTGGATGATGATAAATAAAGACAAGGATCAAGGAACGGGTCCGACATTAAGATCCGGGGCACAATATAAAATAAACGTTGTTTAGCTGTAAAAATAAATGACACAGAAAGTAAATGAAACGCAGCGGAGCGCTCGTATAAAACACATTATATAGTGTCTGCCAGCGATGTCCGTATATCAGTGCAATAAACGCAGCGCCGCGGGCTCCGGAGTCACCTGCACAGTCTTATTCTCTGCACATACTTTAATTTTGCATTTCATCTTCGAGATCGGACATTTCTGTGACAACATCAAGGTTATTATATAAACAAAAAATACACAAACCCAACAACATCAAATATTCTAATTTTTGAGGGGTCACACAATATGTGGGGGCTTCTCATCCATGGAGGGGGTCACTCATATGTGGAAGCTTCTCATTCATGGGGGGGTCACTCACAATGTGTGGGGGCTTCTCATCCATGGAGGGGGTCACTCACAATATGTGGAGGCTTCTCATCCTTGGAGGGGCTCACTCACAATCTGTGGGGGCTTCTCATCCATGGAGGGGCTCGCTCACAATATGTGGAGGCTTCTCATCCATGGAGGGGGTCACTCACAATATGTGGAGGCTTCTCATCCATGGAGGGGGTCACTCACAATATGTGGAGGCTTCTCATCCATGGAGGGGCTCGCTCACAATATGTGGGGGCTTCTCATCCATGGAGGGGATCACTCACAATATGCGGGGGCTTCTCATCCATGGAGGGGGTCACTCACAATATGTGGAGGCTACTCATCCATGGAGGGGGTCACTCACAATATGTGGAAGCTTCTCATCCATGGAGGGGCTCGCTCACAATGTGTGGGGGCTTCTCATCCATGGAGGGGGTCACTCACAATATGTGGAGGCTTCTCATCCATGGAGGGGGTCACTCACAATATGTGGAGGCTTCTCATCCATGGAGGGGCTCGCTCACAATATGTGGGGGCTTCTCATCCATGGAGGGGATCACTCACAATATGCGGGGGCTTCTCATCCATGGAGGGGATCACTCACAATATGTGGAGGCTTCTCATCCATGGAGGGGGTCACTCACAATGTGTGGGGGCTTCTCATCCATGGAGGGGCTCGCTCACAATATGTGGAGGCTTCTCATCCATGGAGGGGGTCACTCACAATATGTGGAGGCTTCTCATCCATGGAGGGGCTCGCTCACAATATGTGGGGGCTTCTCATCCATGGAGGGGATCACTCACAATATGCGGGGGCTTCTCATCCATGGAGGGGATCACTCACAATATGCGGGGGCTTCTCATCCATGGAGGGGGTCACTCACAATATGTGGAGGCTACTCATCCATGGAGGGGGTCACTCACAATGTGTGGGGGCTTCTCATCCATGGAGGGGCTCGCTCACAATGTGTGGGGGCTTCTCATCCATGGAGGGGGTCACTCACAATGTGTGGGGGCTTCTCATCCATGGAGGGGGTCACTCACAATATGTGGAGGCTTCTCATCCTTGGAGGGGCTCACTCACAATCTGTGGGGGCTTCTCATCCATGGAGGGGCTTGCTCACAATATGTGGAGGCTTCTCATCCATGGAGGGGGTCACTCACAATATGTGGAGGCTTCTCATCCATGGAGGGGGTCACTCACAATACGTGGAGGCTTCTCATCCATGGAGGGGCTCGCTCACAATATGTGGGGGCTTCTCATCCATGGAGGGGATCACTCACAATATGCGGGGGCTTCTCATCCATGGAGGGGGTCACTCACAATATGTGGAGGCTACTCATCCATGGAGGGGGTCACTCACAATATGTGGAAGCTTCTCATCCATGGAGGGGGTCACTCACAATACGTGGAGGCTTCTCATCCATGGAGGGGGTCACTCACAATATGTGGAAGCTTCTCATCCATGGAGGGGGTCACTCACAATGTGTGGAGGCTTCTCATCCTTGGAGGGGGTTACTCACAATGTGTGGGGGCTTCTCATCCATGGAGGGGCTCGCTCACAATGTGTGGGGGCTCCTCATCCATGGAGGGGGTCACTCACAATGTGTGGGGGCTTCTCATCCATGGCGGGGGTCACTCACAATGTGTGGGGGCTTCTCATCCATGGCAAGGGTCACTCACAATGTGTGGGGGCTTCTCATCCATGGCGGGGGTCACTCACAATGTGTGGGGGCTTCTCATCCGTGGAGGGGGTCACTCACAATATGGGGGGCTTCTCATCCATGGAGGGGGTCACTCACAATATGTGGGGGCTTCTCATCCATGGCGGGGGACACTCACAATATGTGGGGGCTTCTCATCCATGGAGGGGTCACTCACAATTTGTGGGGGCTTCTCATCGATGGAGGGGGTCAGTCACAATATGGGGGGGCTTCTCAACGATGGAGGGGGTCACTCACAATATGTGGGGGCTTCTCATCCATGGCGGGGGTCACTCACAATATGTGGAAACTTCTCATCCATGGAGGGGACCACTCACAATTTGTGGGGGCTTCTCATCCGTGGAGGGGGTTACTCACAATATGTGGGGACTTCTCATCCATGGAGTGGGGTCTCTCACAATATGTGGGGGCTTCTCATCCATGGAGGGGGTCACTCACAATGTGTGGGGGTTTCTCATCCATGATGGGGGTCACTCACAATGTGTGGGGGCTTCTCATCTATGGAGGGGGTCATTCACAATGTGTGGGGGCTTCTCATCCATGGAGGGGGTCACTCACAATGTGTGGAGGCTTCTCATCCATGGAGGGGGTCACTCACAATGTGTGGGGACTTCTCATCCATGGAGGAACTCACTCACAATGTGTGGGGGCTTCTCATCGATGGAGGGGGTCACTCACAATATGGGGGGCTTCTCATCGATGGAGGGGGTCACTCAGAATATGTGGGGGCTTCTCATCCATGGCGGGGGTCACTCACAATATGTGGGGGCTTCTCATCCATGGAGGGGGTCACTCACAATGTGTGGGGGCTTCTCATCCATGGAGGGGGTCACTCACAATATGTGGAAGCTTCTCATTCATGGAGGGGGTCACTCACAATATGTGGGGGCTTCTCATCCATGGAGGGGGTCACTCACAATATGTGGAAACTTCTCATCCATGGAGGGGACCACTCACAATATGTGGGGGCTTCTCATCCATGGAGGGGGTCACTTACTATTCTACCTAAGATCACGGCCACGAATAAAGAATTGAATTTAAACCTCCTCCAAGCACAACTGCTCCCATCATCCAGGACGATGTGGGGATGACACTTTTCCCCCCATGATGGAGACCGGGTCACAAGGCAAAAGTGAGAAGTTTGTGGCTCATTGAACAATATATTGACATTTTGTTTGCCGGAGTCTCCCCAGATCTCAGTCCTATTGAGAACCTGCTGTTGATCTTAAACAAGTGACAAAACCCAGAATTTCTGAAACCTCTGAGACTTGGTGAGACCAGAACGGGTCGTCTGTCCGGATCAGAAGCCGATATCCGGCCGCCGGGGGAAGGGCAAAATCTGGAGAAACCCGGTCAGCGCTGGGAATATTCACTCTGTAGAGAAACTTCATGGATTTGTCAATAAAATGTAACAATTTATGGAATGTTTAGAATTGTTTGCAGCGCTGCAAAGCTACAGTACTAACCACTGGGCTGCACCAGTATGAATCCAGCGGTCACAGGTGACAGCCTTTCTATTTGGAATCATTCATTCTGTCTGGCCCAGACCATCCTGACGACTTCTACCAGCCAGGACTTGTCTGCAGTTTGCAGCACACACATTTCTTGCACCAGCCCCAATTATTCCCAACTAGTGATGAGCGAGTACTAAAAAGCTCGGGTGCTCGAAGCTCGGGCCGAGCCTCCCAAGATACTCGTGTACTCGGCCCGAGCACCGAGCCCAATGTTATCCTATGGGAGACCCGAGTATTTTTGTGAAATGACCCCCCGGCAGCATGGAGAAACCCTAAAAATGTCACAAAAGTCTCAGAAGAGTGCTCAAATGACATGGCAACAGCATGGGGAAGACCCCTTGAAGCATTTATCACTGAAAAGTCACAGCTGTGAACAATTTTGTCCGCGTTTTACGCCATTTTTACGGACTCACCAGAAAACCTTCCAAAATGACCCCAAAATGATTTTTCATGGCGGAAATGTTAAGGGCACATACCCAATAGTGAGATAGAGCTGGTGTATGTTACTTTTTGAGATTAATACTTGAAAGATTTTACGTGAAAACATTGTGTGGCACTCCGATGTCCCTGAGAAGAGACGTACATGAAGGCCTCTTGAGTCTAATGTGCCCATTTTGAGGAAGTGAGTCTTTGTAGTATTTTCCTTTGCCAGGGCAGTCCAAAATTGTGAGGTTCACCAATGCCCCTGCATACAGACGTGCATGATGGCCTGTAAACCTGAAGTGCCCATTGTAAGGAAGTGGGTCTATTGTAGTATAGCCCTTAGGCAGGGCAGCCAAAAATTGGGAGGCTCCACGTTGTCCCTGGATAGAGACGTGCATGAGGGCCTCAAAACATTAAGTGTCCATTGTCAGGAAGTGGGTGTATTATAGTATAGCCCTTAGGCAGGGCAGCCAAAAATTGGGAGGCTCCACGTTGTCCCTGGATAGAGACGTGCATGAGGGCCTCAAAACATTAAGTGTCCATTGTCAGGAAGTGGGTCTATTGTAGTATAGCCCTTAGGCAGGGCAGCCAAAAATTGGGAGGCTCCACGTTGTCCCTGGATAGAGACGTGCATGAGGGCCTGTAAACCTGAAGTGCCTATTGTAAGGAAGTGGGCCTATTGTAGTATAGCCCTTTGGCAGGGCAGCCAAAAATTGGGAGGCTCCACGTTGTCCCTGGATAGAGACCTGTTAGGTTCTTAGTGCCTCCGTGCTTGCATTTAAAAACCGCACGTGTGTGCCTGTTGGTGGCAGCTTTCCGCTGCATTTGTGTGAGTTTTGCAAAAACTTGGATATAACGCACAAGTCTAGTGAATACACATCAGCACAGCATTGCAAAATGCGCAAGGGCGTTGGCAAGGAACAAGGAAGTGGACGTGATGGTGGTGCAGGCAGAGACCGAGGTTGTGTGCAAGCTCTAATTTCGCCACAACAAAGGGCCACATCTAGTCGCTCGCACGTCCTGTCCCAAATTCTTGGGGACCGCAGCAGTACACCGCTCTTGAACCAAGACCAGTGTCAACAGGTTGTTAGTTGGATAGCAGATAATGCTTCCAGTCAGATTGGCACCACCACAAACACTCTGTCTTCCACACGGTCAAGTGTCAGTAGCCGTGATACTGCACCGCACATTTCAGAACCTGATCCTCCTTCCTACCACCAGGCCGAGTACACGTCCACGGACATTACTGATCCCACACTTGGACACTCGGAATAGCTGTTCGTTCACGTTTCCATTCACAAATTCTGGCCTCTCGCCAGCTCCTGTTGAAGTGGGCCATGACGAGATTGTATGTACAGATGCCCAAATATTTGAGCAGCCACGTTCTCACGAAGTTGGCAACGTGTCTCAACAAGGGGTGGACGATGATGAGACACAATTGTCAGGAAGTCAGGAGGAGGAGCAGGGTGCGGAAGAGGAAGACGACGTGGTGGATGATCCAGTAACTGACCCAACCTGGCAGGAGGATATGCAGAGCGAGGACAGCAGTGCACAGGGGGAGGGAGGCGTAGCATCCCAACAGGCAGTAAGAAGCAGAGTGGTGGCCACAGGCAGACGTCAGGCAACTGTTCCCCGGAACAACACGACACAAGGTGCCTGTACAAATGTTAGGTCTTCCCGAGTCTGGCTGTAATACTATTGTATGTATTGAGGATTTCGATTGCGTTAGGGCAATGACAACCAGAGACGAGTTCTTGGTGCAAGACGTTTATAATATGCAACCAGCAAATATGTACATAAACGGAACAAAAACACAGTAGAACATAAATACAGGAAATACCTTCCAGGGACGGAGCGAAAGGGAATTCCCGGGACCGCGCACCGGACTCCCCCAGGGAGACCACCAAGAGCGAACCCCTATACAGGGACTGTCTGGCAATCACCCCAGAAGCCCTAAATGCGCAGCAGCCGGGACACAAAAGGGCAATAGGTAAGTCCAAAAATGTCCGTACGTGATGTGAGTCCAGAGTGGTATTAAACGGAAGGAACCGGGCAGAAGTGCCGACCAAAGACGGCAAACGGAGTCCGGGCACAGCTAGATGATACCAGATGAAGTCCAGAGTCGGTGTCGGTTGTTTTCCAAGAGGATCCGAATAACAATCAGGAACCAAAAGCAGCAGGGCAGGAGCACACAGGAAGCAGTATACTCAGGCACTGGACTAAGCTTTAGGGGCGGCTTTTAAACAGATGGACAGGAAGTAGGGCAACAGAACAGAAAACTCCATGTTAACAAAGGGCAAGCTCTTTCAAAAGAAAACTGGAAAACCCGGAACTCTGACACTGGCAGTTTTTTAAGTTGGCTCCAGATGATTCTAAAAAGGCCATTTGCAACACCTGCCATGCCAGCATCAGCAGGGGTACCAAAACTAGCAGCCTGACCACCAGCAGCATGATCAGGCACATGTCAGCCAAGCACCCGACTTTGTGGGAAGTACAACAGAGTCGAGGAGCAGTGATTGCTGATGTCACTGCTACGTGTTCGCTGGTTGTGCATGCGAGCCAATCCCCTGTCCATGCTGCCTGCGAACAAGCCTCCTCCACTCCTGCACCTGCAGTTGCCTACGCAGAAAGAACACCATCATCAAGCACGTCCTTGTCCCAGCGCAGCGTTCAGTTATCCATTCAGCAAACCTTTGAACGCAGGCGCAAATACACTGCCAACACCCCACATGCCACAGTTCTAAATGCTAACATTTCGCGACTGCTTGCGCTGGAAATGTTGCCTTTTAGGCTGGTGGAGACAGAAGCATTCCGCGACCTGATGGTGGCAGCTGTCCCACGTTACTCGGTCCACAGCCGCCACTATTTCTCCCGGTGTGCCGTCCCCGCATTGCATAACGACGTGTCACAAAACATCACACGTGCCCTGAACAACGCTGTTTCAGCCAAAGTCCACCTAACCACAGACACGTGGACAAGTGCTTGTGGGCAAGGCCGCTACATCTCGTTGACGTCACACTGGGTTAATATTGTGGAAGCTGGGACCCAGTCTGAGCGAGGGACGGAACACGTCCTTCACACACCAAGTTTTGCAGGCCCTACCTCAGTCAGGGTTTCACCCACACTCTACAGCTCCGGAATGTCATGCTCCTCAGCCTCCTCCTCCTCCTGCGCATCCTGATCCACTTTACCCTCCACACCAGTCCCAAGCTGGAAGTGTCGCGGGCGGAGGAGGGGACGGTGCGCTCTCCCACTGCTCGGGTCCGGCTGACGCTGCTCTACGGCTGCTGCTGCTCGTTGGCTCGAGCGATGGCCGGATCCCGGGGACTCGAGCGGCGCTACTCGCCCGTGAGTGAAAAGGGGTGGTTTGGGTTTTGGGGATATTGTCCGTGACGCCACCCACGGTTGTGGTGATTGTGTGGACACCACCGCTGCTCTGGACGGGGATCCCGGGAGCCTGTGACAGGGAGCAGCTTTGTTGTTATTTCTCCCCTCCGTGGGTAGGGGGGTTGGTTGTCCCGGGGCCTGGTGATGGGGTAGAGATGGATGACAGGCGGGTTGCGGGGCCTGATGAGGTGCAGGGTCGCAGGGGCAGCGCTGTGCCGCACGGCACGGAGGTACTCACTCAGCCCAATGATGATGACACAGTTCACGGTAAAACAAGTGGCTGGATGGACGGGTCACTCGGACGGCTGCGGTTGTTCCTCCCTGCAGGTTAGTGATGACTGTCTCTCCCTGCACCTAAGTTAAGTGTTGGTAGTGATGGTTTCCCAACGGTAACCCGCTCCCCGACCTGGATATGGGCCGGAGGAGCCCCTTTTGCCCACAGGCGCTGGCCCTGGGAGACGGTTGCCCTTGGCGGTGGCGGTGTCTCCCCTTCACGGTTGGACGGTTGCCTTCTATCTGGACTTGGCTGTTTGGAAACCCTGAGGTCCCCTTCACTAACGGATTTGGCAAATTCACGGCGACACCAAGCCTTGCCGGGATCCGAAAGTCCTCTGCCAATGGTGCTGGCTTCTCTTTGTATACCGGTCCGGTACGGCCGGGTCACCACCTGTCCACGGTCCTTACGGCAGACTCCAATCGGCCTCCACTGCAGACGGTCACCACATCCTGCCAACCTTGCTGTCCTGTCCGGGCCACACACCCGGACCAACTTCAGGCTCTTTGCTGTCACTTTTCTCCTCTCTACTACTTTCCTCCTTCCACTTCCTTAGCTTAACTCTCACTGCCTGTGTTTTCCCTCCTCCTCGGTGGGTGGAGACCAACCGCCTGGCTCCACACCCTGGTGTGGACAACAGCCCCTGGGGAAGGCAACAAGGATTTTGTGTTTTGACTATGATATGCCTGCAGGGAGTGTGGGGTGTTTAAGTGTTGTGCTCTGTGGCCCCTGGCTTGTCCAGGGCGACACAGAAGCACTGCAGCACTGCCTCGGCGAAGCGGCAACAGGCTGTGCTGAAGCTAATCTGCATAGGTGACAAACCCCACAATGCAGAAGAGGTGTGGACAGCTCTGAAACAGCAGGCAGATCACTGGCTCACACCTCTGAACCTAAAGCCAGGAAAGGTCGTGTGTGACAATGGCCGGAACCTGGTGGCGGCTTTGAGGCGAGGCCAGCTGACACATGTTCCATGCGTGGCCCATGTGCTCAACCTCGTGGTTCAGCGGTTTCTAAAGTCATACTCAGAGCTGTCTGATCTGCTGGTAAAAGTTCGCCGCCTGTCTGCACATTTTCGAAAGTCACCTACTGCTTCAGCCGGCCTTGCCGGCTTAAGACGCCGTTTGCATCTTCCGGCACACAGACTGGTGTGTGATGTCCCCACGCGTTGGAATTCAACTCTGCACATGTTGGTCAGGATATGTGAGCAGAAGAGGGCAGTTGTTGAGTACCTGCATCACCTAAGCCGTCGGGAAATGGGTCAAACTCCACACATAACACCTGAGGAGTGGAGATGGATGTCCGACCTATGTACCATCCTCCAAAACTTTGAGGACTCCACCAAGATGGTGAGTGGTGATGACGCCATTATTAGCGTCACCATACCGCTTCTCTGCCTTCTAAAACGGTCTCTGCTGAAAAACAAACATGATGCATTGCAGGCGGAGCGCGATGAGTTGCAGCAAGAAACAGTAGTGGGTGTGGGTGATAACACACAGCCCAGCCTCGTCTCATCACAACGTGCAGTGGAGGACTATGACGAGGAGGAGGATGAAGACATGGAGCAACTCTCCGGCCAAATTGAGGATATGACATGCACACCAGTCATATCCTCGGTTCAGCGTGGCTGGCCAGAGGACAGGGTAGATGAGGAGGAGGAGGAGGAGGAGGAGGAGGAGGAGGACAGCATGTTCAGTCAACGTGTTGGTCAGGCTACTGAAGTCCTGGCTGTTAAGAGTCTGGCGCACATGGCTGACTTTATGGTAAGCTGCCTGTCTCGTGACCCTCGCGTTAAGAACATCTTGGCCGACAATCATTACTGGTTGGTAACACTGTTAGACCCACGCTACAAGGAGAACTTTTTGTCTCTTATTCCCGTGGAGGAGAGGTCAACCAAAATGCAGCAGTTCCGGAAGGCCATAGTCACAGAAGTAGGCAAAGCATTCCCCTCACAAAACGCTAGCGGAATAGGTCAGGAATCAGTGGACAACCGAGGCGTACAGCCGAGAGAGGCACAAGTCCAATCCGCCAGAGGTAGGGGAACAGTCTTTAAGATGTGGGACAGTTTTCTCAGCCCCTCACGTACCACAGCCCCTGAGGTGCGGGGTAGTGCCACAAGAAATCCTAAGTTTGCCCAGATGCTGAAGGAGTACCTTGCAGATCGAACAACTGTACTCCGACATTCCTCTGTGCCTTACAATTATTGGGTATCCAAGCTGGACACGTGGCATGAATTGGCTCTCTACGCCTTGGAAGTCCTGGCCTGCCGTGCTGCTAGCGTTTTGTCAGAGCGTGTTTTTAGTGCCGCAGGTGGAATCATTACAGATAAACGCACCCGCCTGTCAACTGAAAATGCTGACAGGCTGACTCTGATCAAGATGAACAAGGGTTGGATTGGGCCAGACTTCACCACACCACCAGCAAATGAGAGCGGAATTTAAAGTTTGCCATGTACCTCCACTCACCCATGGGTACACACTTCTGGACTTTGGATAATCGCTGGACTGCTCCTCCTTCTCCTCATGCGCCACCATGATGATGACCGTTACAAATTGCAATACTTAGGCCTTTGTTTCAGGTATACCCCCAGTGGTAAATTTTTTCGCCCATTCTTTGCAGAATGGACATTACAACGACAGGAGACCCGCTCCTTTGCAATGGGAACAATGTTTTGAGGCCCTCATGCACGTCTCTACCCAGGGACAACGTGGAGCCTCCCAATTTTTGGCTGCCCTGCCTAAGGGCTATACTATAATACACCCACTTCCTTAAAATGGACACTTAATGTTTTGAGGCCCTCATGCACGTCTCTACCCAGGGACAACGTGGAGCCTCCCAATTTTTGGCTGCCCTGCCTAAGGGCTATACTATAATACACCCACTTCCTTAAAATGGACACTTAATGTTTTGAGGCCCTCATGCACGTCTCTACCCAGGGACAACGTGGAGCCTCCCAATTTTTGGCTGCCCTGCCTAAGGGCTATACTATAATACACCCACTTCGTTAAAATGGACACTTAATGTTTTGAGGCCATCATGCACGTCTCTATCCAGGGACAACGTGGAGCCTCCCAATTTTTGGCTGCCCTGCCTAAGGGCTATACTATAATACACCCACTTCCTTAAAATGGACACTTAATGTTTTGAGGCCCTCATGCACGTCTCTACCCAGGGACAATGTGGAGCCTCCCAATTTTTGGCTGCCCTGGCAAAGGGCTATACTGAAATAGACCCACTTCCTTACAATGGGCACTTCTGGTTTACAGGCCATCATGCACGTCTCTATCCAGGGACAATGTGGAGCCTCCCAATTTTTGGCTGCCCTGGCAAAGGGCTATACTGAAATAGACCCACTTCCTTACAATGGGCACTTCAGGTTTACAGGCCATCATGCACGTCTCTATCCAGGGACAATGTGGAGCCTCCCAATTTTTGGCTGCCCTGGCAAAGGGCTATACTGAAATAGACCCACTTCCTTACAATGGGCACTTCAGGTTTACAGGCCATCATGCACGTCTCTATCCAGGGACAATGTGGAGCCTCCCAATTTTTGGCTGCCCTGCCTAAGGGCTATACTACAATAGACCCACTTCCTTACAATGGGCACTTCAGGTTTACAGGCCCTCATGCACGTCTCTATGCAGGGGCATTGGTGAACCTCACAATTTTGGACTGCCCTGGCAAAGGAAAATACTACAAAGACTCACTTCCTCAAAATGGGCACATTAGACTCAAGAAGCCTTCATGTACGTCTCTTCTCAGGGACATCGGAGTGCCACACAATGTTTTCACGTAAAATCTTTCATGTATTAATCTCAAAAAGTAACATACACCAGCTCTATCTCACTATTGGGTATGTGCCCTTAACATTTCTGCCATGAAAAATCATTTTGGGGTCATTTTGGAAGGTTTTCTGGTGAGTCCGTAAAAATGGCGTGAAACGCGGACAAAATTGTTCACAGCTGTGACTTTTGAGTGATAAATGCTTCAAGGGGTCTTCCCCATGCTGTTGCCATGTCATTTGAGCACTCTTCTGAGACTTTTGTGACATTTTTAGGGTTTCTCCATGCTGCCGGGGGGTCATTTCACAAAAATACTCGGGTCTCCCATAGGATAACATTGGGCTCGTTGCTCGGGCCGAGTACACGAGTATCTTGGGAGGCTCGGCCCGAGCTTCGAGCACCCGAGCTTTTTAGTACTCGCTCATCACTAATATTGACTATTGATGGCCAGTATTGTGCCCCAGAGGGTAATAGTGCACTAGGGGACACGGACAGAAGAGGATTAGTATATGGGCCCTACCCTCCGATAGCTTCTCATAAGAGGTGGTATGTGGCCCCCTGACCTTCTGGGCCCCTGGTGCACAGTAAGTGTCCCATACAGTAGTATTAAGATTCTTAGTAAAATGTGCCCCCAAAGAATTAGACTGCCCCAAAACCCACAAAAAGTGACACTGCCGAGTGCCTAATAGTAATAACAGTGTACAAGTGTGGAGTATAGAGACGTCATCTCACCGCCGGTATCGGGTGCTGATGCCCTGGGAGCGGCCCAGCTGGTACAGTGGGAGTGGCATTCGCCACTTTGATGGGTCTGGAAGTGGCAATGTTGCGCCCCACGGGGCAGGTGTTTTAACCTACTCGTTGCCGGGCCGGGGTTGCAGATCCTCTGCGTTGTCACGAGGTGGCCTGGCCCGATTCTGTTGCCTAGAGGCGTACAGGAAGGAGGATTGGAGGGTGGCAGGGAGGATGGAGGTAGTAGTCGAAGGTTAGGAAAGTCTATTAGGATCGTGACGGGATTACCCCGGGGAGGATGATGGAGGAAGGGGGTGGTGCTAGTCGCAGTTAGCGCTGCAGCCGGTAAAGGAGCGGTTCCGAGTCTTTTTACTGACAAGTAGTTCAGGCGCTGCTCCAGAATACCGATCTCTGCCACGATGGGCTCCAGCCGATCCCGGATAGTCGTCAGTCACCGCCGGTGCCCGTGAAAGTGTTTCAGTGAAGTGTCCCTTGGTTGCTATCCAGAACCCGGGCCGAGCCTCCTGCTCCAACTCACGGGCCCACAAAGAAAGAAGAACACTAACTCCTGTTGTCAGTGCTAGATGTTATCCCATAGGTAAGGATGGTTGACCTCGGGGAGATCAACATCCAACACTGCGGAGACGCCATCACATGTTTCTCAACGCTGGCAGGAAACTAGCCAGGTCTTTCACCGGGAAGGAACAACCACGGGAAAGGCAGTCTCCAGTCAAGGAAACCGCCTATACCAAAATATGGTATCCATCCACAGACAGCTGTTTTGGGGTATTTGCCCCTCATCAGTGGGGAGTAGGAAACTGGCTAGTGGGAGCATTGTATAGTAGAAGACTAGATAGGGGCATGATAGACTGATGAGGGGCAAATACCCCGAAACAGCTGTCTGTGGATGGATACCATATTTTGGTATAGGCGGTTTCCTTGACTGGAGACTGCCTTTCCCGTGGTTGTTCCTTCCCGGTGAAAGACCTGGCTAGTTTCCTGGCAGCGTTGAGAAACATGTGATGGTGTCTCCGCAGGCTTTCTTGTTTTGCATATTTCCCAGGGGGCATTGCTCTAGTGTCACTGCGTTGAGAAACACATGATGGTGTCTCCGCGGTGTTGGATGTAGATCTCCCCAAGGTCAACCATCCTTACCTATGTAGTCTTCTACTAGGCATTGCTCCCACTAGCCAGTTTCCTACTCCACACTGATGAGGGGCAAATACCCCGAAACAGCTGTCTGTGGATGGATACCATGTTTGGCATAGGTGGTCTCCTTGACTGGAGACTGCCCTTCCCATGGTTGTTCCTTCCCGGTGAAAGACCTGGCTAGATGTTATCCCAAGCTGTGCCCAAGAAGGTTCACCTGTGAGTGTGATTGTTGCGCCTGCTTCTACCCCACGTGGCGCCCACCCCCAGTGGTTGTCCTTGTGACTGGGGAAGTCCCCGTGATGGCTGACTCCCCGTCTGCCCTAGTCCAACCCCCTGTAAGCACCTGCTGTTGTTTGTGTTTTGTGAAGGCACCGGCAGGTTAACCCCCTCCTGACCCGGTATAGATATTACCCCTGAAAAGTGGTGTAATACCCTGTGGCGCTTGAAGCCCAAGGGTGCCACACCTACAGCCAAAAAGCCTGTTCATTGGCTCCAACCTCTCAACAAGCTTTATTTGGCTGACGAACGTGAACAGTAGCACGGACATCCGGTTGGAAGTCTGTGTTCGAGCCTGAGACCCTGACACCCGGTGGTCAGCACCAACTGCAAGCTTTACAGTTCGGGTTCACTCATCCCTTTTTATATATTTGATTTATTTTCTTACATAGAGAATACAATGTGTCGCAGCCTCTGGTTTTCTGTAGGATTGAGATGAGTTTATATCTTTGCAGGAGTAGGAAAGTTTCCTTCTCATCGAGTAATGTAAGGGGTAGTCGGACCCCTGGTAGTGAAGGAGCGGTTTTTCCCCCCTGAAAACGCCACAGTAGTATGGTGGCAAATTGTAAATGTTGATGGTAAAATGTTACCTGTCATAAACTGTTTCCCCACTAGGTGCCAGTATAGAGCAGTGGTTCCCCTGGTAACAGTGGCAGGGAAGGAAGGGGCAGGGCAGCCTAGGTGGGGAAGGAAGGGTTCTGAATGCAGAGTCCAGTGTGCAGTGAGATGTGAGAGGCGAGCAAGCTCGGTCTGAGGTGACGGGGCAGAGTGTGGGAGTGAGACAAGGCAGTCAGCCTGAGTGAGTACTCTTGGCTAGAAAGCAGAGGAAACCCATGAGAAACGGTGGAAGAGTTGGGACTAGTCCGGAGCCGGTGGTGTGTACTAGAGTGGAGTGCAGCTATCAGGGGGATAACAAGTGGCCCCTGCAGGCGAAGGTTAGTGCCCTGACAAAGAAGTGGAGAGGTGAGAACTTATCCAGAGCCGGTAGTGTGTGCTGGATCTGCCCTACAGTAAATCCGGGTTAGAGCGCAGCTACTAGGGGGTTAACGTATGTCCCCTGCAGGCAAAGGAAAGTGCCCGTAGAGAAAAGGAAACCGTTTTTGTAGAAAAGGACCTGTAACTTGTAACGTACTAAAGTAAACCTGCTGCAAACAAAAAGATGGAAGCTTTGTTTAATAAATCGGTGTTTGGTTTATCCGCTGCCTGCAATTGTCTCTTTCCTGAAAGTGAAAAAGCATACCTCCCAACCGTCCCGGATACAGCGGGACAGTCCCTCTTCTGAGCCTTTGATCCCGGGTCCCGCCCGTGAGGCTGTTTGTCCCGGCTCCACCCACCCACTGTAGCCCCGCCTCGCTGTTTCTCCCTTCTACTATTCATTACAGAGCCGAGCGCGCACCTACTCCTGTGACTGCTGCTGAGGTATGAATCACCCCCTGCAGCAGAGCGACCCCCCTGCAGCAGAGCGACCCCCCTGCAGCAGAGCGACCCTCCCTGCAGCAGAGCCCCCCCCCCTGCACCAGAGCCGGCCCCCCCAGTCCCGGAGCCTGCGTTTGTCTGCAGCTGTTCTCTGACTCCCCGTGTGCGGCTTCTCACTGCTGCAGACACGCGGGGAGTCAGGAAGCTGAGGAGACCGTGCAATCAGCACTCCTCTCTCCTGCAGATAGCACTGGCCAGTAATGACCTATGCAGAGTGGCATCTGCAGACTTCTATTAGCTTACCGATCAGTGGTCTCCTGCCTGTGGAGCTGCTGGGTCCTAGCTTCCCAACAGCTTCAGCTCTGCTTTATCCTGGCTGCCCTACCAGTTAAAGGGAACATGTCAGCAGAAATTTCACAATAAAAATAAAAGATTCCCCTCTGCAGCTCCTGGGCTGCTTCTAGAAAGGTTCCTGTTGTTATTGTGCCCCCTTTGAGACCTACAAAAATACTTTATGAAGTCTTACCTTTTTGTATGCAAATGTGTTTTTATGGTCACGGGGGCGGGCTGTCTGGCGTCCGTTATTCCCCCTCCTGCCACTTTACGCAGTCCCCCATTGCTCATTTACATACACAAGGACGCCTTCCTCATGTAACTGTCCTCCCGAAGTTTTGCGCATGTGAACGCTTTTTCAGGTGATTGCGCAGGCACGAGATTATGGGCGGCGCTGTGATTGTCATCAGCAGCGTTAACCAAGTACCCGCCCATAATCTCGTGCCCGCCCTTTTCCCTCTGACTCCACCGTTATGCGCAAGTGCTGGCCATATGAACCATGTTACCTATTACTGCTTGCACGAGATTATGGGCGGGTACTTGGATGACTTTGCTGATGACAATCACAGCGCCGCCCATAATCTCGCGCCCACGGTAATAGGTAACGTGGTTCATATGGCCAGTGCTTGCGCATAACGGTGGAGGCAGAGTGAGAAGCGTGGGTACAAGATTATGGGCAGGTACTTGGATGACGCTGCTGATGACAATCACAGCGCCGCCCATAATCTCGCGCCCATGGTAATAGGTAACGTGGTTCATATGGCCAGTGCTTGCGCATAACGGTGGAGGCAGAGTGAGAAGCACGGGCACGAGATTATGGGCGGGTACTTGGATGACGCTGCTGATGACAATCACAGCGCCGCCCATAATCTCGCGCCCACGGTAATAGGTAACATGGTTCATATGGCCAGTGCTTGCGCATAACGGTGGAGGCAGAGTGAGAAGCGTGGGCACGAGATTATGGGCGGGTACTTGGATGACGCTGCTGATGACAATCACTGCGCCGCCCATAATCTCGCGCCTGCGGTAATAGGTAACGTGGTTCATATGGACAGTGCTTGCGCATAACGGTGGAGGCAGAGTGAGAAGCGCAGGCATGAGATTATGGGCGGGTACTTGGATGACGCTGCTGATGACAATCACAGCGCCGCCCATAATCTCGCGCCCACGGTAATAGGTAACATGGTTCATATGGACAGTGCTTGCGCATAACGGTGGAGGCAGAGTGAGAAGCGTGGGCACGAGATTATGGGCAGGTACTTGGATGACGCTGCTGATGACAATCACAGCGCCGCCCATAATCTCGCGCCCATGGTAATAGGTAACGTGGTTCATATGGCCAGTGCTTGCGCATAACGGTGGAGGCAGAGTGAGAAGCGCGGGCACGAGATTATGGGCGGGTACTTGGATGACGCTGCTGATGACAATCACAGCGCCGCCCATAATCTCGCGCCCATGGTAATAGGTAACGTGGTTCATATGGCCAGTGCTTGCGCATAACGGTGGAGGCAGAGTGAGAAGCGCGGGCACGAGATTATGGGCGGGTACTTGGATGACGCTGCTGATGACAATCACAGCGCCGCCCATAATCTCGCGCCTGCGCAATCACCTCAAAAGCGTTCACACTTTGCACAGTGCTCACTCCCGCGAGAGTGGCACTGGGCATGCACAAAACTTCAGGAGGACAGTTACATGAGGAAGGCGTCCTCATGTATGGAAATGAGCAATGGGGGACGGCGTACAACGGCAGGAGGGGGAATAACGGACGCCAGGCAGCCCGCCCCCGTGACCATAAAAACAGATTTGCATACAAAAAGGTAAGACTTCATAAAGTATTATTTTAGGTCTCAAAGGGGGCACAATAGCAACAGGAACCTTTCCAGAATGCAGCCCAGGAGCTGCAGAGGGGAATCTTTTATTTTTTTTGCTAAATTTCTGGTGACAGTTTCCCTTTAAAGGGAACCTATCAGGTGCAATCTGCACTCAGAGCCAGGAGCAGTCCTGGGTGTATATTGCTAATCCCTGCCTAACCGTCCCTGTATACACCAGCATAGATAAAGGCATCTATAGAAAAAGTATTTTTAAAGAGCTTATATCTTATGCTAATTAGCGCGGGGACTAGTCCCAAGGGCGTTACTTCACTTGGCTAGTCGGCTCATATAGCGTGTTAGTACTCACACAGGGGCGTAATAACATGCTAACATGCTATGCGAGCCGACTAGCCAAGTGAAGTAACGCCCTTGTGACTAGTCCCCGCGCTCATTAGCATAAGATATAAGATCTTTAAAAATATTTGTTCTTGATCTCTTTATCTATGCTAGTGTATACAGGGACGGTTAGGCAGGGATTAGCAATATACACCCAGAACTGCTCCTGGCTCTGAGTGCATATTGCACCTGACAGGTTCACTTTAAAGGGAACCTGTCACCAGATTTGGGGCCTATAAGCTGCGGCCACCACCAGTGGGATCTTATATACACATTCTAACATGCTGCATACCTCCCAACCGTCCCGGATACAGCGGGACTTTCACGCTTTACGTTGTTTGTCCCGTTGCCACGGGCGGGACGGCCGGCTCCCGGGCTCCGCCCACCCACTCTCTCTCCGCCTCCCTGCTTTTCCCTCCTACCATCCTAGTAGACGTGGCATAGAGAGGAGCGCTGCCTGTGCTGCTGCTGGTACAGTAAACTAATCTCCCCAGCGCTGATTTCCCTCCCTCCCCCCTCACCCCCTGCCGCCTGTCTGTGCGGGCGCCCCCCTGCCGCCTGTCTGTGCGGGCGCCCCCCTGCCGCCTGTCTGTGCGGGCGCCCCCCTGCCGCCTGTCTGTGCGGGCGCCCCCCTGCCGCCTGTCTGTGCGGGCGCCCCCCTGCCGCCTGTCTGTGCGGGCACCCCCCTGCCGCCTGTCTGTGCGGGCGCCCCCCTGCCGCCTGTCTGTGCGGGCGCCCCCCTGCCGCCTGTCTGTGCGGGCGCCCCCCTGCCGCCTGTCTGTGCGGGCGCCCCCCTGCCGCCTGTCTGTGCGGGCGCCCCCCTGCCGCCTGTCTGTGCGGGCGCCCCCCTGCCGCCTGTCTGTGCGGGCGCCCCCCGCCGCCTGTCTGTGCGGGCGGCCCGCCGCCTCATTGTGCGGGCGGCCGGCCGCCTCTCTCTGCGGGCGGCTGGCCGCCTCTCTGTGCGGGCGGCCCGCCGCCTGTCTGTGAAGGCGGCCGGCCGCCTCACTGTGGCTGCCTGCGTGTCCGTGCTGGAGGCCCGCCGGCTGCCTGCGTGTCCGTGCTGGAGGCCCGCCGGCTGCCTGCGTGTCCGTGCTGGAGGCCCGCCGGCTGCCTGCGTGTCCGTGCTGGAGGCCCGCCGGCTGCCTGCGTGTCCGTGCTGGAGGCCCGCCGGCTGCCTGCGTGTCCGTGCTGGAGGCCCGCCGGCTGCCTGCGTGTCCGTGCTGGAGGCCCGCCGGCTGCCTGCGTGTCCGTGCTGGAGGCCCGCCGGCTGCCTGCGTGTCCGTGCTGGAGGCCCGCCGGCTGCCTGCGTGTCCGTGCTGGAGGCCCGCCGGCTGCCTGCGTGTCCGTGCTGGAGGCCCGCCGGCTGCCTGCGTGTTTGTGCTGAATGGGTGTGGATGGGGAGTGGATATGGGCGTGACTGTGAAATGGGTGTGGTTAGGGGGCGTGGCCTAAAAATTTGCCGCGGCGCGCTATGCGCGCCGCAAACTTTGTCCCTCTTTTCCTTCTTTAAAAGTTGGGAGGTATGAAAAAGGAGCTGGAGAGCACAGAAGGAACGCTGTCATGTATGTGCCCCATGCATCCACACTCTGCCCCAACAACACACCTGTATTGCAAGTGACGGCCGGGCCGGGGTTCAGCCTGCGGCCCACAAGGCGAGGGGACCCGACTACACCCCCTGAGGCTCCCCCTGCCCCCGTTACAGAGTCACAAGTCCAGTAATCTCGTCAGACGCGGCAGATTTCCTTCTTCCATCTCCGGCCGCAGCTTTGATTTTCTTCCCGTTGAGCCTTTGTCACATGTAACGATTTGATGTGTCACAGAGGAGTGCGGACTCGTCCTTAGCCGCCTGTGTCCTCTCCGGAGCCGCGATCCCAGCGGGGTAAAGGCCACCGCATTGTGCGGGACATAATACCTGTAATGTGGAAATATCAGGTAATGGACAGGGCTCAGCCAGTTACGGCGCCCCCTGTGGTCCGGTGGCATTAGTGGCTCCTCGCTGACCCCTATCCTCTGCCATCTCCGCAGTCTATTATTTCATGTAACGGAGCAGAATACACAGTGCGGCAAAGATGTGCGACCCCTGATGATTGGGGAGCGGAGAGTATATGTAAGGCTATGTGCACACAGAACACTTCCACTAGTTTTTGGAGCAGAAACTGAGTAAAAACTCTCCAGATCCTTCTCCAAATCTCAGAACTCCTCAGAACCTTTGACTTTTTGCCCCAAAAACTCAGCTAAATGGGTGAATGAGTGAACGGCGAGGGGTGATGACGGCCACCATCATGGGAGTGAGTCTAAAGGGTGCAGAGGTGGCCGCAAAACTGGACTCCGCGGTGAGCCCGGGATTAGAGAAGAATTCCATCATACAAAGTATAAATTAAAAGTCTACACACCCCTGATAAAATACGAAGTTTTTGTTATGTAAATACAATTTTACCAAGAAGACCCATTTCAGAACTTTTTCCACCTTTAATGTCGCCCAAAATCTGCACAAATCAATTGAGAAATAAAGTAATAATTTTCGGGTGGAAACATTTTTAAAGACCTAAAATAATGAGGTTGCATAAATCTGCACACCCTTACACTAATATTTTGGTAAAGTTCTCTGTGAATTTCTGACATCTTTCAGTCTTTTTGGATCGGGGTCTATCACATGTAGAATCACTGATCTTTGCCCGGTCCTCTACATCTATCAGATTGCGGGGGTCTCCTGGGTACAGCGCCCTCTTCAGGTCACCACAAATTTCCCCTTGGCCTCATATCTCGGCTCGGCCATTCCAGATCTTACATCTTCTCCTGGAGAAGTCATTCCTCCTCCTCTTCTTTTGGTGATTTGGAGGTCCCTCGTGGTCGTTGTGCTGAAAGGTGAAATTCATCTTCATCTCCAGGTTTTTAGCGGAGACTTGAAGGTTTTCATGCAAAATTGACTGATATTTGTTTCGTTCATAATTCCATCACCTTGACTAAATCTCCAGTTCCAGCTGCAGAATACAGTCCACAAAGCATAATGCCTCCACCGGGCCTCACTGTGGGGAGGGGGATCTTCTGGAGATGATCAATGCTGCCTCCACCAGGCCTCACCGTGGGGAGGAGGATCTTCTGGAGATGATCAATGCTGCCTCCACCAGGCCTCACTGTGGGGAGGGGGATCTTCTGGAGATGATCAATGTTGCCTCCACCAGGCCTCACTGTGGGGAGGGGCATCTTCTGGTGATGATCAATACTGCCTCCACCAGTTCTCACTGTGGGGAGGAGGATCTTCTGGAGATAATCAATGCTGCCTCCACCAGGCCTCACTGTGGGGAGGGGCATCTTCTGGTGATGATCAATACTGCCTCCACCAGTTCTCACTGTGGGGAGGAGGATCTTCTGGAGATGATCAATGCTGCCTCCACCAGGCCTCACCGTGGGGAGGGGGATCTTCTGGAGATGATCAATGCTGCCTCCACCAGGCCTCACCATGGGGAGGGCGATCTTCTGAGGATGCAGTGTCAATTTTGCTCCTTTTAGAATCATGGCTAAAAACTTTCCCCCTCTGTCTCATCACACATAGCCAGATTTGGATGTTTTTCTTTGCAGGAAAAGGCTCCCATCCTGACCCCACAGGCCGGACACATGAAGAATACGGGAGATTGTCGAAAGATGAAAGACACAACCAGAACCGGCCAGATATTACTGCAGCTCCGTTTTTGCTGCTATGAGCCTCTTTGCAGTTTCCTGAACCAATTTTCTTCTTGTGTTTTCATGAATTTTGAATTTCTTGATTACGTCTACACCGTGCACAATGGTACATCTAAGGGGTACTTTGCACGTTGCGACATTGCTACTGCGATGTCGTCGGGGTCAAATCAAAAGTGACGCACATCCGGCGCCGGTAACAACGTCGCAATGTGTAAAGCCTAGAAGCACCGATAAACGATCGCAATAGCATCGTAAATCGGTGATCTGTGTAGTGTCGGGCATTTCCATAATGCCGGTGCAGCGACAGATACGATGATGTTCCTCGCTCCTGCGCAGCGCACATCGCTGTGTATGAAGCCGCAGGAGCGAGGAACATCTCCTACCTGCCTCCACCGGCTATGCGGAAGAAAGAAGGTGGGCGGGATGTTTACGTCCACTCATCTCCGCCCCTCCGCTTCTATTGCCCGCCTGCCGTGTGATGTTGCTGTGACACCGCATGACCGGCCCCCTTAGGAAGGAGGCGGATCGCCGACCAGAGCGACGGTCGCAGGGCAGGTGAGTCCATGTGAAGCTGCCGCAGCGATAATGTTCGCTACGGCAGCTATCACAAGAAATCGCATGTGCGATGGGGGCGGGGACTATCGCGCTCGGCATCGCTACCATCGTCTGAGTACCCCTTAGGCGTTGAAAGTGTTTTGTAACTGCTCCTGACATAACTTTCTACAATTAGATCCTTTGCTGTGTTGTCAGCTGTTTATGGACCTGAAAATGTCAGGAAAATCCTCCTAAGGCCTCTGCCACACTCACGTGCCTCCGGTACGTGTGTGCCTTTTTTTTCACATACCGGAGACATGGGCCCACGTGGTCCTATGTATTGTTATTGTTTTGGACACACGTAAGTATTCTGGAATGGAACGTGTGTCCGTAAAAACGCTGACATGTCCGTGTTGCTCCGGCAGCACGGGTGTCACACGGCCCGCACCCGTACCACACGGATGTAGTGTGGATGCGGTCCCGTGTGACACGCGCCGGAGAAAGACACGTGTCAGTGTAAAAATAATAAAAACACACACTCACCTCCAGCATACCTGCAGTCTCTGCCGCGGCTGTCCCCTGCATCCGTCCCCCAGTGAATTTGAACAATGCTTCTTCTTCACTGGGGTCCGGAAGCAGCGTCAGCGGGGCGTGGCTTTGGCTAGACGCTGTCAGTCAGCACCACAGACAGCGCCGGATGATGCAGGTAGGCGGGGCTTTCCGTTCTCCGTGTGTTGTTGCGTATAACACACGGAGAACATGTACGTGCCAAAAACACGGCACACGGGGACAAAACCACCCCTTTAACACGTACGTGACAAAAATGTTACGTTTTGTCATGTAAGTGTGGCACAGGCCTAAAACAGCGACACTTTCTCTGGGGCTGTAAATTACGGCGGCCGAGCTCTGATACAATGTAACATGAGGGCAAATGTGATCACAGCCACATCCCCAATTATAAGAGGGTGTTCACACTTATGCAATTGCATTACCTTAGTTTTCTTATTGTTACGCTCCTTCCCCCTCCACAAAAAATATTCCAGTTTATATTTAAATAGATTTGTATAGATTATGGCCGACATTAAAGATGGCAAAAGTTCTCAAAAGAATGTTCTTGGTAGGATTCTTTACGTAGCAAAAACACAGCATTTTAACAGGGGTGTGTAGACTTTGGGGCACTTTGCACGCTGCGACATTGCATGCCGATGCTGCGATGTCGAGCGCCATAGTCCCCGCCCCCGTCGCAGCAGCGATATCTTGTGATTGCTGGCGTAGTGAACATTATCGCTATGGCAGCTTCACACGCACTCACCTGCCCTGCGACCTTGCTCTGGCCGGTGATCCGCCTCCTTACTAAGGGGGCGGGTCGTGCGGCGTCACAGCAACGTCACACGGCAGGTGGCCAATAGAAGCGGAGGGGCGGAGATGAGCAGGATGTAAACATCCCGCCCACCTCCTTCCTTCCGCATTGCCGGTGGAGGCAGGTAGGAGATGTTCCTCGCTCCTGCGGCTTCATACACAGCGATGTGCGCTGCGCAGGAGCAAGGAACAACATCGTACCTGTCGCTGCACCGGCACTACACTGATGATACGATAACGACACCTTTGCTCGTTAATCGTATCATCTAGAATTTACACACTACGATATCGACTGCGACGCCGGATGTGCCTCACTTTCGATTTGACCCCATCGACATCATAGTGTGCAAAGCCGGCCTTAGTGTAACCACTCTATATATAATAAGCAAAGATACATAGTATCTCTTATGAAAGGCTTAGATACACGGCTCAGCAGACAATATCAGAAATTATAGGATTAGATATAGACAGTATCACACAGGAGAGGATTAGATACAGGGCTCAGCAGACATCACACAGGAGATGATTAGATACACAGCTCAGCAGACAGTATCACACAGGAGAGGATTAGATACACAGCTCAGCAGACAGTGTCACACAGGAGAGGATTAGATACACAGCTCAGCAGACGAGGATTAGATACACAGCTCAGCAGATGGTATCACACAGGATAGGATTAGATACACAGTTCAGCAGACAGTATCACACAGGAGAGGATTGGATACACAGCTCAGCAGACAGTATCACACAGGGAGGATTAGATACACAGCTCAGCAGACAGTATCACACAGGAGAGGATTAGATACACAGCTCAGCAGACGAGGATTAGATACACAGCTCAGCAGATGGTATCACACAGGATAGGATTAGATACACAGTTCAGCAGACAGTATCACACAGGAGAGGATTGGATACACAGCTCAGCAGACAGTATCACACAGGGAGGATTAGATACACAGCTCAGCAGACAGTATCACACAGGAGAGGATTAGATACACAGCTCAGCAGACGAGGATTAGATACACAGCTCAGCAGATGGTATCACACAGGATAGGATTAGATACACAGTTCAGCAGACAGTATCACACAGGAGAGGATTGGATACACAGCTCAGCAGACAGTATCACACAGGAGAGGATTAGATACACCGCTCAGCAGACAGTATCACACAGGAGAGGATTAGATACACCGCTCAGCAGACAGTATCACACAGGATAGGATTAGATACATAGCTCAGCAGACAGTATCACACAGGAGAGGATTAGATACACAGCTCAGCAGACAGTATCACACAGGATAGGATTAGATACACAGCTCAGCAGACAGTATCACACAGGAGAGGATTGGATACACAGCTCAGCAGACAGTATCACACAGGAGAGGATTAGATACACCGCTCAGCAGACAGTATCACACAGGAGAGGATTAGATACACGGCTCAGCAGACAGTATCACACAGGAGAGGATTAGATACATAGCTCAGCAGACAGTATCACACAGGAGAGGATTAGATACATAGCTCAGCAGACAGTATCACACAGGATAGGATTAGATACATAGCTCAGCAGACAGTATCACACAGGATTGGATTAGATACATAGCTCAGCAGACAGTATCACACAGGAGAGGATTAGATACACAGCTCAGCAGACAGTATCACACAGGATAGGATTAGATACACAGCTCAGCAGACAGTATTACACAGGATAGGATTAGATACACAGCTCAGCAGACAGTATCACACAGGAGAGGATTAGATACACAGCTCAGCAGACAGTATCACACAGGAGAGGATTAGATACACCGCTCAGCAGACAGTATCACACAGGATAGGATTAGATACACAGCTCAGCAGACAGTATCACACAGGATAGGATTAGATACATAGCTCAGCAGACAGTATCACACAGGATAGGGTTAGATACATAGCTCAGCAGACAGTATCACACAGGAGAGGATTAGATACACAGCTCAGCAGACAGTATCACACAGGATAGGATTATATACATAGCTCAGCAGACAGTATCACACAGGAGAGGATTAGATACATAGCTCAGCAGTCAGTATCACACAGGAGAGGATTAGATACACAGCTCAGCAGACAGTATCACACAGGAGAGGATTGGATACACAGCTCAGCAGACAGTATCACACAGGAGAGGATTAGATACACCGCTCAGCAGACAGTATCACACAGGATAGGATTAGATACATAGCTCAGCAGACAGTATCACACAGGAGAGGATTAGATACACAGCTCAGCAGACAGTATCACACAGGAGAGGATTAGATACACAGCTCAGCAGACAGTATCACACAGGATAGGATTAGATACACAGCTCAGCAGACAGTATTACACAGGATAGGATTAGATACACAGCTCAGCAGACAGTATCACACAGGAGAGGATTAGATACACAGCTCAGCAGACAGTATCACACAGGAGAGGATTAGATACACAGCTCAGCAGACGAGGATTAGATACACAGCTCAGCAGATGGTATCACACAGGATAGGATTAGATACACAGTTCAGCAGACAGTGTCACACAGGAGAGGATTAGATACACAGCTCAGCAGACGAGGATTAGATACACAGCTCAGCAGACAGTATCACACAGGAGAGGATTAGATACACAGCTCAGCAGACAGTATCACACAGGAGAGGATTAGATACACAGCTCAGCAGACAGTATCACACAGGAGAGGATTAGATAAACAGCTCAGCAGACGAGGATTAGATACACAGCTCAGCAGATGGTATCACACAGGATAGGATTAGATACACAGCTCAGCAGACAGTATCACACAGGAGAGGATTAGATACACAGCTCAGCAGACGAGGATTAGATACACAGCTCAGCAGACAGTATCACACAGGAGAGGATTAGATACACAGCTCAGCAGACAGTATCACACAGGAGAGGATTAGAAACAAAATCTCAGCAACTGTATCACACATGTAATTTTTAGATACATTGTGAATTAAAGGGGTTGTCCGACATAACAAAAATTTTTGAGTTTAAGCTAATCTGCGCTGTATTGTCATATTAATCACCCCTACATTGTTATTTTTTGTTTTCTAACTTTTGTTCCTCTTGAATTCACCCTTTATTCTCTGCAGCTTCTTGTTTACATTCAGCTCCAGCAAACATGATAACTTCCTGTGCAAAACCTCAGTCACAGCTGACACCGCCCGGCCTCACTGTCCAGCCCCTCCCCAGTGTCCAGCCTCACCCCAGTGTCCAGCCTCGCCCTCTGCCCGCCCCCTGCACACACATTCCCTGTCAGTATTCTGCCCCAGCACTGACCTCTCATCACTACAGGACACTACAGGGCAGGACACTACAGGACAGCACACTACAGGACAGCACACTACAGGACAGGACACTACAGGGCAGCACACTACAGGGCAGGACACTACAGGGCAGCACACTACAGGGCAGGACACTACAGGACAGGACACTACAGGACAGGACACTACAGGGCAGCACACTACAGGACACTACATGACACTACAGGACAGCACACTACAGGACAGGACACTACAGGGCAGCACACTACAGGGCAGCACACTACAGGGCAGCACACTACAGGACACTACAGGACAGGACACTACAGGACAGGACACTACAGGGCAGCACACTACAGGACACTACAGGACAGGACACTACAGGACAGGACACTACAGGGCAGCACACTACAGGGCAGCACACTACAGGGCAGCACACTACAGGACAGGACACTACAGGGCAGCACACTACAGGGCAGCACACTACAGGGCAGCACACTACAGGACAGGACACTACAGGGCAGCACACTACAGCGCAGCACATTACAGGACAGGACACTACAGGGCAGCACACTACAGGACAGCACACTACAGGACACTACATGACACTACAGGACAGCACACTACAGGACAGGACACTACAGGGCAGCACACTACAGGACAGCACACTACAGGACAGGACACTACAGGGCAGCACACTACAGGGCAGGACACTACAGGACACTACATGACACTACAGGGCAGCACACTACAGGGCAGCACACTACAGGACAGCACACTACAGGGCAGCACACTACAGCGCAGCACATTACAGGACAGGACACTACAGGGCAGCACACTACAGGACAGCACACTACAGGACACTACATGACACTACAGGACAGCACACTACAGGACAGGACACTACAGGGCAGCACACTACAGGACAGCACACTACAGGACAGGACACTACAGGGCAGCACACTACAGGGCAGCACATTACAGGACACTACATGACACTACAGGGCAGCACACTACAGGGCAGCACACTACAGGACAGGACACTACAGGACAGCACACTACAGGGCAGGACACTACAGGACACTACATGACACTACAGGACAGCACACTACAGGACAGGACACTACAGGGCAGCACACTACAGGGCAGCACATTACAGGACACTACATGACACTACAGGGCAGCACACTACAGGGCAGCACACTACAGGACAGGACACTACAGGACAGCACACTACAGGGCAGGACACTACAGGACACTACATGACACTACAGGGCAGCACACTACAGGGCAGCACACTACAGGACAGGACACTACAGGACAGGACACTACAGGACACTACATGACACTACAGGGCAGCACACTACAGGGCAGCACACTACAGGACAGGACACTACAGGACAGGACACTACAGGACAGGACACTACAGGGCAGCACACTGCAGGACAGGACACTACAGGGCAGCACACTGCAGGACAGGACACTACAGGACAGGACACTACAGGACAGCACACTACAGGACAGGACACTACAGGGCAGCACACTACAGGGCAGGACACTACAGGACACTACATGACACTACAGGGCAGCACACTACAGGGCAGCACACTACAGGACACTACAGGACAGGACACTACAGGACAGGACACTACAGGGCAGCACACTACAGGGCAGCACACTACAGGACACTACAGGACAGGACACTACAGGACAGCACACTACAGGACAGGACACTACAGGACACTACAGGACAGGACACTACAGGGCAGCACACTACAGGACAGGACACTACAGGACACTACAGGACAGGACACTACAGGGCAGCACACTACAGGACAGGACACTACAGGACACTACAGGACAGGACACTACAGGGCAGCACACTACAGGACAGGACACTACAGGACACTACAGGACAGGACACTACAGGGCAGCACACTACAGGACAGGACACTACAGGGCAGCACACTACAGGACACTACAGGACAGGACACTACAGGACAGGACACTACAGGGCAGCACACTACAGGGCAGCACACTACAGGGCAGCACACTACAGGACAGGACACTACAGGGCAGCACACTACAGGGCAGCACACTACAGGGCAGCACACTACAGGACAGGACACTACAGGGCAGCACACTACAGCGCAGCACATTACAGGACAGGACACTACAGGGCAGCACACTACAGGACAGCACACTACAGGACACTACATGACACTACAGGACAGCACACTACAGGACAGGACACTACAGGGCAGCACACTACAGGACAGCACACTACAGGACAGGACACTACAGGGCAGCACACTACAGGGCAGGACACTACAGGACACTACATGACACTACAGGGCAGCACACTACAGGGCAGCACACTACAGGACAGCACACTACAGGGCAGCACACTACAGCGCAGCACATTACAGGACAGGACACTACAGGGCAGCACACTACAGGACAGCACACTACAGGACACTACATGACACTACAGGACAGCACACTACAGGACAGGACACTACAGGGCAGCACACTACAGGACAGCACACTACAGGACAGGACACTACAGGGCAGCACACTACAGGGCAGCACATTACAGGACACTACATGACACTACAGGGCAGCACACTACAGGGCAGCACACTACAGGACAGGACACTACAGGACAGCACACTACAGGGCAGGACACTACAGGACACTACATGACACTACAGGACAGCACACTACAGGACAGGACACTACAGGGCAGCACACTACAGGGCAGCACATTACAGGACACTACATGACACTACAGGGCAGCACACTACAGGGCAGCACACTACAGGACAGGACACTACAGGACAGCACACTACAGGGCAGGACACTACAGGACACTACATGACACTACAGGGCAGCACACTACAGGGCAGCACACTACAGGACAGGACACTACAGGACAGGACACTACAGGACACTACATGACACTACAGGGCAGCACACTACAGGGCAGCACACTACAGGACAGGACACTACAGGACAGGACACTACAGGACAGGACACTACAGGGCAGCACACTGCAGGACAGGACACTACAGGGCAGCACACTGCAGGACAGGACACTACAGGACAGGACACTACAGGACAGCACACTACAGGACAGGACACTACAGGGCAGCACACTACAGGGCAGGACACTACAGGACACTACATGACACTACAGGGCAGCACACTACAGGGCAGCACACTACAGGACACTACAGGACAGGACACTACAGGACAGGACACTACAGGGCAGCACACTACAGGGCAGCACACTACAGGACACTACAGGACAGGACACTACAGGACAGCACACTACAGGACAGGACACTACAGGACACTACAGGACAGGACACTACAGGGCAGCACACTACAGGACAGGACACTACAGGACACTACAGGACAGGACACTACAGGGCAGCACACTACAGGACAGGACACTACAGGACACTACAGGACAGGACACTACAGGGCAGCACACTACAGGACAGGACACTACAGGACACTACAGGACAGGACACTACAGGGCAGCACACTACAGGACAGGACACTACAGGGCAGCACACTACAGGACACTACAGGACAGGACACTACAGGACAGGACACTACAGGACAGCACACTACAGGACAGGACACTACAGGACAGCACACTACAGGGCAGCACACTACAGGACACTACAGGACAGGACACTACAGGACAGGACACTACAGGACAGGACACTACAGGGCAGAACACTACAGGACAGGACACTAAAGGACAACACACTACAGGGCAGCACACTACAGGACACTACAGGACAGGACACTACAGGGCAGCACACTACAGGGCAGGACACTACAGGGCAGGACACTACAGGGCAGGACACTACAGGACAGGACACTACAGAGCAGCACACTACAGGGCAGCACATTACAGGACACTACAGGGCAGCACACTACAGGACAGGACACTACAGGGCAGCACACTACAGGGCAGCACACTACAGGGCAGCACACTACAGGGCAGGACACTACACGGCAGGACACTACAGTGCAGCACACTACAGGGCAGCACATTACAGGACACTACAGGGCAGCACACTACAGGGCAGCACATTACAGGACACTACAGGGCAGCACACTACAGGGCAGCACACTACAGGGCAGGACACTACACGGCAGGACACTACAGGGCAGGACACTACAGGGCAGGACACTACAGGACACTACAGGGCAGCACACTACAGGACAGGACACTACAGGGCAGGACACTACAGGGCAGCATACTACAGGACACTACAGGGCAGCACACTACAGGACACTACAGGGCAGCACACTACAGGGCAGGACACTACAGGGCAGCATATTACAGGGCAGCACACTACAGGACACTACAGGGCAGGACACTACAGGGCAGGACACTACACAGCAGGGCACTACAGGGCAGGACACTACACTACAGGGCAGCACACTACACAGCAGGGCACTACAGGGCAGCACACTACACTACAGCATTGCAAATAACAGCCCCACATCGGGCTCTGCACCCCACACCACATCAGGCTCTGCACCTCACACCACATCAGGCTCTGCACCTCACACCACATCAGGCTCTGCACCGCATACACACACATCAGGCTCTGCACCGCATACACACACATCAGGCTCTGCACCGCATACATACACACATACATACCCATCCCACCCCATCCCATCCCATAGGGAGTACATACTCACCCTTCCTCGATCCCCGCCACTCCTGCACAATCGCGCGCTGTCTGTGCTCTGGCCATATCAGCACAGTAGTGACGTCACCGCTGTGCTGAAGAGAGCTCAGACAGCGTGCAGTGATGAGAAGCAGCGCTCCCTCTCATCAGCGCTTTCAAATATACCGGCATCGGTGATCGGTGATCGGTGATCTGTGATGCCGGTATATTTGAATGTGCGATCCTGAGCAGGGGGCCCGGTGCTGGCGCTCACCACAGCAGCCGCCGCCAGGCCCCGCCCCCAGGTCACGGGTCCCACAGAAGTGCAGGGGGTGGTTGTGGGCAGAGTACGGGGTACAAGGGAATGTGTGGGAGGGTGCAGGGAAGGGGGCGGTGATTCCTTGCACTGTACAGCCCAGCAGGGAGGCGACATGCTGTTTCCACATTTGCATGTCAACATGGCCCTGCCCATATTGACATGAAATGACCGGAAGCAGCAAAATCGCGGCAGGAGCGGTCACATGACCGCTCTGAGCCGGGGGAGAGGGGCTGACAGCAGGGCAGGTAAGTGGGCTCTATCTACTTACCTGCCCCAATGTAGCCAAATGGGGTAATAATAAAAAAAAGCAAATTAAGCCAGATAACCCCTTTAAGTAAGATCAAGGACATTAAGTGACTGAATTCCTGCACATCTCACACTAGTGACATTGGATAATCCTGACAGTTGGCACTGTGCACAGTGTAAGGCCCTGTGCCCACGGGAGAAGGTATTTCCGCAGGTTCACGCAGCCGCTCCCCGGATTCCGCAGCTATCCATTGCTGCGGATTTCATGCGGAATGGTTGCGAAAAATCTGGGGAAAACATGCGGAATTCGAGCGTTATTCCTGCAGATTTACCCTCCTGTATCTCCATAGTAGAAAGGCAGGAAATCCGCAGGATAATCCGCAGGAATAATTGACATGCAGTTCTTTGCGGCTGTGGGAAATCCGCAGCATTTTCCGAAGGTGCAAAAACTGAAGCATTGAAACAGCACTCCCCAAATCCCATAGGATAACATGGGGAGTCTGTGTACTTCCGCAAACCTGCGGATTTATCTGGAAAATCTAGAAAATCCGCAAGTTTTCCGCAGCAAAATCCGCAGGTATTTTCTCCCGTGGGCACAGGGCCTAAGGATGTAGAAGTTACACCGACAGGGGTGCGGGGAGAAATGCTACATATGTATTTCCAAATTGTCCAAATAGTCGGGGGCTTCACTGCGCCCCCCTATTAACCCCGTCTATTACTCTGCAGTGGACACGAAGGAAAGATTTAATCCAAACTCTAATAAATATAAAAACCAATAAACTTTCCGCTTACTGTTGTTTTCTTTAAGCTGAATGCTCTTCTGTATTCACCTGGGGCAAAAGGAAAAAAACTTCAGAGCCAAAGAAAGTCAAGACCATTAAATATTCATTTCTGAGCAGCAGAAAAGGACTCTGAGGCCAAATGCAAAAGATAATAAAAAAAACAAGAAGAAGAAAAGAGTTATAAGGAAATAATGAAACATTTAATTCAATCATTCCCTGAAATGAAAGAACCTTCAGCAGAATAATCCGCAGCTTTACATTCTTAGTTTCTGGAGTTTTGCTGAAACTTTCTACAAATGTGATATCTGCGCAGGTAATGGCTTAATTGGACAAGATGTGGGAGGTTTAGAGAAATTATTAAAACGGGGAGAAGTTCTAGAAACAATGTGCGAGGGGAAATGTGTTCTTTAAAGACCTGAACAACTTTATACTTTGTATCAAAATGATAAAAAACAGAAATCAACAACAACAAAAACAAAAAAATGACGGCACGTAGGAAGCGGCATTAAGTGTTCACTGCAATTACAGATTTATGCATCACTTTATGTATGGAAATGATCCTTTATCTCTCCTCTCTGGGATCAAACTGCACAAAAACCGCGTCCTCTAATTGATTTCATTCAGTTATTACAATAGAGAATTAGGCTGACCGAGAAGTAAGAAAGAAAGGCAGGAGACTAGGATTCATGCACACAGCAGGGTCATACACATAGACAACACAATATATGGCTCCTATGTACGTATATAACTGCTATAATACTGCCCCCTATATACAAGAATATAACTGCTATAATACTGCCCCTATATACAAGAATATAACTGCTATAATGCTGCTCCTATGTACAAGAATATAACTGCTATAATACTGCTCCTATGTACAAGAATATAACTGCTATAATACTGCCCCTATATACAAGAATATAACTGCTATAATGCTGCCCCTATATACAAGAATATAACTGCTATAATACTGCTCCTATGTACAAGAATATAACTGCTATAATACTGCCCCTATGTACAAGAATATAACTACTATAATACTGCTCCTATGTACAAGAATATAACTACTATAATACTGCCCCTATGTGCAAGAATATAACTACTATAATACAAACCCTATGTACAAGAATATAACTACTATAATACTGCCCCTATGTACAAGAATATAACTACTATAATACTGCCTCTATGTACAAGAATATAACTACTGTAATACTGCCCCTATGTACAAGAATATAACTACTATAATACTGCCCCTATGTACAAGAATATAACTACTATAATACTGCCTCTATGTACAAGAATATAACTACTATAATACTGCCTCTATGTACAAGAATATAACTACTGTAATACTGCCCCTATGTACAAGAATATACCTACTATAATACTGCCCCTATGTACAAGAATATAACTACTATAATACTGCCTCTATGTACAAGAATATAACTACTATAATACTGCCTCTATGTACAAGAATATAACTACTGTAATACTGCCCCTATGTACAAGAATATAACCTATAATACTGCTATGTACAAGAATATAACTACTATAATACTGCCTCTATATACAAGAATATAACTACTATAATACTGCTCCTATGTACAAGAATATAACTGCTATAATACTGCCCCTATATACAAGAATATAACTACTATAATACTGCTCCTATGTACAAGAATATAACTACTATAACACTGCTCCTATGTACAAGAGTATAACTACTATAATACTGCCCCCTATGTACAAGAATATAACTACTATAATACTGCCCCTATGTACAAGAATATAACTACTATAATACTGCCCCTATGTACAAGAATATAACTACTATAATACTGCCCTTATGTACAAGAATATAACTACTATAATACTGCCCCCTATGTACAAGAATATAACTACTATAATACTGCCTCCTATATACAAGAATATAACTACTATAATACTGCCCCTAAGTACAAGAATATAACTACTATAATACTGCCCCTATGTACAAGAATATAACTACTACAATACTGCCCCTATGTACAAGAATATAACTACTATAATACTGCTCCTATGTACAAGAATATAACTACTATAATACTGCCCCTATGTACAAGAATATAACTACTATAATACTGCTCCTATGTACAAGAATATAACTACTATAATACTGCCCCTATGTACAAGAATATAACCTATAATACTGCTATGTACAAGAATATAACTACTATAATACTGCCTCTATATACAAGAATATAACTACTATAATACTGCTCCTATGTACAAGAATATAACTGCTATAATACTGCCCCATATATACAAGAATATAACTACTATAATACTGCCTCCTATATACAAGAATATAACTACTATAATACTGCCCCTATGTACAAGAATATAACTACTATAATACTGCCCCTATGTACAAGAATATAACTACTATAATACTGCCCCTATCTACAAGAAAAAACAAAAAGCCAGCACTAAATGTGCACTTCAGCACTAAAAATTCCAAACTGTACTTATTATAAAAAATTTGAGATTTTTGGCAAAAAATTGCAATTTCTTGAGCTACCCCGCCACGTCACGGTAAATCTCATTTGGGGCAGTCCTACACTAAAATATTTTTATAAAATGTGCCATATGGCCTCACATATGAAATAATAGAACTGCTCTTAGTAGCACTCACCTGGTCTATTTCAATCCCGTACCCATGACTGAGTCATGGCTGTGGGCGGGACAGGTCCAAACAAATGCTGCATGAAGTAATTAGCCTGTGGACAGTCACCAACCGCCAAAATCTAGACAGATGGAATACATCCCAAATTGGGGTGCATAGCAAGGTGGGGGTCAACCACCGACCAATTCAATGAAGAAAAAACAAAAAGCCAGCACTAAATGTGCACTTCAGCACTAAAAATTCCAAACTGTACTTATTATAAACATTTTGAGATTTTGGGCAAAAAAATTGCAATTTCTTGAGCTGCCCCGCCACGTCACGGCAATACTGCCCCTATGTACAAGAATATAACTACTATAGTACTGCCCCTATCTACAAGAATATAACTACTATAATACTGTCCCCTATGTACAAGAATATAACTACTATAATACTGCCCCTATGTACAAGAATATAACTACTATAATACTGCCCCTATGTACAAGAATACAACTACTATAATACTGCCTCTAAGTACAAGAATATAACTACTATAATACTGCCCCTATGTACAAGAATATAACTACTATAACACTGCCCCTATGTACAAGAATATAACTACTATAATACTGCCCCTATGTACAAGAATATAACCACTATAATACTGCCCCTATGTACAAGAATATAACTACTATAATACTGCCCCTATGTACAAGAATATAACTACTATAATACTGCCCCTATGTACAGGAATATAACTACTATAATACTGCCCCTATGTACAAGAATATAACTACTATAATACTGCTCCCTATGTACAAGAATATAACCACTATAATACTGCCCCTATGTACAAGAATATAACTACTATAATACTGCCCCTATGTACAAGAATATAACTACTATAATACTGCCCCTATGTACAAGAATATAACTACTATAATACTGCCCCTATGTACAAGAATATAACTACTATAATACTGCCCTTATGTACAAGAATATAACTACTATAATACTGCCCCCTATGTACAAGAATATAACTACTATAATACTGCCTCCTATATACAAGAATATAACTACTATAATACTGCCCCTAAGTACAAGAATATAACTACTATAATACTGCCCCTATGTACAAGAATATAACTACTACAATACTGCCCCTATGTACAAGAATATAACTACTATAATACTGCTCCTATGTACAAGAATATAACTACTATAATACTGCCTCTATGTACAAGAATATAACTACTGTAATACTGCCCCTATGTACAAGAATATAACCTATAATACTGCTATGTACAAGAATATAACTACTATAATACTGCCCCCTATGTACAAGAATATAACTGCTATAATACTGCTCCTATGTACAAGAATATAACTGCTATAATACTGCCCCATATATACAAGAATATAACTACTATAATACTGCCTCCTATATACAAGAATATAACTACTATAATACTGCTCCTATGTACAAGAATATAACTGCTATAATACTGCCCCATATATACAAGAATATAACTACTATAATACTGCCTCCTATATACAAGAATATAACTACTATAATACTGCCCCTAAGTACAAGAATATAACTACTATAATACTGCCCCTATGTACAAGAATATAACTACTATAATACTGCCCCTATGTACAAGAATATAACTACTATAATACTGCCCCTATCTACAAGAAAAAACAAAAAGCCAGCACTAAATGTGCACTTCAGCACTAAAAATTCCAAACTGTACTTATTATAAAAAATTTGCGATTTTTGGCAAAAAATTGCAATTTCTTGAGCTACCCCGCCACGTCACGGCAAATCTCATTTGGGGCAGTCCTACACTAAAATATTTTTATAAAATGTGCCATATGGCCTCACATATGAAATAATAGAACTGCTCTTAGTAGCACTCACCTGGTCTATTTCAATCCCGTACCCATGACTGAGTCATGGCTGTGGGCGGGACAGGTCCAAACAAATGCTGCATGAAGTAATTAGCCTGTGGACAGTCACCAACCGCCAAAATCTAGACAGATGGAATACATCCCAAATTGGGGTGCATAGCAAGGTGGGGGTCAACCACCGACCAATTCAATGAAGAAAAAACAAAAAGCCAGCACTAAATGTGCACTTCAGCACTAAAAATTCCAAACTGTACTTATTATAAACATTTTGAGATTTTGGGCAAAAAAATTGCAATTTCTTGAGCTGCCCCGCCACGTCACGGCAATACTGCCCCTATGTACAAGAATATAACTACTATAGTACTGCCCCTATCTACAAGAATATAACTACTATAATACTGTCCCCTATGTACAAGAATATAACTACTATAATACTGCCCCTATGTACAAGAATATAACTACTATAATACTGCCCCTATGTACAAGAATACAACTACTATAATACTGCCTCTAAGTACAAGAATATAACTACTATAATACTGCCCCTATGTACAAGAATATAACTACTATAACACTGCCCCTATGTACAAGAATATAACTACTATAATACTGCCCCTATGTACAAGAATATAACCACTATAATACTGCCCCTATGTACAAGAATATAACTACTATAATACTGCCCCTATGTACAAGAATATAACTACTATAATACTGCCCCTATGTACAGGAATATAACTACTATAATACTGCCCCTATGTACAAGAATATAACTACTATAATACTGCTCCCTATGTACAAGAATATAACCACTATAATACTGCCCCTATGTACAAGAATATAACTACTATAATACTGCCCCTATGTACAAGAATATAACTACTATAATACTGCCCCTATGTACAAGAATATAACTACTATAATACTGCTCCCTATGTACAAGAATATAACTACTATAATACTGCCCCTATGTACAGGAATATAACTACTATAATACTGCCCCTATGTACAAGAATATAACTACTATAATACTGCCCCTATGTACAAGAATATAACTACTATAATACTGCTCCCTATGTACAAGAATATAACTACTATAATACTGCCCCTATGTACAGGAATATAACTACTATAATACTGCCCCCTATGTACAAGAATATAACTACTATAACACTGCCTCCTATGTACAAGAATATAACTACTATAATACTGCTACTATGTACAAGAATATAACTACTATAATACTGCCCCTATGTACAAGAATATAACTACTATAACACTGCCTCCTATGTACAAGAATATAACTACTATAATACTGCCCCTATGTACAAGAATATAACTACTATAATACTGTCCCCTATGTACAAGAATATAACTACTATAACACTGCCTCCTATGTACAAGAATATAACTACTATAATACTACCCCCTATGTACAAGAATATAACTACTATAATACTGCCTCCTATGTACAAGAATATAACTACTATAATACTGCTACTATGTACAAGAATATAACTACTATAATACTGCCCCTATGTACAAGAATATAACTACTATAATACTGCCTCCTATGTACAAGAATATAACTACTATAATACTGCTCCCTATGTACAAGAATATAACTACTATAATACTGCCCCTATGTACAGGAATATAACTACTATAATACTGCCCCCTATGTACAAGAATATAACTACTATAACACTGCCTCCTATGTACAAGAATATAACTACTATAATACTGCTACTATGTACAAGAATATAACTACTATAATACTGCCCCTATGTACAAGAATATAACTACTATAACACTGCCTCCTATGTACAAGAATATAACTACTATAATACTGCCCCTATGTACAAGAATATAACTACTATAATACTGTCCCCTATGTACAAGAATATAACTACTATAACACTGCCTCCTATGTACAAGAATATAACTACTATAATACTACCCCCTATGTACAAGAATATAACTACTATAATACTGCCTCCTATGTACAAGAATATAACTACTATAATACTGCTACTATGTACAAGAATATAACTACTATAATACTGCCCCTATGTACAAGAATATAAGTACTATAATACTGCCTCCTATGTACAAGAATATAACTACTATAATACTGCTACTATGTACAAGAATATAACTACTATAATACTACCCCTATGTACAAGAATATAACTACTATAATACTGCCTCCTATGTACAAGAATATAACTACTATAATACTGCTCCTATGTACAAGAATATAACTACTATAATACTGCCACTATATACAAGAATATAACTACTATAATACTGCCCCTATGTACAAGAATATAACTACTATAATACTACCCCCTATGTACAAGAATATAACTACTATAATACTGCCTCCTATGTACAAGAATATAACTACTATAATACTGCTACTATGTACAAGAATATAACTACTATAATACTGCCCCTATGTACAAGAATATAACTACTATAATACTGCCTCCTATGTACAAGAATATAACTACTATAATACTGCTACTATGTACAAGAATATAACTACTATAATACTACCCCTATGTACAAGAATATAACTACTATAATACTGCCTCCTATGTACAAGAATATAACTACTATAATACTGCTCCTATGTACAAGAATATAACTACTATAATACTGCCACTATATACAAGAATATAACTACTATAATACTGCCCCCTATGTACAAGAATATAACTACTATAATACTACCCCCTATGTACAAGAATATAACTACTATAATACTGCCTCCTATGTACAAGAATATAACTACTATAATACTGCTCCTATGTACAAGAATATAACTACTATAATACTGCCACTATATACAAGAATATAACTACTATAATACTGCCCCCTATGTACAAGAATATAACTACTATAATACTACCCCCTATGTACAAGAATATAACTACTATAACACTGCCTCCTATGTACAAGAATATAACTACTATAATACTGCTACTATGTACAAGAATATAACTACTATAATACTGCCCCTATGTACAAGAATATAACTACTATAACACTGCCTCCTATGTACAAGAATATAACTACTATAATACTGCCCCTATGTACAAGAATATAACTACTATAATACTGTCCCCTATGTACAAGAATATAACTACTATAACACTGCCTCCTATGTACAAGAATATAACTACTATAATACTACCCCCTATGTACAAGAATATAACTACTATAATACTGCCTCCTATGTACAAGAATATAACTACTATAATACTGCTACTATGTACAAGAATATAACTACTATAATACTGCCCCTATGTACAAGAATATAAGTACTATAATACTGCCTCCTATGTACAAGAATATAACTACTATAATACTGCTACTATGTACAAGAATATAACTACTATAATACTACCCCTATGTACAAGAATATAACTACTATAATACTGCCTCCTATGTACAAGAATATAACTACTATAATACTGCTCCTATGTACAAGAATATAACTACTATAATACTGCCACTATATACAAGAATATAACTACTATAATACTGCCCCTATGTACAAGAATATAACTACTATAATACTACCCCCTATGTACAAGAATATAACTACTATAATACTGCCTCCTATGTACAAGAATATAACTACTATAATACTGCTACTATGTACAAGAATATAACTACTATAATACTGCCCCTATGTACAAGAATATAACTACTATAATACTGCCTCCTATGTACAAGAATATAACTACTATAATACTGCTACTATGTACAAGAATATAACTACTATAATACTACCCCTATGTACAAGAATATAACTACTATAATACTGCCTCCTATGTACAAGAATATAACTACTATAATACTGCTCCTATGTACAAGAATATAACTACTATAATACTGCCACTATATACAAGAATATAACTACTATAATACTGCCCCCTATGTACAAGAATATAACTACTATAATACTACCCCCTATGTACAAGAATATAACTACTATAATACTGCCTCCTATGTACAAGAATATAACTACTATAATACTGCTACTATGTACAAGAATATAACTACTATAATACTGCCCCTATGTACAAGAATATAACTACTATAATACTGCCTCCTATGTACAAGAATATAACTACTATAATACTGCTACTATGTACAAGAATATAACTACTATAATACTACCCCTATGTACAAGAATATAACTACTATAATACTGCCTCCTATGTACAAGAATATAACTACTATAATACTGCTCCTATGTACAAGAATATAACTACTATAATACTGCCACTATATACAAGAATATAACTACTATAATACTGCCCCCTATGTACAAGAATATAACTACTATAATACTACCCCCTATGTACAAGAATATAACTACTATAATACTGCCTCCTATGTACAAGAATATAACTACTATAATACTGCTACTATGTACAAGAATATTGTTTATTATGTTTTTATGTAACATCTTAGCAGGATGCTTTGTAACCGCTTCCTTTGTTCCGTTCACACCTCTCTGCGGTTTCTCGCGGTTTCCTTTCTCCTTAGAATATACGGCTCTTCTCTTCTTCTTTCTGTGAAGCTGAGGTTTTATTGTCTCTGATGCTTCTATATCCTGTGAAACATGAATTCTCAATATTTAACCCTTTCCCTCTCGCAGACTGATACAAGTTACAGATGATTCTTCAGACCTCGGCTGCAGTCACTGAACTGTGAATAATGAGAATTACACTTGTTACATTATATACATTTTTGTAGCTTAACAAAAAATAATTAATGGCGGCATAATATTTTGCCATGTTTATGGGATGTGCGGAATGTTCTGGCAGCTCATTATGGGATGTTCCGCCAGCTGGTTATGGGATGTTCCGGCAGCTGGTTATGGGATGTTCCGCCAGCTGGTTATGGGATGTTCCGCCAGCTGGTTATGGGATGTTCCGGCAGCTGGTTATGGGATGTTCCGGCAGCTGGTTATGGGATGTTCCGGAAGCTCGTTATGGGATGTGCGGGATGTTCCAGCAGCTCGGTATGGGATGTTCCGGCAGCTGTTTATGGGATGTTCCGGCAGCTCGTTATGGGATGTTCCGGAAGCTCCTTATGGGATGTGCGGGATGTTCCGGAAGCTGGTTATGGGATGTGCGGGATGTTCCGGAAGCTGGTTATGGGATGTTCCGGAAGCTGGTTATGAGATGTTCCGGCAGCTGTTTATGGGATGTTCCGGAAGCTGGTTATGAGATGTTCCGGCAGCTGTTTATGGGATGTTCCGGAAGCTGGTTATGAGATGTTCCGGCAGCTGTTTATGGGATGTTCCGGCAGCTGGTTATGGGATGTTCCGGAAGCTCGTTATGGGATGTGCGGGATGTTCCAGCAGCTGGTTATGAGATGTTCCGGCAGCTGTTTATGGATGTTCCGGCAGCTGGTTATGGGATGTTCCGGAAGCTCGTTATGGGATGTGCGGGATGTTCCGGCAGCTGGTTATGGGATGTTACGGCAGCTGGTTATGGGATGTTCTGGGAGCTGATCATGGGATGTTCCGGAAGCTCGTTATGGGATGTTCTGGCAGCTCAATATGGAATATTTGGGCAGCTCGTTATGGGATGTGCGGGACGTTTGGGCCGCTCGTTATGGGATGTGCGGGACGTTCGGGCCGCTCGTTATGGGATGTGCGGGACGTTCTGGCTGCTCGCGATGTCGGTGGCTGTCGTCGTCTATAGGGGGCTTTACACGCTGCGACATCGCTAATGTGGAGTCGTTGGGGTCACGGAATTTGTGACGCACATCCGGCCGCATTAGCGATGCCGTTGCGTGTGACACCGATAAGCGATTTTGCATCGTTGCAAAAACGTGCAAAATCGCTAATCGGCGACATGGGGGTCTGGGCGATGTTGTGCGGCACGGGCAGCGATTTGCCCGTGTCGTGCAACAGATGGGGGCGGGTACCCACGCTAGCGATATCGGGACCGATATCGCAGTGTGTAATGTAGCCTTTATACTTTGTCGCGCTGCGTCTCGGGGAGCATCGGCCGTTCTCCGGGGATCGCTCGCAGTTTGCACATCATTATTCACGGCGGCTCTGCACGGAGTTTGGCGCTGGCACTGTTGCCTGGTAACTGAGCGGGAGATAAGCGCCTCGTTATTAACGTTTTCTGTTCTCTTTGTTCTTTAATAAACCTGTAGAAACAGCAGAGAATGTGCAGAATCTGCAGGAATCGCTAATATTGAGCCGTTCCTATTATATCCTTATCAGGGGGGCAATAAACGAGCACAAGGGACGGCACTGCCATGATCAATTAGTAGGCTCCTCCTATTCACTAAGCTCCTCCCCTGTGTAAATTTTCTGCATTTTCCTAATAATCTGCTTTTCTCAGACGTTCAGTTTATTGTGACCCTTCTGTCCGGGCTGTAAAGGAAAGTCCCCTCCAAACACTGAATCTGCAGGGCTTGTGCTTTTACCCAGAAGTCAATCAGATGAAGCAGAGCTGCAGTGTAAATCATGTGGACAGGACAGAGCAGCAGCTTCAGCCACTAATGACACAACTGGTGGAATTGACATTTCCTAAATCTGCCATAGACCCCGGGGCTAAACTGCAGTCACTGATCAGTGCAGCGCCCTAATGTGGCAGTGTTGCAGTATAAAGCATGGGGGATAGGCATGCTGCACTTTATATTGGTAGTGACGAAGGAGTATTTTAGATTCACTTTTAAATAGACCATAAAACTAAGCTGTAGTCAGTGATCATCGAGGTGACTCCAAGCGATGCAGTATAAAGCATGGGGGATGAGCACGCAGACTGGTGTGGGCTATGATCATCCCTTATGCTCTGTTGAAGCAGGCGATTCATGTTAGACTAGTCTACCCTTCAACAGACCAATACAGCCAGTCACTGTGCGTAATGAAGCTGAGCTGCAGTGTAAAGCATAGGGGAGGCAAAGAAGCCACCTGAGTTCCTCATGAGGCAGAAGATTGACTTCAGGCTCATCCAAGCCTCGATAAACAACAAATCTGCAGCCATGAAGCGGATAGAGCTATGCTATAGCAGTTCACATAGGTCAAAGGCAAACTCAGCTCTGCTACATCTGTCGTCAGTCTGTGGCAGAATAAGAGGAGTTAAACGTCCATTTTCCATATCATCTGGAAGTGGATCGCTGCACGATGTAGAGATGTAGCAGAGCTGACCGCATCATCTGGAAGTGTATCGCTGCACGATGTAGAGATGTAGCAGAGCTGACCGCGTCATCTGGAAGTGTATCGCTGCACGATGTAGAGATGTAGCAGAGCTGACCGCGTCATCTGGAAGTGTATCGCTGCACGATGTAGAGATGTAGCAGAGCTGACCGCGTCATTTGGAAGTGTATCGCTGCACGATGTAGAGATGTAGCAGAGCTGACCGCGTCATCCGGAAGTGTATCGCTGCACGATGTAGAGATGTAGCAGAGCTGACCGCGTCATTTGGAAGTGTACCGCTGCACGATGTAGAGATGTAGCAGAGCTGACCGCGTCATTTGGAAGTGTATCGCTGCACGATGTAGAGATGTAGCAGAGCTGACCGCATCATCTGGAAGTGTATCGCTGCACGATGTAGAGATGTAGCAGAGCTGACCGTGTCATCTGGAAGTGTATCGCTGCACGATGTAGAGATGTAGCAGAGCTGACCGCGTCATCTGGAAGTGTATCGCTGCACGATGTAGAGATGTAGCAGAGCTGACCGCGTCATCTGGAAGTGTATCGCTGCACGATGTAGAGATGTAGCAGAGCTGACCGCGTCATCTGGAAGTGTATCGCTGCACGATGTAGAGATGTAGCAGAGCTGACCGCGTCATCTGGAAGTGTATCGCTGCACGATGTAGAGATGTAGCAGAGCTGACCGCGTCATCTGGAACAACTCATCATGTGAACATCCCACTGCAGCGTCAAGAGGATTCGGTGATATTGGAGGAAGCGGAACGGTAAATAAACTATCAATTCTCAGAAGTTTTAATATATTTTCCATCTTCCAGGAAAGCAGAAATCATAAATTTCAGATTATGGTTCTAAGAAAAAACAACAACTTATAGGCGAGATTCCCGAAAATAGCGCCGCAAACATGGCCGAGGGATAAAACCTGAAAAAATGAGAAGAATGCGTCTACGATTGTTCAAAAATAAGAATAATAAAAATACAAAAATAAGAATAATCTGCAGCAGCAAAGCCAGAAACACAAAGTAACAAGACACAACCGATCCCAGAGATCAACTGCACAACTGTACAGAGCCAATAAAACATCACAGAGATTAACTGTACAGAGCGGCCAAAGAAAGGATCAAAGAGATCAACTGCACAACTGTACAGAGCCAATAAAACATCACAGAGATCAACTGTACAGAGCGGCCAATACGAGCCCAGAGAGATTTCCTAGAGGAAATTGAGGTTAGACAACAACTGTTGAATAGCTGTTTAGGGTTGTGAGATAGAGAGGATATGAGGGATGAGAAGTAGGTTTCTTTTGCAGCAGTGAGTGTGGACTTGAAATTGGTGAGGGACACTCTATATGCAATGAAGTGCTCAGTGGAATGAGACCTCTTCCATTTGCGCTCAGCAATCCTGGAAGCCCGTCTCAGTTCTTTAGTTTGACTCGTGTGCCAAGGTTGCCTGTTGATTCTGTGGCCGATTCAAACGCTGCAGAGATTGTAGTGTTATATAAAGTGGCAGCAGCATCTGCATCGTGTGAAGACGCAATCTCTGCAAGAGGGAAAAGGGAAAGAGAAAGTTAGTGTAAGTCAAGATGTTTGATATTTCTGCGAGGGTGTGAAAGATTGCGGAGGGGGGGTTTCCTACTTGGAGAAGAGAGGGAAGAGAATGTGAGTAGGTTGTGGTCAGACAAAGGCAGAGGTGAGTTAGAGAGGCTAGATAAGGAACAGAGGCGAGTGAAGATGAGGTATTGCGTGTGGCCATCTTTGGGAGTAGCTGCAGAGAACCATTGGGTAAGGAAGTGAGTGTTAAACGTTTAGAGATAGATGATTGGGAGGTGTTAATGGAAATGTTGAAATCTCCCATGATGATACTGGGGACGTTGATGAAAAGAAAATGTAGTAGTCAGGTGGTGAAGTGGTCAAAAAAGGTGGTGGCTGGCCCTGAGAGGTGGTAATTGACAGCCAGTTGGAGGTTGGAGGGGGAGTAGATGTGGATGGAGTGCACCTCAAAGAGAGGAGAGTAATGGAGGGTGGCAGTGAAATTGGGGTGAAGGAGCATTTGTCAGACAGTAGCAAACCAACTCCTCCACCATACTTGTTACTGGGCCAGTGGTGTGAGACAGATGGAGACTACCATAAAAAAGTGCAGCAGGAGATGCAGTGTCAAAGGAGGGAGCCAGAAGAGGCAGTGTCAGAGGGGGTGAGCCAGGAGAGGCAGTGTCAGAGGGGGGAGCCAGGAGAGGCAGTGTCAGAGGAGGGAGCCAGAAGAGGCAGTGTCAGAGGGGGGAGCCAGGAGAGGCAGTGTCAGAGGGGGGAGCCAGAAGAGGCAGTGCCAGAGGGGGGAGCCAGGAGAGGCCGTGTCAGAGGGGGGAGCCAGAAGAGGCAGTGCCAGAGGGGTGAGCCAGGAGCGGCAGTGTCAGAGGGGGGAGCCAGAAGAGGCAGTGCCAGAGGGGTGAGCCAGGAGCGGCAGTGTCAGAGGGGGGAGCCAGAAGAGGCAGTGCCAGAGGGGGGAGCCAGAAGAGGCAGTGTCAGAGGGGGTGAGCCGGGAGATGCAGTGTCAGAGGGGGGAGCCGGGAGAGGCAGTGTCAGAGGAGGGAGCCAGGAGAGGCAGTGTCAGAGGGGGTGAGCCGGGAGAGGCAGTGTCAGAGGAGGGAGCCAGGAGAGGCAGTGTCAGAGGAGGGAGCCAGGAGAGGCAGTGTCAGAGGGGGTGAGCCGGGAGATGCAGTGTCAGAGGAGGTGAGCCGGGAGAGGCAGTGTCAGAGGAGGGAGCCAGGAGAGGCAGTGTCAGAGGGGGTGAGCCGGGAGATGCAGTGTCAGAGGAGGTGAGCCGGGAGAGGCAGTGTCAGAGGAGGGAGCCAGGAGAGGCAGTGTCAGAGGGGGTGAGCCGGGAGAGGCAGTGTCAGAGGAGGGAGCCAGGAGAGGCAGTGTCAGAGGAGGGAGCCAGGAGAGGCAGTGTCAGAGGGGGTGAGCCGGGAGAGGCAGTGTCAGAGGAGGTGAGCCAGGAGAGGCAGTGTCAGAGGAGGGAGCCAGGAGAGGCAGTGTCAGAGGCGGTGAGCCAGGAGAGGCAGTGTCAGAGGAGGGAGCCAGGAGAGGCAGTGTCAGGGGGGGTGAGCCAGGAGAGGCAGTGTCAGAGGAGGGAGCCAGGAGAGGCAGTGTCAGAGGGGGTGAGCCAGGAGAGGCCGTGTCAGAGGGGGTGAGCCAGGAGAGACCATGTCAGAGGGGGTGAGCCGGGAGAGGCCGTGTCAGAGGGGGGAGCCAGGAGAGACAGTGTCAGAGGGGGTGATCCAGGAGAGGCAGTGTCAGAGGGGGTGAGCCAGGAGAGGCAGTGTCAGAGGGGGTGAGCCAGGAGAGGCAGTGTCAGAGGGGGTGAGCCGGGAGAGGCAGTGTCAGAGGGGGTGAGCCAGGAGAGGCAGTGTCAGAGGGGGTGAGCCGGGAGAGGCAGTGTCAGAGGGGGTGAGCCAGGAGAGGCAGTGTCAGAGGGGGTGAGCCAGGAGAGGCGGTGTCAGAGGGGGTGAGCCAGGAGAGACAGTGTCAGAGGGGGTGAGCCAGGAGAGACAGTGTCAGAGGGGGTGAGCCAGGAGAGGCAGTGTCAGAGGGGGTGAGCCGGGAGAGGCAGTGTCAGAGGGGGTGAGCCGGAAGAGGCAGTGTCAGAGGGGGTGAGCCAGGAGAGGCAGTGTCAGAGGGGGTGAGCCAGGAGAGGCAGTGTCAGAGGGGGTGAGCCAGGAGAGGCAGTGTCAGAGGGGGTGAGCCAGGAGAGGCAGTGTCAGAGGAGGTGAGCCAGGAGAGGCAGTGTCAGAGGGGGTGAGCCAGGAGAGACCATGTCAGAGGGGGTGAGCCAGGAGAGGCAGTGTCAGAGGGGGTGAGCCAGGAGAGGCAGTGTCAGAGGGGGTGAGCCAGGAGAGGCAGTGTCAGAGGGGGTGAACCAGGAGAGGCCGTGTCAGAGGGGGGAGCCAGGAGAGACAGTGTCAGAGGGGGTGATCCAGGAGAGGCAGTGTCAGAGGGGGTGAGCCAGGAGAGGCAGTGTCAGAGGGGGTGAGCCGGGAGAGGCAGTGTCAGAGGAGGTGAGCCAGGAGAGGCAGTGTCAGAGGGGGTGAGCCAGGAGAGACCATGTCAGAGGGGGTGAACCAGGAGAGGCCGTGTCAGAGGGGGGAGCCAGGAGAGACAGTGTCAGAGGGGGTGAGCCAGGAGAGGCAGTGTCAGAGGGGGTGAGCCGGGAGAGGCAGTGTCAGAGGAGGTGAGCCAGGAGAGGCAGTGTCAGAGGGGGTGAGCCAGGAGAGACCATGTCAGAGGGGGTGAACCAGGAGAGGCCGTGTCAGAGGGGGGAGCCAGGAGAGGCAGTGTCAGAGGGGGTGATCCAGGAGAGGCAGTGTCAGAGGGGGTGAGCCAGGAGAGGCAGTGTCAGAGGGGGTGAGCCGGGAGAGGCAGTGTCAGAGGGGGTGAGCCAGGAGAGGCAGTGTCAGAGGGGGTGAGCCAGGAGAGGCGGTGTCAGAGGGGGTGAGCCAGGAGAGACAGTGTCAGAGGGGGTGAGCCAGGAGAGACAGTGTCAGAGGGGGTGAGCCAGGAGAGGCAGTGTCAGAGGGGGTGAGCCGGGAGAGGCAGTGTCAGAGGGGGTGAGCCGGAAGAGGCAGTGTCAGAGGGGGTGAGCCAGGAGAGGCAGTGTCAGAGGGGGTGAGCCGGAAGAGGCAGTGTCAGAGGGGGTGAGCCAGGAGAGGCAGTGTCAGAGGGGGTGAGCCGGAAGAGGCAGTGTCAGAGGGGGTGAGCCAGGAGAGGCAGTGTCAGAGGGGGTGAGCCAGGAGAGGCAGTGTCAGAGGGGGTGAGTCGGGAGAGGCAGTGTCAGAGGGGGTGAGCCAGGAGAGGCAGTGTCAGAGGGGGTGAGCCGGGAGAGGCAGTGTCAGAGGGGGTGAGCCGGAAGAGGCAGTGTCAGAGGGGGTGAGCCAGGAGAGGCAGTGTCAGAGGGGGTGAGCCGGAAGAGGCAGTGTCAGAGGGGGTGAGCCAGGAGAGGCAGTGTCAGAGGGGGTGAGCCGGAAGAGGCAGTGTCAGAGGGGGTGAGCCAGGAGAGGCAGTGTCAGAGGGGGTGAGCCAGGAGAGGCGGTGTCAGAGGGGGTGAGCCAGGAGAGACAGTGTCAGAGGGGGTGAGCCAGGAGAGACAGTGTCAGAGGGGGTGAGCCAGGAGAGGCAGTGTCAGAGGGGGTGAGCCGGGAGAGGCAGTGTCAGAGGGGGTGAGCCAGGAGAGGCAGTGTCAGAGGGGGTGAGCCAGGAGAGGCGGTGTCAGAGGGGGTGAGCCAGGAGAGACAGTGTCAGAGGGGGTGAGCCAGGAGAGACAGTGTCAGAGGGGGTGAGCCAGGAGCGGCAGTGTCAGCGGAGGTAAGACAGGAGAGGCCATGTCAGAGGGGGTGAGGCGGGAGAGGCAGTGTCAGAGGGGGTGAGTCGGGAGAGGCAGTGTCAGAGGAGGAAGCCAGGAGAGGCAGTGTAAGAGGGGGTGAGCCAGGAGAGGCAGTGTCAGAGGGGGTGAGCCAGGAGAGGCAGTGTCAGAGGGGGTGAGCCAGGAGAGGCGGTGTCAGAGGGGGTGAGCCAGGAGAGGCAGTGTCAGCGGGGGTGAGCCAGGAGAGACAGTGTCAGAGGGGGTGATCCAGGAGAGGCAGTGTCAGAGGGGGTGAGCCAGGAGAGGCAGTGTCAGAGGGGGTGAGCCAGGAGAGACAGTGTCAGAGGGGGTGATCCAGGAGAGGCAGTGTCAGAGGGGGTGAGCCAGGAGAGGCAGTGTCAGAGGGGGTGAGCCGGGAGAGGCAGTGTCAGATGGGGTGAGCCAGGAGAGGCAGCGTCAGAGGGGGTGAGCCAGGAGAGGCAGTGTCAGAGGGGGTGAGCCAGGAGCGGCAGTGTCAGCGGAGGTAAGACAGGAGAGGCCATGTCAGAGGGGGTGCGCCAGGAGAGGCAGTGTCAGAGGGGGTGCGCCAGGAGAGGCAGTGTCAGAGGGGGTGAGGCGGGAGAGGCAGTGTCAGAGGGGGTGAGTCGGGAGAGGCAGTGTCAGCGGAGGTAAGACAGGAGAGGCCATGTCAGAGGGGGTGAGGCGGGAGAGGCAGTGTAAGAGGGGGTGAGCCAGAAGAGGCAGTGTCAGAGGGGGTGAGCCAGGAGAGGCAGTGTTAGAGGGGGTGAGCCAGGAGCGGCAGTGTCAGCGGAGGTAAGACAGTAGAGGCCGTGTCAGAGGGGGTGAGCCAGGAGAGGCAGTGTAAGAGGGGGTGGGCCAGGAGAGGCAGTGTCAGAGGAGGAAGCCAGGAGAGGCAGTGTCAGAGGGGGTGGGCCAGGAGAGGCAGTGTCAGAGGGGGTGATCCAGGAGAGGCAGCGTCAGAGGGGGTGAGGCAGGAGAGGTAGTGTTAGAGGGGGTGAGCCAGGAGAGGCAGTGTCAGAGGGGGTGAGCTAGGAGAGGCAGTGTCAGAGGGGGTGAGTCAGGAGAGGCAGTGTCAGAGGGGGTGAGCCGGGAGAGGCAGTGTCAGAGGGGGTGATCCAGGAGAGGCAGTGTCAGAGGGGGTGAGCCGGGAGAGGCAGTGTCAGAGGGGGTGAGTCGGGAGAGGCAGTGTCAGAGGGGGGAGCCAGGAGAGGCAGTGTCAGAGGGGGTGAGCCAGGAGAGGCAGTGTCAGAAGAGGAGAGCCAGGAGAGGCAGTGTCAGAGGGGGTGAGCCAGGAGAGGCAGTGTCAGAGGAGGGAGCCAGGAGAGGCAGTGTAAGAGGGGGTGAGTCGGGAGAGGCAGTGTCAGAGGGGGTGAGCCAGGAGAGGCTGTATCAGAGGGGGTGAGCCAGGAGAGGCAGTGTCAGAGGGGGTGAGCCAGGAGAGGCAGTATCAGAGGGGGTGAGCCAGGAGAGGCAGTATCAGAGGGGGTGAGCCAGGAGAGGCAGTGTCAGAGGGGGTGAGTCGGGAGAGGCAGTGTCAGAGGGGGTGAGCCAGGAGAGGCAGTGTCAGAGGGGGTGAGCCAGGAGAGGCAGTGTCAGAGGGGGTGAGTCGGGAGAGGCAGTGTCAGAGTGGGTGAGCCAGGAGAGGCAGTATCAGAGGGGGTGAGCCAGGAGAGGCAGTGTCAGAGGGGGTGAGTCGGGAGAGGCAGTGTCAGAGGGGATGAGCCAGGAGAGGCAGTGTCAGAGGGGGTGAGCCAAGAGAGGCAGTGTCAGAGGGGGTGAGCCAGGAGAGGCTGTGTCAGAGGCGGTGAGCCAGGAGAGGCTGTGTCAGAGGCGGTGTCAGAGGGGGTGAGCCAGGAGAGGCGGTGTCAGAGGGGGTGAGCCAGGAGAGGCAGTGTCAGAGGGGGTGAGCCAGGAGAGGCAGTGTAAGAGGGGGTGAGCCAGGAGAGGCAGTGTCAGAGGGGGTGAGCCAGGAGAGGCAGTGTCAGAGGGGGTGAGCCAGGAGAGGCGGTGTCAGAGGGGGTGAGCCAGGAGAGGCAGTGTCAGAGGGGGTGAGCCAGGAGAGGCAGTGTCAGAAGGGGTGAGCCAGGAGAGGCAGTGTCAGAGGGGGTGAGCCAGGAGAGGCAGTGTCAGAGGGGGTGAGCCAGGAGAGGCAGTGTCAGAGGGGGTGAGCCAGGAGAGGCAGTGTCAGAGGGGGTGAGCCAGGAGAGGCAGTGTAAGAGGGGGTGAGCCAGGAGAGGCAGTGTTAGAGGGGGGTGAGCCAGGAGAGGCTGTGTCAGAGGGGGTGAGCCAGGAGAGGCTGTGTCAGAGGGGATGAGCCAGGAGAGGCGGTGTCAGAGGGGGTGAGCCAGGAGAGGCGGTGTCAGAGGGGGTGAGCCAGGAGAGGCGGTGTCAGAGGGGGTGAGCCAGGAGAGGCGGTGTCAGAGGGGGTGAGCCAGGAGAGGCAGTGTCAGAGGGGGTGAGCCAGGAGAGGCAGTGTCAGAGGAGGGAGCCAGGAGAGGCAGTGTCGGAGGGGGTGAGTCAGGAGAGGCAGTGTCAGAGGAGGGAGCCAGGAGAGGCAGTGTAAGAGGGGGTGAGTCGGGAGAGGCAGTGTCAGAGGGGGTGAGTCGGGAGAGGCAGTGTCAGAGGAGGGAGCCAGGAGAGGCAGTGTCAGAGGGGGTGAGCCGGGAGAGGCAGTGTCAGAGGAGGTGAGCCAGGAGAGGCAGTGTAAGAGGGGGTGAGTCGGGAGAGGCAGTGTCAGAGGGGGTGAGCCAGGTTTCAGTGATGCCCAGGAAGGAAGTTTGTTGGTGATTAAAATATCATGAATGTAGGATAGTTTGTTGCAGACAGAGCGAGCGTTCCATAGAGCTCCTGTTAGTGGGACTGGAGGAGCGGGGGCTGGGTGAATGGGTATAAAGTTAGAAGCGTTGCAGAAATTTGTGATAGATCATGGATGAGGGTTTTATATAACAGTGGGAATGTGGTGAGGAGGGCCAGGATTAGGAGAGATGTCACCAGAAATGAGAAGAAGCAGGGAGAGTGTCAGTAGGTGGGAGCAGGAGAAGCCATGTCACAGGGTGTAATGTGGAGAAACAGATCTGAAGGGAGGGTGTGATGGATGGGAGGATGGAGGGAGCGATGACCAGGTCATTACTGGGTGTAGGGATCAGAGGGGGTAGTGAGAAATGAAGTGTTATAAGGGTGAAAGTGAAGTGAACATTGTTTACAGAGTCTATGTTTCCAGTTACCTTCCGGTCCAATGCGGGTCTCATTCATTGCATCCTACTTATCTGATGCAGACTTGAATTGATGCAGACCAAAGTCTTATGCAGACTTTAGAGGAGCAATTTCTACACATACAAGTGCAATCAGCTGAGGAGGGGTCGTAACTTATCCATATCACTCAAATCAAAGCTGAGCCCAGATGAGGGGATACCACAGGCAGAGTAAGCGAGGGGGTCATGAAGAAAGTGGAGAGATGGGGGGGGCAGTTACTAATGTACCAGATCGGCATATGCAGGAGAGGGAAGGGATGTCAGATCATAGCGCCTTTTGTCTGTTTACCGCCATATCTGTGATGTTTGCTGAGGAATCTTCATTGATCGAGGATGGATTTGTGGATTTCTTGAGCAGATTTTGTCTTGAGCCCTTAATGGACTCCTCTCGTGTATATATTACATTCGCTGTTTCCGCGGCTCGGAGGTTATAAATCTCCCGTGAAGTTCGGTGCTGCTCGCCATTAATATATTAAGTACGGACCAGGAGTGCACGCGGTTTATAGCTCTTTTCTTCAATTATTAATGTATCGTCAACATCTTAAGTGTTGTATTGATCGTGGATACCGTCCCCCGCCGTCCCCCGGGCCGGGGCTTAAACAATCATTCTTTTATTCTTTAAGAAGTCAGAAATGGACCTGAGCAGTGAACATAAGATACCTCATCTCCCACCTAGCCCAGATGAGGGGGGTCCTTAAAGGGGTCTTTGGGACAAGCTATCAATGTGATCGGTGATGCATCCCCTTGTGGCTGTTTCTGGTACTGTGCTGGGTATATTGGCCCCATAACATCACTGCTGGTTCCATCTTCCTCTGCATTTCTTCTGCTAATGCTGAAGCAGATGTGCTCCTTTAAGGTATCAGTCATCACTGTCTTCTGCAGCTACGGGGGAACCAGTATGGCCCCCAGAGCTCCTAATATATTTTCGGTAACCTAAAATAATGCTATAGCTTTGCATCAGCAGCAGTGTACAGACTCATAGTATTCTATGGAGCCAGCACACTTCTGGGCAAATGTGGAGGCAGAGGCGTAATTAAAGGGGTTGTAATTGCACCTGAGTCCTGAAGCCTCGGGGGCCCCAAAAGTCCATTTGGCCTATATAAAAAGACCAATGCTATTAAAGGCTTGCAATAATTGCGGGCCACATTGCAGATTTTGTATTGGGCACCGTGAGCTTGAAGTGTTGCTATATGAAGTGCAGAGGTAGCGGGTGCATCTGGGCCTTGGTGCTACATAAGAAAGCACCAGTATTATACACGGCTCATTGTAACTAGTAACGAATAGTAAATTTACTAGAGCTGAGCCAATGCCTGCCGGTATGTTACACACAGTGTCAGGCACAACCAGGTGGACGTACCCATAATGCCTTGCAGCTGTCACATGGACTATCATATAGTCTGTATAAAAGCTGGGGCAGGGAATGCAGCAGATATTTTGTGGTGAACCTGGATAGTGCGGGTCACGCTAAATACCCAATGCCTCTCAGCAACAGGCTGGTAGGCACTTTCTGAGAGTGGTGCGTTGGCTCTTTAAGACCTGAAACACACGTCCGCAAAAAACACGGGCGTGTCTTGCGGTCCGTTTTTTGGGTCCGTGTCCCGTTTTGGATGTCTGTTTCTCCGGTACGCGTGACATCAGTGTGATGGCGTATGCTTGCCGTGCATGCATGTTGAATGTCCGTGTATGTGTGAGATACGTACGTGTCATGTCCGTGTGCAGGCAGTGTGCAGTCCATGAGTCTTGAGCCGTTTCACCATTTTTAAAAAAAAAAACACACGGACCATACGGTTAACACATGTCCGTGTCACGTACGTGCAGACACAGACCCATTGACTTCAGAGGGTCCGTGTCTGCGTGATGCCGGTGAAACGCTGACATGTCATCCGTGTTAAAAAACGCACACACATACAAACCACACGGACACACATTGCGTGTGGCTTTACGTGTGTGTGCCTGTTACCATAGGGTAACATTGGTGCATGTGTGTTCTTGCCGCCGATACGTGTCAAAAAGACCCAAACATGTACCGGCGGCATGGATGTGTGTTGCAGGCCTAAGAGAGGGATAGCGGCGCGTGCACTTCTTAGGAGCACTCCTAGAGATGCTGTGACGTGCACACAGACGTGGCGGTGATTCAGAGCGCGTCCCTGCAACCGACCAAGGAGTGCAGGGACGCAGCGCTACAGTGAGAATATGTCACAGCTCACAATTACCGTAAAGATAAGGAGAGCTATAAAGACTGAATAAACATTGCAGATAGTGTGTGACAGCCATTCCTCTGGCTCCGTATATGTGAGGTCACTTGGACATTACTTGGACTGAGTTTGCATTAAAGTGCATGAAATGAGTTGGCTCAGTCCCAGGAGACCTCAGCGTCGTACACTTCCTTTATGGCAATCAGAGAATTTACCATCTTCGGCAAATCGATTCGCCTGGAATCTGTATTTTTGGAAAACTTTGCCAAAGCTCACAAATATTGAGTTAAACTAATTAATTCATCTGAAGCTTATCTCATGACTGGATATCTAACCTACTGCCAGTGTCATGTGTCCTGCAATATTAATGCGTGGTATCGTATATTCTGGTGGGGGACATTTCCAATAAAGGTCATCCGAACCAGGAGACATGAATTGGACCTTCCAGGACGCACGATTGTGACCATATTCCACAGATTTCTGTGCTTTTGATGCACGGTTTTGCACCGTGCGCCATTCGTCTGGTCGGCGCTGCCGTATCTCGCTATTCCCCTGAGACCAGTTTCACTTAATTTACATCTGAAAACCACTAGAAATATAAACAGTCGTTTCTTTTGTATCATTTATTATGAGAATTACAAAACTGTTACATTTCTCCAAACATTCATATAAACAAAAACATAAAACTCACATGAAACATAAACACAAAACTCACATAAGACATGTGTAAGGCATTGGCCGAGCGACGGCGCAACAATCTCACGTCTTATTGTGTTAATGGAGAACATATGTCTCTGGGTAACAGACAACCACAGGCGCGGTGTGTATCCACTGAATCCACACAATGTCTTCTATGTGTCGCTACATTGTAGCATTATGTCTGTGACCGAGAGTATTGAAGTATTATCCAGATTCCTCCTCTTCTTTTCCTCCTTTTCCACATTCATTTGTCTTCTCACTTCTGCTCTTTATTCTTATGGTAGGTGACACTATTGGAGAAAAACGGAGTCTGCGGCCAAAGGGGAGACCAGAAGGTGCAGGGTAGAAAGCGAAGAGGACGGGACTAGAACTAAAAGGCCATGGAAAAGGAGCAGCAAATAGAGATAGACAGGCTTATTCACCCCAGAGGTGAGGATCTCCTTAATTTTAGGAATGAATTAACCATTACAACATTATGTGGCAGAGAGTTCCATAGCCTCACTGCTCTTACAGTAAAGAATTTGCGTCTGTGATTAATGATTGAGCCTTCTTTCCTCTAGATGTAGTAGATGCCCCTTGTCCCCATCACAGGTTTAGGTGCAAAAAGATCACTAGAAGGATCTCTGAACTGTCCCCTTATACTGTATATTTCTACCCTGAAATAAGATCGCCCCTAAGCCTTTGTTTTTCCAAATTCAATAAGCCCAAGTTTAATAACCGATCTTTGTACTGCAGTCCACACATTCCTTTATAAACGTTGGTGCTATGGTTCCGCTGTGCGGAGCATTTTGCATTTGGAATGCTTTTGTCACGGTTCCGCTGTTCGGAGCATTTTGCATTTGAAAGTGCTCTGCTATGTGTCTTGTGCACTTGCTGGCAGTTTGTTTTTCAGCACTAGGGTCCATGCTGGTTTTGGGAGGTGCCTTCACAGATGTGCCTTGTTCCTGGTGATTGGTCTGTTTCTTTACTGGGCTTACGCTGTCTGAATTTCGCCAGTCGTACTTCTTGTTTGCTCAGTGTGCTCATGGCTCCTGTTTGGTGTAAGTGTTCTTCTCATCTTGGCTTCTGACCTCGGACCTCTTCCTGACCATGTATCTGTCTGCTCCCTGAACCTTATACGTTACCTACTGGCTTCTGACCTTGGATCTCTTCCTGACCACATCTCTGTCTGCTCCCTGAACCTTACACGTTACCTCCAGGCCTCTGACCTCAGACCTCCTCCTGACCATGTCTCTGTCTGCTCCCTAAACCTTATATGTTACCTCCTGGCTTCTGACCTCGGATCTCTTCCTGACCATGTCTCTGTCTGCTCCCTGAATCTTATATGTTATCTTCTGGCTTATTATCTCAGCTTTTCTGACTACTCTTCTATTCATACTGCTCGTAGTGTCTAGCATCACACTTGGTCTTCTCTGCACCTACTCTAGTTCAAATTTTTGCACTTTATTCTAAGTATAGTCGTGCTAGCGACTTAACTTTGCCGTCCACACCATAAACGCAAGTGTTTTTTGATGACAGTTTTGCCCAGTGTTTTTACAATTTAGTACATAATTATATTGTATAGTGTGCCATCTGTAAATATTGAAATTCTACTCTCTATGCCCCCTACAAAGTCATTAATAAATATGTTAAAAAGAAGAGGGCCCAATACTGACCCCTGTGATAACCCACGGATAACTGTGACCCAGTCTGAGTGTGCTCCTTTAATATTCACCCTTTATTTCCTATCACTGAGCCAGTTCTTATCCCAGTTACACATATTTTCCCCTATTCCCATTATTCTCATTTTATGTACCATCCTTTTCTGTGGCACTGTATCAAACGCCTTTGAAAAATCCATATAGACAACATCCACTGCATTTCCCTGGTCCAGTCTGGAACTTACCTCCTCATAGAAGCCGATCAGATGAGTCTGACAGAAATGATCCCTCATTAACCCATGCTGATACTGGGCCATGAGGTTATTCTTCTTGAGATCCTCCCTGATAGCGCCTTTTAGGAAACCCTCAAGGAGTTTACCCCCAGTATAGGTGACACTTACCGACCTATAATTTCCAGGCTCAGATTTTGTCCCGTTTTTGGAAATTAGCCCCACAGTTGCTCGGCGCCACTCCTGCAGTACAGACCCTGTTATCACTGTACTTAATTCCTGCAGTATTCGGGGGGTGGGGGGTGGGGGGGCATCCGATATGTGCCTGGGGATTTGTCTACTTTAGTGATTTTGAGGCGGCGCTGGACTTCCTGCTGGGAACAAGTAGGTGACATGTAATGGGGAATTTATTGTCTCCCTGATCTTGTCATGTGCCATGGGATTTTCTTGTATAAACGCTGTAGAGGGAAAGGTGTTGAGCACTTTGACCCTTCCTTTATCGTCTTCCACCATTTCATCCAGACTATTTTTGAGGAGGCCAACACTATCATTTCAGAATGTGAAGAATATTTTTAGAATATTTTTACTTTTTATAGCAATTAATCTCCTCTTATCAATGTTTGCAATGCTGATTTGCTTTTTACCCAATTAATTTAGTTTTCTATAATTATTTAATGCCTCTTCATGTCACGCGTGTGGCACGGCCTGATGTGGTCTCGGGGCGATCTGGGATCAAAAGGTCACAGTGCATTGTGGATCGCAGATTCACTTTAGTGCATACTCGCCATTTACCCTGAGTTGGGGCATATTTTCGATCCGGTAATGAAGGGGTTAATGCTCATTTCTATCAGATAGTTGTAACCTCAGCTGTAGCCACAATAAGTATCCGCTTCTCCCTCCTTCCTATGTCGGCTATAGCTCATTCCTATTGCTGTCCACTTGGAAGGAACCAGTCTCTGGAGAAAGCTGAGGTGTCGCTTCAGTTGCAGCTGAGAAGTTCTTGCCAGAGTTTTATTTCTTGTGTCATTCTCCCTTGTTTGGCTTTCCTACATCGTGTTGTCTTATTATAGTTGTGAGACTAGCGTCTCGCTGTCACTCACTAGCCAGGGTAAGTTTAAGGTCAGCAAGGGCCTAGGCACATGATCTGCGATGAGGGAAGGACCCATATAGGGACATATTGGAGTGCAGGGTGGGTGTTAGGAGGTGACCCCACACTTGTCTCCCCAGTGCCAGGGCTCACCATTGTATTGGGTTCCCGGTGTACCCTTTGTGTTGCGCGAGTTCTTCTATACATGGCGGTCACTGCGTGACACATCACTACTCTTCTGCTTTAATTCCCTACATGCTATTGTTTTGTCATTTATTGCGCCCCTTGCAGCTTTTTTAGTGGTTTCCTCCTATTTCTAGCTTGTTTATTCCCTTAGGGTGTATATTGTGCACAGATCGGATTCCCGATGCGTATAAAAGGCTCCCATTTGCTTTGTACTTTAATTTCTCAGGACATTGTCTGTGTTTATAGCCCTAAGATCATCTCGCAGCAGTTGTAAATTCGCCTTCCTGCAGTTTCGCGTCCTCGTAGCCCCTCTACTGTACATCTTATTAAGGGATACATGAAAACTTATTATTTTGTGATCACTATTACCCTAGTGACCCCCAACCTGTATCTTTGCTATTTGGTCCAGCCTATTGGTTAATATTAGGTCTAGCAGTGCTCCGCTTCTTGCGGGGTCCTGCACAGGTTGTGGACTGTAACTGTCTTTAATTGTTTCTTTTACTGGACCTGCAGGTTTCTGAGCCCAATTGACTTCAGGGTAGTTGAAGTCCCCCATAATGACGACTTCGCCCTGATTCTATCATGCTAGGTATGGGGCAGCACCATGCATACGGCGACAGGGGAGGGAAACCCTGCATCTAGGGAAAGGGGAGACGATGACCCCCTAGTCAAAACTTCTGCTGGTATTCTGTCTCTTCCTAGAAGCTGTGAATCCCAACCGCTCTAATTATCAGTCCCTTAGATAACTGTATGATTGTACTCACTCTTCAAAGCATCAACAGATAGTTTTAACTCAGCCCAACGATGACTTTTAGGAAGACAAGGAGAAACGCTGTAGTTTTCTTCTAGAATCTTGTATTAAGTACAAAGTAAAGGCAGGTGAAAAGGAATAATCTGTACAGGGTTGTAGACATGTGTCTTCAGCAATGGTTCCTCTCTAGACTAAACTGAAGGAGAAGGGAGGAGCATTCTATACAGAAGCCAACTAAGGGAGGAACATAGGGACAAACTTCATACAGTCTAAATCTAACTAGTAACAATAAGGAATTTCCTGATAGGAGGAAAAATATGCAATGCAAGAAATATATACAACACGTTGTTCCATCCATGGGACACAACAGCTGGCCTCTAGCTCCCCTGACCACACTAGATAGGTTCTGCACCTATGCGCCGAGCAGGATACCTGTGTCACGGTATTAATTGTGGTGGGCGTGTTCAGGCCAAGAGATGTCTGACGCACAACAAAAATACAACCAAACAATACGACAAGTAAGGGGGAACACCAAAATAAAAGTGGGCCCTAGCTCTCATGAGAGGTGTAGATGGGACACCTCCTATCCTCACCTGCAGCTGTCCCTACTCTCCTAGCCAGGGCCTATACAGTCTCTTCAACTTTCGCTGAGCAGGAACTTGAGACTCTGAAAAAAACTGTAGTATTCCTGGCTAGTGCACTGACAGGTGGGAGACACCAGTCCCACCACTGCACTAAGAAGACACAAAGAAAGGAAAGACAAACAGGGGAGACAGCAACAAAAGGATAAAGTCCGGCTTCTGGAACACTCCTTCACAGGTCCTTTCACCAAGGGGTCCAGAATATAAATGGATTTGTATAATCAGCAAAGATTGCTGGGAAACCTAGCTACTTATACCCAAAGGGGCTTGGCTACAAAGCAGCTGCAGCTGACCTGCACTGCTGGAGAGCTACTAGGCACAAAACTAACATTAACTGTTTCAGCACCAAGAGAAACTAAATAACATTTAAATGTAGAGTCCCAGATGAAGATAAGAGGCTCCAGTCCTAAAGCTGTCACTAGTTTCCAAACACAGGGAGACGACCGTGACAACCTGACCTCCACTGACCCTTGAACTGAGCCCTAGGTAGGGAATAAATGTGATGAGTGCTTAGCCAACCCAACTAAGCTCTAAAGAAGACACTCGGAGCACAAACAGGGTAAGGCACATGAACGGCAGGAAGACTCAGGGAGAGAGGCAGCAACAAACCACAAAGTTTCTTCAGATGGATACAAGCCGACTGCTCGCATCCAGGGCCTGTGTGGGTTTCAAAGTCTATCATCAGCAAAGAGCAAGGGGGAATGAGAGTATTTAAAGACACAAGTGAAGTGCACTGCCGATGAATAACTGCTGAAAGGTGAGGAAATCCACAGGGTCCCAAAGAGGAAGGGATAAATCCCAAGCAGGGAAAAAGGTAAAGTCAGGGAGCAGTTTGTGCAGCCAAACGCTGCGACCTTCTACAGCCGGACACCACAGGACTGTCTGTCAACTGTGACACACCTGTGACAGATACGCTGCCTCAAATATCTACTTTTTTCTTGGTCATGCTTTTATAGAAGTTGGCAGAGCTGGCTAGGAGTGATGTAAAAAGGGCAAAAGTCGCACTTTTTGCTGAAATGGCAAGACCATCTTAAATAGTTTTTTAGGATCGCTACTTCCAACAGAGTTCCTATTTCTTTCCTCTATGAAGAAGCTATTTGTAAATTTAAATTCCCCGGGGAGCATTGTATGGTCTATAAGTCTCCTTATACTGACTTGATGCTGTCCACAAGGACAACCTTTCCCCTTAGATCCCCTATCCGTATTGCTGATGATCCTTTCTTTTTTTCTCCCTTCTCTTCCTTATTCTGGTCTTCTCTATATTTCTATCCTTCTTTTCTACATTCCCCTTTTCTCTTCTTCCTTTCATCCTCTTTTATCCTTCTTTTCCTTCTCCTTTCATGTTTTCTTGTCCTTCTTTGTATTATTTTATCACATTGATGAGAAGACTATATTTGTCTGTTTACTGGCTCTTTGTTCCTCTGTAGCCCCCAGCATATCTGTCAGCATATGTCCTCAGACGGCTTTTTTTATTTATTTTGCAAATAACTCCGGGGTCTCAGGAGGCGCAGAAGATGCTGGATCAAAGATGAGCGAATCTTCCAAATTTTATCTCATCTGCTTTGCCGAATTTTCCCTGGTAAACCTTCAGATTGCCCTGAAAAGACTTGTGTGATGCTCTGAGGTCTACTGTGACTATTTCGAACCCCGAGGATGATTTCCAACCCCAGGGACTATTTCCAGCCCTGAGGACTATTTCTAAAATGAGGACTATTTCCAGCCCCGAGGACTATTTCTAAAATGAGGACTATTTCCAACCCCGAGAACTATTTCCAACCCCAGGGACTATTTCCAGCCCCGAGGACTATTTCCAACCCCGAGAACTATTTCCAACCCCAGGGACTATTTCCAGCCCCGAGGACTATTTCTAAAATGAGGACTATTTCTAACCCAGAGGACTATTTCTAACCCGGAGGACTATTTCTAACCCGGAGGACTATTTCTAACTCGAGGACTATTTCTAACCTGAAGATTATTTCCAACCTCAAGGACTATTTCCAACCCCGAGGACTATTTCCAACCCCATGGACTATTTCTAACCTGGAGGACTATGTCCAGCCCTGAGGACTATTTTTAACATGAGGACTACTTCTAACCCCAAGGACTATTTCCAAAGCGGAGGACTATTTCCAACCCCGAGGACTATTTCCAACCTTGAGGACTATTTCCAACCCAGAGGACTATTTCCAACCCAAGGAATATTTCTAACCTGAAGACTATTTTCAACCCCAAGAACTATTTCCAACCTGAGGACTATTTACAACCCCAATGACTAGTTCTAACCCTGAGGACTATTTCAAACCTTGAGGACTATTCCTAGCCTTGAGGACTATTTCCAACCTCGAGGACTATTTCCAACCCCAGGGACTATTTCCGGTCCTGAGGCCTATTTCTAAAATGAGGACTATTTCCAATCCCAGGGACTATTTCCGGCCCTGAGGACTATTTCTAAAATGAGGACTATTTCCAACCTCAAGGACTATTTCCAGCCCCGAGGACTATTTCTAAAATGAGGACTATTTCTAACCCGGAGGACTATTTCTAACCCAGAGGACTATTTCTAACCTGAAGATTATTTCCAACCTCAAGGACTATTTCCAACCCTGAGGACTATTTCCAGCCCCGAGGACTATTTCCAACCCTGAGGACTATTTCCAGCCCCGAGGACTATTTCCAATCCGAGGTTTTTAGTGCAAACACAACCTCAGTAATGTTCATATATGTAGCTTTTGGTGATCAGATGGTAAACATTTACACACAGAATTTTTTAACTGTTTCTCTCCATATCAAGTAAATCTGTATTATTAATTTACAAGAAATATAAAGTCACTGCCGCTCACCGAAGAGTAAGAATGAAATGTGAGAGCGACTGGTAAAGCGGGTGGCTGCGTGTGATCGCCTGTGAAAGGAGAGAACACAGGTACTAATAGGAGAGCCACCGAGCGAACACAATGGGGAACGTCAACATCCAAAGTGGTAAAATCGTCTCACAGTGAAAAAAATGAATACAGAAAATGCACTAGAAAGCACAAACAAGCAAGCGCTGCCTGCGGACACAGTGTATAGAAAGGTATTAATCAGCTCAGGACTTAGAACATGATGTTACTAAAGCGAAACCTCACAGAGGCTCGGCACAATTACCCACTGAAACCCTGAAACCGGGCGATTGGTGGATAAATTAATAACAAAGTCCGAACTTGTCTGATGTATAGCAATGAATCAAGTAGGTCCATTTAGTAAAGTAAATCCATTAAGGTCTATGATGAAGATCCCTTGTAATCTCGTTGCGATCCGTTGGCTGTACACAGGGTGTTCCGGCCGGGAGCCTTCCTGGAGCCCACGAGGATCGTGTTAAAATCACATGTGATGTCACTGACTCTCCACTACGGAATCTTGCTACAATCCAGAACCGACGGTTTCGAGACATCTTCGTCCTCAAGGTGTGGTGAATACAGCCACAGATTGCATTAAAAGCTTAGAGGAGTCACAGCTGAAAAAAACAGGGGATTATGGAGCTGATACCAGACTTAATGGAGATAAAGTGTCGTGTATATGGAAAAAACACACAATAACTACAAAAGTATAATAATAAATGTTATTCAAATCAAAATACGAAAAAGGAAAAATGTGAAGTAAGAGGAAAAAAATGGTGATAATTGTGAAAAAGGGGTTAAAAAATAAGTGACAAATGATTGGATCCACGGCTGGACTGAAACCAAAAAGCAGCCCTGACACAACCTCCACCAGCCCACGTACTACAACACCCAGCAGCCCCGTTCAGCCCACGTACTACAACACCCAGCAGCCCCGATCAGCCCACGTACTACAACACCCAGCAGCCCCGATCAGCCCACGTACTACAACACCCAGCAGCCCCGATCAGAGAATTCTGAGTTTACGTTTTCATCCCTTCACCACTCTCTTAAAGGAGTTACTAGAAGAGATACATGTGAATGGTGCAGCAGCAGTGTCGGACTGGCTCGCCGGTCCCCAGTGGGCTCGCATGCTTTATATTATGGGGGGTACCGTGAGCGTGTTACTGCGGGCTGGGCAGGGGTGTTTCTCAGGGCCAGCATTAGAGTGGGCAGAGTGGGCCCCCATGCTCTGATGGGCCCCCAGCCTTTCTATCATAAACTGCAGTGATCGCACACATTCTGTGCGATCTCTGCAGTTTCCATGGTTGTAGTGAAGTGAGGGGCCAGGGGCGCCTCTGGCTGTGTAGTCGTGGCATCAGTAGATTCAAGGCACACCCCTGGTTCCATCACTCCTTCAATGTTGGGGACTGACTTGGTGGGGCAGAGTGTGGTGGTGTTGTCGTCGATGGTGGCACAAATAGTCTTCAGGCCAGTTGTGATGCAAATAAAAGACATTTATTAACACACTTGACAGACGCAGTCTTAATCCGGTGGTTGCAAACAAGTAAAACTTCCTGGGCTGGGGGACAACCTGCCCTGACAAATCCTCCCGTGGGGCTGTGCCCTGATTACTCCACTTCACCGGGCTCCCACTGTCGGTTACACACACCCCGGACCCACACCGGTTGCTTCACTCTCGAGGATTCGTCCACTCCCGTTCTCTCCGGCGTCCCCTTTTCATTCAGCCCCCACACTCTGCCCCTTGATCTTCGCTCTTTCACGTCCCGGATCCAACAACCTCTCTCCCACACATACACACTCTCTCCCCCCTGGTTTCAGCCGGCTCCTCCTCTCCCTGTGGTGACAGCCGTCCCACCCGGCCACTAGGGGGTGTCCTAACACTACAATATAACACAATACACTTTTATTAAAACAGCTTTAACAATTCCGGGTTAACTGTGCTGGTACTGGTAGGGGGTAGACTCACCCACTACATGCCTCCCCTCTTAAAATCCGAGCCTCCCGGCAAGGCTCTTAACTATAATCACACATTAAAACACCAAACATGGCATAAAAAGATACCCTTCAGCTCCAGTCCACAACAAGCGACCTGGCGGCGCTCCCGGTCCTTTGGGGCGCCCGGAGGCTCAACAGCGCTCCCGGTCTTTTGGGGCGCCCGGAGGCTCAACAGCGCTCCCGGTCTTGTGAAGGCGCCCGGAGGCTCAACAGCGCTCCCAGTCTTGTGAAGGCGCCCGGAGGCTCAACAGCGCTCCCGGTCTTGTGAAGGCACCCGGAGGCTCAACAGCGCTCCCGGTCTTGTGAAGGCACCCAGAGGCTCAACAGCGCTCCCGGTCTTGTGAAGGTGAGCAACAGGCATATCAACTGTAAACTTTAAACTTTGCCGGTCGAACAACACTACCTGTCTTTTCTTAACAAGCCAGCACGAGCGACCTATTCCGGAGGCCAGGACCGCTTCCATTCAGCAGCTTGGGCCTGGATGTATGCGCCCAGGGACTGTCCAGGCTGGCGGCGGACTCTCCGGAACGGAACAGGAGCAAACGGTGGCTCAGACGGCGTGGCCTCTTCAGGTTCCGGTGGAGGCGATGGAGTCGCTACTCGGGGCGGTTGAGGTGCAGGTTGGGGTACGTCCAGAACTATTACCGGTCTGTTGGTGACGCTCTGGTTAACCGCCATGACCGGGACACCCTTTTCCGGGTCAGGCTTCACCTTCGGTGGGACCGCCAGAGTACACCGGGAATGGGAGGCATCTACCGGCGTCGGCTTCTGCTGGCTCCGGCGTCGTTCTTGGTGCTCCTCCCACTCCAGCTCCTGCTGCCACTGGACCGCTTCCCGGGCGGTCGGCGTCCGGGTCACACCAACGGCGAACAGGCTGCGACTTCCCGCGTCCGGTAGGAATTGGACCTTCTCGCCCGGGTACAGAGTATGGAGCCTCTTGGGTAGGCCCTCCACATCCAGGTGAACCCTATTGTAAAAATAGTCGTCCCCGGTGCTGGCTTCACGGATAAATCCGTAGCCCTCCTGCTGATTGAACTTCACCACCACGCCGGTGGTGAATTGCAGGGCCAGCTCCTCACCGCCGGGACCGGACAACATTTCCCGGGCGGTGATCTCTGCCAGTAACCGCTCCTGAACGGGATCTGGCACCGGAGACGGGGCTCTTGGATAGGGAGTAGAGGACGGGACTACAGGGTCCCAAAAGAAGCCCCAGGGGTCTTGCTCCAGCCGCTCGGCAACCACCTCGGCCGGTTCACGCTCAGAGGCAGTTGGTGCTGCGGCTGCGGCTGCTGTGACGACGTGCTGGGGTGTCTCCACAGGGGAATAGGTGATCCCCAGAGGCCGATTCCCCACCGGTAGCTGGGCGGCATACGTTGCCCGGACCTCAGTGGTCGTGCCCCCGGTGGTCGCGTCCCAGGTGGTCAACCAGGTCACCTTCTCCGGGCGTGCGGGGTCTCCTGACCCGGTCGGGATCTCTGGTAGGAACACTCCTGATATGGCAGCTGGTTTAGGGCGCTCCCGGCTTAGACTGGTCAGGGCCATGGCGGTGGCGAGATCCTGTGGTCGTCCGGAAGCTTCCATCTTTTTCTTCTGTGGTGTACACTGCAATGGCGGCGAGGTCAATGCTGAGGCTGGAAGAAGAAAAGGCGGGCCCATGTTTCCCGCTCTTAAACAGACTCCACCCCCAGCCTCACACATCATCTTGACTCCTCCGCGGCGGTTCTTCTTTTTCTTCAGGATACCGCCCACTTCGTATTTCTTCATATCTCTTCGTGCCCTGGGACTGGCGCCTCCCCTCTTTGGGCGGAGTACTCTGTGCTTCTTCTTCGGCACCGGCCAGCCCCAGGCTCTTCTTTTGGCGCCAACTTTTCACGCGCTTTCGTTATCTTCACAGACGACGGCCATCTTGCCGCCATCTTGTGCCCGGTCCAACGCCTTAGGCACTTCTTCCTCCCACCATGGGACTGGAAATCTTCTCTCATAGCCCGGAGACGGTGCACTCGGCACCACTTGGTCTCCGACTTCTTGGGTTCCTGGCAGGGGAATCGCATCCTGCCGACTACGCCACATGAAGTGAGGGGCCAGGGGCGCCTCTGGCTGTGTAGTCGTGGCATCAGTAGATTCAAGGCACACCCCTGGCTCCATCACTCCTTCAATGTTGGGGACTGACTTGGTGGGGCAGAGTGTGGTGGTGTTGTCGTCGATGGTGGCACAAATAGTCTTCAGGCCAGTTGTGATGCAAATAAAAGACATTTATTAACACAATTGACAGACGCAGTCTTAATCCGGTGGTTGCAGACAAGTAAAACTTCCTGGGCTGGGGGACAACCTGCCCTGACAAATCCTCCCGTGGGGCTGTGCCCTGATTACTCCACTTCACCGGGCTCCCACTGTCGGTTACACACACCCCGGACCCACACCGGTTGCTTCACTCTCGAGGATTCGTCCACTCCCGTTCTCTCCGGCGTCCCCTTTTCATTCAGCCCCCACACTCTGCCCCTTGATCTTCGCTCTTTCACGTCCCGGATCCAACAACCTCTCTCCCACACATACACACTCTCTCCCCCCTGGTTTCAGCCGGCTCCTCCTCTCCCTGTGGTGACAGCCGTCCCACCCGGCCACTAGGGGGTGTCCTAACACTACAATATAACACAATACACTTTTATTAAAACAGCTTTAACAATTCCGGGTTAACTGTGCTGGTACTGGTAGGGGGTAGACTCACCCACTACAGTAGCAGGACCTGTGGTGAAATCACAGTCATGTGACTCATCACCAAGGTCCTTGCAGTTCGGGAGTCCTCAGGCTGCACAAAATGAGGTGCGTGCAGGAACTGCAGACTGCGCCTCTCATTCAAATGTATGCGCGTCTTTCAGGTGCATGTACCTATGAACAGGAATGAGGCAGAGGAGTTCCTCAGCACCGCACCGACATCCATCATCACCGGAGCCGCGGCTGCAGAAAAGAGGAGGACGTACAGGCACAGGTAAGCTCCAGGGGAGCCGAAGATGGCAGGAACAATCAGTGTAGATGCAGGGGCCGTGGTGAGAGAGGAGGGGTATCACTTTACAAGTGACATTGTCGAGCAGTGGGGAACAGGATAGGGCAATGGGGGACATGATAGGGCAATGGGGGACGTGCTAAGGCAATGGGGGACATGATAGGGCAATGGGGACAGGATGGGGCAATGAGGGACAATATAGGCCAATGTGGGACAGGATAGGGCAATGTGGGACAGGATAGGGAAATGTGGGGCAGGATAGGGCAATGTGGGACAGGATGGGGCAATGAGGGACAATATAGGCCAATGTGGGACAGGATGGGGCAATGTGGGACAGGATAGGGCAATATGTGGGACATGATAGGGCAATGTGGGACAGGATGGGGCAATGTGGGACAGGATAGGGAAATGTGGGACAGGATGGGGCAATGTGGGACAGGATGGGGCAATGTGGGACATGATAGGGCAATGTGGGACATGATAGGGCAATGTGGGACAGGATGGGGCAATGAGGGACAATATAGGCCAATGTGGGACAGGATAGGGCAATATGTGGGACATGATAGGGCAATGTGGGACAGGATGGGGCAATGTGGGACAGGATAGGGAAATGTGGGACAGGATGGGGCAATGTGGGACAGGATGGGGCAATGTGGGACATGATAGGGCAATGTGGGACATGATAGGGCAATGTGGGACAGGATGGGGCAATGTGGGACAGGATAGGGAAATGTGGGACATGATAGGGCAATGTGGGACAGGATGGGGCAATGTGGGACAGGATGGGGCAATGTGGGACAGGATGGGGCAATGTGGGACAGGATGGGGCAATGTGGGACAGGATGGGGCAATGTGGGACAGGATAGGGCAATGTGGGACAGGATAGGGCAATATGTGGGACATGATAGGGCAATGTGGGACAGGATGGGGCAATGTGGGACAGGATGGGGCAATGTGGGACAGGATAGGGAAATGTGGGACATGATAGGGCAATATGTGGGACATGATAGGGCAATGTGGGACAGGATGGGGCAATGTGGGACAGGATGGGGCAATGTGGGACAGGATGGGGCAATGTGGGACAGGATGGGGCAATGAGGGACAGGATGGGGCAATGTGGGACATGATAGGGCAATATGTGGGACATGATAGGGCAATGTGGGACAGGATAGGGCAATGTGGGACAGGATGGGGCAATGTGGGACAGGATGGGGCAATGTGGGACAGGATAGGGCAATGTGGGACAGGATAGGCCAATTTGGGACAGGATGGGGCAATGTGGGACAGGATAGGGCAATATGTGGGCCAGGATAGGGCAATGTGGGCCAGGATAGGGCAATGTGGGACAGGCTAGGGCAATGAGGGACAATATAGGCCAATGTGGGACAGGATACGGCAATGTGGGACAGGATAGGGAAATGTGGGACATGATAGGGCAATATGTGGGACATGATAGGGCAATGTGGGACAGGATGGGGCAATGTGGGACAGGATAGGGCAATGTGGGACAGGATAGGGCAATATGTGGGACATGATAGGGCAATATGTGGGACAGGATGGGGCAATGTGGGACAGGATAGGGCAATGTGGGACAGGATAGGGCAATATGTGGGACATGATAGGGCAATATGTGGGACAGGATGGGGCAATGTGGGACTGGATAGGTCAATGTGGGATAGGATAGGGCAGTAAGGGACAGGATAGGGCAATGTGGGACAGGATAGGCCAATGGGGGACATGATAAGGCAATGGGGGACATGATAGGGCAATGGGGGACATGATAAGGCAATGGGGGACATGATAGGGCAATGTGGGACAGGATAGGGCAATATTGGACAGGATGGGGCAATGTGGGAAAGGATAGGCCAATGGGGGACATGATAAGGCAATGGGGGACATGATAGGGCAATGTGGGACATGATAGGGCAATATTGGACAGGATGGGGCAATGTGGGAAAGGATAGGCCAATTTGGGACAGGATAGGGCAATGGGGGACATGATAGGGCAATGGGGGACATGATAGGGCAATGTGGGACATGATAGGGCAATGGGGGACAGTGTTGGGCAATGGGGGACATGATAGGGCAATGTGGGACAGGATGGGGCAATGTGGGACAGGATGGGGCAATGTGGGACAGGATAGGGCAATGTGGGACAGGATAGGGCAATATTGGACAGGATGGGGCAATGTGGGACAGGATAGGGCAATGTGGGACAGGATGGGGCAATGTGGGACAGGATAGGGCAATGTGGGACAGGATGGGGCAATATTGGACAGGATGGGGCAATGTGGGACAGGATGGGCCAATTTGGGACAGGATGGGGCAATGTGGGACAGGATAGGGCAATGTGGGACATGATAGGGCAATGTGGGACATGATAGGGCAATGTGGGACATGATAGGGCAATATGTGGGACAGGATGGGGCAATGTGGGACATGATAGGGCAATGTTGGACATGATAGGGCAATGTGGGACATGATAGGGCAATATGTGGGACATGATAGGGCAATGTGGGACAGGATAGGGCAATGTGGGACAGGATGGGGCAATGTGGGACAGGATGGGGCAATGTGGGACAGGATGGGGCAATGTGGGACAGGATAGGGCAATGTGGGACAGGATAGGCCAATTTGGGACAGGATGGGGCAATGTGGGACAGGATAGGGCAATATGTGGGACAGGATGGGGCAATGTGGGCCAGGATAGGGCAATGTGGGACAGGCTAGGGCAATGTGGGACATGATAGGGCAATATGTGGGACAGGATGGGGCAATGTGGGACAGGATAGGGCAATGTGGGACAGGATAGACCAATTTGGGACAGGATGGGGCAATGTGGGACAGGATAGGGCAATATGTGGGACAGGATGGGGCAATATGTGGGACAGGATGGGGCAATGTGGGACAGGATAGGGCAATGTGGGACAGGATAGGGCAATGAGGGACAGGCTAGGACAATGTGGGACATGATAGGGCAATATGTGGGACAGGATAGGCCAATGTGGGACAGGATGGGGCAATGTGGGACATGATAGGGCAATGTGGGACATGATAGGGCAATATGTGGGACATGATAGGGCAATATGTGGGACAGGATAGGCCAATGTGGGACAGGATGGGCCAATGTGGGACATGATAGGACAATGTGGGACAGGATGGGGCAATGTGGGACAGGATGGGGCAATGTGGGGCAGGATGGGGCAATGTGGGACATGATAGGGCAATATGTGGGACATGATAGGGCAATGTGGGACATGATAGGGCAATATGTGGGAAATGATAGGGCAATATGTGGGACAGGATGGGGCAATATGTGGGACAGGATGGGGCAATATGTGGGACAGGATGGGGCAATATGTGGGACAGGATGGGGCAATGTGGGACAGGATGGGGCAATGTGGGACATGATAGGGCAATATTGGACAGGATAGGGCAATATTGGACAGGATGGGGCAATGTGGGACAGGATAGGGCAATGTGGGACAGGATGGGGCAATGTGGGACAGGATAGGGCAATGTGGGACAGGATGGGGCAATATTGGACAGGATGGGGCAATGTGGGACAGGATAGGCCAATTTGGGACAGGATGGGGCAATGTGGGACAGGATAGGCCAATTTGGGACAGGATGGGGCAATGTGGGACAGGATAGGGCAATGTGGGACATGATAGGGCAATATGGGACATGATAGGGCAATGTGGGACATGATAGGGCAATATGTGGGACAGGATGGGGCAATGTGGGACATGATAGGGCAATGTGGGACATGATAGGGCAATGTGGGACATGATAGGGCAATCTGAGACAGGATAGGGCAATGTGGGACAGGATGGGTCAATGTGGGACAGGATGGGGCAATGTGGGACAGGATGGGGCAATGTGGGACAGGATAGGGCAATGTGGGACAGGCTAGGCCAATTTGGGACAGGATGGGGCAATGTGGGACAGGATAGGGCAATATGTGGGACAGGATGGGGCAATGTGGGCCAGGATAGGACAATGTGGGACAGGCTAGGGCAATGAGGGACAATATAGGCCAATGTGGGACAGGATAGGGCAATGTGGGACAGGATAGGGAAATGTGGGACATGATAGGGCAATATGGGACATGATAGGGCAATGTGGGACAGGATGGGGCAATGTGGGACAGGATGGGGCAATGTGGGACAGGATAGGGCAATGTGGGACAGGATGGGGCAATGTGGGACAGGATAGGACAATGTGGGACAGGATAGGGCAATATGTGGGACAGGATAGGACAATGTGGGACAGGATAGGGCAATATGTGGGACATGATAGGGCAATATGTGGGACAGGATGGGGCAATGTGGGACTGGATAGGTCAATGTGGGATAGGATAGGGCAGTAAGGGACAGGATAGGGCAATGTGGGACAGGATAGGCCAATGGGGGACATGATAAGGCAATGGGGGACATGATAGGGCAATGGGGGACATGATAGGGCAATGTGGGACATGATAGGGCAATGTGGGACAGGATAGGGCAATATTGGACAGGATGGGGCAATGTGGGACAGGATAGGCCAATTTGGGACAGGATAGGGCAATGGGGGACATGATAGGGCAATGGGGGACATGATAGGGCAATGTGGGACATGATAGGGCAATGTGGGACAGGATGGGGCAATGTGGGACAGGATGGGGCAATGTGGGACAGGATAGGGCAATGTGGGACAGGATAGGGCAATATTGGACAGGATGGGGCAATGTGGGACAGGATAGGGCAATGTGGGACAGGATGGGGCAATGTGGGACAGGATAGGGCAATGTGGGACAGGATGGGGCAATATTGGACAGGATGGGGCAATGTGGGACAGGATAGGCCAATTTGGGACAGGATGGGGCAATGTGGGACAGGATAGGGAAATGTGGGACATGATAGGGCAATGTGGGACATGATAGGGCAATATGTGGGACAGGATGGGGCAATGTGGGACTGGATAGGTCAATGTGGGATAGGATAGGGCAGTAAGGGACAGGATAGGGCAATGTGGGACAGGATAGGGCAATGTGGGACAGGATAGGGCAATATTGGACAGGATGGGGCAGTATGTGGGACAGGATGGGGCAATGTGGGACATGATAGGGCAATGTGGGACATGATAGGGCAATGTGGGACATGATAGGGCAATATGTGGGACATGATAGGGCAATGTGGGACAGGATAGGGCAATGTGGGACAGGATGGGGCAATGTGGGACAGGATGGGGCAATGTGGGACAGGATGGGGCAATGTGGGACAGGATAGGGCAATGTGGGACAGGATGGGGCAATGTGGGACAGGATAGGGCAATGTGGGACAGGATGGGGCAATGTGGGACAGGATGGGGCAATATTGGACAGGATGGGGCAGTATGTGGGACAGGATGGGGCAATGTGGGACATGATAGGGCAATGTGGGACATGATAGGGCAATGTGGGACATGATAGGGCAATATGTGGGACATGATAGGGCAATGTGGGACAGGATAGGGCAATGTGGGACAGGATGGGGCAATGTGGGACAGGATGGGGCAATGTGGGACAGGATGGGGCAATGTGGGACAGGATAGGGCAATGTGGGACAGGATGGGGCAATGTGGGACAGGATAGGGCAATGTGGGACAGGATGGGGCAATGTGGGACAGGATAGGGCAATATGTGGGACAGGATGGGGCAATATGTGGGACAGGATAGGGCAATGTGGGACAGGATGGGGCAATGTGGGACAGGATAGGGCAATGTGGGACAGGATGGGGCAATGTGGGACAGGATAGGGCAATATGTGGGACAGGATAGGGCAATATGTGGGACAGGAGACAGGATGGGGCAATGTGGGACAGGATAGGGCAATATGTGGGACAGGATAGGGCAATATGTGGGACAGGATGGGGCAATGTGGGACAGGATAGGGCAATGTGGGACAGGATGGGGCAATGTGGGACAGGATAGGGCAATGTGGGACAGGATGGGGCAATGTGGGACAGGATGGCGCAATGTGGGACAGGATAGGGCAATATGTGGGACAAGATAGGGCAATATGTGGGACAGGATGGGGCAATGTGGGACAGGATAGGGCAATGTGGGACAGGATGGGGCAATGTGGGACAGGATAGGGCAATGTGGGACAGGATGGGGCAATGTGGGACAGGATAGGGCAATATGTGGGACAGGATAGGGCAATATGTGGGACAGGATAGGGCAATGTGGGACAGGATAGGGCAATATGTGGGACAGGATGGGGCAATGTGGGCCAGGATAGGGCAATGTGGGACAGGCTAGGGCAATGAGGGACAATATAGGCCAATGTGGGACAGGATAGGGCAATGTGGGACAGGATAGGGAAATGTGGGACATGATAGGGCAATATGTGGGACAGGATAGGGCAATGTGGGACAGGATGGGGCAATGTGGGACAGGATAGGGCAATGTGGGACAGGATGGGGCAATGTGGGACAGGATAGGGCAATATGTGGGACAGGATAGGGCAATATGTGGGACAGGATGGGGCAATGTGGGACAGGATAGGGCAATATGTGGGACAGGATGGGGCAATGTGGGCCAGGATAGGGCAATGTGGGACAGGCTAGGGCAATGAGGGACAATATAGGCCAATGTGGGACAGGATAGGGCAATGTGGGACAGGATAGGGAAATGTGGGACATGATAGGGCAATATGTGGGACATGATAGGGCAATATGGGACAGGATGGGGCAATGTGGGACAGGATGGGGCAATGTGGGACAGGATAGGGCAATGTGGGACAGGATGGGGCAATGTGGGACAGGATAGGGCAATGTGGGACAGGATGGGGCAATGTGGGACAGGATAGGGCAATGTGGGACAGGATAGGGCAATGTGGGACAGGATAGGGCAATGTGGGACAGGATAGGGCAATGTGGGACAGGATGGGGCAATGTGGGACAGGATGGGGCAATGTGGGACAGGATAGGGCAACGTGGGACAGGATGGGGCAATGTGGGACAGGATAGGACAATGTGGGACAGGATAGGGCAATATGTGGGACATGATAGGGCAATATGTGGGACAGGATGGGGCAATGTGGGACTGGATAGGTCAATGTGGGATAGGATAGGGCAGTAAGGGACAGGATAGGGCAATTTGGGACAGGATAGGCCAATGGGGGACATGATAAGGCAATGGGGGGCATGATAGGGCAATGGGGGACATGATAGGGCAATGTGGGACAGGATAGGGCAATATTAGACAGGATGGGGCAATGTGGGACAGGATAGGCCAATTTGGGACAGGATAGGGCAATGGGGGACATGATAGGGCAATGGGGGACATGATAGGGCAATGTGGGACATGATAGGGCAATGGGGGACAGTGTTGGGCAATGGGGGACATGATAGGGCAATGTGGGACATGATAGGGCAATGTGGGACAGGATGGGGCAATGTGGGACAGGATGGGGCAATGTGGGACAGGATAGGGCAATGTGGGACAGGATAGGGCAATATTGGACAGGATGGGGCAATGTGGGACAGGATGGGGCAATGTGGGACAGGATGGGGCAATGTGGGACAGGATGGGGCAATGTGGGACATGATAGGGCAATGTGGGACAGGATAGGGCAATGTGGGACAGGATGGGGCAATGTGGGACAGGATAGGGCAATGTGGGACAGGATGGGGCAATATTGGACAGGATGGGGCAATGTGGGACAGGATGGGGCAATGTGGGACAGGATAGGCCAATTTGGGACAGGATGGGGCAATGTGGGACAGGATAGGGCAATGTGGGACATGATAGGGCAATGTGGGACATGATAGGGCAATATGTGGGACAGGATGGGGCAATGTGGGACATGATAGGGCAATATGTGGGACATGATAGGGCAATATGTGGGACAGGATGGGGCAATATGTGGTACTCTTGCGAGCCTGTCTATGACTGCGCACACAGATGGTCGATGCCCAAGACTGCCTGTGTAGATCAGAAACACCAGAGACACCATCAGACGGATTGTCAGAATCTGCAATGTGAACAGCATTTTGTGTACAACTACGAATGACAGTCCGGTGGGCATGTGATATTTTTCTGTATTTTGGGGATATCAAATGATAAATATGACAAAGTACACATTTTTAGTTTTTGTTGTTCAGGATGCCCACAGTTTTACCTTTATCTGCTGGAGAACCAAGTTGTGTATTTCAGGTCTTATCTGTGACATCCTGTTACTATATACAGTATATTCATCACAAACTGGCTGCTGCATTCCCTGCCTCTGCTTTTATACAGACCCTGATAAAGCCTCCTGATTGAAGAGGATATCACTTTGTATAGCACTGCCAAAGAGGAAGAGAGTTGGGCAACACTGCATGGGAATGAGGGGCAATCCGGCTGTTTTTGGTTATCTGGATCACTTGGCACTGCTCACCATAAAGAGTCGGATGAATGGATGAACTTCTTATGGTGAACACACATTTAGAATGGTGAAACTCCGTCCAGCCAAAACCTTGCCAACTTGTAGCCATCCAATATAATTGGTGAATGGGCGCAGTTTGGTTTGGTTGGCCGGGGTTTCAGCTGGTGAACACCATCATTTTACCCTAAATGAGGGCCATTCAGAGACTTTGGTAGCTCTCTTGGGTGTCTGGCCCCATCATTCCCAGCAGGAAGCCGGCTCTTTGTGTTGAATCGGTCACAAATGACCCATTATCAATACAAGATGTCCCTGGAAGACTCACTGAGTGTTCACCATAAAGCTGGTGTCACACTAAACGACAGCGACAACGACGTCGCTGTTACGTCACCATTTTCGGTGACGTAACAGCGACCTTGTAAGTCGCTGTTATGATCGCTGCTTAGCTGTCAAACACAGCAGAAGCAGCGATCATAAGGTCGCTGTGCTACATGTTCAGAGAGCAGGGAGCCGCGCTTAGCGCTGGCTCCTTGCTCTCCTGCAGCACACATCGGGTTAATTAACCCGATGTGTGCTGCAGCTACATGTCACAGTTCAGAGAGCAGGGAGCCGCGCTTAGCGCTGGCTCCTTGCTCTCCTGCAGCACACATCGGGTTAATTAACCCGATGTGTGCTGCAGCTACATGTCACAGTTCAGAGAGCAGGGAACTTTACCCCATGCACGCCATGAAATTATTGGGAAGACAAACTCATGAGATCCATGTCAGGCTGATGCAATCTTCATCAATGTGTAAAATGACCATGGCCAATTTTAGACAATTCACGCAAAGCCAAAGACAAATTGTTCGAATTCATCAGGTTCAGCAAATTTCTAAAAGTTTGATAATTCCATTACCATCAAACGATGTCCTCACCTCTCGTAGATAATGCTGGAGAATGAAGACTGGAATGTGGAAAGGGAAACTCAAAACCTTTCTGTAATTATGGAATCTCAATGTGATGCTAGACACTACCAGCAGTATGAATAGAAGGGTAGTCAGACAAGCCGGGATCATAAGCCTGAAGGTACCATATAAGATTCAAGGAGCAGACATAGACATGGTCAGGAGGAGGTCCGAGGTCAGAAGCCTGTAGGTAACGTATAAGGTTCGGGGAACAGACAGAGACGTGATCAGGAATAGGTCTGAGGTCAGAAGCTGGGAGATAACGTATAAGGTTCAGGGAGCAGACAGAGACGTCAGGAAGAGGTCCGAGGTCAGAAGCCAGGAGGTAACGTATAAGATTCAGAGAGCAGACAGAGATGTTGTCAGGAAGAGATCCAAGGTCAGAAGCCAGGAAGTAACTTATAAGGTTCAGGGAGTAGACTGAGACGTGTTCAGGAAGAGGTCCAAGGTCAGAAGCCGGGAAGTAACATATAAAGTTCAGGAAGCAGACAGAGATGTGGTCAGGAAGAGGTCCGAGATCAGAAGTCGGGAGGTAACATACAAGGTAGAGGGAGCAAACAGAGAAATAGACAAGTAAAGGTCCGAGGTCAGAAGCTGGGAGGTAATGTATAAGGTTCAGGGAGCAGACATAGACGTGCTCAGGAAGAGGTCCGAGGTCAGAAGCCGGGAGATAACGTATAAGATTCAGAGAGCAGACAGAGATGTGGTCAGGAAGAGGTCCAAGGTCAGAAGCCAGGAAGTAACATAAGGTTCAGGGAGTAGACTGAGACGTGTTCAGGAAGAGGTCCAATGTCAGAAGCCGGGAAGTAACATATAAAGTTCAGGGAGCAGACAGAGACATGGTCAGGAAGAGGTCCAAGATAAGAAGCCGAGAGGTAATGTATAAGGTTCAGGGAGCAAATAGAGACATGAACAGGAAGAGGTCCGAGGACAAAGGCCGGGAGGTAATGTAAAGTTCAAAGGTGTCCATACTTTTTCTCTCCAGCGTTAAGGAAACCACAACTTCAGCAGTGTTGACCTATGCAACAATCGGCACCTAGTCAAGTGATTGACCAAGTTTCTTAAAAAGTTACCAAAATACCTGGAGGCCGTCATCCTTCCACAGATCAAAGACGAGAGGGCACAATGTGAGAAGTATCCAGTAGACACGCAGAGCTGGACCGGAAGAAGAGCACAGGGCAGATGTCATCGCTGCTCAAGAGCTTTCCATGGTCCTCCATAAAATACAGAACTTTTCCCTAGGACTCTCATAAGAAGAGTAACAAAGCCGGAGCCATCATTCATTTTTCACCAGGGTTTGTTGAATCAGAATTTTGATCACAGGCCGGAAAATCAGCCAGCTGGGAGGACCCCACGAGTGGCCGCAACATCACATCTCCTTCAAAAGCTGCGGGCTCATGAGTGATGTCTTCATGAAAGTACAGTAACCCCACAGCCGGTCTACTCTGCACTACCGGGGGGCAGAGATCAGAGGACCAACTCTGCGGTCCACAGCCATCACTTCTGGCCAAGCAGCTGCTACTTCACAAGGAGTCACCACACAACATGCTCCATTGTAATGAAAGGGTTATTCTTGATTTAGTTTTAATGGTATTAAAATAGGCAATATTACATGTATACATACAGCATGTAGCAGTATGATAGCAGTTATATTCTTGTACATAGGAGCAGTATTATAGTAGTTATATTCTTGTACATAGGAGCAGTATTATAGTAGTTATATTCTTGTATGTAGGGGCAGTATTATAGTAGTTATATTCTTGTATATAGGGGGCAGTATTATAGTAGTTATATTCTTGTATGTAGGGGCAGTATTATAGTAGTTATATTCTTGTATATAGGGGGCAGTATTATAGTAGTTATATTCTTGTATATAGGGGGCAGTATTATAGTAGTTATATTCTTGTATATAGGGGGCAGTATTATAGTAGTTATATTCTTGTACATAGGGAGCAGTATTATAGTAGTTATATTCTTGTACATAGGGGGCAGTATTATAGTAGTTATATTCTTGTACATAGGGGCAGTATTATAGTAGTTATATTCTTGTATGTAGGGGCAGTATTATAGTAGTTATATTCTTGTATATAGGGGGCAGTATTATAGTAGTTATATTCTTGTATATAGGGGGCAGTATTATAGTAGTTATATTCTTGTACATAGGAGCAGTATTATAGTAGTTATATTCTTGTACATAGGGGGCAGTATTATAGTAGTTATATTCTTGTACATAGGGGCAGTATTATAGTAGTTATATTCTTGTATATAGCGGCAGTATTATAGTAGTTATATTCTTGTGCATAGGGGGCAGTATTATAGTAGTTATATTCTTGTATATAGGGGGCAGTATTATAGTAGTTATATTCTTGTGCATAGAGGGCAGTATTATAGTAGTTATATTCTTGTACATAGTGGCAATATTTATGTCTTTTCCTATTGACATGTATTTATGATCCATCCATTAAGATATTTCTTTTCTATTAAGACAGACATTTTTATTGGTAATTAACTAATTATATTCCTCTCTAAATCACTATTTTATATATATACAAAAAAAAGAAAAAAAAAAGGCAGACTCTTAGTTGTCCTATAAGACGCAGGACACTTAAGGGTGCTTTACACGCTGCGACATCGCTAGCGTTAGCACCCGCCGCCGTCGTTCGTGCGACATTTGGTGCTCGCTGCCGTAGCGAACATTATCGCTACGGCAGCGCCACACGCACATACCTTGTCAGCGATGTCGCTGTGACCGCCGAACAATCCCTCCTTCAAGGGGGAGGTGCGTTCGGCGTCATAGTGACGTCACTGCGGTGTCACTAAGCGGACGGCCAATAGAATCGGAAGGGGCGGAGATGAGAGACCGTAACATCCCGCCCACCTCCTTCCTTCCTCATTGCCGGTGGAGGCAGGTAAGGAGATGTTCCTCGCTCCTGCGGTGTCACACGTAGCGATGTATGAAGCTGCAGGAACAACGAACAACATCGTACCTGCAGCAGCAACGATATTAAGGAAAGGAGCGACGTGTCAACGATCACCATTTTTGAACGATTTTGCGATCATTTATCGTCGCTCATTGCTGTCACACGCTGCGATGTCACTACCGGCACCGGATGTGCGTCACTAATGATGTGACCCCGACGATATATCGGTAGCGATGTCACAGCGTGTAAAGCACCCTTTACACTCGCCTTCTGTAAATATTCCTCTTTATTTTTAAGGCCGCTAGCGTGGGTACCTGCCCCCGTCGTTTGTGCATCACAGGCAAATCGCTGCCCATGGCGCACAACATCGCTCAAATCCGTCACACTACTTACCTTCCTAGCGACGTCGCTGTGACCGGTGAACTGTCTCCTTTCTAAGGGGGCGGTCCGTGCGGCGTCACAGCGATGTCACTAAGCGGGCACCCAATAGAAGCGGAGGGGCGGAGATGAGCGGGACGAACATCCCGCCCACCTCCTTCCTTCCTCATTGTGGGCGGCTGCAGGTAGGAGATGTTCCTCGCTTTTGCGGTGTCACACACAGCGATGTATGATGCTGCAGGAACGACGAACAACATCGTACCTGCACCAGCAATGATATTTGGGAATGGAGGAGCGTGTCAACGAGCAACGATAAGGTGAGTATTTTTGTTCGTTAGCGGTCGCTCGTAGGTGTCACACGCAATGACATCGCTAACGCGGCCGGATGTGCATCACGAACTCCGTGACCCCCAACGACATTGCTTTAGTGATGTCGCTGCGTGTAAAGCGGCCTTTAGTTTTCTCTCCTCAGTATTTGCACAATATATCATCATTTTATATAAACACATCCATAGGTCTTGCTCTGATTTGTGCTGAGCGCTGACTGTAGAGGTCGGGTTAGGAGACCGGCGAGCGTTCCTGACATCACGGATCTTGATCCAGCTATGAATCATGAATATGTATACCCAGCCTAAAGCGCAGTACGGTATACGCTATATTTCATTTACTCCATTTCTACAGCTAAAACTAGAAGCTCCAATGCTTTAGCCACTAAATGATTTTTATGCAATCGCTTAAGGAAAGGTTTGTCCAGTGTCAGCGTTCACCTCTCCTGGATCCTGCGCCGGTTCTTCAGCACAGTACATTACCACAGCATTCTGGGTACCTCTTACTTCATGCCTTATGGCCTTATAGCGAGCGGTGTAAAGGGTGCTTTACACGTTGCGACATCGCTGCCGATATATCGTCGGGGTCACATCGTTAGTGACGCACATCCGGCGCCGGTAGCGACATCGCAGCGTGTGACACCAAGGAGCGACGATCAACGATCGCAAAATCATTCAAAAACAGTGATCGGTGACACGTCGCTCCTTTCCTTAATATCGCTGCTGCAGGTACGATGTTGTTTGTCGTTCCTGCGGCATCACACATCGGTATCTGTAACACTGCAGGAGTGAGGAACATCTCCTTACCTGCCTCCACCGGCAATGCGGAAGGAAGTGGGCGGGATGTTACGCCCCGCTCATCTCCGCCCCTCCTCTGCTATTGGCTGGCCGCTTAGTGACGTCGCAGTGACGCCGAATGCACCTCCCCCTTGAAGGAGGGATTGTTCGGCGGTCACAGCGACGTCGCTGACAAGGTATGTGCGTGTGATGCTGCCGTAGCGATAATGTTCACTACGGCAGCGAGCACCAAGTGTCGCACGAACGACGGGGGCGGGAGCTATCGCGCTTGACATCGCTAGCAATGTCGCAACATGTAAAGCACCCTTTAGAATTCAGTTTGGTGACCTCTTCCCCTCAATTGGTTTGAGTAGTTGTCATGTGACCGCGCCTTTATATACAATTTTCACAGTTACAGTCACATGCCGACTAGACTTGTCCGGCCTCAGTCTATTCAATTGTATTGAGCACGTCTAGTCGGCATGTGACCACACGCATGCAAATCCCATACCTGTGGTTTTGGTGCCAGCACCAGTGAATCCTGACAGCATTACCATTCACAGCATGATCTTTGCACTGAGATTTTAGATCTCTTCTTATTTTGGGGGATGACTTCTAGTTTTGGATGATGCCATTCATTTTACCAATCAGTGTTTTAAAAAATTGGTAAAAAAATCCCCAAATATGGTGAAATTGGGGGAAAAAAAGCGCAATTCTTCCCTGATTTTGTTTGTACGTCGCACATTTTATGGTAACATTTCTTCTGAATCTTCTCCCGCTCAGTGCGATTATTGCAATTTCAGAATTATGTAGATATTTAAGATTTTAGTAGAGAAAAAATTCAGAAATTTGTAACAGACATTTTTTTTGTGTCGCCATTTTCTGGGGCCCGAAACATTTTTCGTTTTTCAGTTGATTGCAGCGGCTGAGGGCTGATTTTTTTTCTTTGGGTGATGAGATTATTTTTTTTTACACCATTTTTGGTTGTTTACAATGTTCAGATTTGTTTTATTGAATATTGGGAAGGGGAAGTCATCACCGAAAAAACATATTTCTGACATTTAGATTTCTTTTTTATATTAAGGTGTTTACTTTTATATTTTGCTGGATCCGATTTTACCAAATATATGTATATTATTTTATTTTAATAATTTATTTCTTTTGAATAGGGGAAAATGGGGGGATTTGAACTTTTATATATTTTTTATTTATTTTTCTTAACTTTTTTTTATAAATAGATAACATTATTTATTAGTCCTTTTATAGGACTTGAACCTGCGATTGTCAGATTATGTATACTATATACTGTAATGCCACAATATTGCAGTATAGAGGGCATCTCTGGGTCTTAGTCTCATGAGCTCCCTCTAAACGCAAGCCCCCATCTACAATAATGTGACCCCCCCCACCTACACTAATGTGACCCCCCCACCTACAATAACATAACCCCCCACCTACAATAACACGAAACCACACATACAATAATGCCACCCCCCACCTACAATATCGCGAACCCCCACCTACAATAACGCAGCCCCCCACCTACAATAACGCAGCCCCCCCACCTACAATAACGTAACCCCCCACCTACAATAACGCAGCCCCCCCACCTACAATAACGTAACCCCCCACCTACAATAACCCGAAACCACACATTCAATAATCCCACCTCCCACCTACAATATCGCGAACCCCCACCTACAATAACACAGCCCCCCACCTACAATAACACGACCTCCCCAACTACAATAATACAACCCCTCCACCTATAATAACACGACCCCCCACCTACAATAACACGAAACCACACATACAATATCGCAGACCTCAGCTGCTGCAGAACATCACATTACACACTCTAGGAAGTATTTCTCACATAAATTCATACAATATGGCCATATAATGCCAATATCATCCTGCCTTATACTGCAATATAACACCAAGTAATAGACCACATGTAATCTAATATATAAAGCTCAGTGTATGTATGTATGTGTATGTCCGCTAAAGGAATCCGCACCGTCGCATTTTCAATCACGAACTTTTGCACAGACGCCCCACGTGACCCAGGGAACGTCATAGACTAAGTTTTGATGGGAAAATTTAAGCCTGAATTTTACAGTTACTCTCCAAAAAATCTGCCTCCATTAAACTAAATAGGTTATTAATAGCTACAGGCTATTAATAGCAGCTATGATTGGTTGCTATAGGAACAAAGGACATTGTAAGTATAAGAAGCTTATGTGTGAGGTAATATGATGTCGGTGGAGAGACGGATAGCGAGACAGAAAGAGACAGACAGACAGAGAAAGAGACAGAGAGAGAAAGAGATGCATAGAGAGAGAGACAGAGAGACAAAGAGACAGACAGAGGCAGAGAGACACAGACAGACAGGGAAAGAGACAAAGACAGACACAGACAGAGACAAGGAAAGAGACAGACAAGTAAAGAGACGGAGAAAGAAACAGAGACAGACGGGGAAAGAGACAGACGGGGAAAGAGACAGAGATAAGGAAAGAGACAGAGATAAGGAAAGAGACAGATGTGGAAAGAGACAGATGTGGAAAGAGACAGACGTGGAAAGAGACAGATGGGGAAAGAGACAGACGGGGAAAGAGACAGACGGGGAAAGAGACAGATGGGGAAAGAGACAGACGGGGAAAGAGACAGATGGGGAAAGAGACAGATGGGGAAAGAGACAGATGGGGAAAGAGACAGACAGGGAAAGAGACAGATGGGGAAAGAGACAGACAGGGAAAGAGACAGATGGGGAAAGAGACAGATGGGGAAAGAGACAGACAGGGAAAGAGACAGATGGGGAAAGAGACAGATGGGAAAAGAGACAGACAGGGAAAGAGACAGACAGGGAAAGAGACAGAGACAGACTTGGAACAAGACAGACGGGGAAAGAGACAGCTCTGAAACGAGACAGACGGGGAACGAGACAGACGGGGAACGAGACAGACGGGGAACGAGACAGATGGGGAAAAAGACAGACCTGGAACGAGAAAGACCTGGAACGAGACAGACGGGGAACGAGACAGACGGGGAACGAGACAGACGGGGAAAAAGACAGACCTATAACGATACAAACCTGGAATGAGATAGACGGGGAAAGAGACAGACAGACACAGAGAGACAGACAGACACAGAGATAGACACAGAGATAGAGAGAGACATACAGAGAGACTGATACAGACAGACAAAGACACAGAGACAGACATCAGACACAGAGACAGACATCAGACACAGAGACAGACATCAGACACAGAGACAGACATCAGACACAGAGACAGACATCAGACACAGAGACAGACATCAGACACAGAGACAGACATCAGACACAGAGACAGACATCAGACACAGACAGACTGGGAGAGAGACAGAGAGACAGTTACTATCCCGGGCAACGCCGGGTGCTACAGCTATTATATATATAATTCATAACTTCTTTAATGAGTAAATGCAGGCTGCCTGTAATACTATCAAAAATTTCAAGGTGACAGATGGGGTATACAATAAAAATGAAATACGGCCACTCCATAAAGACATCAATAGAAGAGAAAAAAGAAGGAGTATTAAATGGCCAACCACATAATCAGAAAAAATCATCAAGACCATTGTCATTGTGATATAAAAACTAAATAGGTTTATTAAGTACAAATTCAGACAATGGTAAAATCACAGTGATAGAAAAAGACATGGTAGGTAGGAGATCAGTCCCAGACAAATAATCCCAAAAACAAGAGGACATCAACCCAATATGGTAAAGGCATATACAAAAAATGGGCAAGCAGCACCCTGAAATTGTAGTAGAGGAAATTCCTCTGACTACAAATACAATAAAGTGTCTATAGAACAGAGCCGCTTACCCATTAACAGTGCAAAGTGCTAAATCAGTGCCAGGGCAAAAGTCCAAGTATCAGTGGGAGAAGCCCCAACGCGTTTCGCTTTGCGTTGCTTCTTCGGGGGGCAGTGCATTTGTAGTCAGAGGAATTTCCTCTACTACAATTTCAGGGTGCTGCTTGCCCATTTTTTGTATATGCCTTTACCATATTGGGTTGATGTCCTCTTGTTTTTGGGATTATTTGTCTGGGACTGATCTCCTACCTACCATGTCTTTTTCTATCACTGTGATTTTACCATTGTCTGAATTTGTACTTAATAAACCTATTTAGTTTTTATATCACAATGACAATGGTCTTGATGATTTTTTCTGATTATGTGGTTGGCCATTTAATACTCCTTCTTTTCTCTCTTCTATTGATGCCTGTAATACTATGTACAAAGCGTCTTATTAAAAATTCTCAAGAATGGAGAGATTTTTCATTTTATTTTTTTCTGCTATTTGCTTTGGTTACTTGCAGCTGCTGCAGTCTATCAGCGGTGGCTAATAGGAATAACGTTTGGAACACCATTCTAAGTCCGAACTGGGTGCAAAAACCTAAAAAAACATCACTATGGGGAGATAAGGTATGCACACCAGTGACTATGGAAGGGGAATACATGGAATAGCAGAAACTGCTGTGTGAATACTGACTTGAAAAATTCAATAGCTATATGTAAGAATGAATATGTGAAAAATGGAACCTGCATTACTGCCATGAACATATGAATCAAGAGAAATTTAGCTACTGAATTGATCAATGCAATAGACCCCAACACTACGCCAAAGTATTTCTCTACGTTGGGGTCCCTAGCTTGTGTGTGTCCTCTCATGCAGTTAAAAAACCTACATGACTGCATGAGAGGACACACACAAGCTAGGGACCCCAACGTAGAGAAATACTTTGGCGTAGTGTTGGGGTCTATTGCATTGATCAATTCAGTAGCTAAATTTCTCTTGATTCATATGTTCATGGCAGTAATGCAGATTCCATTTTTCACATTTTCACTCTTACATATAGCTATTGGATTTTTGAAGTCAGTATTCAGACAGCAGTTTCTGCTATTTCATGTATTCCCCTTACATATCAGCGGTGGCTGACCATGTGCAGTACTTACAAGCTCTTTCCAGTGGAGCTTGTAAGAGCTGCATAAAGCTGTCTGGATGGCTGGAGAACAGTATTAGCTACAATCGAGCCACCTGCCTCAGCTTGTAACATGGGAGAGTGCACAATCTGGGCCACTGGTCCATTTTGTCAGGCAGGCATGGGACCAGGGGGCTGGGGAGCGGGGAACTCCTACTGTAGATGAGACATCCCGCAATACTGCCGGGGGCGGACATATCATTGGTGCATGCTCTGCTCAGGGGCCCAGGAGGTAAGGTGATAGGGGCCATTCCCATCTCCGAAACAGGTGAAATTGGGCATTTTGATGAATTATGGACTCAAACGGCCCCACATACTGTTTTTGCACAGGGGCACTTTTCTGTCTGTGTCTGCCAATGAATACTGCCATATAGTAAGCAAGGGCACTGGGGAGTAATGTGAAGGAAGGCACCAGCCCCGGGCCACACAGGCACCACACTCCTTCACTAAGGAGACTCTGGGTGCTCATAGGACTTCGGGTGCGGTGCACGGCACTTACTGGTTTCTTCAGGCCGGGGTCCTCGTCATTGACATTAGTAACACACGAGACACCAGACATCACTGAGCCAACCAGAAAGTTCACTATATTCTTCACACCTTTTTGACAGATGTGGCGCCCCTGAGGTTCAAGTCGCCACAGGGTACTGCACCCCGCTCAGGGTGTGATGCTGATCATGGATGCAAAAGGAGGTCGGTGCCGGTTTCATCATCCACAACCACATACACATATGGGTTGCCCCTTCCCCACTGGGAACTGGGTTAGGGTTGGGTACAAAAGGGGTATCCAACAGTGTGTGGCATTTACAGGATGCCATCAGAACAGGGGCCCCGATCCACTAGCGTAGGACCTGGGTAGATGGAGAGGCGGCCATCAAGGGGAGTTAGGAGTCACACACACAGTTTACAATTTTAGGAGTTCTCCTGCAGGAGTGACAGTGAGCAGACGTCTTTCCCAGTGTCTCTGTGCTGAGGATGATGATTGCAGGGGCCGGCGCGCCCGGATAGACCGGGGGATGTTGGTGTACTCACTATTAAAGAAATCACACAAGTCCGTGGTAAACCAAGGTGCCAGTGACCGGAGCTCCGCGGCCGGGTGTATTCTGGTCCCTCACCCGGGGTGATGGTCTGTGTCACTTTCCTCTGCACTATTTTAGTTCTCTTTTGGACTTCTCGGTATGGAACTCGGGAGTCCGCTCCAGAACTTCAGGTGGGAGCCTTGGCCGCAGACTCTGACTCGTGGGATCTAAGGGGGCCCTGGCGGATGCCCTATCCCTCTCGGTGGGCTGCTGGTCTGCTTTTGGGACTTTGGGTGGGACAGGACCTGTAATCCTGTCCTCAACTGGTTAATTAACAAAGTCGGTGGTTCCGGTCTCGCTTCAGGGTCCAGGTACCCCCTCTGTGCACGGTTTCCGGGTCGGTTCTCCGGTATCGGTACCGGCGGGCTCCTACCCTGTCCCGGTCCACCTCGGATCTCCGGCAGCCGTCTTCCCGTCTCCTGTCAGACACTGACCACTGTCTGCCACCTAGCCAGAACGCTGGGGCTCCAACCCCGAGGCCTTTGCTCTCTGACTTCACTTGCACTTGACCTTCTCCTCTCTACTCCAACTTAAAACTTCACTCAAAACTGACTCTTTTCCCGCCCCCGGATGCTCTAGACCCCTAGGTGGGCATTGTCCTTCCGCCTGGTCCCGCCCACTGGTGTGCGTGTCCTACCCTGGGGGGGTGACTAGGGTTTTGTTGGCTTGGTGTAACCCTGTGAGGGAAGGTGTTATGCGTGACCTATTTTATGTGTGACCACCTGGGGGCGCCAGGGCATCACAGATACTTTGTCAGTTCCCCCGAGATCAGCGCAGGTCAGGGTGCGGCACCCTAGAGTGGTACAATTCAACGTTGCATCACTAGATTCTGCCGGACGGAGAGGTTCCATGCTTCTTCGACCACACAAGTTTCCAGAGCCAGGTGGCATATAGGAGTCCCGGGGCCTAGATCCTGGTCAGACTTAAGGGGATCCACACCACTGGCATAGGGAACAGTACTCTACCTAGTACGGAAGGGACTCTAAGTGCTTCAAGTCACAGGGACCTGCACTACAAAGCGCAGTGAGGAAGGGCCCGCAGACTACCAAACCGGTTCTGACCTCCCGCAGATTCGGGATCGACTTGAGCCCATCACAGTAGTGATCAGTGTGACCGGGCTGACAGCTGAAGTTGTAACTAAACTACACCCTGAACCCGCAGAGACTGTGTTGGCTCATCCTTAAAGGCGCCGCCTGCTGTAACACCTGCCCCGGTGAGGAACCCGGCAGCGGCGGCTACTACTGGCATCATACCACAGGTGGCATCATGACAAACGTTTCCACCACCATTTAACTGCACGCTTCGGGGCAACGGAACTGGGCAAGGCCACCGTGGGACAACGCCTGACCTGACCCGAAATGGCCCGGCGACGAGTAGGCTGACTGCCTGCCCTGTTGGGCGCTACACAGACGTGGCCTCCTTTGCTTCCTTCCTGTCAGTGTTGGGTGCTACCGCTCAACCTGTTCCCCTCCGCTATCTTGGATCTGGGGTGTGTGCTTCCTTCCCTCTGACTCCAATCACCTTCGTCTCTAAGCCCCAGCAGGTCTCTAGCCAGATGACTCTCTAAGCCCGCCGGGGTGAGCCGTAGGCTCCGGACCTCTCGAGGATACCCTATTCTAGACTGGCTCCTCTCAAGAATTCCCAACTATCCTATCTGTCACTACCCCTTTAACCCTATCTCTTCCATCCTGCCGCTACCTCAGCCCAATTGCTAGATGGCGGCTCCTTTGTTAAGTCCACTGGACCCTGCACCCAACGAGAAGCATAAGATATCAACATACACTTCAGCAATAAGCATCAGACATGGCACTCTACGTAACAGTACACATGACGCTGCAGGACTCCACCACCTCCCACACAATGTGTAATCCACAGGAGATGGGAGATCATCTGTCACACAGATCCATAAGAGGATCCAGCCCCGCCATGAGAATAGAAGGTGAGAGCGGTCACATGTTTTTATTTAACGTTCCACAACTTGAGCGAATCAAAACTTTCCCAAGAGGAAATTGCCATAAAGACGAGGAACTGACTGATGTATGGAAAAAATAACTCTTCATGTGAGCTGTGCGCGAGCGGCGGCGTCTCCTCCATCGCCCCGAGAACAATCCCATTGTGTGCCGAGATCTCATTAAAGCTTCTGAAAATCCCCACCGTGGAGTTTACCGGCTGTTAAGGGTAAAGCAGCGCGATCGTCCCCCGCTGCTTCATGGCGAATTTTCAGGTGATTTCTATTTACAGCTACTAGTAGAACGTATCCGGGATGAAGGGAGCGCGCCGCTATCACCACCACCGCCGCCGCCGGCCGCTGAATCCTGATGAGGTTGTTTAGTAAAGCGCCAAAGCTCGGGGCGATCAGCAATGGTTATAGGACATGAGAGACCTCGCCGCCGCCGCCGTCACTAAACTTTCTTAGGGCAGAACTTGACGTTAATGATCGTTTCTGTTATCTTAATGGCTCCGTAATGGAAATATATCGGCCATTACTGCAGGTGGTCAAGTGAAAAACAGCTACACAAGATAATGGCCGGATAGATTAACGGGCGTCATTAATCTGGTGTGTGTCGCTCCACGCCGGATCCCGGACAGATTATCCCAGGGATACCGCATCTCCAGACTATTCTCTATCTATTATGCAGGTGACTACAATCTATTGCTATTTGTTATCAGCCATTTCAGGCTGGGACATGTTGTGCTGCCACTAGGGCATATTATCACTGAGTCACGGTCTCCTAAAGGACTAGGATTCAACGTGTCCATTTCGTCAATCAATGTGTAAGGGGGTCCTCGGCTCCATGTACCCCGCCCTGTAGACGCCGGACCTTACTGCAGGACAATGGGGTCAATAGTGTTAATGTTGATTTTATGTATATGGCCATCTAGTGGCCGGTTTTAGGTACTGCTCCATAGTAAGGTATTGGAGGTTGCTTAGCAACAGGGGCAGTGAGTTAGTGAATAGCATAGTTAAGAATAATGGGAGGATATAGAATAGACAAATGGACGGAAAAGGAGCGGAGTGAGAGGTAAGCACACAAGTTGTGTGCAGGCCAGCCGGATACCGGAAGCCCACAGATGGGGTGGAGGTGACAAGGCCCAAAACCAGTATTAGAGCCTCAAGGATGGGACAACAGAGTGCCCCATCCCACCGTAGTGAGTACCAGACCTCAACCGGGGCAAATTGGGTCGCAACTGCATCCAAGAATACTCATCCTAGGCCTGACATAGACTTGGGTGAACAGGTCACAATGGAGAAACCCAGTAGATGAGCTTTGTCCAATGGAGGTTGGAAACCATTAGTAGGAACACTACCTCAAGGTGTCGCGGGCGGAGGAGGGGACGCTGCGCTCTCCCACTGCTCGGGTCCGGCTGTTGCTGGTGCTGCTGCTCGGTGGTGGCTCAAGCGGTAGGCCGGATCCCGGGGATCGAGCAGCATTCCTCACCCGTGAGTGAAAAGGGGATTTTGATTGTGGGGGTTTTTGGTTATTGTCCGTGACGCCACCCACGGTTGTGGTGATATTGGTGACACCACCGCTGCTCTAGACAGGGATCCCGGGAGCGGTGACAGGGAGCAGCTTGGTTGTTATTTCTCCCCTCCGTGGGTAGGGGGTTGGTTGTCCCGGGGCCCGGTGATGGGGTAGGGATGGATGGCAGGCAGGTTACGGGGCCTGGCGAGGTGCAGGGTCGCGGGGGCAGCGCTGTGCCGCACGGCACGGTGGTACTCACTCAGCCAATGATGAGGACACCGTTCTCGGTAAAACACACGGCTGGATGGACGGGTCCCACAGACGGCTGCGGTGTTGTTTCTCCCGGCAGGTTGATGGTGACTGCCTTTCCCTGCACCTATGTACGGTAGATGGTTCCAATGGGTTCCCACCGGTAACCCGCTCCCCGGGTTGGATATGGGCTGGAGGAGCCTCTTTTGCCCGCAGGCTCTGGCCCTGGGAAACGGTTGCCTTGGCGGTGGCGGTGTCTCCCTCACTTGGTTGGACTGTTGCCTTCTGTCGGGACTTGGCTGTTAGGAAACCCAGGAGGTTCCCTTCACTAACGAATTTGGCAAATTCATGGCGATTCCTAGCCTTGCCGGGGTCCGTAAGCCCCTGCCAGATGGTGCTGGCTTCTCTTTGCGTACCGGTCCAGTACCGCCGGGCCACCGCCCGTCCACGGTCCTTACGGTAGACTCCAATCAGCCACTCCTGCAGATGGTCACCACCGTCTGCCAACCTTGCTGTCCCGCCCGGGCCACACACCCGGACGCTGTCAGTTAGTTGCTCCACTACCACTTCTCCTCCTTCCACTTTCACCTCCAAAACTAATCTGTCTGTTTTCCCGCCTCCAGGACTGTGAACTCCTCGGTGGGCGGGACCAACCGCCTGGCCCAACCCCTGGTGTGGACATCAGCTCCTGGAGGAAGGCAACAAGGGTTTCGTGTTTGACCTCGGTGTGCCTGCTGGGAGTGTGGGGTGTGTTGATGTTTTTCTCTGTGGCCCCTGGCTTGTCCAGGGCGCCACGAAGGGATGGAGACAGCTGTGGCCGGGCAGCGCTCCAGGACTTTACTGAGTGGAACCGTGGTGTCAGATAGTGAGGGCAACGGTGGAATAGTAGAATAGTACCAGGAACCATGGAGCAGTCCGCAGTGGAAGTTGCTCTGAAGTCAAATGTTCTGTACCTACAAGGTTCAAGTGTTGTGTCCACAGCAATGATGTGAAAGAAATACTGGGCGTAGCCATTAGTAAAACACCCTTGAATGAGAACAATGCATCTGTGTCCCTTCATTCCCGGTGGGAGGCCTCTGGTCTGGAGGCCTCTGGTCTGAACAAGGGCCTGAACAGAGGTATGGCTTGCACACACAAAGTCCACACACCCTACCAGGAACCCAGCAATCCTTTCCTCCATGCTCTTTGGGGGGTACCTGAGTGCGGGCCAAAGAGAGGAAACCCCTTGCCCGCAACCGTGCACCTGGCCGCCCCTCTTCATCTGGCACTGTGAGCAGTGCGAGCCTCCGTGTCAAGATTAATGGCAAGACAGGAGGAGATTGCGGTACGATACAGGTGTAGTTGAGGAGAGGAAGTAAAATGGACGTTGTGGCATAAAGGGGAAGACAGGCCCATCATGCCGCTACTGTCTCATGGCGTGAAAGTTTGGCCGGCTCCTGGAGGAATCATGAGCACTGCTCGACCCAGGAGGACACAGAGGAAGAGGAGGCTCTGCCCATTGCAACAGGATGATAAGGAACGGGGATGCCGGAAGAGACACTGCCCTGGAAGATGTGATCCCGTGAAAAAGGGCTGGGGTGCACACACAAAGTCCACACACCCCATCAGGATCCCGCCACCAACCATCCCTTCCTTCCATGCTCAGTGGTGGGGGATGGGGGAGATGGCCAAAGTAAGGGAGCGACCGAGCCGAAGCAGAGGGAGTCCCTTGTCCACGACAATGTCAGGGCCCAGCCCGCGCCCCCGGCTGCCCCTCTTTAAATGTATACTTGCATTAAAATATTTAGGGGATGCTCCTGCCACATTCTGCGACTCATCACTTAGATCCTTTTGCAAATGTCTACATCTGTAATGGCTTCTGTTACAGACTTAGCAATACCCTGACCTTGATTTCTGAACCTCTGCCTCACTACCTATATTGTTTACACTCTGCCTGCCCTGACCTCGACGTCTCTGACTACACTTTATGGATCTCTTCTTAGCCTTATGTCAGCGGCAACTGCTTTGAGGTTCTGGGAAACTTTTTTGCAAAGTACAGATCCCCGTAAAGGGATTTTAGGGTGAAAACCAAGGGGTGAAAAGATTTAGCACTTCTTAATTCAGCCCAAATCAAATGTACTGCAACTCAAGGGGTACGATAAATTGACCAACACCAGAGTCGGTAGCATATAGGGATGAATAAGTCCTGAATCAACCATTTATTAGGAATGGCTTGGACCCAACTGGAAATGCTTTTGGCCCAACCAGGAGCACCTAATATTGGTCTCAATTCACATAATCCCCATCTCTTCTGTGACAAAGAATGGCCTAAATTCAGGACTGCTGACAGTTACGGGTCCTCTACAGCCGGGTAAATATAATGTCAGAGGTCTCCCATAATACCTAAGACAAAAGGCAGGTGTCACGGGTGTGTAACGAGTGACACAGTCCTGTGGTGTCCGGCTGTAGAAGGTCACAGTGTTTGGCTGCTCCTTGACCTTCTATTATTCCTGCTTAGTATATATGGTATCCTATGTCTCTTCTCTGCTTGGTTTTCACCCCTTTCTCTTTAGGACCCTGCAGCGTTCCTCATCCTTTCAGCTGTTTTTCATCAGCACTTTTCTTGGTGCCTATATATTCCCTCAATTCCCTTTACTCTGTGCTAGTAATAGGTCTAATACCCTTTACAAGTCTTCAGTGCGAGCAGTGGGCTTGTACTCATCTGGGGAATCTTTGCTGTTGTTCGCAGTTCCTCTGTTTGTATTCTCTGTGTCTTCTCTAGAACTTAGTGGGGATGACTAAGCGCTCATCCCATCCATTCCTTACCTAGGGCCTATTCCAGGGTCAGCCAGGGCCAGGTATCCTGCTCGGCACATAAGTGAGGAATCTATCTAGGCTGGTGAGGGAAGCCAGGGCTCAGTGGAAGGTTTGGTCAGGGGTCACATATCCCCATTCCCTAGACTCAGGGTTTCCGTTCCCTTACGCTTGGTAGTTCCCTGTATCAAACAGGGCCACAGTTGGTCCCATAATAGATCGAGATCCTTGGGCAATAGCCGTACATCAGCCATATGGTCATTGCAGGTTACATAGGATTTGCCCTGAGTCGCCGGTGCCGGTAATTAACACCCCACAATATACTTCCGATGTGGGAATCTATGGCTTCATATGAACTCCCACCAGAAACTGCTCAGAATTGGCAAACACAATAATCCATTAGATCCAAACAATATATCTGGTGCTGCCTGTGATTTGTGCACCCATCTGTTTTAATAAGAGGTGATTTTCCTCTTTCGGTGGTAAAGCCGGTGGGAATCTCGCTGCAGCCTTGAACTTTTAATTGTCTCATCTTCCTGTTGACCAGAATGAAGAGAAATACAATTGATCATGGCTCCGTGCCTCCAGGAGAAGAAGAAATGTTACCACCTGTGCTTAAATCTCATTTAATCAGGGTTTAATTAGCGTTTCCGCAGCATTAGACGCCCGGCTACACGGAGGCGGCCGAGCTTAACTGCAATTACTGCCGAATGTGGAATCAATATTTACATCAAATGTCCCCAGATGAAGTCAATGATTGCAGAAAAGAGTCAAAAATGTTCTCACAACAGAATGAACCTGTCAATCTGCTCCTATCCGACGCCTCTGACTGCAGGGGATAATAGATTAACCTATGGAAACGCACAAAAAGGTGCATAATGTCAGATTGTGCAAAAGGAGAACACGCGTCTTACAGAGTCCTGCTGTGTTCAGTCTGCGAGACGGAAGCAACTGGTCTGACTCCTACCATATATACTGTGGATAGTATAATACTGCCATCTATGTATAAATATATATACTATAATACTGCTCCTATGTACAAGAATATACCTACTATAATACTGCCCCTATGTACAAGAATATAACTACTATAATACTGCCCCTATGTACAAGAATATAACTACTATAATACTGCTCCTATGTACAAGAATGTAACTACTATAATACTGCCCCCTATGGACAAGAATATAACTACTATAATACTGCCCCTATGTACAAGAATATAACTACTATAATACTGCTCCTATGTACAAGAATATAACTACTATAATACTGCTCCTATGTACAAGAATATAACTACTATAATACTGCACCCTATGTACAAGAATATAACTACTATAATACTGCCCCTATGTACAAGAATATAACTACTATAATACTGCTCCTATGTACAAGAATATAAATACTATAATACTGCTCCTATGTACAATAATATAGCTACTATAATACCGCCCTCTATGTACAAGAATATAACTACTATAATACTGCCCCTATGTACAAGAATATAACTACTATAATACTACTCCTATGTACAATAATATAGCTACTATAATACCGCCTTCTATGTACAAGAATATAACTACTATTATACTGCCCCTATATACAAGAATATAACTACTATAATACTGCCCCCTATGTACATAAATATAACTACTATAATACTGCCTCTATATACAAGAATATAACTACTATAATACTGCTCCTATGTACAATAATATAACTACTATAATACTGCTCCTATGTACAAGAATATAACTACTATAATACTGCTCCTTATGTACAAGAATATAACTACTATAATACTGCCCCTATGTACAAGAATATAACTACTATAATACTGCCCCTATGTACAAGAATATAACTGCTATAATACTGCCCCTATGTACAAGAATATAACTACTATAATACTGCCCCTATGTACAAGAATATAACTACTATAATACTGCCCCTATGTACAAGAATATAACTACTATAATACTGCTCCTATGTACAAGAATATAACTACTATAATACTGCCCCCTATGTACAAGAATATAACTACTATAATACTGCTCCTATGTACAATAATATAGCTACTATAATACCGCCCTCTATGTACAAGAATATAACTACTATAATACTGCCCCTATGTACAAGAATATAACTACTATAATACTGCTCCTATGTACAATAATATAGCTACTATAATACCGCCCTCTATGTACAAGAATATAACTACTATAATACTGCCCCTATGTACAAGAATATAACTACTATAATACTGCTCCTATGTACAAGAATATAACTACTATAATACTGCCCCTATGTACAAGAATATAACTACTATAATGCTGCCCCGATGTACAAGAATATAACTACTATAACACTGCCCCTATGTACAAGAATATAACTACTATAATACTGCCTCTATGTACAAGAATATACCTACTAAAATACTGCTACTATGTACAAGAATATAACTACTATAATACTGCCCCTATGTACAAGAATATAACTACTATAATACTGCTCCTATGTACAAGAATATAACTACTATAATGCTGCCCCCTATGTACAAGAATATAACTCCTATAATGCTGCTCCTATGTACAAGAATATAACTACTATAATACTGCTCCTATATACAAGAATATAACTGCTATAATACTGCTCCTATGTACAAGAATATAACTACTATAATACTGCCCCTATGTACAAGAATATATTCTACTATAATACTGCCCACTATGTACAAGAATATAACTACTATAATGCTGCCCCGATGTACAAGAATATAACTACTATAATGCTGCCCCCTATGTACAAGAATATAACTACTATAATGCTGCCCCGATGTACAAGAATATAACTACTATAACACTGCCCCTATGTACAAGAATATAACTACTATAATACTGCCTCCTATGTACAAGAATATAACTACTATAATACTGCTACTATGTACAAGAATATAACTACTATAATACTGCCCCCTATGTACAAGAATATAACTACTATAATACTGCCTCCTATGTACAAGAATATACCTACTATAATACTGCTACTATGTACAAGAATATAACTACTATAATACTGCCCCTATGTACAAGAATATAACTACTATAATACTGCCCCTATGTACAAGAATATAACTACTATAATACTGCCCCCTATGTACAAGAATATAACTACTATAATACTGCTCCTATGTACAAGAATATAACTACTATAATACTGCTCCTATATACAAGAATATAACTACTATAATACTGCTCCTATGTACAAGAATATAACTACTATAATACTGCCCCTATGTACAAGAATATAACTACTATAATACTGCCCCTATATACAAGAATATAACTACTATAATACTGCCCCCTATGTACAAGAATACAACTACTATAATACTACTCCTATGTACAAGAATATAACTACTATAATACTGCTCCTATGTACAAGAATATAACTACTATAATACTGCCCCCTATGTACAAGAATATAACTACTATAATACTGCCCCTATGTACAAGGATATAACTGCTATAATAATGCAGAAGTGTATGTTAAATAAAAGTTGGTACATTTTATTCTTCAAAAATATATCAAATCCAGGAACAGTTTATATAAAATTACAACTCTTATCTGGTACCGTTCAAACTTTGACTGAGCCCCTAATGTAGCCTGTTCTGTATAACTACAGTTAGGTCCAGAAATATTTGAACAGTGACAGGCTTTGGCATTTTAGCTGTTGTTATACAATTAATCTATGTACGAGCCAAGACCAGACTATGTACGAGTCAAGACCAGACTATGTACGAGCCAAGACCAGACTATGTGCGAGCCGTGTCTTTGTCACCAGTGAAATGTTCCTGGATTTGAGGGCCTTGTACAGTGACTTCATTGTTGATTTGTCCATAGCTATTCTCCTATTGACTTCCGGTGTCATCGCTGTATCTTGAATGATCAGTGATCCAAGTAGGTTGAAGTTCTTTACAACTTACAGTTCATCGCGTCCATCTTACACGTGTCCCGGCCATTCCTGGCAGTAGTCAGTATCTTTTGTCTTCTTTGTATTGAGTAGTAGGCCCATGTTTGAGCTTTCCACCTTGACCTCCGTAATACGTCCTTCATTCCATCTACACTTGTTGCTATCAATGTTGTTGTTGATGATTCTTCCAGCAGTTTTGATTCCTTCTTTTCGGCAAGTCCAGCCTTCCTGAGAATAGCTTCTGTATATAAAGAGCAATGGTGACGGGATGCCGCCTTGTCTGACGCCTCGCTCTACTCTGAACCATGCCGGGTCACCATGTTCTGCTCAGACTGTTGCTTCTTGGTGGATGTAATGGTTCCTGATGAGGCTGATCAGACGGTTCCTCACACACATTTCCTTCATGGTTCCAAAGTTTCTGGTGATCAACAGTGGAAGGCTTTGCTGTAGTGGATGAAGCAGTTAGATCTCCTTGTTATACTCTTTGGCCTTCATCATCATCTAATGTCAGCAGTTGCCCCTCTTGTTCCTCGGCCTCTTCTGGATCCTGCTCGTTCCTCTGCCATCTCTTGGTCACAGTAAGGCTGGAGCCGTCTCTGTAGGATCTTCAGTAGTATTTGCTGACATGAGGTCTGAGCGCAATAGTCCGATAGTTTCCACAGTCGGTGGCGTCTCCCTTCAGAATAGGAATAATCTCTGATCTTGTCCGGTCCTTGGGCCATTTACCAGTCGTCCATATCTGGTGACAGAGGAGTGTGGTGACATCATCTGCGGCTTCAGGAGACTTTATTAGTTCTATGGGAATATTGTCACATCCAGGTGCTTTAGAAGCTTTATCGTAGCGAAGACGTCATCTTTTAAGATATTTGATTTGCTATCACTTCCAGTCTCAGTTTCTTCCCATATTTCTTTCCAATTTTCCATGATCTGTCCTGGTTGCAATTTTCCTACTATTGAAGCCCCTAGATTCCTCTTTCATTGCACCCATAAAGTATAATGTCAACAAAAGTGCCCCCCAAATGCTGTATGGTACTCCCACACTAATTTCATCCATATACACAATATCTATGACCCTGCTGTACCCCCCTCAACTACTCTGGCAAAGTATGATGACCCTCAACACAGTATAAACTCCTAACTGTGACCCCCACACACAGCCCACCAAACAGTATAATGGGCCCCCACAGATCCCTCCACATAGTATTGCTTGCATACAGTATAATGGCCCTCAAACAGCCATTCATAAAGTATATCTACAGGTCCGGGAGCACTTGGGCACCAGCGATCATAATATGGTAAGCTTCAACATAATATTCAATAGAACATTTCAAAGGGGGAATGCTAAAACCTGGAATTTTAGGAAAGCTGATTTCAACAAATTAAGGGAAGAGCTTAAATGTGTAGATTGGGACAGAGTCATGGTAACTGGGGATACCGAACATAAATGGGGTAAGTTTAAGGATATACTACTAGAGTCCTGTAAAAAACGTATACCCAGTGGTAATAAAATGTCCAGGAATAAAAAGGAACCACTATGGATAAATAAGACTGTACAAAGTATAATAAAACAAAAACAAAGGGCTTTTAAAATCTTAAAGGCTGAGAATACAGAAATAGCATTTCAGAAGTATAAAGATATCAATAGGAAATGTAAAAAAGAAATCAAACAAGCATAATTAGCTACTGAAACAAAAATCGCCAATGACATTAAAATAAATCCCAAAATCTTTTATAAATACATTAATGCCAAAAGGAAAACAAAGGATAGTATCGGCCCCTTAAAATATAATAACAAGTTAGTTATAGAGGACAAACAAAAGACTGAGATATTAAATAGGCATTTCTCATCTGTATTCACCAAGGAACTGACTGTACCAGGCATCATTCAACAAGTGAAAAATCAAAGTCCACCACCCGATATAATTAATTTAACACAAGATGAAGTACGCCTACGTCTGAGTAAATTAAACATTGACAAATCCCCAGGGCCAGATGGCATTCATCCACGAATATTGAGGGAATTGAGCTCCGTAATCGACAGACCGCTGTATCTCATCTTTTTAGACTCACTTGTAACAGGGTTGGTGCCTCAGGATTGGAGGATTGCTGATGTGGTACCGATATTTAAGAAAGGTAAGAGGGTAGATCCAGGCAACTACCGTCCAGTAAGCCTGACATCAGTAGTATGCAAAGTTTTTGAGGGCATTTTAAGGGATGACATGCAAAAATATATTGCAGAAAATAATATGATAACTGACAAACAGCATGGATTCATGAAAGATAAGTCGTGTCTAACCAACCTGTTGGGGTTCTATGAGGGGGTAAGTTCAAACCTGGATATTGGTAATGCAGCTGATGGGGTTTATATGGACTTTGCAAAGGCATTTGATCCTGTACCACATAATAGCCTTATACTAAAGCTCCAGAAGCAAGGACTAGGGGAAACTATATGCAACTGGGTAAGGAATTGGCTAAAAGATAGGAAACAAAGAGTAGTCATAAATGGTATATTCTCTAAATGGGCAATAGTCAGCAGTGGGGGGCCGCAGGGATCTGTACCGGGAGCAGTGGGGGCCGCAGGGATCTGTGCTTGGACCGATTCTTTTTAATCTCTCTATTAATGACCTTGTGGATGGGATTGATAGTAAAGTGTCAGTCTTTGCCGATGACACCAAACTATGTAGGATATTAAAAACTGACCTGGATAGTACAATATTACAAAAAGATCTGGATAAGATGTCAGAATGGGCAGATACTGGCAAATGAGATTTAATGTTGATAAATGTAAAGTAATGCACCTAGGATGGAGTAATCCTATAACTGCGTATACATTAAATGGAAGTAAACTTGGGACTACAGAACAGGAGAAGGACTTGGGTATTCTCATTACAAATAAGCTGAGCAGCAGCACTCAATGTCAGGCAGCAGCTGCAAAAGCAAACAAGATTCTAGGGTGTATAAAAAGAGAGATTAGATCCCGTGATCCCAACGTATTGTTACCCCTCTATAAATCACTTGTAAGGCCACATCTGGAATACGGGATCCAGTTTTGGGCTCCACATTTTAAAAAGGACATTCAGAAGTTAGAGTCAGTTCAAAGGCAGGCAACTAGACTACTACAAGGAATGGAGGCCGCCTGTATGATGAGGAATGGAGGCCGCCCGTATGATGAGGAATGGAGGCCGCCCGTATGATGAGGAATGGAGGCCGCCCGTATGATGAGTAATGGAGGCCGCCTGTATGATGAGTAATGGAGGCCGCCCGTATGATGAGTAATGGAGGCTGCCCGTATGATGAGGAATGGAGGCCGCCCGTATGATGAGGAATGGAGGCCGCCTGTATGATGAGTAATGGAGGCTGCCCGTATGATGAGGAATGGAGGCCGCCCGTATGATGAGGAATGGAGGCCGCCTGTATGATGAGTAATGGAGGCCGCCCGTATGATGAGTAATGGAGGCCGCCCGTATGATGACAGGTTGAAAAAGTTAGATATGTTTAGCTTAGAAAAAAGACGTCTCAGAGGAGATCACATTATATGTATAAATACATGTGTGGTCAATATAAAGGACTGGCACATGACTTATTTCTTCCAAAGACAGTACTTAGGTACCAGGGGGCACTCACTGCGAGTGGAAGAAAAGCGATTCCGGCAGCTAAATAGGAAAGGGTTCTTTACAGTTAGAGCAGTCAGACTGTGGAATGCCGACCACAAGAGGTAGTAATGGCAGATACTATAACAGCTTTTAAAAAAGGGCTGGATGATTTCCTCAGTATACAACATTGTTGGTTATAAATGACTTAGTGACTAAATGTAGAACTGGTGGAGGAAGGTTGAACTAGATGGACCTAGGTCTTTTTTCAACCTAAGTAACTATGTAACTATGTAACTAAGGATTCCCTCATAGCCCTCCAAATATTATAATGGCCTCCATATTCCATATAGTATAATGGACTTTCCATAGCTCTCCTTATAGAATAATGCACATCCCATAGTCCTCCATATAGTAAAATGCACCCCATAGTCCTCCATATAGTAAAATGCACCCCATAGTCCTCCATATAATATAATGCACCTCATAGTCCTCCATATAATATAATGCACCTCATAGTCCTCCATATAATATAATGCACCCCATATTCCTCCATCTATATATATAATTGCCTTATTCTGTCTGTCTGTCTGTCTATCTGTCTTGCTCCAAAATTGTGTCCTTACGGTGACACAAACCTGATTGGCCGCTGGGCTCGCCATGGCCCCGCCCCCCCACACGGATTGGCCGCTCGCCCAAGCTGCGCCCCCACACGGATTGGTCGGCCGCTCGCCCAGGCTCTGCCCCCCCCACAGATTGGCCTCTCGCCCCGGCACCCTGCAGGCATTGGCAACTCGGCCACGCCCCGCCCCCCCTCACGCAATGCACGCAAGCTCTGGGCCCGCCCCCCCACGCATTCCCCGAACCGACCGACACGGAGCCACGACTCCCAGGTGAGTACTGTACCCCCGGGAGCCCACATCAGCGTACACCGCCAAACCAGCCGACACATACCCTCGCATTGCTGGGGCTGGCCGGCGTATGCTGGTGTGGGCTCCCGTGCGAGCGGGGGACGAGATACGCTGGTAACCATGGCAGCATAGTTACCAGCGCATCCACGTCCTGCAGCGGCGGGACATACACACACGCACACACATAACAGCACACACACACACACACACACATACACTCACTCTCACACACACCTCACACACACATCACATCGCATCCACACACTCACAACATCCTGGGATATCGCTTGCTTCTCGGCGGCGATCCTGTGCAGTGAGCTTCCAGGACCTGCCGGAGGATCACATGGCCAGAAGCATGTGGTATCTCCGGATGTTGTGAGTATGAGCGCGTATGTGCAATATTGTCAGTGTGTGTGTGTGTGAGTGTATGCAATCGGGTGTGTGTGAGTGTATGCAATCGGGTGTGTGTGAGTGTATGCGATCGGGTGTGTGTGAGTGTATGCGATCGGGTGTGTGTGAGTGTATGCGATTGGGTGGGTGTGAGTGTATGCGATCGGGTGGGTGTGTGTGTGTGAGTGTATGCGATCGGATCTGTGAGTGTCGGCAGAGGAGCACGGCGTGCTGGAGGAGGCTGGGAGGAGAGAGGCTGATCCTGGGGAAGGCTGGGATGGGGAGGCTGAGAGAAGAGAGGCTGATGCTGGGGGAGGCTGAGGCTGGGGTAGGCTGGGAGGAGAGAGGCTGATGCTGGGGACAGAAAAGGCTGATGCTGGGAGGAGAGAGGCTGATGCTGGGGACCGAAAAGGCTGATGCTGGGAGGAGAGAGGCTGATGCTGGGGACCGAAAAGGCTGATGCTGGGAGGAGAGAGGCTGATGCTGGGGGAGGCTGAGGCTGGGGTAGGCTGGGAGGAGAGAGGCTGATGCTGGGAGGAGAGAGGCTGATGCTGGGGGAGGCTGAGGCTGGGAGAAGACAGGCTGATGCTGAGAGGAGAGAGGCTGATGCTGGGGGAGGCTGATGCTGGGGGAGGCTGATGCTGGGGGAGGCTGGGAGGAGAGAGGCTGATGCTGGGGACAGAAAAGGCTGATGCTGGGAGGAGAGAAGCTGATGCTGGGAGGAGAGAGGCTGATGCTGGGAGGAGAGAGGCTGATGCTGGGAGGAGAGAGGCTGATGCTGGGAGGAGAGAGGCTGATGCTGGGAGGAGAGAGGCTGATGCTGGGAGGAGAGAGGCTGATGCTGGGGATAGAGAGGCTGATGCTGGGGATAGAGAGGCTAATGCTGGGAGGAGAGAGGCTGATGCTGGGAGGAGAGAGGCTGATGCTGGGAGGAGAGAGGCTGATGCTGGGGACAGAAAAGGCTGATGCTGGGAGGAGAGAGGCTGATGCTGGGAGGAGAGAGGCTGATGCTGGGAGGAGAGAGGCTGATGCTGGGGACAGAGAGGCTGATGCTGGGGACAGAGAGGCTGATGCTGGGGACAGAGAGGCTGATGCTGGGGACAGAGAGGCTGATGCTGGGGACAGAGAGGCTGATGCTGGGAGGAGAGAGGCTGATGCTGGGAGGAGAGAGGCTGATGCTGGGGACAGAGAGGCTGATGCTGCGGGTAGAGAGGCTGATGCTGCGGGTAGAGAGGCTGATGCTGGGAGGAGAGAGGCTGATGCTGCGAGTAGAGAGGCTGATGCTGGTGCAGCATGGGGGCTGGAGCACGATGGGGGGTGCGCAGCATGGGGGATGGAGCACGTTTGGGAGTGCGCAGCATGGCGGATGGAGCACGTTTGGGAGTGCGCAGCATGGCGGATGGAGCACGTTTGGGAGTGCGCAGCATGGCGGATGGAGCACGTTTGGGAGTGCACAGCATGGCGGATGGACCACGTTTGGGAGTGCGCAGCATGGCGGATGGACCACGTTTGGGAGTGCGCAGCATGGCGGATGGAGCACATTTGGGAGTGCGCAGCATGGCGGATGGAGCACGTTTGGGAGTGCGCAGCATGGCGGATGGAGCATGTTTGGGAGTGCGCAGCATGACGGATGGAGCACGTTTGGGAGTGCGCAGCATGGCGGATGGAGCACGTTTGGGAGTGCGCAGCATGGCGGATGGAGCACGTTTGGGAGTGCGCAGCATGGCGGATGGAGCACGTTTGGGAGTGCGCAGCATGGCGGATGGAGCACGTTTGGGTGTGCGCAGCATGGGAGATGGAGCACGATGGGGGGTGCGCAGCATGGGAGATGGAGCACGATGGGGGTGCGCAGCATGGGAGATGGAGCACGATGGGGGGTGCGCAGCATAGGGGATGGAGCACGATGGGGGGTGCGCAGCATAGGGGATGGAGCACGATGGGGAGTGCGCTGCATGGGGGATGGAGCACGATGGGAAGTGCGCTGCATGGGGGATGGAGCACGTTTGGGAGTGCGCAGCATGGGGGATGGAGAACGATGGGGGGTGCACACCTCCCCCCCAACACACACACACACACACACGCGCGCGCACTGCACAACACACCACACACACACACACTGGGAACCACAAACAACTGCCCTACACAGACACCCACACACACAGACAACGCTGCACACACACAACACCCAACACACAAACACCGCGGCACACACAAATATACGCACATACCGCACAACACACACATTTCACAAAACATACCTCCCACCAAAACACACACACCCCACACCCACACAAACCGTGCAACACACACACACACAACGCTCCACAAACAACGCAACACACGCAACACACATACAACACCGCTCTGACCCCCCGCCACACCCAGACAACACCCAGAACATGTACAGCGCCTACACAAACACTTGGTAACTACACACAACAACATCTATATCTATATCTATAACAAAAATCATACATGAACTACACAATACGTAAATTCTAGAATACCCGATGCGTAGAATCGGGCCACCTTCTAGTATAGTATAATGCACCCCATAGTCCTCCATACAATATAATGCACTTCATAGTCCTCCATATAATATAATGCACCTCATAGTCCTCCATATAATATAATGCATCTCCCATAGTCCTTCATATAGTATAATGCACCTCATAGTCCTCCATATAATATAATGCACCCCATAGTCCTCCATACAATATAATGCACCTCATAGTCCTCCATATAGTATAATGCACCTCATAGTCCTCCATATAGTATAATGCACCTCATAGTCCTCCATATAGTATAATGCACCTAATAGTCCTCCATATAATATAATGCACCCCATAGTCCTCCATACAATATAATGCACCTCATAGTCCTCCATATAGTATAATGCACCTCATAGTCCTCCATATAGTATAATGCACCTCATAGTCCTCCATATAATATAATGCACCCCATAGTCCTCCATACAATATAATGCACCTCATAGTCCTCCATATAATATAATGCACCTCATAGTCCTCCATATAGTATAATGCACCCCATAGTCCTCCATATAATATAATGCACCTCATAGTCCTCCATATAGTATAATGCACCTCATAGTCCTCCATATAGTATAATGCACCTCATAGTCCTCCATATAGTATAATGCACCTCATAGTCCTCCATACAATATAATGCACCTCATAGTCCTCCATACAATATAATGCACCTCATAGTCCTCCATATAGTATAATGCACCTCATAGTCCTCCATATAGTATAATGCACCTCATAGTCCTCCATATAATATAATGCACCTCATAGTCCTCCATATAATATAATGCACCCCATAGTCCTCCATACAATATAATGCACCTCATAGTCCTCCATATAGTATAATGCACCTCATAGTCCTCCATACAATATAATGCACCTCATAGTCCTCCATATAGTATAATGCACCTCATAGTCCTCCATATAATATAATGCACCCCATAGTCCTCCATATAATATAATGCACCCCATAGTCCTCCATATAATATAATGCACCCCATAGTCCTCCATATAATATAATGCACTCCATAGTCCTCCATATAATATAATGCACCCCATAGTCCTCCATATAATATAATGCACCCCATAGTCCTCCATATAATATAATGCACTCCATAGTCCTCCATATAATATAATGCACCCCATAGTCCTCCATATAATATAATGCACCCCATAGTCCTCCATATAATATAGTGTGGACCCCATAGTCACCTGTATAGTCTTCTGGTCACAGTGTACCTCCCATCGTTCCCCTGCTTCCCTGGTCTCTGTGGTGAGCGTTCTATAGCTCTGCTAAGCTTGCTGCAGCAGGCGTGCTTTAGTGATGTCATCGCGCTCTGCTGCATTGAGACGTCAGAGCGCAGACACAGCAGGAGAATGATGGAGGAGGCAGCATCAGCGGAGCGTTCTCGCTTTCATCTTTGCTTTCAACTGTTGTTCATCCAGGTTGCCGATACAGTTGACAGGGTGGGTGGGGGAGGGGCTGGTGTCGGTGTAGAGCTCTTGAAGCCATCAGGGAGCTACAAGGTACTTCATCCCCACCAGGATGCAGGGCCTACCCTTTAGGGACCAAGAAGACCAGTGCCGGTAACAACCAAACACTTCAGCTAATCCCTGTTTTCCCCAAATTCCCCTGGTACCAGGCTAGGGTTGGACTAATGGATCGTCGCCTAGAGGTGGAGCCAGTCCAGTCCACTAGACGACCAGGTGGGAGGGACAGACAGTGGACAGTCAGGAAAGACAGTGTGGGGTCTAGCAGTGACTGCGAAGGAGAGCAGACGCACTGACCAGAGTGGGACAGTGACCTGAGGGCCCAGGCGGTTGGTTGGCGGTGGAGTACGGTGGAGTACTCCCGGAACTACGCACCAACAGGGTACAGAATCCTAGGTCAGGCAAACGCTCCAGGCAGACCTGAAAGAATCTGCACAGTGAGGGAACCATTAAGGACCTCACTGACTTTGAAGTTCGGGAGACAGTAGCAACAGGAGAACCGGGGACAGGACCAAAGACTTCAACCCCATAGGGTTTATGCTACCGTCACACGAACTGCAGTGGAAGACCACCAGGAGGGGACCCCCAGCTGCTCGAAGCCACGGGGACCCACCAACCAAAGACAGGTGCAGGGGAAGAAGCCACCAGGTTACTAAACCGGCACTGGGACTAAGGGGACCTGCGGTTGAGACCAGTCGGCCTTGGGTGACCAGTTTCCATCTCACTGTGAGTAAAGGTGTCGCGGGCGGGGGAGGGGACGCTGCGCTCACCACGCTCGGGTCCGGCACTGCTGCTGGTTCACTTGCTGCTCGGCTCGAGCGGTGGGCCGGATCCGGGGACTCGAGCGGCGCTCCTCGCCCGTGAGTGAAAAGGGGAATGGTTTTGGGGATTTATTGTCCGTGACGCCACCCACGGTTGTGGTGAGGTTGTGACACCACCGCTGCTCTGGACGGGGATCCCGGGAGCGATGACAGGGAGTAGCTTAGATGTTGTTTTTCCCCTCCGTGGGTAGGGGGATTGGTTGTCCCGGGGCCTGGTGAGGGAGGAATGGCAGGTGGGTTACGGGGCCTGGTGAGGTGCAGGGTCAGCGTGGTGCCGCACGGCACAGTGGTACTCACTCAGCCAATGATGAATGTAAAGTCTCCGGACTGGATGGACGGCTGGATGGACGGGTCCCACAGACGGCTGTGGTGGTTCTTCTCCCGGTAGGTTGGTGGTGACTGCCTTTCCCTGCACCTGTGTTATGTTCTCGGTTCTGGTGGCTTTCCACCGGTAACCCGCTCCCCAGCTTGGATGGAGGCTGAGGGAGCCCCTTTTGCCCGCAGGCTCTGGCCCTGGGAACTGTAGCCTTGGCGGTGACTGTATTTTCCTTCACGGTTTGAGCGGTTGCCTTCAATCGGGTCTTGACTGCTGGGAAACTCCGGAGGTTCCCTTCGCTAACGGATTTGACCGGTTTTACGGCGACTCCAAGCCTGGACGGGGTCCGTAGGCCCTGCCGAATGGTGCTGGCTTCTCTTCACTCCCCGATCCGGTACCGGCGGGCCTCCGCCCGTCCCCGGTCCTTACGGTTCACGTCAATCAGCCTCTCCTGCAGACGGTCACCACCGTCTGGCAACCTTGCTGTATGTGCCCGGGCCACGCACCCGGACACGGTCAGTCTGCTCCACTACCACTTCACTCTTCAATTCTCCAAACTACACTCTATTCTGCACTCCTCTGCACTACTCTGACTTCCTTTTCCCGCCTCCAGGACTGTCAACTCCTCGGTGGGTGGGGCCAACCGCCTGGCTCCACCCCCTGGTGTGGACATCAGCCCCTGGAGGGAGGCAACAAGGATTTTTGTCTGACTTTGATGTGCCTAGCCGGGGTGTGGGGTGTGTTGTTGCAGTACCTGTGATGTCCTGGCTTGTCCAGGGCGCCACAAAGGCACCAGTTACACTGCAACCCCATGTGTGGCCTACCTTCTTTCAACACCCATCTGCATCACCTACCCTCTGGGGCCCGGCGCTGCTTGCGGAGGGCCTAACACCCAAGCTACCGCTAACACCAGCCCCAGTAGCAAGAACTGTGCAGCGGCGGCTCTACCAATATAGCCGCAACCCACAAGTGGCGTCACGTACAAACTTTCTTTTATTATCCCCTGTATATGTATCCCCATTTAAAAAGCACCCAGGGCACGGAACCGGGCAACGGCCCACCAAAGTGACATTGCCCCAATATACACCGCATGGGACCGAGTACCCCATAACCCTGGGCGACACATCGGCACTGGCACTGGGCCCCCTTGACTTATGGGCCCCATAGCCGCAGTATGGTCTGACGCCATTCGGTTGTACGCCATTGATTGCAGGCCAATAAACTGGCCATTTAGGCAACCTGTAATGAATCCTACAGATGTGATAACAGGTCTCCATCCTCCGCACTTCTGAGTGATCGGGATACGGCTGACATCTTTTTTGCAGCGCGGTTCGCGTTCGTCGTCCTGGCCGTTGTGTTGGACACTGCTTCTCCTCTCCGTCCTTCATCAGATATGAGACAATGACTTATGTCTTCTGATATAATTCAATCTCGCGGCAGCTTCAGGCTGCGATTTGTTCCCAGACAGCAGTAAGAAAACAGAGAGTCCCTGAGAAAGAACATTGCTGCTTCCACGTAAGACGAGGTCATTTACAGCTAATTGCCGTCTGCTCTGTGCATGACTGAGGCTGTACTGCTGCCGGTGACAGTCAGTGCCAGCTCCGCACATCACTGGCCATAGACTCTGGTAATGGAGGGCAGAAATATCATGCACACGGCAATATCAGCCACACGTCAACGTACCCTAAAAATACACTGAATGTGGGTGAGGCTGCGGTGTAACGGACTGGTCTGCTCCTGGCACCTTCTATGCAACAGTGCTGTGATGGGGGAGCATGAAAAGCAGCAATGTAGTTTCCATGAGTTAGGGCTCACTCACATCTGCATGTGCACCGAGATCTCCAGAGACAGGACACTTGTGCACAGAGATCTCCAGACACAGGACACTTGTGCACAGAGATCTCCAGAGACAGGACACTTGTGCACCAAGATCTCCAGAAGCAGGACACTTGTGCACAAAGATCTCCAGACACAGGACACTTGTGCACCGAGATCTCCAGAGACAGGACACCTGTGCACACAGATCTCCAGAGACAGGACACTTGTGTACAGAGATATCCAGACACAGGACACTTGTGCCCAGAGACCTCCAGACACAGGACACTTCAGCATAGAGATCTCCAGACACAGGACACTTGTGCACCGAGATCTCCAGACACAGGACACTTGTGCACAGGGATCTCCAGACACAGGACATTTGTGCACAGAGATCTCCAGAGACAGGACACTTGTGCACAGAGATCTCCAGACATAAGACACTTGTGCACCGAGATCTCCAGACACAGGGCACTTGTGCACAGAGATCTCCAGAGACAGGACACTTGTGCACAGAGATATCCAGACACAGGACACTTGTGCCCAGAGACCTCCAGACACAGGACACTTCAGCATAGAGATCTCCAGACACAGGACACTTGTGCACCGAGATCTCCAGACACAGGACACTTGTGCACAGAGATCTCCAGAGACAGGACACTTGTGCACAGAGATCTCCAGACATAAGACACTTGTGCACCGAGATCTCCAGACATAAGACACTTGTGCACAGAGATCTCCAGAGACAGGACACTTGAGCATAGAGATCTCCAGAGAGGACGCTTGTGCACAAAGATCTCTAGAGATAGGACACTTGAGCATAGAGATCTCCAGACACAGGACACTTGTGCACCGAGATCTCCAGACACAGGATACTTGTGCACAGAGATCTCTAGAGACAGGACACTTGTGCACAGAGATCTCCAGACATAAGACACTTGTGCACCGAGATCTCCAGACACAGGACACTTGTGCACCGAGATCTCCAGACACAGGACACTTGTGCACAGAGATCTCCAGAGACAGGACACTTGTGCACAGAGATCTCCAGAGACAGGACACTTGTGCACAGAGATCTCCAGAGACAGGACACTTGTGCACAGAGATCTCCAGACATAAGACACTTGTGCACCGAGATCTCCAGACATAAGACACTTGTGCACAGAGATCTCCAGAGACAGGACACTTGAGCATAGAGATCTCCAGAGAGGACGCTTGTGCACAAAGATCTCTAGAGATAGGACACTTGAGCATAGAGATCTCCAGACACAGGACACTTGTGCACCGAGATCTCCAGACACAGGATACTTGTGCACAGAGATCTCCAGAGACAGGACACTTGAGCATAGAGATCTCCAGAGAGGACGCTTGTGCACAGAGATCTCTAGAGATAGGACACTTGAGCATAGAGATCTCCAGAGACAGGGCACTTGTGCACAGAGATCTCCAGAGACAGGACACTTGTGCACAGAGATCTCCAGACACAGGACACTTGTGCACCGAGATCTCCAGATACAGGACACTTGTGCACAGAGATCTCCAGAGACAGGACACTTGTGCACAGAGATCTCCAGACATAAGACACTTGTGCACCGAGATCTCCAGACATAAGACACTTGTGCACAGAGATCTCCAGAGACAGGACACTTGAGCATAGAGATCTCCAGACACAGGACACTTGTGCACCGAGATCTCCAGACACAGGAGACTTGTGCACCAAGATCTCCAGACACAGGACACTTGTGCACAGAGATCTCCAGAGACAGGACACTTGAGCATAGAGATCTCCAGACACAGGACACTTGTGCACCGAGATCTCCAGACACAGGACACTTGTGCGCAGGGATCTCCAGACACAGGACACTTGTGCACAGAGATCTCCAGAGACAGGACACTTGTGCACCGAGATCTCCAGACACAGGATACTTGTGCACCGAGATCTCCAGACACAGGATACTTGTGCACAGAGATCTCCAGAGACAGGACACTTGAGCATAGAGATCTCCAGAGAGGACGCTTGTGCACAGAGATCTCTAGAGATAGGACACTTGAGCATAGAGATCTCCAGACACAGGACACTTGTGCACCGAGATCTCCAGACACAGGATACTTGTGCACAGAGATCTCCAGAGACAGGACACTTGAGCATAGAGATCTCCAGAGAGGACGCTTGTGCACAGAGATCTCTAGAGATAGGACACTTGAGCATAGAGATCTCCAGAGACAGGGCACTTGTGCACAGAGATCTCCAGAGACAGGACACTTGTGCACAGAGATCTCCAGACACAGGACACTTGTGCACCGAGATCTCCAGACACAGGACACTTGTGCACCAAGATCTCCAGACACAGGACACTTGTGCACAGAGATCTCCAGAGACAGGACACTTGAGCATAGAGATCTCCAGACACAGGACACTTGTGCACCGAGATCTCCAGACACAGGACACTTGTGCGCAGGGATCTCCAGACACAGGACACTTGTGCACAGAGATCTCCAGAGACAGGACACTTGTGCACAGAGATCTCCAGACATAAGACATTTGTGCACCGAGATCTCCAGACATAAGACACTTGTGCACAGAGATCTCCAGAGACAGGACACTTGAGCATAGAGATCTCCAGACACAGGACACTTGTGCACCGAGATCTCCAGACACAGGACACTTGTGCACCAAGATCTCCAGACACAGGACACTTGTGCACAGAGATCTCCAGAGACAGGACACTTGAGCATAGAGATCTCCAGACACAGGACACTTGTGCACCGAGATCTCCAGACACAGGACACTTGTGCGCAGGGATCTCCAGACACAGGACACTTGTGCACAGAGATCTCCAGAGACAGGACACTTGTGCACCGAGATCTCCAGACACAGGATACTTGTGCACCGAGATCTCCAGACACAGGATACTTGTGCACAGAGATCTCCAGAGACAGGACACTTGAGCATAGAGATCTCCAGAGAGGACGCGTGTGCACAGAGATCTCTAGAGATAGGACACTTGAGCATAGAGATCTCCAGACACAGGACACTTGTGCACCGAGATCTCCAGACACAGGATACTTGTGCACAGAGATCTCCAGAGACAGGGCACTTGAGCATAGAGATCTCCAGAGAGGACGCTTGTGCACAGAGATCTCTAGAGATAGGACACTTGAGCATAGAGATCTCCAGAGACAGGGCACTTGTGCACAGAGATCTCCAGAGACAGGACACTTGTGCACAGAGATCTCCAGACACAGGACACTTGTGCACCGAGATCTCCAGATACAGGACACTTGTGCACAGAGATCTCCAGAGACAGGACACTTGTGCACAGAGATCTCCAGACATAAGACACTTGTGCACCGAGATCTCCAGACATAAGACACTTGTGCACAGAGATCTCCAGAGACAGGACACTTGAGCATAGAGATCTCCAGACACAGGACACTTGTGCACCGAGATCTCCAGACACAGGACACTTGTGCACCGAGATCTCCAGACACAGGACACTTGTGCACCAAGATCTCCAGACACAGGACACTTGTGCACAGAGATCTCCAGAGACAGGACACTTGAGCATAGAGATCTCCAGACACAGGACACTTGTGCACCGAGATCTCCAGACACAGGACACTTGTGCGCAGGGATCTCCAGACACAGGACACTTGTGCACAGAGATCTCCAGAGACAGGACACTTGTGCACCGAGATCTCCAGACACAGGATACTTGTGCACCGAGATCTCCAGACACAGGATACTTGTGCACAGAGATCTCCAGAGACAGGACACTTGAGCATAGAGATCTCCAGAGAGGACGCTTGTGCACAGAGATCTCTAGAGATAGGACACTTGAGCATAGAGATCTCCAGACACAGGACACTTGTGCACCGAGATCTCCAGACACAGGATACTTGTGCACAGAGATCTCCAGAGACAGGACACTTGAGCATAGAGATCTCCAGAGAGGACGCTTGTGCACAGAGATCTCTAGAGATAGGACACTTGAGCATAGAGATCTCCAGAGACAGGGCACTTGTGCACAGAGATCTCCAGAGACAGGACACTTGTGCACAGAGATCTCCAGACACAGGACACTTGTGCACCGAGATCTCCAGATACAGGACACTTGTGCACAGAGATCTCCAGAGACAGGACACTTGTGCACAGAGATCTCCAGACATAAGACACTTGTGCACCGAGATCTCCAGACATAAGACACTTGTGCACAGAGATCTCCAGAGACAGGACACTTGAGCATAGAGATCTCCAGACACAGGACACTTGTGCACCGAGATCTCCAGACACAGGACACTTGTGCACCAAGATCTCCAGACACAGGACACTTGTGCACAGAGATCTCCAGAGACAGGACACTTGAGCATAGAGATCTCCAGACACAGGACACTTGTGCACCGAGATCTCCAGACACAGGACACTTGTGCGCAGGGATCTCCAGACACAGGATACTTGTGCATAGAGATCTCCAGACACAGGACACTTGTGCACCGAGATCTCCAGACACAGGATACTTGTGCATAGAGATCTCCAGAGACAGGACACTTGAGCATAGAGATCTCCTCCAGAGAAGACGCTTGTGCACAGAGATCTCTAGAGATAGGACACTTGAGCATAGAGATCTCCAGAGACAGGGCACTTGTGCACAGAGATCTCCAGAGACAGGACACTTGTGCACAGAGATCTCCAGACACAGGACATTTGTGCACCGAGATCTCCAGACACAGGACACTTGTGCACCAAGATCTCCAGACACAGGACACTTGTGCACAGAGATCTCCAGAGACAGGACACTTGAGCATAGAGATCTCCAGACACAGGACACTTGTGCACCGAGATCTCCAGACGCAGGACACTTGTGCGCAGGAATCTCCAGACACAGGACACTTGTGCACAGAGATCTCCAGAGACAGGACACTTGTGCACAGAGATCTCCAGACATAAGACACTTGTGCACCGAGATCTCCTGACACAGGACACTTGTGCACAGAGATCTCCAGAGACAGGACACTTGTGCACAGAGATCTCCAGACATAAGACACTTGTGCACCGAGATCTCCAGACATAAGACACTTGTGCACAGAGATCTCCAGAGACAGGACACTTGTGCACAGAGATCTCCAGACACAGGACACTTGTGCACAGAGATCTCCAGACACAGGACACTTGTGCACCGAGATCTCCAGAGACAGGACACTTGAGCATAGAGATCTCCAGAGAGGACGCTTGCGCACAGAGATCTCTAGAGATAGGACACTTGAGCATAGAGATCTCCAGAGACAGGGCACTTGTGCACAGAGATCTCCAGAGACAGGACACCTGTGCACAGAGATCTCTAGACACAGGACACTTGTGCACAGAGATCTCCAGACACAGGGCACTTGAGCATAGAGATCTCCAGACACAGGACACTTGTGCATAGAGATCTCTAGAAACAGGACACTTGTGCACAGAGATCTCGAGACACAGGACACTTGTGCACAGAAATCTCCAGACACAGGACACTTGTGCACAGAGATCTCCAGACACAGGACACTTGTGCATAGAGATCTCCAGACACAGGACACTTGTGCACCGAGATCTCCAGAGAGAGGACACTTGTGCACAGAGATCTCCAGACACAGGACACTTGTGCACAGAGATCTCCAGACACAGAACACTTGTGCACAGAATCTCCAGACACAGAACACTTGTGCACAGAGATCTCCAGACACAGGACACTTGTGCACCGAGATCTCCAGACACAGGACACTTGTGCACGGAGATCTCCAGACACAGGACACTTGTGCACAGAGATCTCCAGACACAGGACACTTGTGCACAGGGATCTCTAGACACAGGACACTTGTGCACAGAGATCTCCAGACACAGGACACTTGTGCACCGAGATCTCTAGACACAGGACACTTGTGCTCAGAGATCTCTATGAGCCAGTGTAGAAAGCAGTATAGAAGCAGTGTGTGTTGCTCTAGTGGAGGCGGATTTCATGAGTGACTGCTGTGTAATTCTAGATTTCACCAGCAGTGGCCGCTATATCTCAGGACAACCCGTGGCGTATATTGACAGCAGTTTGCACCTGTAGTTTTCTTGGGCAATGTGATGGCCATTCCTTACCGCTGATGTTTGGGGTATTAGGTCGTTTGCCCCATGGCTGTTGGATGATGGAGTGTTTGGATATTGTTCTTGGACTGTTTGGATATTTTGCAGCAGATATTTGTGTTGCCGTCCTGTTTGCCATGCGGCCGCTTATCACTCACATTCAATTACAGTGAGGTCAGAGAATAACACATTTGCAGGCCGGGCGCCGGCCGTGTGTTTGTGTCACGGTCCAGTTATCTGATCAGCGCCTGATGTGAGGCCGAACCCGGAGGAATTTGTTACTCTTCCAAGAAAAAGTTATGATCCGTCAAAGCTTCGCGGGTTTTGATTTTCTGCTAAAAGCAACATTTCAAACCCAATTACAGCTTCACTGAGAACTCGGCTGTTTGTTTTTCTGCCTAAAAATAAATCTCCAGTTTTGGGATTGTTTTTATTTTACAATTTCAAAAAGGTACGGGCAGAAGACGAGTCAGAGCGAAGAGGGACGATTGATGGCGTCGTCGGGTAAAGGGTGGGCGGCCCTCGTCCACCGGAATCATACACTACATTTGTGATTCGGTATACAGTATATTGTGATTTTCCGGGTTTAGCTCCAGGATCTCCTACTAAAATGGAAGAAGACGCAGATTTGGACCAGGCCATGACCCAACTACGAGGGGCGGAAATAACACGACCCACGAGCTCCAGCTCTGTGCCAGCCACGGGTTACATTGTGCTGCCCAAAATCCAACCATAAAGTATAAGGCAGATCCCGCACATTGGTGCCCCATGTATCTGATTAGTGCCTCCATGTATAATACTAGTGCCCCCATATATCTCATTATGGGGTCCCTCCAGAGGTGAGCCATGCTGCTGACCGAGGTGATGGGTGGCTGCCCGGACGTGCACAATCGGCGGGTATCGTTCTCCATCTGCATAAAACATTATGAATTTGGGAAGTAAAAGTACCCTATGTTTCAGTTTATAAGACACACCGGATAATAAGACGTACCCCAAATTTAGAGAAGGGTGAAAAAATGGGGTCCGTTTTATAATCCGGTGGTGTCTTACCAAATGGGGGCAGCAGCGGTGGTGGAGAGGGGTCACAGGAGGCAGAAACTGTCGGCGGTGGCAGCTGTGCAGGTGCGGCTGTGCTGGTACTGGGGCGGCTGTGCTGGTGCCTTCTGTGCTTGTACTGGGGCGGGTGTGCTGGTGCAGCTGTGCTGGTACTGGGGCAGCTGTGCTGGTACTGGGGCAGCTGTGCTGGTACTGGGGCGGTTGTGCTGGTCTGGCTGTGCTGGTACTGGGGCAGCTGTGCTAGTACTGGGGCAGCTGTGCTGGTACTGGGGCGGCTGTGCTGGTGCAGCTATGCTGGTACTGGTGCAGCTGTGCTTATACTGGGGCAGTTGTGCTGGTACTGGTGCGGCTGTGCTGGTACTAGTGCAGCTGTACTGGTGCTGCTGTGCTGGTACTGGGGCGGCTGTGCTGTTACTGGGGCGGCTGTACTGGTGCAGCTGTGCTGGTGCGGCTGTGCTGGTACTGGTGCAGCTGTGCTGGTACTGGGGCGGCTGTGCTGGTACTGGGGCGGCTGTACTGGTGCAGCTGTGCTGGTGCGGCTGTGCTGGTACTGGTGCGGCTGTGCTGGTGCGACGGTACTGGTGCGGCTGTGCTGGTGCGGCTGTGCTGGTACTGGAGCGGCTGTGCTGGTGCGGCTGTGCTGGTAGTGGGGAAGCTCTGCTGGTACTGGGGCGGCTGTGCTGGTACTGGTGCGGCTGTGCTGGTACTGGGGCGGCTGTACTGGTGCAGCTGTGCTGGTACTGGTGCGGCTGTGCTGGTACTGGGGCGGCTGTACTGGTGCGGCTGTGCTGGTACTGGAGCGGCTGTGCTGGTGCGACTGTGCTGGTACTGGTGCGGCTGTGCTGGTACTGGAGCGGCTGTGCTGGTACGGCTGTGCTGGTACTGGTGCGGCTGTGCTGGTACTGGTGCGGCTGGTACTGGTGCGGCTGTGCTGGTACTTGTGCGGCTGTGCTGGTACTGGTGCGGCTGTGCTGGTACGGCTGTGCTGGTACGGCTGTGCTGGTACTGGTGTGGCTGTGCTGGTGCGGCTGTGCTGGTACTTGTGCGGCTGTGCTTGTACTGGGGCGGCTGTGCTGGTGCAGCTGTGCTGGTACTGGGGCGGCTGTGCTGGTGCTGGTGCAGCTGTGCTGGTACTGGGGCGGCTGTGCTGGTACTGGGGCGGCTGTACTGGTGCAGCTGTGCTGGTGCGGCTGTGCTGGTACTGGTGCGGCTGTGCTGGTGCGACTGTGCTGGTACTGGTGCGGCTGTGCTGGTACTGGAGCGGCTGTGCTGGTGCGGCTGTGCTGGTACTGGAGCGGCTGTGCTGGTGCGGCTGTGCTGGTAGTGGGGAAGCTCTGCTGGTACTGGGGCGGCTGTGCTGATACTGGTGCAGCTGTGCTGGTGCTGGTGCGGCTGTGCTGGTACTGGGGCGGCTGTGCTGGTACTCGAGCGGTTGTGCTGGTGCGACTGTGCTGGTACTGGTGCGGCTGTGCTGGTACGGCTGTGCTGGTACTGGTGCGGCTGTGCTGGTACTGGTGCGGCTGTGCTGGTACTGGTGCGGCTGTGCTGGTGCGGCTGTGCTGGTACTGGTGCGGCTGTGCTGGTACTTGTGCGGCTGTGCTGGTACTGGGGCGGCTGTGCTGGTACTGGTGCGGCTGTGCTGGTACTGGGGCGGCTGTGCTGGTGCGGCTGTGCTGGTACTGGTGCGGCTGTGCTGGTACTGGTGCGGCTGTGCTGGTACTGGTGCGGCTGTGCTGGTGCTGGGGCACCTGTTCTGAGGCGGCGGCTGGACTCGGGCTGTGGGCAGTGAGGGCTTCAAAGAAATGGCGCCCCGAGTTGAGCTGTGTGCGCAGGTTTAGCTCTCGATCGAGATCAATGGGCCGGAGGCGGCATGTGCGCAAATGAGATCTTGAGCCGAGAGCTCCATATGCGCATGCGTCGACTCTGGGCGCCACTACTTGAAGTCCTCAACCCCGCAGCCTCAAGGCCGCTCTCACATCAGCGGTATTTTGCCGGAAAGCCAGATCTGGCACAAAGGCGTTTCAGTTCCATCCATTTACAATGGTATCACGGCAAGATGCAGACACATATGGTCGCATGCATCTTACGCAACCGCATGTGACCGCATCTTGCCGCAATACCACTGTAAATGAATGGAACTGAAACGCCTTTGTGCCGGATACGGCTTTTAGCAAAATACCACTAATGTGAGAGCGGCCTAAGCTTCCGCCACAGCCCCGGCCCAGCCGCCACAGCCCCAGCCCAGTTGCCCCAACACAAGCCCAGCCGCCGCAGCATGATCCCAGCCGCCGCAGCATGAGCCCAGCCACTGCAGCTCAAGTCCAGCCATTGCAGCACGAGCCCAGCCACCACAGCACGAGCCCAGCCACCACAGCACGAGCCCAGCCACCACAGCACGAGCCCAGCTGCCATAGCACGAGCTCAGCCACCACAGCATGAGCCCATCCGCCGCCACCCCTGCACAGCTGTCGCAGCACAAGCCCAGTCGTCGCAGCACAAGCCCATTTGTTGCACCACAAGCCAAGTTGTTGCAGCACGAGCCCAGGAGCTGCAGCACGAGCCCAGGAGCTGCAGCAATAGCACGAGCCCAGCCACCGCAGCATTGCCGCTGCCTCTTGCTACCCCATTCCACCACCCCCAGTAAGCTACATTCTTATGCACCCCTCACATTGGGAGTAAAAGTTCAATTTATAATTTGAAAAATAAAGTATCTAGTAAATGGGAATGTGTTACTTCCATACGTCATCTAGACACGAAAAATAAAATTATATTGAATATGAATCTTTGCTACTTTCCAGTCTGTGTGCCATACGGACATCACACCGACCAGTGGCAGCCCCGTGTGTAATTTTCCTTATTGGCCCCCACATGCCCGCGCTGGCCCAGTCTGAGGTCTCTGTGTAATTTTCCGTATTGGCCCCCACATGCCCTGCGCCGGCCCAGTCTGAGGTCTCTGTGTAATTTTCCGTATTGGCCTCCACACGCCCCGCGCCGGCCCAGTCTGAGGTCTCTGTGTAATTTTCCGTATTGGCCTCCACACGCCCCGCGCCGGCCCGGTTTGAGGTCGCTGTGTAATTTTCCGTATTGGCCTCCACACGCCCCGCCCCGATCTAGGGTCGCTGTGTAATTTTCCGTATTGGGCTCCACACGCCCCGGCCCGGTCTGAAGTTGCTGTGTAATTTTACGTATTGGCCTCCACACGCCCCGCGCCGGCTTGGTCCGAGGTCGCTGTGCAATTTTCCTTATTGGCCTCCACGCGCCCCGCATTGACCCGGTCCGAGGTCGCTGTGTAATTTTCCGTATTGGCCCCCACACGCCTGGTCCAGTCCGAGGTCGCTGTGTAATTTTCCGTATTGGCCCCCACACCACCCGCGCCGGTCCAGTCCGAGGTCGCGGTGTAATTTTCCATATTGGCCCCCACACGCCCCGCATTGACCCGGTCCAAGGTCGCTGTGTAATTTTCCGTATTGGCCTCCACACGCCCGGCCCGGTCTGAGGTCGCTGTGTAATTTTCCATATTGGCCCCCACACGCCCCGCACTGGCCCGGTCTGAGGTCTCTGTGTAATTTTCCATATTGGCCCCCACACACCCCGCACTGACCCGGTCTGAGGTCTCTGTGTAATTTTCCATATTGGCCCCCACACGCCCCGCGCCGGCCCGGTCTGAGGTCTCTGTGTAATTTTCCGTATTGGCCCCCACACGCCCCGCACTGACCCGGTCTGAGGTCTCTGTGTAATTTTCCATATTGGCCCCCACACGCCCCGCGCCGGCCCGGTCTGAGGTCGCTGTGTAATTTTCCATATTGGCCCCCACACGCCCCGCACTGACCCGGTCTGAGGTCGCTGTGTAATTTTCCGCATTGACCTCCACGCTCCCCGCCCCGGCCCGGTCTGAGGTTGCGATGTAATTTTCCGTATTGGCCTCCACGCGCCCCGCCCTGGCCCGGTCCAAGGTCGCGGTGTAATTTGGGACTGGTTCGCACAGTTCACCGCTCTTCTGAATGGAACCGATAAAGAATAAAGGTGCAGCGCAGATACATAGAAGAGAATGTATAAAGCCGGGAAATCATTGCCCAATAGTAACATTAGGGCTGATAAAAAATATAAAATGAATATAAAGAATAGAAATGTCATAAAAGCCGCAGTAAAGAATGAAAGGAATATTATTTCGGCTTGTAGCAGACGCTTGGAAGTGAATATATCAAAGTCGTCTGCCGCGGGATTATCCTTTAATAAAGAGCAGGATTGTAATTAGCTCCTTATGAACCTATAATTAAAGAATTAATAATTAACACGACTTTCTCGCGGTATTACCGGTGTCTTGGATGATGCATGTAACGAGAGCCCCGGCAGTCAGCGCGGAGATGGACCGTCATGGAGAGCGGCTTCTTGAAGATGCTTGTTGTTGTTGCTGGAGATCTTTTCATTTCGAGAGGCTTCTCCCGGCAGAAGGAAGGCGTCTCCGAGCGCACCGCAGCCGGTCACCGCGCCCCCGCGCCTCCGCCCCCGGGGGGCTCCCAAAAGTCATTGTTCAAGAATCAACAATTAGGACTTAATTGCAAATATAAATACTGCGCACGATTCTGTTTATCGCTTTTGTGTTCTCAATTCGCGGTTGTCTCGGACTCCCGGAGCTGCGCTCCCTCAGCAGGGCGGTGGTGACTGAGACAAGGCCCTCGGCTCCCTGTCATGTTATTTAATTAGCAGCAGCAAAATGATCCAAAGCTTCTATTGTTTCCTGAAATTTACATGGACTAAACCTTAAAGGGCACCTGCGCCTGGGCTCATCTACGAAGCCAGCTGCAGAAATTATCAGCACCATCCACCAGATATCCCGGGTCACACACTGGGGCTCAGCTTCTTAGTTCTGAACTCCTATTTACCGTATATAGGTTTTCACTGAGTGTTATCTGCCACTAGGGGCAATGGGTAAAGTGCTGTGTCCGCTTCTGATGAGTTGACCATGACTTGTCTACAGATTGCCCCCTAGTGGTGACTGCTGGTATTATCTTATCATGTATCTCTGTATACAGGGAGCTCCCCCTAGTGGTGACTGCAGACAGGATCTTATCATGTATCTCTGTATACAGGGAGCTCCCCCTAGTGGTGAGTGCAGACAGGATCTTATCATGTATCTCTGTATACAAGGAGCTCCCCCTAGTGGTGGCTGCAGACAGGATCTTATCATGTATCTCTGTATACAGGGAGCTCCCCCTAGTGGTGAGTGCAGACAGGATCTTATCATGTATCTCTGTATACAAGGAGCTCCCCCTAGTGGTGGCTGCAGACAGGATCTTATCATGTATCTCTGTATACAAGGAGCTCCCCCTAGTGGTGGCTGCAGACAGGATCTTATCATGTATCTCTGTATACAAGGAGCTCCCCCTAGTGGTGAGTGCAGACAGGATCTTATCATGTATCTCTGTATACAGGGAGCTCCCCCTAGTGGTGGCTGCAGACAGGATCTTATCATGTATCTCTGTATACAGGGAGCTCCCCCTAGTGGTGGCTGCAGACAGGATTTTATCATGTATCTCTGTATACAGGGAGCTCCCCCTAGTGGTGACTGCAGACAGAATCTTATCATGTATCTCTGTATGCAGGGAGCTCCTCCTAGTGGTGACTGCAGACAGAATCTTATCATGCATCTCTGTATACAGGGAGCTCTCCCTAGTGGTGGCTGCAGGCAGGATCTTATCATGTATCTCTGTATACAGGGAGCTCCTCCTAGTGGTGACTGCAGACAGAATCTTATCATGCATCTCTGTATACAGGGAGCTCCCCCTAGTGGTAGCTGCAGACAGAATCTTATCATGTATCTCTGTATACAGGGAGCTCTCCCTAGTGGTGGCTGCAGACAGGATCTTATCATGTATCTCTGTATACAGGGAGCTCCTCCTAGTGGTGACTGCAGACAGAATCTTATCATGCATCTCTGTATACAGGGAGCTCCCCCTAGTGGTAGCTGCAGACAGGATCTTATCATGTATCTCTGTATACAGGGAGCTCCCCCTAGTGGTGACTGCAGACAGGATCTTATCATGTATCTCTGTATACAGGGAGCTCCCCCTAGTGGTGGCTGCAGACAGGATCTTATCATGTATCTCTGTATACAGGGAGCTCCCTCTAGTGGTGACTGCAGACAGAATCTTATCATGTATCTCTGTATACAGGGAGCTCCCTCTAGTGGTGGCTGCAGACAGAATCTTATCATGTATCTCTGTATACAGGGAGCTCCCCCTAGGGGTGGCTGCAGACAGGATCTTATCATGTATCTCTGTATACAGGGAGCTCCCCCTAGTGGTGGCTGCAGACAGGATCTTATCATGTATATCTGTATACAGGGAGCTCCCCCTAGTGGTGGTTGCAGACAGAATCTTATCATGTATTTCTGTATACAGGGAGCTCCCCCTAGTGGTGGCTGCAGACAGGCTCGTATGTATCTCTGTATACAGGGAGCTCCCCCTAGTGGTGGCTGCAGACAGGATCTTATCATGTATATCTGTATACAGGGAGCTCCCCCTAGTGGTGGCTGCAGACAGAATCTTATCATGTATCTCTGTATACAGGGAGCTCCCCCTAGTGGTGACTGCAGACAGGATCTTATCATGTATCTCTGTATACAGGGAGCTCCCCCTAGTGGTGGCTGCAGACAGGATCTTATCATGTATCTCTGTATACAGGGAGCTCCCCCTAGTGGTGGCTGCAGACAGAATCTTATCCTGTATCTCTGAGTAGGGGGATCAAATATGCAAATGTATCATAAAACTGGATGTGACCCCTTTAAAGCCTGCACACTTTATTGGAGCGTGAATGAATCCCAGACTGCAGCCATGTCTCGTCTATCACTTTCCACGTTCATGCTCTGGAGGACTATGATCTTGAATGAGTGACAAATTGATTGAGGGAGGGAAAATATTTTAAAACTTGTATCAATTGATTTATGTTAATCACTCATCAGCGTCTTCTGCAGCCAGTAATTAAGTGGTTTCTCACACATCTGTGAGGGCGCGATTATGGAAGGACACGGGGGAGAGGCAACAAGAGGGCTCCGAGACATCATTAATATTTATATAATAACCAATCACGTGATAACTAGCCCCAAGGCTACCACAATGCAGGGGCCTATGCCTGCTATATATAATGTGTTTAATTAAGACTCAGCTGGAATAATCATATAATAGAACTGGAGGCAACAAGGGAGGGAGTATGGAGACGTCCTGAAGGAGCGTTTCTCCGGTATATGTGATATATACGTAGCGTAGAGTAATGAACACTGATACGATTGGAGAAGCTGCGGCTCCGCGTTACATTGTTTCTACTGGATTTGAATGGGTAATGTGAAAATTAATAAGTAACAATGTTTGATTTCCTGCAGGGGCAAGTGACTGATTATCACTAATCTGAGTATATATATATATATATATATATATATATATATATATATATATATATATATATATATATATATATATTTTATACATATACTTTGTATCCCTATAGCTTACAGTCGGTGGCACTGCGGTGCTCTGCGTGTGCTGCTCTCTTGCTCTGTAATCACGGGCACTTTACATGAAGATTTCCTAGAATTGCTCGCATTGAGCCGGTCTGCAGCGAGGTCCCCGGAGACGAGCAGCGACACCAATCAATCTTCTATATGTGCAAGGCTGGAAATGATTCTTACTTTTGTGAAAATGTTTCCATTATCTGTTTGTTTGGTATGTATAGATATCCGTCCGGCATTACTTACATCTATGTCTATCATATTTGTAGCACTCGACACATGATGATTTCTTTGCATCTTTCATCATGGATTTTCCTTTTTGTGCATGCATTACTTCTGTGCAACTTCACAGTGCCACTTTCTGTGTAACCGTTCATGTTCTGCATTCCTGCACAGTGCAACTTTCTGTGTAACCGTTCATGTTCTGCGCTCCTGCACAGTGCCACTTTGTGTGTAACCGTTCATGTTCTGCGCTCCTGCACAGTGCCACTTTGTGTGTAACCGTTCATGTTCTGCGCTCCTGCACAGTGCCAATTTCTGTGTAACCGTTCATGTTCTGCACTCCTGCACAGTGCCACTTCCTGTGTAACCGTTCATGTTCTGCACTCCTGCACAGTGCCACTTTCTGTGTAACCGTTCATGTTCTGCGCTCCTGCACAGTGCCAATTTCTGTGTAACCGTTCATGTTCTGCACTCCTTCACAGTGCCACTTCCTGTGTAACCGTTCATGTTCTGCGCTCCTGCACAGTGCCACTTTCTGTGTAACCGTTCATGTTCTGCACTCCTGCACAGTACCACTTTCTGTGTAACCGTTCATGTTCTGCGCTCCTGCACAGTACCACTTTCTGTGTAACCGTTCATGTTCTGCGCTGCTGCACTGTACCACTTTCTGTGTAACCGTTCATGTTCTGCACTCCTGCACAGTGCCACTTTGTGTGTAACCGTTCATGTTCTGCGCTCCTGCACAGTGCCAATTTCTGTGTAACCGTTCATGTTCTGCACTCCTGCACAGTGCCACTTCCTGTGTAACCGTTCATGTTCTGCACTCCTGCACAGTGCCACTTTCTGTGTAACCGTTCATGTTCTGCGCTCCTGCACAGTGCCAATTTCTGTGTAACCGTTCATGTTCTGCACTCCTGCACAGTACCACTTTCTGTGTAACCGTTCATGTTCTGCATTCCTGCACAGTGCCACTTTCTGTGTAACCGTTCATGTTCTGCACTCCTGCACAGTACCACTTTCTGTGTAACCGTTCATGTTCTGCGCTTCTGCACAGTGCCACTTTCTGTGTAACCGTTCATGTTCTGCGCTCCTGCACAGTACCATTTTCTGTGTAACCGTTCATGTTCTGCGCTCCTGCACAGTGCCACTTTGTGTGTAACCGTTCATGTTCTGCGCTCCTGCACAGTGCCAATTTCTGTGTAACCGTTCATGTTCTGCACTCCTGCACAGTGCCACTTTCTGTGTAACCGTTCATGTTCTGCGCTCCTGCACAGTGCCAATTTCTGTGTAACCGTTCATGTTCTGCACTCCTTCACAGTGCCACTTCCTGTGTAACCGTTCATGTTCTGCGCTCCTGCACAGTGCCACTTTCTGTGTAACCGTTCATGTTCTGCACTCCTGCACAGTGCCACTTTCTGTGTAACCGTTCATGTTCTGCACTCCTGCACAGTGCCACTTTCTGTGTAACCGTTCATGTTCTGCACTCCTGCACAGTACCACTTTCTGTGTAACCGTTCATGTTCTGCGCTCCTGCACAGTACCACTTTCTGTGTAACCGTTCATGTTCTGCGCTGCTGCACTGTACCACTTTCTGTGTAACCGTTCATGTTCTGCACTCCTGCACAGTGCCACTTTGTGTGTAACCGTTCATGTTCTGCGCTCCTGCACAGTGCCAATTTCTGTGTAACCGTTCATGTTCTGCACTCCTGCACAGTGCCACTTCCTGTGTAACCGTTCATGTTCTGCACTCCTGCACAGTGCCACTTTCTGTGTAACTGTTCATGTTCTGCGCTCCTGCACAGTGCCAATTTCTGTGTAACCGTTCATGTTCTGCACTCCTGCACAGTGCCAATTTCTGTGTAACCGTTCATGTTCTGCACTCCTGCACAGTGCCACTTTCTGTGTAACCGTTCATGTTCTGCACTCCTGCACAGTGCCACTTTCTGTGTAACCGTTCATGTTCTGCACTCCTGCACAGTGCCACTTCCTGTGTAACCGTTCATGTTCTGCGCTCCTGCACAGTGCCACTTTCTGTGTAACCGTTCATGTTCTGCGCTCCTGCACAGTACCACTTTCTGTGTAACCGTTCATGTTCTGCACTCCTGCACTGTACCACTTTCTGTGTAACCGTTCATGTTCTGCACTCCTGCACTGTACCACTTTCTGTGTAACCGTTCATGTTCTGCGCTGCTGCACTGTACCACTTTCTGTGTAACCGTTCATGTTCTGCACTCCTGCACAGTGCCACTTTGTGTAACCGTTCATGTTCTGCACTCCTGCACAGTACCACTTTCTGTGTAACCGTTCATGTTCTGCGCTGCTGCACAGTACCACTTTCTGTGTAACCGTTCATGTTCTGCACTCCTGCACAGTGCCACTTTCTGTGTAGCCATTCATGTTCTGCGCTCCTGCACAGTGCCACTTTCTGTGTAACCGTTCATGTTCTGCGCTCCTGCACAGTGCCACTTTCTGTGTAACCATTCATGTTCTGCACTCCTGCACAGTGCCACTTTCTGTGTAACCGTTCATGTTCTGCACTCCTGCACAGTGCCACTTTGTGTAACCGTTCATGTTCTGCACTCCTGCACAGTGCCACTTTCTGTGTAACCGTTCATGTTCTGCGCTCCTGCACAGTGCCACTTTCTGTGTAACCGTTCATGTTCTGCACTCCTGCACAGTGCCACTTTCTGTGTAACCGTTCATGTTCTGCACTCCTGCACAGTACCACTTTCTGTGTAACCGTTCATGTTCTGCATTCCTGCACAGTGCCACTTTCTGTGTAACCGTTCATGTTCTGCACTCCTGCACAGTACCACTTTCTGTGTAACCGTTCATGTTCTGCGCTTCTGCACAGTGCCACTTTCTGTGTAACCGTTCATGTTCTGCGCTCCTGCACAGTACCATTTTCTGTGTAACCGTTCATGTTCTGCACTCCTGCACAGTGCCACTTTCTGTGTAACCGTTCATGTTCTGCACTCCTGCACAGTGCCACTTTCTGTGTAACCGTTCATGTTCTGCACTCCTGCACAGTGCCACTTTCTGTGTAACCGTTCATGTTCTGCACTCCTGCACAGTACCACTTTCTGTGTAACCGTTCATGTTCTGCATTCCTGCACAGTGCCACTTTCTGTGTAACCGTTCATGTTCTGCGCTCCTGCACAGTACCACTTTCTGTGTAACCGTTCATGTTCTGCGCTCCTGCACAGTGCCACTTTCTGTGTAACCGTTCATGTTCTGCGCTCCTGCACAGTACCATTTTCTGTGTAACCGTTCATGTTCTGCACTCCTGCACAGTGCCACTTTCTGTGTAACCGTTCATGTTCTGCACTCCTGCACAGTACCACTTTCTGTGTAACCGTTCATGTTCTGCACTCCTGCACAGTACCACTTTCTGTGTAACCGTTCATGTTCAGCACTCCTGCACAGTGCCACTTTCTGTGTAACCGTTCATGTTCTGCGCTCATGCACAGTACCACTTTCTGTGTAACCGTTCATGTTCTGCACTCCTGCACAGTGCCACTTTCTGTGTAACCGTTCATGTTCTGCGCTCCTGCACAGTGCCACTTTCTGTGTAACCGTTCATGTTCTGCACTCCTGCACAGTGCCACTTTCTGTGTAACCGTTCATGTTCTGCACTCCTGCACAGTACCACTTTCTGTGTAACCGTTCATGTTCTGCACTCCTGCACAGTACCATTTTCTGTGTAACCGTTCATGTTCTGCACTCCTGCACAGTGCCACTTTCTGTGTAACCGTTCATGTTCTGCACTCCTGCACAGTGCCACTTTCTGTGTAACCGTTCATGTTCTGCACTCCTGCACAGTGCCACTTTCTGTGTAACCGTTCATGTTCTGCACTCCTGCACAGTGCCACTTTCTGTGTAACCGTTCATGTTCTGCACTCCTGCACAGTACCACTTTCTGTGTAACCGTTCATGTTCTGCGCTCCTGCACAGTGCCACTTTCTGTGTAACCGTTCATGTTCTGCGCTCCTGCACAGTGCCACTTTCTGTGTAACCGTTCATGTTCTGCGCTCCTGCACAGTGCCACTTTCTGTGTAACAGTTCATGTTCTGCGCTCCTGCACAGTGCCACTTTCTGTGTAACCGTTCATGTTCTGCACTCCTGCACAGTGCCACTTTCTGTGTAACCATTCATGTTCTGCACTCCTGCACAGTGCCACTTTCAGTGTAACCGTTCATGTTCTGCACTCCTGCACAGTGCCACTTTCTGTGTAACCATTCATGTTCTGCACTCCTGCACAGTGCCACTTTCTGTGTAACCGTTCATGTTCTGCACTCCTGCACAGTGCCACTTTCTGTGTAACCGTTCATGTTCTGCACTCCTGCACAGTGCCACTTTCTGTGTAACCGTTCATGTTCTGCACTCCTGCACAGTACCACTTTCTGTGTAACCGTTCATGTTCTGCACTCCTGCACAGTGCCACTTTCTGTGTAACCGTTCATGTTCTGCGCTCCTGCACAGTGCCACTTTCTGTGTAACAGTTCATGTTCTGCGCTCCTGCACAGTGCCACTTTCTGTGTAACCGTTCATGTTCTGCACTCCTGCACAGTGCCACTTTCTGTGTAACCGTTCATGTTCTGCACTCCTGCACAGTGCCACTTTCAGTGTAACCGTTCATGTTCTGCACTCCTGCACAGTGCCACTTTCTGTGTAACCATTCATGTTCTGCACTCCTGCACAGTGCCACTTTCTGTGTAACCGTTCATGTTCTGCACTCCTGCACAGTGCCACTTTCTGTGTAACCGTTCATGTTCTGCACTCCTGCACAGTGCCACTTTCTGTGTAACCGTTCATGTTCTGCACTCCTGCACAGTACCACTTTCTGTGTAACCGTTCATGTTCTGCATTCCTGCACAGTGCCACTGTCTGTGTAACTATTCATGTTCTGCGCTCCTGCACAGTACCACTGTCTGTGTAACCATTCATGTTCTGCACTCCTGCACAGTGCCACTTTCTGTGTAACCGTTCATGTTCTGCACTCCTGCACAGTGCCACTTTCTGTGTAACCGTTCATGTTCTGCACTCCTGCAGAGTACCACTTTCTGTGTAACCGTTCATGTTCTGCGCTCCTGCACAGTGCTACTTTCTGTGTAACCGTTCATGTTCTGCACTCCTGCACAGTGCCACTTTCTGTGTAACCGTTCATGTTCTGCGCTCCTGCACAGTACCACTTTCTGTGTAACCGTTCATGTTCTGCGCTCCTGCACAGTGCTACTTTCTGTGTAACCGTTCATGTTCTGCACTCCTGCACAGTGCCACTTTCTGTGTAACCGTTCATGTTCTGCACTCCTGCACAGTGCCACTTTCTGTGTAACCGTTCATGTTCTGCGCTCCTGCACAGTACCACTTTCTGTGTAACCGTTCATGTTCTGCGCTCCTGCACAGTGCTACTTTCTGTGTAACCGTTCATGTTCTGCACTCCTGCACAGTGCCACTTTCTGTGTAACCGTTCATGTTCTGCGCTCCTGCACAGTACCACTTTCTGTGTAACCGTTCATGTTCTGCGCTCCTGCACAGTGCTACTTTCTGTGTAACCGTTCATGTTCTGCACTCCTGCACAGTGCCACTTTCTGTGTAACCGTTCATGTTCTGCACTCCTGCACAGTACCACTTCTCTTTGGCCCCAATTCATCAAAGCTGTTTTCTCAGAATTCTAGGGTAAATTGTTTAAAAAAGTTGGAGCTGCACAAAAATATTGTAACTTTTGCAATTTTCACACCATATTTTCCAAACTACACCAAAATGGGTGGAGCTGAGCGGTGAAAATATAGTGCCACTTATTAAAATGGAACAATGTGTCCGCTGGCTGAGGGTGGCTGACAGGGTTCTGGGCCAATCGGATAGGTTAAGGTACCTGAGTAGGTGCTGTGGAGGAGCTGGATATCGCTCAAGCTTGCCTGATGTAGATTGTGGAGTGCGGTCATGCTCTATTTTGTCCCCCTCCTTCTCGTCCTGACATGACATCACAGAACAGTAGGCATGCGCCTCAGCTATCGGAGTCTCACCATCATCATCTCCTCCACCCCCGGGGGTTAACGTCAGCTGACGAAGGTCAGAATCCTGCTGGGACCCTACTTCATCAGGGCCAGGATCCAACTCAAAAAGATTTCCTCCTCTTGAGTCTGGGAATCTTTGAAGCAGACCTGATGAAATGAGATAGAACGTGTGAACAGCTCTGCAGACTCGCCCATGTCTGGTTCCTCAGAGTCATTTTGCCGGTTGGAGATTTGTGACGAGGGGGGAAACAAGTGTAATTGGGGTGTCACCTCTGAAGAGTGAACTGTGTGTAATGTTGAGGTGCAGGAAGAGGAGGAGAGGCCACTTGATGCAGCGCTTGCCATCCACTCCAGCACCTGCTGTTTATCAGCCTCATTTCAAAGTTGAAACGATGTGCGGCTGTCAAAGAAATCTAGTGGAGTAGACCGTCCAGTAACGAAAGTTATTCACATTTTTATGGGGATAGGATGATCTGATGTTTGTGTGTCGCCCTGGGCAAGCCAGGGGACACAGGTCACACACCACCACACCCCACACCCCAGGTAGGCACATCAAAGCTGAACCAGAAATCCTTGTTGCCTTCCTCCAGGAGTCTGATGATGCACACCAGGGGGTGGGCCAGGCGGTTGGCTCCGCCCACCAAGGAGCTCACAACTCTGGAGGCAGGAAGTTACCAGGCAGATTAGCCCAGGCAGGGCAAGAGTGCAGTCAGCTCAGGGAAGAGCTTGAGAACAGAGATAGCCCAGGGAGGGCAAGTGTAAACATCTAAGTGAAAGTAAAGAGAGAGAAGTGGTAAAGGAGGAAAGCAAGTGAGGTGACAAGAAGAAAGGAAAGCCTGAGAGCCCAGCTTTGTGTAGGGCCAGAACAGCAAGGTCAGCAACGGCGGTGACTGTTCGGAGGGGGACCGTTCGGAAGTTCCTGGAAGGACCCCGTTGGCTGTGTGCCCGGTGGTCTGGAGCAGTATTCCGAAGGACAGTCAGCACCAGGGCAGGGGCCTCTCGGACCCCGGCAAGGCTAGGAGTCGCCAAATTTGCCGAATCCGTCAGTGAAGGGGACGTAGATTCCCCCAACAACCAAGTCCCGATTGAAGGCAACAGTCCAACCTGTACAACAGAGGCACCGCCACCGCCAGGGCACCAGTCTCTGAGGGCCAGCGCCTGCGGGCAAAGTGTAGTGCTCCTCCGGCCCAGCTTGAAGCCGGGGAGCGGGTTACCGGTGGGGACCCATCGCAACCATCCGTACATACAGGTGCAAGGAAGAGGGACATCACCGTCACCTACCGGGGAAGCAAAGCAGCCGTCTGTGGGACCGTCCTACCAGCCGTTTGGTTTACCGTACAAACTGTGTCCAAGTCTCAGGCTGAGTGAGTACCATAGTGCCGCAAGGCACAGCGCTGCCCCCGCGTCCCTGCGCCCACCAAGCCCTGCACCTCCCAAGCCATCACCGGGCCCCGGGATCACCAACCCCTACCCACGGAGGGGCAACACAACACCTGGCTGCTTCCCATCACCATCCCCGGGATCCCCGCATTAAGCAGCGGTGGTGCTACACATCACCACAACCGTGGGTGGCGTCACGGACATTATCCCAACATCCCAAAACCCCCTTTCACTCACGGGCGAGGAGTGCCGCTCGAGAAACCCCGGGATCCGGCCCACCGCTCGAGCCACCACTGAGCAGCTGCCGGACCCGAGCAGAAGGGGTGAGCGCGGTGTGCTGACACCCTCCTCCCCGCCCGCGACATTTGCTCACTAGAGCTTTCACTAAAAGAACTTTCCAAACGTACACCTCCAACACCCCACCTATTCCCACTTCCACGACAACCTCATTGTGATTTTTTTACTCATGGTTTATGAACCCTTCCTCTTTCAAATAGGTGTTTCACAAACCCTACACCCGCACCTGTCAGACACCGGACACAAAAGATAAATTATTTATTTCTTGCCTGAGTTGGCAATATTGTGAAAAGCACTAAAAAGTACCAATAACTAGAAATGTGGTTCACTGCGTAATTTGGAGCAGACACTCAAAAGTGCCAAGCCCAAGCTAGTTCACTGGGAAATTTTAATAGAGTCACCGATAACTAACAATACCTAGAAATGTGGTTTATTGCGGAATTTGGAGCAGACACTCAAAAGTGCCAAGACCTAGCTGGTTCAATGGGAAATATACAGCAGGCACCACTAACTAACAAGACCTAGAAATGTGGTTCACTGGGTAATTTGGAGCAGGCAGTATTATGTAGCCATACCTATTTACATCATTCACTGACAACTCTTTAGCCGGCACTGACAAGTACCAATCCTGATTTCTATCATAAAATGCCGATTTGTGGCACACAGCTTTCCCTACACTGCACATCCCTATTCTACACTATTGCTCAGTGTGTAGAATAGGGACTAGCTCAACTCACTGACCGGCAGCACCGGCGGCAGCACCTTCCTTAAGGTTAGCATTCACAAACTGGCGCTGATGCCGCATGTCCGCATTGTCTATGCAGAGGGACATGTGATTTAGACAGCCAATGACACAAGCTCTTGTGTCTGAACCTTGTGGATTAGTGCTGCGCCATGATTGGCTGCAGAAACATCCGCAAATAAACACATCCCCCATTCATCATAGAGCACCACAATCCTATACAAAAGCATACCGTGTAATTAGAAAACGCGATCAGTGATCGAACAAAACCAAACATTGCCGACTTTTGAGGAAAGGGCTTGGGATTACCGAGGCCGAACCAAAGCGGCTAAGGTTCGTACCGAATTTGGAATTGGCGAACGTTTACTGAACTGGTTGTCTCATTTCTATTTGTTATCAGTTTTTTCGCTTCTCTGGCATATGAAGAGTTATAAGAAATCCTTTATGCTTCCTTAGACAGTTTACCTCTTACATCACCCCTCGCGGTGCAGAAAGCGGCTGCAGATTGCGGGTGCAGAAGCGTCTTTTCATATGAATATGATCATAACGGTCTGCAGAAAGCGTGATCACCTGCTCGGCAAACAAAATCACGGATAATTAGCGACTAAACAATATTGAGTGATGGCGCTGAGAATAAAGCTGTTACCAAGGTGTATGCGGGTTCCTGACGCCGGATCGTTACCGCGATCAATGCCGGCTAATTCTATTCAGCTTCCTAAATGACTCTTCACAAGACAAGTCTGGGGGAAAACAAGGAAAATAAACACGCTCTGGAGGCTTCGTCTGTAGACGTTTTATAAATCTGGAACATCATAGGAATATCCGCTTTTGGGAAAGTTGGGTGACATCCAGCATGGCCGCCAGTGAAGGTGCACCAATTGTCCCTGGGAGATCTTCACCTAAAGAGCCATTGTCCCACAAGCTCCAATATGGAGCCTTAGCTGAATCTGATTAGTGATTGGTTGCACCTCTGATAAGTGATGCTTTCCCGACACTCCGCTAATAATTTCGCTGAAGTCTAATCAGCGCAGGGTGATTTGGGCGTCAACCAACAGATTGGTAGGTCATAGTCAGGTCAGCAAGAGTAAAGCCTGCTTTACATGGTACGACCGATTGTGCGATTTCACAATCGATCGTACCCGCCCCCGTCCTTTTTGCGTCACGGGCAAATCGCTGCCCGTGTCGCACAAAGTCAGTAACCCCCGTCACACGTACTTACCTCTTGTGCGACCTCGCTGTGGGCGGCGAACGTCCACTTCCTGGAGTGGGAGGGACGTTTGGCGTCACAGCGACGTCACACGGCCGCCGGCCAATAGAAGCGGAGGGGCGGAGATGAGCGGGACGTAAACATCCCGCCCACCTCCTTCCTTCCACATAGAGCCGGCGGCGGCCGCGGGAGGCAGGTGAGCTGCTCATCGTTCCCGTGGTGTCACACGGAGCGGCGTGTGCTACCACGGAAACGATGGTCAACTAAAATAAACGATATTATGGAACCTAGCGAGCAGTACCCGACTCACGATTTGTGAGCGATACTGCGTCGCTAGGAGGTGTCACACAGGCCGGCATCACCAGTGATGCCGGATGTGCGTCACAAAAACCGTGACCCCGACGATCTATCGCACGATAGATTGTCTGGTGTAAAGCAGCCTTTAATCTCTGCTAGTCTGATTGTTAAGCCCGCTACACATGCTTCAATATATCTCACAATCCGTCGTTGGGGTCAGGTTGTAAGTGACGCACATCCGGCATCGTTTGTGAGGTATCTGCGTGTGACATCTACCTGCGATCAGGATTGAACGCAAAACCGTTGATCGCAAACACATCGTATCATTCTCTAGAATTGAGCGTTTTGTTGCACGAACCTAGTGAATTGTAACGTGTGACATCCCTCATACGATTTTGGTGTCTGATGCTATGTGCGCAGGTGTGCGCTCTGCACCGCAGCTTAAAAAAGGTCCGCTTCAGAGCGCAGCTGAAAATCACAGCAGCCGGTGGGCGTGTCTATACTGTGTAGTGAAACAAATAATTAAATAATTAAAAAAAACGGCGTGCGGTCCCCCCCAATTTTAAAACCAGCCAGATAAAGCCATACGGCTGAAGGCTGGTATTCTCAGGATGGGGAGCTCCACGTTATGGGGAGCCCCCCAGCCTAACAATATCAGCCAGCAGCCGCCAAGAATTGCCGCATACATTAGATGCGACAGTTCTGGGACTGTACCCGGCTCTTCCCGATTTGCCCTGGTGCGTTGGCAAATCGGGGTAATAAGGAGTTATTGGCAGCCCATAGCTGCCAATAAGTCCTAGATTAATCAAGTCAGGCGTCTATGAGACACCCTCCATGATTAATCTGTAAATTACAGTAAATAAACACACACACCCGAAAAATCCTTTATTAGAAATAAAAACACACACATATACCCTGGTTCACCACTTTAATCAGCCCCAAAAAGCCCTCCATGTCCGGCGGAATCCAGGATGGTCCAGCGTCGCTTCCAGCGCAGCTGCATGGAGGTGACCGGAGCTGCAGAATACACCGCCGCTCCTGTCACCTCCACACAGCAACTGAAGACAGCCGCGCGATCAGCTGAGCTGTCACTGAGGTTACCCGCTGTCACTGGATCCAGCGGTGGCCGCAGGTAACCTCAGTGACAGCTCAGCTGATCGCGCTACTCACCTCAGTTGCTGTGTGGAGGTGACCGGAGCGGCGGTGTCTTCTGCAGCTCCGGTCACCTCCATGCAGCAGCCCTGGAAGCGACGCTGGACCATCCTGGATTACGCCGGACATGGAGGGCTTTTTGGGGCTGATTAAAGTGGTGAACCAGGGTATATGTTTGTGTTTTTTATTTCTAATAAAGGATTTTTCGGGTGTGTGTGTTTACTTACTGTCACTTACAGATTAATCATGGAAGGTATCTCGGGGAGACGCCTGACATGATTAATCTAGGAGTTATTGGCAGCTATGGGCTGCCAATAACTCCTTATTACCCCGATTTGCCAACGCACCAGGGCAAATCGGGAAGAGCCGGGTACAGTCCCAGAACTGTCACATATAATGTATGCGGCAATTCTGGGCGGCTGTTGGCTGATATTGTTAGGCTGGGGGGCTCCCCATAACGTGGAGCTCCCCATCCTGAGAATACCAGCCTTCAGCCGTATGGCTTTATCTGGCTGGTTTTAAAATTGGGGGGAACCGCACGCCGTTTTTTTTAATTATTTAATTATTTATTTCACTGCACAGTATAGACACGCCCACCGGCTGCTGTGATTGGGTGCAGTGTGACACCTGTCACTCAGCGTGGGGGTGTGTCTCACTGTAACCAATCATAGGCGCCGGTGGGCGGGGAAAGCAGGGAATACGAGATTGTTTAATGGGCGGCCGGCTTTTTCAAAACAGTAAAAGCCGCCGGAGCAGTGTGAATGCCGTGCAGCGCCAGGGATCGGGGATCGGTGAGTATGAGAGAGGGCTGCTAACTTCAGTCACTTAGGAGATTAGCGGTCACCGGTGAGTGCTTCACAGGTGACCGCTAATCAGGATGCGACACAGACAGAGCCGCAGCATGACAATGAAGTCAGGTGAAGTTCACCCGAGTTCATTCTGACAGTGCGGCTCTGTCTGTGTCTGCTGTCACCGGCCATTCAGCTCTGCTACATGGCTGTCTGTGTCTGCTGTCATCTGCCATTCAGCTCTGCTACATGGCTGTCTGTGTCTGCTGTCATCTGCCATTCAGCTCTGCTACATGGCTGTCTGTGTCTGCTGTCATCTGCCATTCAGCTCTGCTACATGGCTGTCTGTGTCTGCTGTCATCTGCCATTCAGCTCTGCTACATGGCTGTCTGTGTCTGCTGTCAGCGGCCATTCAGCTCTGCTACATGGCTGTCTGTGTCTGCTGTCAGCGGCCATTCAGCTCTGCTACATGGCTGTCTGTGTCTGCTGTCAGCGGCCATTCAGCTCTGCTACATGGCTGTCTGTGTCTGCTGTCACCGGCCATTCAGCTCTGCTACATGGCTGTCTGTGTCTGCTGTCATCTGCCATTCAGCTCTGCTACATGGCTGTCTGTGTCTGCTGTCATCTGCCATTCAGCTCTGCTACATGGCTGTCTGTGTCTGCTGTCAGCGGCCATTCAGCTCTGCTACATGGCTGTCTGTGTCTGCTGTCAGCGGCCATGTAGCAGAGCTGAATGGCAGATGACATAGTAAAAACGCATCCCTACACATTACACACGCTTGGCAAGTCAATAAATAAAAAAAAAAAAAAAGGTGCCCAATGCATACGTCACAGAACACATGATCTAAAGGATCGCACACAAAATTGATCAATTTAACATAGACTACTAACGCACGTGTGACAGCAAATGAACGACCTACGTGTGATCTCATAAGATCCCGTATGCAACCTGGGCATGTCACATCGCAAATGCGATTGTACAACTAATTGCAACGTGTAAAGCAGGCTTTAGTCTCCTGTGATGGTGGGATATTGTGGGTTGTGTGTGGTTTTGTGTGGGTTCATATTTTGGGTGTGCTGCTCTATCCATTCTGTATTCCTTGTGTGTACATTGTCCTGTTTGCAGGTTTAATCACCCCCTGCCTTGCTTTTGTCACTAAGTCTGGGGGAGAGGACCTGGGATCCACCTAAACTCTCTGTTTTACCTGGAGATTAGTCACTCTGTATAAGAGCTTCAAGAGAAGCAGGAAGATTCATCCTCTGGGGCAGAAGCTGTGGCTTCCCAGAGAGACCTGGACATTTATTGCTTACTGGACTATATCCGTGCTTCTGAACTATTTTACCCTCTGTATGGTGGATTATTGTATGGACCGTTTGATTTGCTTGGAATAAATGTTCTTTGGATTGCTCACTGATCTCTCATTCTGTTGATTGTGTGATATCTGAGAAGCACCCCGTCACATCTCCTTTGATCACATGTTGTGGGGAAGCCAATCATATCTGCTCTCCTATATATGCTGGCTTGATCCTTCCTTCTATACCAGCTATAGTTTATCTAAGCTGGTCTGGTGAGGTGTTGTGATCCTGCCTATGTGGTGATTGTGGTACTTGTTACTGTGTGCGGTTGTGGAGTTAACCCTTGTTGTCTTTATGTCGCTACCTTCCTGCTCTTGCTTTTCTCCTGAGTCTCTCATTGTTGGTTCCTCTGTGTGTGTGCAGTCTGTCAGGGTTTTAGTTTTCCCTGTTTGTCCTTATCTGTGTTTCCATCTCTCCTGCCCCTTCCCTGGTGGGAGGGGGGAATAAATTCAGTTGTGGTTAGGATCTTAGCCAGGCACGGGACTTAGGCATCTCCACCATCGGGGGTAATCCTGAGGTTAGGGGTAGCCTAATAACCCCTAGTGTGAGGGACAACATAGGAGCTCCTGTCCCTCACTTTCCTACAGTGACATCATGATATGATGTCACTCACTCCAGGCTGAGTGATCCATTTCACCTCCAAAGAGTGATGTCATCACACTTATTGTGGTGTCACTCGAAATTGGGAGGTCCAATGTAACCTATATCTGACCAGGATGATTCCATAGAGCCTAAAGGATGTCGGCTTTTAACTGCCCCTTTTAATTTATCTTCTTTTTTGATGCCTGCTATAAATATTGATTTTATTGAGTGCCATGTATTGTTTTCCATGGGGTACTTAATATAAAGGGCTATTTCCAAAATTGAAAACTTTCAACTTAAAGGGATCTTTCCAAATTTGATAGGTGGGGTTTCTTTCTGATTGATGGGGTTCGACTGCTGCCCATCCCTCTGCCCCTCCAAATACTGAGAATGAGGCTCTGAAGTGTCCTGTATGAAGTGGCCACGCATGAGCGCTGTGGATCTATGCATTCTCTATGGGAATGCCAACGCCAGACAGTGCCTGGACTCAACTATCTCCAGCAGTCCAATAGGCAATGAATCCTGACTAGTTGTGCATCATGGTCACTGCTCAGGCACTTAGGAATAACCCTTTAACTGTCACGTTCGTCTCCCTGCATGTAGAGACCAGTGACATGCTTTGGACTTGAGCCTCTCATCTGGTTTTGTATCTCTTGGCACTGAAGTGGTTAAGTCAGTTTTTCTCTTGCAGCCTTTCCAGTTCCTTGCTGAGTGTTTTCAGCTGAACTTATTTTGTAGTCAGGCCTTCAGCTTTAAATAGTGGTGCATCCCAGCATTCCCTGCTGAAGATACAAAATCATTTGTGTCCTGGCCTCCTTGGAGGAAGGTTCTGCAGATGTAGTTTTTTGTGCTCAGGCAATATTCTTTTGGTTGTTATTTTTCCTCCTGTTTGTCTTTACTTCCCTGGTGTGTTGTTAGTGCAGTGGTGAGGTCTAGTGAACCCCACCTGCCCCTCACTAGTCAGGGTTACTATAGGGTCTTCTGAGGGTCTCAGGTACCTGTTTGGTGATAGTTGTGGAGTGTAAGGATAGTTCTGGGAGTGGAACCAGTGGACCATTCTCCGGACTCCCCTGTGACGCCATCTCGAGCGAACCCCTATACAGGGACTGTCGGGCGTAACCGCAGAGGGCCTAGATGCACAGAAGCCGGGATCAGCAAGAGTCACTGGATGCAGGAGCCAATCTGGACCAGGTACAGGTTAACGTGATCAGGCAGAAGTCCAGAACTGAGACTGGTGCAGGTTACTGGGATCAGGATGGAGTGTGTGCTCAGAACAGTACTCAGGATCTGCAAGCAGAATCAGAGTTACACCAAGCACAGGCATAAGAGGGACCTGAACAACTAGTACAAGAGACAAGCTACAGGGACAGGCTGAACAAGCACTGGCCATGGGGAGTAGGAAGTCTTAAATACCCAAGGTTACTTATTAGTGATATTTCGGACAGCTGTGCTGGCCCTTTAAGTCTAGATGAGTGCACGCGCGCACCCCCTAGTGTGCATGTGTGAGGGCTGCAACCCGGAAGTCAGAGCCAAGACCACAGGAGGAGAGGCAGGACGCCGGGGCGCAGGTGGTTGCAGTGAGTGAGCAGCGCGGGGCCGGGACCAACGGGGAAAAGGTATAGATGAGCTAGCAGGAGAGCGGGCTCGGCAGGGAACGGGGACCCCAGTGGTTGGAGCGACGGGTGGTGAGCGGCGTGGTCGGACCGGGAGCGTGACACGGAGACTGTATAGGGTCTGGTGAGGAGAGAAGGGACAGCTGCAGGTGAGAATAGTAGGTGCCCCACCCACCCCTCTCACTACTTCCAGGGCCTCCCGTTGTTTTTGTGTCCCCGGTTGCCCCTTTTCTTGTGTTTTTTGTTGTGCATCAGATGCACGTAGGTCTGAACGCACCCGCCATGCTTACAAGCGTGACATTAACCATGGACGTATTGGTTGCGGCAGGTCCCAGCAGCTCCTCGGCACGGCAAAAAAGCCACATTTTTTATGTAATTTGAGCCAAGAAAGGTAAATTTTGCCAGACAATTTATAGAGAAATCTGGCCAGGAGAACTTAAGATAAAGAATTAGCATAAAAAAACAAACATTTCCAAGAATGGTAGAAAATAAAGTATTGTAGCACTGGTCTGGTGTATAATTTATTCCTGCAGACCCGGAGGTCCGTTCATGCATTTATTCAAGGCTGCAATCAACATTGACCATGTTTTTCGAAACCCCTCAATCCCCGAGGCTCGAAGCGAGCAATTACTATCCTATAAAATCTCATTCCTCAACTCCAACTGTCAAGAAATAGGAAAAGATAAAAGATATTATTATATTAGAATGCAAAACAGTCCCAATATACTGTAATGCCACTCAATGGCTTCACGCGGCTCGTCCCGGACAAACCCCCAACTCCACAGCTCGGCTCGCGGAATCTCATTGAGATGTTTCTCCTGGAAGTCGTGGATGCTCTGTGTCTCTGCAGACTCCGTCCGGCTGCCAGGATTCATAAACAAGGAGAGGAGGAAATGTAAAAGCTTCCGGCGATCCCATTATCGATCCACCGTGTCCCACCCTCGTTCATTACTGCTGGCAGGCGAAGGGGACAGGACACTCCGCGAGAGCCAGAAGATTGGGGTCATTACATGATGATGTGTTTCGCTACTTCAAGAACAAAAATTGCAATTAACCTCAAGATGATGATTAAAAATATAATTAATGATTACATGCCAATCGCGAAAATGCATGTTCAAAGGAGCTTTTTACAGAAGATCTGAAGGTGGGGGCTGGAATGTGGTAATTAGCCGAGATCGTGTATGAAACCTCTCCAGAAGAGGAAAGCAGCGCTCGCCCTCTATTCTTACAGGCCAAATGGACGGAGCGTCTTTCTATATTCAGTTTATTGATGAAAATGAACAAATACTTAACTTCTCTTATCCGTGCAGCCTGCACTCAATGATCAGGACGAGCGCCGCGAGGCCCAGCTCTATCAAACATGGCTATTTATAATAACCGGCTGTAAAATTACTTGTCTTGAGTGATGTTATTGAATGATGAGGGCGGCTCTGCTCAATACATGAGTGATAGGAACGGGGACCATCGAGCTGGAACTACAGAGCGACAGCACCGACGCGAAGAGCAAAGCCAGGAAAATAATTCAGCTCGGTAAAAATAAATGTTTACGTCTGAAGACAATTTCATTGTTTTTAACTTGATACATCTAAAAGAAAATGTTACTCACTGTAGGCAGTATTTATCCTGCTCTGATGCTGTATTATACTCCAGAGCTGCACTCACTACTCTGCTGGTGCAGTCACTGTGTACATACATTACATTACTGATCCTGAGTTACCTCCAGTATTATACTCCAGAGCTGCACTCACTATTCTGCTGGTGCAGTCACTGTGTACATACATTACTGATCCTGAGTTACCTCCTGTATTATACTCCAGAGCTGCACTCACTAATCTGCTGGTGCAGTCACTGTGTACATACATTACTGATCCTGAGTTACCTCCTGTATTATACTCCAGAGCTGCACTCACTATTCTGCTGGTGCAGTCACTGTGTACATACATTACATTACTGACCCTGAGTTACCTCCTGTTTTATACTCCAGAGCTGCACTCACTATTCTGCTGGTGCAGTCACTGTGTACATACATTACATTACTGATCCTGAGTTACCTCCTGTATTATCCTCCAGAGCTGCACTCACTATTCTGCTGGAGCAGTCACAGTGTACATACATTACTGATCCTGAGTTACCTCCTGTATTATACTCCAGAGCTGCACTCACTATTCTGCTGGTGCAGTCACTGTGTACATACATTACTGATCCTGAGTTACCTCCTGTATTATACTTCAGAGCTGCACTCACTATTCTGCTGGTGCAGTCACTGCGTACATACATTACATTACTGATCCTGAGTTACCCCCTGTATTATACTCCAGAGCTGCACTCACTATTCTGCTGGTGCAGTCACTGTGTACATACATTACATTACTGATCCTGAGCTACCTCCTGTATTATATTCCAGAGCTGCACTCACTCTTCTGCTGGTGCAGTCACTGTGTACATACATTACATTACTGATCCTGAGTTACCTCCTGTATTATACTCCAGAGCTGCACTCACTATTCTGCTGGTGCAGTCACTCTGTACATACATGACATTACTGATCCTGAGTTACCTCCTGTATTATCCTCCAGAGCTGCACTCCCTATTTTGCTGGTGCAGTTACTGTGTACATACATTACATTACTGATCCTGAGTTACCTCCTGTATTATACTCCAGAGCTGCACTCACTGTTCTGCCAGTGCAGTCACTGTGTACATACATTACATTACTGACCCTGAGTTACCTCCTGTTTTATACTCCAGAGCTGCACTCACTATTCTGCTGGTGCAGTCACTGTGTACATACATTACATTACTGACCCTGAGTCACCTCCTGTATTATACTCCAGAGCTGCACTCACTATTCTGCTGGTGCAGTCACTGTGTACATACATTACATTACTGATCCTGAGCTACCTCCTGTATTATACTCCAGAGCTGCACTCACTATTCTGCTGGTGCAGTCACTCTGTACATACATTACATTACTGATCCTGAGCTACCTCCTGTATTATACTCCAGAGCTGCACTCACTATTCTACTGGTGCAGTCACTGTGTACATACATTACATTACTGATCCTGTACTATGTATCAGTGCAGTATAAAATGTATCTTTTTCACTGTGTGGATTCCATTGTAACAGACCCGCAGCTGTGAGAAGTGTTAGGACCATAACAATTTTCAGCTTCTTTCAATGGACATGAAATTTTCCATTTTGAGAAACAAACAGAAATCTTAAACCTGTTGGAGCTGATCGGAGATGATGGACGGTGCAGGACGCTCGCTGGGGATATCCCGGCACTCGTTCCTCCCCGGGTCGGTAATCTTCCCTTTACACCTCGCGTTTCGGGGCTTCTCCAGCAGAGGCTTATAGATGGAGGATCGGAGGCGGCTGTGGAAGAAGCATCGTCCTTCAGTAATTATCATCTAGAAGGATCTGGAGCTTCTGCTGCGACTGTCGGGGAAGAGCGCGGCGTCCTCTGCATGAAGGACGGGCAGCAATAAGGAGGCCTTTATTGTCCTCATAATGTGTAAGCCATGAAACGCGTGGGGCTGGGGAGCGGAGAGCCTACATAAAGGGATACGGATGGACACGCTCAGATATTATCAGTCATTACAAGCACATTTGTAATTTACGACTTATTAACATTTGTTGCCGTTCTTGAGATATTGATACTTTTCTTTTGCTTACAGCTCGTTACCTTGGAGACCGGCCACCTCTGCCGACACCGTCTAGCCTGGAGCTGTCCTGGAATAGAAGGTAACAGAGCTCCAGCAATCCTGGCCAGTTTCAAGCAGTGTTTATAAGGTAAGTAGGAGAGAGCTTGTAAGTGCTGCGCAGGCTCCGCTCTCCGGCAATGGTGGTCGGTCTTTAAGGCAACAAGTTGTAAGTAAAAGAAAATAAAGTGTTAATACCTGAAGAACTGCTGCCATTTTTAATAAGTAGCAAATTGCAAAACTGATTATTTTTTTTTACAAGGTCTATTTAACAATACCCATTTACAAAGATGGGACTAACCCTTCCATCACCAATGTTTGCACGGCTCAGTTTGGGGATTCGATCCGTTGACGATCTGTTTTGTGATCGGTTCCTACGTCTGCTAGGATATTTCCAATTCTTCCCTGTCCGAATGCTGATGGCTTCTATTGTCTTTGTTCTCTTGGTTTTCTCCTCTCCAGCTGCCCCTGATTTCCTGGTTGTGGTTTACCCTATCACATCCTGTGTTGGGCTATATATTCACTTCTCACCTCTTTTCCTTGCTGGCTATACCTGTACGTGGATTTATCTTTTGGAGCTCAAGCCAGTCTGTTTAGGGGGTTTACCTGTCAGTGCCGCTGTTGCTATGATTCTGCTCTGCGGTGCTCTGCTCTTCAGCAGAGCCTATGCTGGGCCTCATATGTTTTCCCGGTTCCTGGTCGAGTCCTGTGTGCTGTGGGAGAGGTCTGTACTTTGGAGCCTTGTTTTGGGTGATTGCTCCGCTTTGTCTGGGAGCTGTTTCTCCCGACACACCGCCAGTGATAGTTCCTGTTTCGCGGTGCTCATCTCTGGTTCCCGTGTCTGACCTGATCTTGTCCCGCTACCTGGTTCCACTGTTCCCCTCCCGTCTCCTTACCTACTGACGTGATTTCCTGACTCCCTGACCTTGGCTTGTTCCCTGACTCCGGCTCTGCTCGCTCCCTTGTACTTATGTGACCGACCGTGGCTCATCCCAGGGGAGGTAAAAGCAGCTTATCACAGAATAGAGGTGGGTGACTGAGCGCTAACACACTGAATCTGTTTTGTGTTTCTATAAATCCTGGGATTTCAGTGAATCCAACATTTTTGAGATTTAATTTGCAGAAATCCAGTAAAATGTGACCATGATCACCTGAAAAGAATGCAAAAGTCAAATTTGCCCAAAGGGAAGGCACGCACCCTCCCTCCAAACAGTCTTATATTGACTTTTCCATCATGGTTCCCTATTTAAGAGCCAAGCACGGATAGTCATGGGGAGCGTTATAGGGGGAGTCATGGGGAGCGTTATAGGGGGAGTAATAGGGAGAGTCCTGGGGACATTCATGGGGGAGTCATGGGATGGGTCATGAGGGGAGTAATAGGGAGAGTCATGGGGAGATTCATGGGGACAGTCATGGCGAGGGCCATGGGGGAGTAATAGGGAGAGTCATGGGGAGATTCATGGGGATAGTCATGGGGAGATTCATGGGGGGAGTCATGGGGGAGTCATGGGGAGAATCATGGGGAGAGTCATGGGGACAGTCAAGGGGAGAGTCATGGGGAGAGCCATGAAGAGGGTCAGGGGGAGAGTCATAGGGACAGTCATGGGGAGAGTCATGGGGATAGTCATGGAGACAGTCATGAGGAGAGTCATGGGGAGAGACATGAAGTGAGTCAGAGGGAGAGTCATGGGGAGAGTTATGGGAAGAGTCATGGGAAGAGTTATGGGGAGAATCATGGGAAGAGTCATGGGGGCGTCATGGAGACAGTCATGGGGAAGAGTAAAACCCCCTTAATACAGATCTCCTATATATAATCAAGTCCATACCAACTACATACAGATCACAGACTGACCAAACAAAGGCCTAAATATACAGACATAAGAGTCATAGGGGGAGTAATAGAGAGAGTCATTGGGAGACCCGTGGGGAGATACATAGGGACAGTCATGGGGAGAGTCATGGGGGAGTAATAGTGAGAGTCATGGGGAGATTCATGGGGAGAGTCATGGAAAGATTCACGGGAAGAGTGATGGGGAGAGGTATTGGTACAGTCATGGATAAAGTCATGGGGAGAGTCATGGGAAGAGTCATGGTGGAATCATGGGGAGAGTCATGGGGTGAGACATTGCGAATCCAGTAAAATGTGTCCATGATAACCTGAAAAAAATAGATGCAAAAGTCAAATTTGCCCAAAGGGAAGGCACGGGAAGGGAGAGTCATGGGGAGAATCATGGGAAGAATCATGGGGAGAGTCATGGGGAGAGTCATGGGAAGAATCATGGGAAGAATCATTGGGAGAGTCATGGGGAGAGTCATGGGGAGAGTCATAGGGGGAGTAATAGGGAGAGTCCTGGGGACATTCATGGGGGAGTCATGGGGAGAGTAATAGAGAGAGTTATGGGGAGATTCATGGGAACAGTCATGGGGAGAGTCATGGGGGAGTAATAGGGAGAGTCATGGGGTGAGACATTTGCAACAGTCATGGATAGAGTCATGGGGAGAATCATGAGGAAAGTCAAGGGGAGAGTCATGGGGAGAGACATGAAGAGCGTCAGGGGCAGAGTCGTGGGGACAGTCATGGGGAGAGTCATGGGGAGAGTCATGGGAATAATCATGGGAAGAATCATGGGGAGAGTCATGGGAAGAATCATGGGAAGAATCATGGGGAGAGTCATGGGAAGAATCATGGGAAGAGTCATGGGAATAATCATGGGAAGAGTCATGGGGGAATCATGGAGTCATGGAGACAGTCATTAGGGAAGAGTAAAACCCCCTTAATACAGGTCTCCTATATATAATCAAGTCCATACCAACTACATATAGATCTCAGTCCAGACTGACCAAACAAAGACCTCAATATACAGACCTCAGAATAGACTCCAAAAATACAGATTCCTATATAAAGTACCAGCTCAGATCCTTAAATACAGACTCCAGAATAAATAGAGAGCAGTTTTTACAGACCCCTAGTCCAGACCCACTAAATATAAACCCCCCCAGACCAAGCCTCTTAAATGGAATCTCTCAGCAGGCTTTTATTATGTAATCTGAAGACAGCATGCTGTAGAGGTTAACACAGAGATTTCAGCCATGCTTCTCTTCACACCGTGTGCTGCTGTTTACCTGTAATGTTTGTTTTAGCTTAATCAGATTTTCATTGCTGGACTAGGTTAGCTAGTCAAGCATGGTCCCTGCTGTGATTAGCAGCTCACTGTCTATAGAAATGTACATAGAGAGCCTGATGGGGCGGGGCCAGCTTTCTCAGTTCTGATGCATTGCTCAATCTAAAAACTCTGATTGTGTCAGAACCACGGCAGCCAGAAATCTAAGTGATACATTGTTGGATTCAGGGGCTCTGCCTACATCATGCTGCTGTCAGATGAGATAGCTAAAACCTGCTATTCTGTTTAAATGCAGACACAAGACTTCTCCTCTCCATCACCAGGTGGCGCAGTGGGTAATATGCTGATGCCAGTCATTGGCTGGGACTGGAGTACAGGAAGAAGTAGAGGTGTAATTAATTAGGTCAGGATGTGGTGCCCAGACTATGAGCCGCTCCTTCAGGAATCCAGGGGGTGTCCCCATTTTAATGAGTCTCATGAGTGCAAAGTTTGGGAAAAGGTACTATTTTGGGTGGGGGGTGCTGTTGTGTGCCCCATGGTCTATAGGGGTATATGGCGGTATATGTGATCACGATGAATATTATACAATCTCTGAATTTCTGAGCACTTTCTTCCTACATTGCGGCTCCGCGTGCACCATAATAATAACGTTGCACTAAGCTCACGGGAGAAAACGCCGGATAAATATTTGCATGAATTTCGGATAGCGGTAACGCTGATTAATGATCGCTCTACTTTCTTCTTAATTAACTTTGCCTAAACACAAGATTTCATCTCCCGTGTGCTGGAGCGGAGACGTCGTGGGTTTCTTCCCCATCACCAGTTCTAGGAGGTAATATTCCGCGGGGAATCGGGAAGGTCGCGATCAGGTGACTCGCGGGAACGGAGACTTTGCAGCTGTAATGAGCAGAATGAACGGAGAGAATGTTAATGAGCCGCGCGGACAATAGTGTAACGGCGCTAATGAACTTTGTAATGTTGCTGTGTTCTCGGCTGTATTCAGATTTCCTCCGCGACGGCATCCGGCTTAATGTTACCTAATTATCGCGTCCAATAAACTGGCGGAGAAGTTATCGGCTCACTTCTTTATTCCTGCGCAGCTCATTAGGGCTCGTCTGGAGGGTCGGGGGGTCGCTGGCGGAGGGGTCGCAGGCTTTGGACTTGTTTAAAAGTTTAATTAACGATTCCTTCCCAATTACAGAAAGTAACAGAACTGTAGGAAAGTGTGAGACGAGAGGCGACGAGAATAGTGACTCTGCGACCGGGGGAGGTCATTACATTAGTGGAAGCGGATCGCAACTCTGCACATGACAAAGCGTTTCTACAGTAAAGTCTCCAGATCAGCAAATCTAGATTGTAATTCAAATCAAATGTATCGAATATGAATAGAATGTGTCCTTATTAGTGATGAGCGGGTGTCGCGGGCGGAGGAGGGGACGCTGCGCTCACCACGCTCGGGTCCGGCACTGCTGCTGCTTCGCTTGCTGCTCGGCGGTGGGCCGGATCACGGGGATTCGAGCGGCGCTCCTCGGCCGTGAGTGAAAAGGGGAATGGTTTTGGGGATTTATTGTCCATGACGCCACCCACGGTTGTGGTGAGGTTGTGACACCACCGCTGCTCTGGACGGGGATCTCGGGAGCGGTGACAGGGAGCAGCTTGGATGTTGTTTTTCCCCTCCGTGGGTAGGGGGTTGGTTGTCCCGGGGCCCGGTGAGGGAGGGTTTGCAGGCGGCTTACGGGGCCTGGTGAGGTGCAGGGTCGCGGGGGCAGCGCTGTGCCGCACGGCACAGTGGTACTCACTCAGCCAATGATGAATGCGAAGTCTCCGGTAAAACAAACGGCTGGATGGACGGGTCCCACAGACGGCTGCTGTTGTTCTTCTCCCGGTAGGTTGGCGGTGACTGCCTTTCCCTGCACCTATGTTATGTTCTCGGTTCTGGTGGCTTCCCACCGGTAACCCGCTCCCCAGCTTGGATGGATGCTGAGGGATCCTTTTGCCTGCAGGCTCTGGCCCTGGGAACTGTAGCCTTGGCGGTGACTGTGTTTCCAATCACGGTTTGAGCTGTTGCCTTCAATCGGGTCTTGACTGCTGGGAAACCCCGGAGGTTCCCTTCGCTAACGGATTTGACCGGTTTTACGGCGACTCCTAGCCTGGTCGGGGTCCGTAGGCCCTCCCGAATGGTGCTGGCTTCTCTTCGCTCCCCGATCCGGTACCGGCGGGCCACCGCCCGTCCCCGGTCCTTACGGTTCACGTCAATCAGCCCTCCTGCAGACGGTTACCACCGTCTGCCAACCTTGCTGTATGTGCCTGGGCCACGCACCTGGACACGGTCAGTCTCCACCACTGCCACTTCACTCCTCAAACTCCCAAACTCAAAACTCAACTCCTTCCTTTTCCCGCCTCCAGGACTGTGAACTCCTCGGTAGGTGGGGCCAACTGCCTGGCTCCACCCCCTGGTGTGGACATCAGCCCCTGGAGGGAGGCAACAAGGATTTTTGTTTGACCTAGATGTGCCTAGCTGGGGTGTGGGGTGTGTTGTTGCAGTACCTGTGACGTCCTGGCTTGTCCAGGGTGCCACACGGGCACTACCATGCTCGAGTGCTCAGTACTGGTAACTAGTGATGAGCGGGCACTACCATGCTCGAGTGCTCAGTACTGGTAACTAGTGATGAGCGGGCACTACCATGCTCGGGTGCCCAGTACTCGTAACTAATGATAAGCGGGCATTACCATGCTCGGGTGCTCAGTACTTGTAACTAGTGATGAGCGGGCACTACCATGCTCAGGTGCTCAGTACTGGTAACTAGTGATGAGCGGGCACTACCATGCTCAGGTGCTCTGTACTGGTAACTAGTGATGAGCGAGCACTACCATGCTCGGTTGCTCAGTACTGGTAACTAGTGATGAGCGGGCACTACCATGCTCGGGTTCTCAGTACTCGGAACTAGTGATGAGCGGGCACTACCATGCTCGGGTGCTCAGTACTAGTAACTAGTGATGAGCGGGCACTACCATGCTCGGGTGCTCAGTACTGGTAACTAGTGATGAGCGGGCACTACCATGCTCGGGTGCTCTGTACTGGTAACTAGTAATGAGCGGGCACTACCATGCTCAGGTGCTCAGTACTGGTAACTAATGATGAGCGGGCACTACCATGCTCAGGTGCTCAGTACTGGTAACTAGTGATGAGCGGGCACTACCATGCTCGGGTGCTCAGTACTGGTAACTAGTGATGAGCGAGCACTACCATGCTCGGGTGCTCTGTACTCGTAACTAGTGATGAGCGGGCACTACCATGCTCGGGTGCTCAGTACTGGTAACTAGTGATGAGCGGGCACTACCATGCTCGGGTGCTCAGTACTGGTAACTAGTGATGAGCGGGCACTACCATGCTAAGGTGCTCAGTACTGGTAACTAGTGATGAGCGGGCACTACCATGCTCGGGTGCTCAGTACTGGTAACTAGTGATGAGTGGGCACTACCATGCTCGGGTGCTCAGTACTGGTAACTAGTGATGAGCGGGCACTACCATGCTTGGGTGCTCAGTACTGGTAACTAGTGATGAGCGGGCACTACCATGCTCGGGTGCTCAGTACTGGTAACTAGTGATGAGCGGGCACTACCATGCTCGGGTGCTCGGTACTCGTAACTAGTGATGAGCGGGCACTACCATGCTCAGGTGCTCAGTACTGGTAACTAGTAATGAGCGGACACTACCATGCTCGGGTGCTCAGTACTGGTAACTAGTGATGAGCGGGCACTACCATGCTCGGGTTCTCAGTACTCGGAACTAGTGATGAGCGGGCACTACCATGCTCGGGTGCTCAGTACTGGTAACTAGTGATGAGCGGGCACTACCATGCTCGGGTGCTCAGTACTGGTAACTAGTGATGAGCGGGCACTACCATGCTCGGGTGCTCAGTACTGGTAACTAGTGATGAGCGGGCACTACCATGCTCGGGTGCTCGGTACTCGTAACTAGTGATGAGCGGGCACTACCATGCTCAGGTGCTCAGTACTGGTAACTAGTAATGAGCGGACACTACCATGCTCGGGTGCTCAGTACTGGTAACTAGTGATGAGCGGGCACTACCATGCTCAGGTGCTCAGTACTGGTAACTAGTGATGAGTGGGCACTACTATGCTCAGGTGCTCAGTACTGGTAACTAGTGATGAGTGGGCACTACCATGCTCGGGTGCTCAGTACTGGTAACTAGTGATGAGTGGGCACTACTATGCTCAGGTGCTCAGTACTGGTAACTAGTGATGAGCGGACACTACCATGCTCAGGTGCTCAGTACTGGTAACTAGTGATGAGCGGGCTCTACCATGCTCGGGTGCTCAGTACTGGTAACTAGTGATGAGCGGGCACTACCATGCTCGGGTGCTCGGTACTCGTAACTAGTGATGAGTGGGCACTACTATGCTCAGGTGCTCAGTACTGGTAACTAGTGATGAGCGGACACTACCATGCTCAGGTGCTCAGTACTGGTAACTAGTGATGAGTGGACACTACCATGCTCAGGTGCTCAGTACTGGTAACTAGTGATGAGCGGGCACTACCATGCTCAGGTGCTCAGTACTGGTAACTAGTGATGAGCAAGCACTACCATGCTCAGGTGCTCAGTACTGGTAACTAGTGATGAGCGGGCACTACCATGCTCAGGTGCTCAGTACTGGTAACTAGTGATGAGCGGGCACTACCATGCTCAGGTGCTCAGTACTGGTAACTAGTGATGAGCGGAGACTACCATGCTCAGGTGCTCAGTTCTGGTAACTATTGATGAGCGGGCACTACCATGCTCGGGTGTTCAGTACTGGTAACTAGTGATGAGCGGGCACTACCATGATCGGGTGCTCAGTACTGGTAACTAGTGATGAGCGGGCACTACCATGCTCAGGTGCTCAGTACTGGTAACTAGTGATGAGCGGGCACTACCATGCTCGGTATTAGTAACTAGTGATGAGCGGGCACTACCATGCTTGGGTGCTCGGTACTAGTAACTAGTGATGAGCGGGCACTACCATGCTCGGTAGTAGTAACTAGTGATGAGCGGGCACTACCATGCTTGGGTGCTCGGTACTAGTAACTAGTGATGAGCGGGCACTACCATGCTTGGGTGCTCGGTACTAGTAAGTAGTGATGAGCAAGTGTGGCGCCCCTGAGGCTTCAGACGCCACAGGAAATTACACCACTTTTGAGGGGTAATATCCATCCCGGGTCAGGAGGGGGTTAACTGCCGGTGCATTTACAAAACCACACACGGACAACAATAAGATGGTTCCCACAGTGAGTGGGGGTCCTATGGACCACTTAGGATGAGGATCTATAAAGCCCCATTTTTGAACCGTTGTCTAAGCTTTATTTTCATAAACTGGACGGACCCTTTAACCCCTCCGCCCCCGTCATTGCTCGTATTAGACCGTCACATGTCCGTGCCTTTCTTCCGGTTCACATTAAGGCGAGATTGTGCATTTACGTGCTAGGATTGGTAAAGTGTGAGTTGCGTCTCAGGCCGGGCGTTCATGGTTTATTGATCCCGGGCTGAGACGCTGGTAACGCACCTGTGTGTAATGTTCTCAGCCATTGTATCTCTCGCAGGATTAGAATCTGCGCAATTATCGTTTCCAGTCGGCCGGCGGCGATAACGAGGGGGAGACAGCTGCGGAGTCTGCGGAGCGCGGTGATGTCTCTGTTATGTGGCCGCCGGACGCGCAGATACAACGCTCTCAATCTTTGAGGTGAAGATTCATCGCTGGATCCTTAAATATTTCATAAACCGCAGAGAAATGCGGAAGAGAAAAATACAGAACGATATCGACCCGGAACGCAGACACGGCGGGAAAAGTGATCCGGGGGGAAAAAGTAACGAGCAAGATAGCCGGGGGGAAAGAAGGGAAAATAGCAATATAATGATCGCAACAATATCATAAATAGGATGGACATTTATTATTATTATTATTATTATTATTATTATTATTATTAATGCTAAGCATAATAAGAATAAAAAATAATAACAATGACTATATATCACGACGGTATCAACCACACAATAAACATTTCCAGAATGAAAAACTTCTGTCTATAGACGATTCTTATTATCTGTTCTCCCGTATAATGTATTATTATCATGATACAGTTAGGTCCAGAAATCTTTGGATAGTGACACAATTTTGGCGAGTTGGGCTCTGCATGCCACCACATTGGATTTGAAATGAAACCTCTACAACAGAATTCAAGTGCAGATTGTAACGTTTAATTTGAAGGTTTGAACAAAAATATCTGATAGAAATTGTAGGAATTGTCACATTTCTTTACAAACATTCCACATTTTAGGAGGTCAAAAGTAATTGGACAAATAAACCAAACCCAAACAAAATATTTTTATTTTCAATATTTTGTTGCGAATCCTTTGGAGGCAATCACTGCCTTAAGTCTGGAACCCATGGACATCACCAAACGCTGGGTTTCCTCCTTCTTAATGCTTTGCCAGGCCTTTACAGCCGCAGCCTTCAGGTCTTGCTTGTTTGTGGGTCTTTCCGTCTTAAGTCTGGATTTGAGCAAGTGAAATGCATGCTCAATTGGGTTAAGATCTGGTGATTGACTTGGCCATTGCAGAATGTTCCACTGTTTTGCACTCATGAACTCCTGGGTAGCTTTGTCTGTATGCTTGGGGTCATTGTCCATCTGTACTATGAAGCGCCGTCCGATCAACTTTGCGGCATTTGGCTGAATCTGGGCTGAAAGTATATCCCGGTACACTTCAGAATTCATCCGGCTACTCTTGTCTGCTGTTATGTCATCAATAAACACAAGTGACCCAGTGCCATTGAAAGCCATGCATGCCCATGCCATCACGTTGCCTCCACCATGTTTTACAGAGGATGTGGTGTGCCTTGGATCATGTGCCGTTCCCTTTCTCCTCCAAACTTTTTTCTTCCCATCATTCTGGTACAGGTTGATCTTGGTCTCATCTGTCCATAGAATACTTTTCCAGAACTGAGCTGGCTTCATGAGGTGTTTTTCAGCAAATGTAACTCTGGCCTGCCTATTTTTGGAATTGATGAATGGTTTGCATCTAGATGTGAACCCTTTGTATTTACTTTCATGGAGTCTTCTCTTTACTGGTGACTTAGAGACAGATACACCTACTTCACTGAGAGTGTTCTGGACTTCAGTTGATGTTGTGAACGGGTTCTTCTTCACCAAAGAAAGTATGCGGCGATCATCCACCACTGTTGTCATCCGTGGACGCCCAGGCCTTTTTGAGTTCCCAAGCTCACCAGTCAATTCCTTTTTTCTCAGAATGTACCCGACTGTTGATGTTGCTACTCCAAGCATGTCTGCTATCTCTCTGATGGATTTTTTCTTTTTTTTCAGCCTCAGGATGTTCTGCTTCACCTCAATTGAGAGTTCCTTAGACCGCATGTTGTCTGGTCACAGCAACAGCTTCCAAATGCAAAACCACACACCTGTAATCAACCCCAGACCTTTTAACTACTTCATTGATTACAGGTTAACGAGGGAGACGCCTTCAGAGTTAATTGCAGCCCTTAGAGTCCTTTGTCCAATTACTTTTGGTCCCTTGAAAAAGAGGAGGCTATGCATTACAGAGCTATGATTCCTAAACCCTTTCTCCGATTTGGATGTGAAAACTCTCATATTGCAGCTGGGAGTGTGCACTTTCAGCCCATATTATATATAGAATTGTATTTCTGAACATGTTTTTGTAAACAGCTAAAATAACAAAACTTGTGTCACTGTCCAAATATTTCTGGACCTAACTGTATATTATACACTGTATATTTTGACCCAGGGTTTATGTGAAAATCTACTGTACTGAATTTACCCCTTCTGGCTCCGGGGTCTTCCTTTTCTTTGCTTTGGGCTCTTTATTTTCTGACATTTATAACTATACTAGTAAAATACCCGCGGCTTCGCTCGAGGAAAATATGTTAAATTGTTGGTTACGCTTGCTAAGGTTATATTTTCAGATATGAAAGCTGCCTCACAGTCAGACTGCTCTAGTTGTCCAATCAGAGCTCAGCTTTCACTGTAACTTAGCAGCTTCCATGCTGAAAAGCTGCACTCTAGTTGCTATAGGCAGCCAGAACGATCTTACTGTGAGGCAGTTCTTATAAATAAAGCCTGCTTTACACGTTGCAATTTTGCATACGATATTGTATGCGATTTGCAACGCTCCCATCGTATGTGTGGCACGTGCAATTTGTTGAACGTGTCGCACAAACGATTAACCCCCGTCACACGCACTTACCTTCCATACGACCTCGATGTGGGCGGCGAACATCCACTTCCTGGAGTGGGAGGGACGTTCGGCGTCACATTGACGTCACGCAGCAGCCGGCCAATAGAAGCGGAGGGGCGGAGATTAGCGGGACGTAAACATCCCGCCCACCTCCTTTCTTCCGCATTGTGGGCCGGGAGCCGCAGGACGTAGGTAAGATCTGTTCATCGTTCCCAGGGTGTCACACACTGCGATGTGCGCTACCCCGGGTACGATGAACAATCTGACGTGCAATTCATGAGGAAAGTACGACATGTATGTGATGAACGTTTTACCGTTCAATCGCAATCGCACGTACCTGTCACACACTGCAATGTACTTATGACTCGCCCACCCCAGGGCTATGGGACACCCGGTGCCGGGCCAGACTAGTCCGGAGGTAGTCAGTGGTGGCTGGGCCCGGCTCCGTGGCCCTGGTGGGTGTCAGTAGAATATGTGGCTTGGTGAATAAAGTTTGTGTTCGTGACGCCACCTGTGGTATGCGGCTAACAAGCCGCCGCTGCGGTATGAGGCCTCCGGGGGATGATATGGCAGCAGTGGTGGTACTACTCCCCACAGGTGGAGCAATGCCCGGGGCACAGTTGGTGCTTGTAAGTGTCTATGCAGATGAAATAACAGAGGCAACTCCAAGGGTGCAGTTTCAAGTTCTTTACTCACAGTTCTTGTCAAGGCCGGCAGGAACCCTTGGACTGCTGGGACCACTGTCCGGGACCTCCGCCGTTTCTGGGTGATTCTTGGAGCGAAACCCGGTACCCTTCTCTTAAGTGTCTCTGTCTTCAGCTGTCTCCATAAACCTTGCCTTTGTAGGATAAACCTGGCTCGGCCTCCACTACAGCCTCCAGGCTGGGGGGTCACCTGTCGGCTGATTACCCCTTTTCTAGAAGTTCTGCTGTGGGCTGTGGCCCGGGGAGTTTACAACATTCCCTGGGCCTCGGTTTTTACTGTTTGGAGATGATTTTGCACTCCTCCGGTTTCTAGGGACCGTCCCCTGTTGCAGCTTGATCCCTCCACCGATGTTCCTGTGGAACAGGCCACCGCAGCTCTACAGCTATCTGTGGCCCTGGGACCCCTTCTGTTCTCTGCTTGGTGTCACCTGGACCCTCTGAGTCCCAGGGTCTTCACCAGGAAGCGTCTCTTTCCTCTTCTCAGCTCCTGACTGACTTGGAGCTCTCTTTCTACTTCTCTTCCTTGCCTGCCTCCTGCAGACCTCTTCCTCCTTCCGCACTCTCTCTCAGACTTCTGTTGCTTTCTCTGTGCGGACACTCTGAGCTCACAGAGCTCCTTTCTCTTTCACAGCTACATGCTGGCTCCTCACTCTCTCACTCCCTGAGGTAAACTAACTAAACTTGACCTTCCTCTCTGTGTCTGCTCTCAGATGGCTCCTCCCACCTCCCCAATTGCCCTGTTCTACCCTATAGAAGCAGAGATGGGTCTTACGACCCCTCCCAGCATGCAGCATGGGAGGGTTGTCTGCCACTTTCCCTGGTCCCAGTGTGTTCCTAGCAATGGGTGTAGTGTGGATTTACCAGGGGACCGGAGTTCACTCTCTTCCTCTCCCAGAATGGGGCATCACACCGCTGGATGGGGTGCAATGACCTGTGGCGACGGAAGCCTCAGGGGCACCACACTCCCCCACAGCAAATCCCAGCACGTCCTCGGGCTGAAAAACAACAGAAAATTGTGGAGAAACTGCAAAAACATTTTTGTTATGCATAACATAAAACAATAAAACATTTCTTCCCTTTATGGGAGGCACAAGTAAGTAAACGTTGCGAACTTCTTATAAAGAAAACTCTAAGTGTGCACTTCCAGTCCATTGCACGGTTCGGGCACATCCCCCATAATTCTGGTAGGGGGCACAACGGGTGCAACTAATTACATTGTTGGCTACAACAAGTCCAGTAGCCTGGCAGTTCGTTTCTTTCAATCAACAAAGTGGAAAACAAAACCAGCCACTAAGTCCAGTGGCCTGGTTACACAGGACACTTTACACATCACATTTACCAGGGACCACATTCCAGTCTAGTGGCCCAGTACACATACACAGGGGGGTGACGTCTTCAAAAAGTACAAGGGGCAGTAAGGCAGGAAAGGGTGTCATCTTCAAAAAGAACATTAGGGCAGCACAAAAGGGACATCTTCACAAAGAATGAGGGGCAGACAGGGGCTATATACAGTTCAGCTTCTTTTCTTACTTCTTTACATGTAGGGATTCTTCTCCGGCTCCCCACCTGGCAGCAGGTAGACAGTGGCCAGCACAGTCTGCGTCTGCTGGTCTTGGCGGGCCGCGCCTGGCATGGCGGCGGCCTGTATTGGAGTCGCTGCTGTGACCGATTCTTGACGGGCCGCACCTGGCGTGGCTGCGGCCTGGGCTTGGCGGGCCACATCTGCGGCGTGGATTAACGTCGCCGCTGCGGCGGGATCTTGCTTGTCCGAGCGGGGGTATCGCTGCTGGGGCCTGAGCTGGACGGGCCGGACTTGGCGTCGCTGCTGCGGTGTGGATGGGCGCCGCTCCGGCGGCGAAATCTTGGCGGGCCGCACCTGGCGTGGCTGCGGCCCGGATCGGCGTTGCCATGCCGGGCGTCCCTCCAGGGACCGCGGGAATGGCAGCGGGGGTTGGGGCACTCGCGCCGGCAGGGGCAGCATGGGACTCACCCAGATCTAGGCCGGAGATGCTCTGCAGCAGGATCTGCATCGCCGGTGTGGACTCTCGATGGACGTGGGCACCACCCCCACGCAGGCCTCGCTGCACAGACTTCTGCAGACTCCTCATGGCCAGCACCATCTCCTTCCCCCACACGGCTGTCTCCCGTCCGCTTTGCTTCTTCATCCCGTCAGCCATCCTTCCGACCTCAGCCTCCAGCTCAGCGGCGGTCACAGGCCTGATCCAGGTGAGCTCCCCCTGGCCTCCGCTTACAGGAGCCATTTTCTCTCTCTGCTGGTCTGGCATTTAGACTCGTTCTGCCAGCCGGCCAGCTTTTCTAGGCGCCATTTCTTCTTCTTCCGCCTTCTATGGCGGGCACCGCTTCGCGCTCTTTCTGGGCAAGGGCAAGGGGGCGGGGCTTCTCTTCGCGCCCTTTCTTCTGGCACGCCCCCCTTCTTCCCACTCTCTGAAGCACTAATGGCGGCAGTTTTCACAGTGAAACACGCAGTAACACAGTCTTTTAAGCACAATTCTTCAGGCGCACAGTACCCGGTCGGACCGGGCACGAAATCCTGTTCGTGACGCCAAAATTGCCTCGCCCACCCCAGGGCTATGGGACACCCGGTGCCGGGCTGGACTAGTCCGGAGGTAGTCAGTGGTGGCTGGGCCCGGCTCCGTGGCCCTGGTGGGTGTCAGTAGAATATGTGGCTTGGTGAATAAAGTTTGTGTTCGTGACGCCACCTGTGGTATGCGGCTAACAAGCCGCCGCTGCGGTATGAGGCCTCCGGGGGATGATATGGCAGCAGTGGTGGTACTACTCCCCACAGGTGGAGCAATGCCCCGGGGCACAGTTGGTGCTTGTAAGTGTCTATGCAGATGAAATAACAGAGGCAACTCCAAGGGTGCAGTTTCAAGTTCTTTACTCACAGTTCTTGTCAAGGCCGGCAGGAACCCTTGGACTGCTGCGACCACTGTCAGGGACCTCCGCCGTTTCTGGGCGATTCTTGGAGCGAAACCCGGTGCCCTTCTCTTAAGTGTCTCTGTCTTCAGCTGTCTCCATAAACCTTGCCTTTGTAGGATAAACCTGGCTCGGCCTCCACTACAGCCTCCAGGCTGGGGAGTCTCCTGTCGGATGATTATCCCTTTTCTAGAAGTTCTGCTGTGGGCTGTGGCCCGGGGAGTTTACAACATTCCCTGGGCCTCGGTTTTTACTGTTTGGAGATGATTTTGCACTCCTCCGGTTTCTAGGGACCGTCCCCTGTTGCAGCTTGATCCCTCCACCGATGTTCCTGTGGAACAGGCCACCACAGCTCTACAGCTATCCGTGGCCCTGGAATCCCTTCTTCTCTCTGCTTGGTGTCACCTGGACCCTCCGAGTCCCAGGATCTTCACCCGGAAGCGTCTCTTTCTTCTTCTCAGCTCCTGACTGACTTGGAGCTCTCTTTCCTTCTCTCCTCCTTGCCTGCCTCCTGCAGACCTCCTCCTCCTTCCCCACTCTCTCTCAGACTTCTGTTGCTTTCTCTGTGCGGACACTCTGAGCTCACAGAGCTCCTTTCTCTTTCACAGCTACATGCTGGCTCCTCACTCTCTCACTCCCTGAGGTAAACTGACTAAACTTGACCTTCCACTCTGTGTCTGCTCTCGATGGCTCCTCCCACCTCCCCAATTGCCCTGTTCTACCCTATAGGAGCAGGGATGGGTCTTATGGCCCCTCCCAGCATGCAGCATGGGAGGGTTGTCTGCCACTTTCCCTGGTCCCAGTGTGTTCCTAGCAATGGGTGTAGTGTGGATTTACCAGGGGACCGGAGTTCACTCTCTTCCTCTCCCAGAATGGGGCATCACACCGCTGGTGGGGTGCAATGACCTGTGGCGACGGAAGCCTCAGGGGCGCCACACTTACAATGCCGGATGTGCGTCACTTACAACGTGACCCCGCCGACACATTGTAAGATACATTGCAGCGTGTAAAGCGGGCTTAAGGCCCCAGTTATTTCTTCAGTGGCTAAAGGCAACCAGAACAATCTTATTGTGAGGTAATCGTCATAAATAAGGCCCCAGTTACTTGAAGTGGTTGTTGACAGCCATTTCAATAATTACAGACTTTAGAGTGACTTATCAGGTTGTCCACTTTAGTGACTATATGTTTGCTGCCCCTTTAAGAGCGAATCATTTGGCGCTGTGGCCTTAATTCTTTCAGACTCTTTGGGCAAAAAATGTGTCAGCAGCTTCAATGCTGAAAGCTGTACTCTACTTGCTATAGGCAACCAAAAGAGTCTTAAGGGGGCTTTACACACTGCGACATCGCTAGCAATAGCACCCGCCCCCGTCGCTCGTGCAACATTTGGTGCTCGCTGCCGTAGCGAACATTATCGCTACGGCAGCGTCACACGCACATACCTTGTCAGCGACGTCGCTGTGACCGCCGAACAATCCCTCCTTCAAGGGGGAGGTGCGCTCAGTGTCATAGCAACGTCACTGCAGCGTCACACAGTGGCTGGCAAATAGCAGCAGAGGGGCGGAGATGAGTGGGACGTAACATCCCGCCCACCTCCTTCCTTCCGCATTGCCGGTGGAGGCAGGTAAGGAGATGTTCCTCGCTCCTGCGGCTACATACACAGCGATGTGCACTGCCGCAGGAGCGAGGAACAACATCGTACCGGTGGCAGCAGCAACGATATTATGAAAAGGAGCGACGTGTCAACGATCACCGTTTTTTAACAATTTTGCGCTCGTTGATCGTCGCTCCTTGGTGTCACACGCTGCGATGTCGCTACCGGCGCCGGATGTGCGTCACTAACGACGTGACCCCGACGATATATCGGTAGCGATGTCGCAGCGTGTAAAGCCCCCTTTACTGTGAGACAATGTTCATACATGAGATCCCAGTTATTTCTTCAGTGGCTATAGACAACCAGAACGATCTCACTGTGAGGCAATCTTTATAAATGAGGCCCCAGTTACTTTTGCAGGGGCTATAGGTAACCAGAACGATCTCACTGTGAGGCAATTTTCATGAATCAGGCCCCAGTTACTTGTGCACTGGTTGTTGAAAGCCGTTGCTATAGTTACAGACTTTAGAGTGAGCTATCAGGTTGCATCCTCTTAGAGACTAGGTTGCTGCGCCTTTAGAGTAACTCCTTGGGTGCCATTGCTTTAACTCTCTAAGGGCGGCTTTGCACGTTGCGACATTGCACGTGCGATGTCGATGGGGTCAAATCGAAAGTGACGCACATCCGGCGTCGCAGTCGATATCGCAACGTGTAAATCCTTTTTGATACGATGAACGAGCGCAAAAGCGTCGTTATCGTATCATCGCTGGAGCCTCCGACATTTCCATAATGCCGGTGCAGCGACAGGTGCGATGTTGTTCCTCGTTCCTGCGGCAGCACACATCGCTGTGTGTGAAGCCGCAGGAACGAGGAACATCTCCTTACCTGCCGCCGGCTGCAATGAGAAGGACGGAGGTGGGTGGGATGTTTACATCCCGCTCATCTCCGTCCCTCCACTTCAATTGGCTGCCTGCCGTGTGACGTCGCTGTGTCGCCGCACAACCCGCCCCCTTAGGAAGGAGGCGGGTCGCCGGCCAGAGGGACGTCACACGGCAGGTATGTGCGTGTGAAACTGCCGTAGCGATAATAATCGCTACGGCAGCTTTCACTAGATATTGCACGTGCGACGGGGGTGGGACTATCGCTGCAGCATCGGTAACACATTGTTACCGATGTCGCAGCGTGCAAAGCCCGCCTAAGACCCTTTAGGCCAAAACTGTGGTTTTGCATCCAACACACAGACACCAATATTCTCCTTTTTTTCTACAGAGCCTAAAGTCAGGGGATCAAATCTCGTGACGGGGGGAATTTCAGGTTTTAATGTTCGCAGTATTTTTAGTCCAGGGCGCCACACTCCGATCTTCTGCTTTATATAGGTAGATTTCTATTTCCAGTTCATTTGCTTGCTCAGTGGGATGTAGTGTCACCGCTGTTCTCCTCCCACAGCAACCATGAGCTATAACCCTTATAGGAGTTCTAGACCTAAATCAAATAGATAAAACTCAATGAAGAAGACACTTTCCTGCCCAAAATCTCCATAGGGAGCGACAGGAGGCCTGAAGAGAAGACTGGACCAGAGGGAGCGACAGGAGGCCTGAAGAGAAGACTGGACCAAAGGGAGCAACAGGAGGCCTGAAAAGAAGACTGGACCAGAGGGAGCAACAGGAGGCCTGAAGAGAAGACTGGACCAGAGGGAGTGACAGGAGGCCTGAAGAGAAGACTGGACCAGAGGGAGCAACAGGAGGCCTGAAGAGAAGACTGGACCAGAGGGAGCAACAGGAGGCCTGAAGAGAAGACTGTAATACTATTGTATGTTTTGAGGATTTCGATAGCGTTAGGGCAATGACAGCCAGAGACGAGTTTGTGGTACAAGATGTTTATGATATGTAACCACGGTAGATACACACGGAAATACACAGGATAACAAACACATAAAAATACCTTTCTGAAACGGAGCGAAGGGGATTCCCGGGGCCACGCACCGGACTCCCCCAGGGAGACCACCAGAGCGAACCCCTATACAGGGACTGTCCGGCAATCAACCCCGGAAGGCCTAAATGCGCCGCAGCCGGGACACAAGGGGCAAGCGGTAAAGTCCAGAAGTGTCCGTACGGAATGAAAGTCCAGAATGGTTATGAACCGGAAGAAACCGGGCAGACGTGCTGACAAAAGACGGCAGACGGAGTCCGGGCACAGTTTGAAGAAACCGGGTATGGTCCAGAGTCGGTCGGTAGATTTTCAGGAGGATCCAAAGGTAATCCAGTAGCAGCAGCAGCAAAGCAGGAGCACACAGCAAGCAGTATACTCAGGCACTGGACTAAGCTTAGAGGCGGCCTTTTAAGCAGCTGGACAGGAAGTAGGGCAACAGAACACAAAACTCCATGTTAACCGAGGGCAAGCTTTTTCAAAAGAGGACTGGAAAACCCGGAAACCTGACATTACTCCCCCCCCCAGAAACGGCCTCAGGACGGGTCAGGGCCCGGCTTGTCCGGGTACCGTCGATGAAACTGAGCGATCTTCCGTGGTGCTCGAATGTTACCCACCGGTTCCCAGGAATCGTCCTCGGGGGCGTACCCCTGCCAACGTACCAGATACTGAAGCCGACGACGATGAAGCCGGGAGTCAATAATGTCCTCAACCACGAACTGCTCCTCGCCGTCAACCATCACAGGCGGAGGAGGAGGCACGACACGACCATGAAACGTATTAGGAGAAACGGGTTTGAGGAGAGAAACATGAAAGACCGGGTGTACCTTTAGATGGTGCGGTAACCGCAGCCGACAGGCCACAGGGCTCACGATCCCGGTGATCTTGAACGGACCGATGAATTTTTGTCCCAGTTTCTGCGAAGGAACACCCAATCTCAGGTTCTTGGTGGACAACCATACAGAGTCCCCTACCTTATACATGGGTGCCGGTCTCCGGTGAGCGTCTGCCGACCTCTTGTAACGCTCCTGAGCTGTAGCCACAGTGTCCTTCAGAACCTCCAGATTTTGTCGTAGCTCTGTTAATCTGTCCTCCACCGCAGGCACTGAGACCGCAACCGGTGACCTAGGCAAAATAGTCGGATGGTAACCCAAGTTAGCAAAGAAGGGCGTTACCTTAGTGGAGCTGCTCTGAGTGTTGTTATACGAGAACTCCGCCAACGGAAGCATCTTCAACCAATCGTCCTGCAGATGGCTGACATAACAGCGAAGGTATTGTTCCAGTGTTTGATTGGTCCGTTCGGTTTGCCCATTTGTCTGAGGATGGTATGCAGAAGACAAACAGACATCAATCTGGAGTGCCGTACAAAACCCCTTCCAGAACCTAGACGTGAACTGCACGCCCCGGTCAGAGATGATCTCGTCTGGTACCCCATGCAATCGGAATACGTTCTGGATAACCAGATCCACTGTCTCTGCGGCTGAGGGAAGACCGGCACACGGAATAAAGTGAGCAGCTTTAGTCAACCGATCCACCACCACTAAAATGGTATTGTGACCGTCTGAGACGGGCAACTCCACAATAAAATCCATTGAGATAGACCCCCAAGGGCGAGATGGCACAGGTAACGGTTGGAGGAGTCCTGTAGGAGCCACACGAGGGACCTTGCACCGGGCACAAACCACACATGAGTGGACATAGTCCTTTACGTCCTTTAAACAGGTAGGCCACCAGAAAAAACGGTTCAGAAATTCCTGCGTCTTCTGTACCCCCCTATGACCAGCCAACACGGAGTCATGGACCAACTTGAGAACCCGAAGTCTTACGGCCTCCGGGACATAAATGCGTCGCTCTCTCAACCACACACCATTCCGAAGAACAAGAGTTACATCCTTCGGGGGGGCAGCAAGAAATACGTCACCATCATAGGCCAGCTTGATGTCCTTCCACAAGTCCTGGTCCTGGATTACTCCAACGAAATTGGCATCCGATAACACGGTCTGAGACGGGGTTCCAGGCACGGAGTCCACGGCGTGGATTCGGGACAAGGCATCGGCTTTCCCATTACGTGAACCTGGACGGTATGTAACGACAAAATTGAACTGGTTAAGGAATAGGCTCCAACGGGCTTGCCGTGGAGACAGGCACCTGGCAGACTTAAGAAATTCCAGATTACGATGATCTGTGAGTACTATCACTTGCTGCGCGGCTCCCTGTAAGTGGTGTCTCCATTCCTTGAAAGCGGAAATAATCGCTAACAATTCCTTGTCCGCAATGTCATAGTTCCTTTCTGCAGGGGACAACCGGCGGGAAAAGAAAGCACACGGATGTAAGAGACTCTTGTCCCCAGTCCTTTGTGAAAGGATGGCCCCTAATGCGTAGTCGGAAGCGTCGACTTCCACGATAAAGGGAAGTGCGGGATTCGGATGTACCAATATAGGCGCTGAGGTAAAACAAACCTTGAGACGATGGAAAGCTTCCTGGGCCTGGGCGGACCACACAAACTTCTGTCCTTTCTTGGTTAACAGAGTGATGGGACGAACGATCTCTGAAAAATTACGGATAAAACGTCGGTAAAAGTTGGCAAAACCGACAAAGCGTTGTACCTCCTTGATGTTCCCCGGTTCCGGCCAGTCTAGAATTGCTTGTATCTTGCCAGACTCCATGTTCAGTCCCTGAGGAGAGATGACATAACCTAAGAATTGTATTTGTGAGCAGTGGAACTCGCATTTCTCCAGTTTGATGTACAGGTGGTTTTCCCTCAGCCGGGTAAGTACGGTCTTGACGTGTTCCTGGTGTTCCTGTAGGGAATCAGAAAAGATTAGGATATCGTCCAGATAAATCACCATGAATTGGTCCATGATATCCCTAAAAATATCGTTAACTAGATGTTGGAAAGTCGCGGGAGCGTTACAAAGTCCAAAAGGCATCACTAGGTACTCAAAATGTCCATACCGACATCGGAACGCGGTCTTCCACTCGTCTCCGGGACGTATACGGAGTAGATTGTATGCCCCACGGAGATCCAATTTGGTGAATATTTTTGCCTGTTGGACCCTCTCCAATAGCTCAGGAATCAACGGTAACGGATACCGGTTCCGGATAGTTATTTTATTCAGTTCCCGGTAGTCAATACAGGGTCTCAGAGTCCCCTCTTTCTTTTTCACGAAAAAGATGGGTGCCCCTGCTGGTGAGGTAGACGGACGAATGAATCCCTTAGCTAGACTTTCATCAATGTATTCTTTTAGTGCTTCTAGCTCAGGTGCCGCCAACGGGTAGACATGACCAAACGGGATCTCCGCCCCTGGGAGTAAGTCTATGGGGCAATCATACGGTCTATGCGGGGGAAGCCGATCGGCTTTTCTTTTGTCGCATATATCCGCAAAGTCATTATACACCGGGGGTAGAACAGGTACCTGTACAGTGCCCTCCGCATTCGGTGTTACTGGAACCGGGACAGTTGGACTAATGGTCGGAATACTCTGCGGTGGGAAGGATATTTCCTTAGTTTCCCAATCGATGACCGGATTTGTAGACCGTAGCCACGGAATACCTAAAATAATCGGAAAATGAGGAGAAGAAATTAACATGAAAACAAGGGTCTCCTGCTGACCTGGCTTCATGACGCATTCTAGCGGTACGGTTTCCCGATCAACTGGTCCAGAGATTAACGGAGATCCGTCAACCGTCTCCATGGTAACCGGTGAGGATCTTTGCTGAGTCCGGATACCGTGTTTCCTGGCAAAAGAGGAGTCCATGAAATTTCCCCCTGCCCCAGAATCTATCATTGCAGAGGTAGGTATTAGCTGTCCCTCCCACCGGATCTGAATGGGGAGCGAGCAATGGGTATATTTCCCTTCCGAGTCCTTCGGTGAGGTTGACATTACAGTCAAGGGAAATACCGCATCCAGGTGTCCACTTGCCTCAGAGATATCGGACTCTGCGTCCGTGTTGTCACACTCTGCCATGGCTGCCAATACCTTATTTGGGCGATTCGGACGTTTCGGGCAGTCGATCAAGAAATGGTCCGATTGACCGCAATAGAAACACAAACGCTCACGGAGCCGGTGTTCGCGACGTTCATTGGTCTCTCGCTTTTGCAGAGAGTCCACTTGCATAGGAACGTCCTCGGCCTCCCGTGGCGTCCTGAGAGCGGGTTCTCTGGAAGGAAAGGCAAAGTTGTTTACACGGTTTACAGCTGCCCATTTTTCCTGTCTACGTTCCGTCAAGCGGGTATCAATACGCACACAGTGCTGGAGAAACAGTTCAAACTCCCCTGGAGATTCGGAACGAGCTAACTCGTCTTTGATGGTACCGGACAAACCCTTTCTGAAAACAGACAATAATGCATTGTTTCCCCAGTCGGTGTCTACCACTAACCTCTTAAATTCAGTGGCGTATTCAACGACAGAACGCTTTCCCTGACGTAAGGAAAGGAGAGCCGATTCAGCGGTAGCACGGCGATTCGGATCATCAAACATCTGCGCCATTGCGGTCAGAAAGTCCTCTAGGTGATTTAAACGGATGTCCCGGTTCTCTATCATAGGATTAGCCCAAGCCAGTGCTCGTGAGGTTAATAACATAATTATACATAACACTTTGGACCAGTCAGAACGGTAATAATCGGCATGTACATCAAAAAACAGTATACATTGGTTCACAAATCCACGAAACTGACTACGGTCACCATTGAAACGGAATGGGGGTAACCTAGGCATACCGGCAGCTGATACGGACGTAGTGGGGCCGGCTTCCTGAGCCTCCACTCTGACTTGCAAATCCTGTATAGCCGGACCCAGTACCTGGTGATCATGGCCCAGCTGTGTCTCCACATCTCTAAGTTTAGTCTGCACCACCTCCATCTCCTGCTGCAAGGAGTTAATCATAGAAAAGAGCTGATCTACTCGTGTCTCAGTCATTGCCCCAGCGAAATCCTCTTAGGGCCTGAGTATAATGTAATACTATTGTATGTTTTGAGGATTTCGATAGCGTTAGGGCAATGACAGCCAGAGACGAGTTTGTGGTACAAGATGTTTATGATATGTAACCACGGTAGATACACACGGAAATACACAGGATAACAAACACATAAAAATACCTTTCTGAAACGGAGCGAAGGGGATTCCCGGGGCCACGCACCGGACTCCCCCAGGGAGACCACCAGAGCGAACCCCTATACAGGGACTGTCCGGCAATCAACCCCGGAAGGCCTAAATGCGCCGCAGCCGGGACACAAGGGGCAAGCGGTAAAGTCCAGAAGTGTCCGTACGGAATGAAAGTCCAGAATGGTTATGAACCGGAAGAAACCGGGCAGACGTGCTGACAAAAGACGGCAGACGGAGTCCGGGCACAGTTTGAAGAAACCGGGTATGGTCCAGAGTCGGTCGGTAGATTTTCAGGAGGATCCAAAGGTAATCCAGTAGCAGCAGCAGCAAAGCAGGAGCACACAGCAAGCAGTATACTCAGGCACTGGACTAAGCTTAGAGGCGGCCTTTTAAGCAGCTGGACAGGAAGTAGGGCAACAGAACACAAAACTCCATGTTAACCGAGGGCAAGCTTTTTCAAAAGAGGACTGGAAAACCCGGAAACCTGACAAAGACTGGACCAGAGGGAGCAACAGGAGGCCTGAAGAGAAGACTGGACCAGAGGGAGCAACAGGAGGCCTGAAGAGAAGACTGGACCAGAGGGAGCGACAGGAGGCCTGAAGAGAAGACTGGACCAGAGGGAGCAACAGGAGGCCTGAAGAGAAGACTGGACCAGAGGGAGTGACAGGAGGTCTGAAGAGACGACTGGACCAGAGGGAGCGACAGGAGGCCTGAAGAGAAGACTGGACCAGAGGGAGCGACAGGAGGCCTGAAGAGAAGACTGGACCAGAGGGAGCGACAGGAGGCCTGAAGAGAAGACTGGACCAGAGGGAGCGACAGGAGGCCTGAAGAGAAGACTGGACCAGAGGGAGCGACAGGAGGCCTGAAGAGGCGACTGGACCAGAGGGAGTGACAGGAGGTTTGAATAGACGACTGGACCAGAGGGAGCAACAGGAGGCCTGAAGAGAAGACTGGACCAGAGGTAGCGACAGGAGGCCTGAAGAGAAGACTGGACCAGAGGGAGTGACAGGAGGCCTGAAGAGACGACTGGACCAGAGGGAGCGACAGGAGGCCTGAGGAGATGACTGGACCAGAGGGAATGACAGGAGTACTGAAGAGAAGACTGGACCAGAGGGAGCGACAGGAGGCCTGAAGAGAAGACTGGACCAGTGGGAGGGATAGGAGGCCTGAAGAGACGACTGGACCAGAGGGAGTGACAGAAGGCCAAAAGAGAAGACTGGACCAGAGGGAATGACAGGAGGCCTGAAGAGAAGACTGGACCAGAGGGAGCAACAGGAGGCCTGAAGAGAAGACTGGACCAGAGGGAGCGACAGGAGGCCTGAAGAGAAGACTGGACCAGAGGGAGTGACAGGAGGCCTGAAGAGACGACTGGACCAGAGGGAGCGACAGGAGGCCTGAAGAGACGACTGGACCAGAGGGAATGACAGGAGTACTGAAGAGAAGACTGGACCAGAGGGAGCGACAGGAGGCCTGAAGAGAAGACTGGACCAGAGGGAGGGATAGGAGGCCTGAAGAGACGACTGGACCAGAGGGAGTGACAGAAGGCCTGAAGAGAAGACTGGACCAGAGGGAATGACAGGAGGCCTGAAGAGAAGACTGGACCAGAGGGAGCGACAGGAGGCCTGAAGAGAACACTGGACCAGAGGAGTGACAGGAGGACTGAAGAGAAGACACGACCAGAGGGAGCGACTGGAGGCCTAAAGAGATGACAGAACCAGAGTGAGCGACAGGAGGCCTGAAGAGAAGACTAGACCAGAGGGAATGACAGGAGGCCTGAAGAGAAGACAGAACCAGAGGGAATGACAGGAGTACTGAAGAGAAGACTGGACCAGAGGGAGCGACAGGAGACCTGAAGAGAAGACTGGACCAGAGGGAGTGACAGGAGGCCTGAAGAGACGACTGGACCAGAGGGAGTGACAGAAGGCCTGAAGAGAAGACTGGACCAGAGGGAATGACAGGAGGCCTGAAGAGAAGACTGGACCAGAGGGAGCGACAGGAGGCCTGAAGAGAAGACTGGACCAGAGGAGTGACAGGAGGACTGAAGAGAAGAATGAACCAGAGGGAGCGACAGGAGGTCTGAAGAGAAGACTGGACTAAAGGTAATAACAGGAGGCCAGAAGAGAAGACTGGACCAGAGGAGTGACAGGAGGCTTGAAGAGAAGACACGACCAGAGGGAGCGACTGGAGGCCTGAAGAGAAGACTGGACTAAAGGTAATAACAGGAGGCCAGAAGAGAAGACTGGACCAGAGGAGTGACAGGAGGCTTGAAGAGAAGACACGACCAGAGGGAGCGACTGGAGGCCTAAAGAGATGACAGAACCAGAGTGAGCGACAGGAGGCCTGAAGAGATGACAGAACCAGAGGGAATGACAGGAGGCCTGAAGAGAAGACAGAACCAGAGGGAAGGACAGGAGGCCTGATGAGAAGACAGGACCAGAGGGAGCGACAGGAGGCCTGAAGAGAAGACTGGACCAAAGGGAGCGATAGGAGGCCTGAAGAGACGACTGGACCAGAGGGAGTGACAGGAGGCCTGAAGAGAAGACAGGACTAGAGGGAGGGACAGGAGGTTTGAAGAGAATACTGGACCAGAGGGAGCGACAGGAGTCCTGAAGAGAATACTGGACCAGAGGGAGCGACAGGAGGCCTGAAGAGACGACTGGACCAGACGGAGTGACAGGAGGCCTGAAGAGAAGACTGGACCAGAGGAATGACAGGAGGTTTGAAGAGAAGAATGGACCAGAGGGAGCGACAGGAGGTCTGAAGAGAAGACTAGACTAAAGGTAATAACAGGAGGCCAGAAGAGAAACTGGACCAGAGGAGTGATAGGAGGCCAGAAGAGAAGACTGGACCAGAGGGAGCAACAGGAGGCCTGAAGAGAAGACTGGACCAGAGGGAGTGACAGGAGGCCTGAAGAGACGACTGGACCAGAGGGAGCGACAGGAGGCCTGAAGAGACGACTGGACCAGAGGGAATGACAGGAGTACATAGGAAGACTGGACCAGAGGGAGCAACAGGAGGCCTGAAGAGAAGACTGGACCAGAGGGAGGGATAGGAGGCCTGAAGAGACGACTGGACCAGAGGGAGTGACAGAAGGCCTGAAGAGAAGACTGGACCAGAGGGAATGACAGGAGGCCTGAAGAGAAGACTGGACCAGAGGGAGCGACAGGAGGCCTGAAGAGAAGACTGGACCAGAGGGAGGGATAGGAGGCCTGAAGAGACGACTGGACCAGAGGGAGTGACAGGAGGCCTGAAGAGAAGAATGGACCAGAGGGAGCGACAGGAGGTCTGAAGAGAAGACTGGACTAAAGGTAATAACAGGAGGCCAGAAGAGAAGACTGGACCAGAGGAAGCAACAGGAGGTCTGAAGAGAAGACTGGACCAGAGGAGTGACAGGAGGCTTGAAGAGAAGACACGACCAGAGGGAGCGACTGGAGGCCTAAAGAGATGACAGAACCAGAGTGAGCGACAGGAGGCCTGAAGAGAAGACTGGACCAGAGGGAATGACAGGAGTACATAGGAAGACTGGACCAGAGGGAGCAACAGGAGGCCTGAAGAGAAGACTGGACCAGAGGGAGGGATAGGAGGCCTGAAGAGACGACTGGACCAGAGGGAGTGACAGAAGGCCTGAAGAGAAGACTGGACCAGAGGGAATGACAGGAGGCCTGAAGAGAAGACTGGACCAGAGGGAGCGACAGGAGGCCTGAAGAGACGACTGGACCAGAGGGAATGACAGGAGTACATAGGAAGACTGGACCAGAGGGAGCAACAGGAGGCCTGAAGAGAAGACTGGACCAGAGGGAGGGATAGGAGGCCTGAAGAGACGACTGGACCAGAGGGAGTGACAGAAGGCCTGAAGAGAAGACTGGACCAGAGGGAATGACAGGAGGCCTGAAGAGAAGACTGGACCAGAGGGAGCGACAGGAGGCCTGAAGAGAAGACTGGACCAGAGGAGTGACAGGAGGACTGAAGAGAAGAATGGACCAGAGGGAGCGACAGGAGGTCTGAAGAGAAGACTGGACTAAAGGTAATAACAGGAGGCCAGAAGAGAAGACTGGACCAGAGGAGTGACAGGAGGCTTGAAGAGAAGACACGACCAGAGGGAGCGACTGGAGGCCTGAAGAGAAGACTGGACTAAAGGTAATAACAGGAGGCCAGAAGAGAAGACTGGACCAGAGGAGTGACAGGAGGCTTGAAGAGAAGACACGACCAGAGGGAGCGACTGGAGGCCTAAAGAGATGACAGAACCAGAGTGAGCGACAGGAGGCCTGAAGAGAAGACTAGACCAGAGGGAATGACAGGAGGCCTGAAGAGAAGACAGAACCAGAGGGAAGGACAGGAGGCCTGATGAGAAGACAGGACCAGAGGGAGCGACAGGAGGCCTGAAGAGAAGACTGGACCAAAGGGAGCGATAGGAGGCCTGAAGAGATGACTGGACCAGAGGGAGCGACAGGAGGCCTGAAGAGACGACTGGACCAGAGGGAATGACAGGAGTACTGAAGAGAAGACTGGACCAGAGGGAGCGACAGGAGGCCTGAAGAGAAGACTGGACCAGAGGGAGGGATAGGAGGCCTGAAGAGACGACTGGACCAGAGGGAGTGACAGAAGGCCTGAAGAGAAGACTGGACCAGAGGGAATGACAGGAGGCCTGAAGAGAAGACTGGACCAGAGGGAGCGACAGGAGGCCTGAAGAGAAGACTGGACCAGAGGGAGGGATAGGAGGCCTGAAGAGACGACTGGACCAGAGGGAGTGACAGGAGGCCTGAAGAGAAGAATGGACCAGAGGGAGCGACAGGAGGTCTGAAGAGAAGACTGGACTAAAGGTAATAACAGGAGGCCAGAAGAGAAGACTGGACCAGAGGAAGCAACAGGAGGTCTGAAGAGAAGACTGGACCAGAGGAGTGACAGGAGGCTTGAAGAGAAGACACGACCAGAGGGAGCGACTGGAGGCCTAAAGAGATGACAGAACCAGAGTGAGCGACAGGAGGCCTGAAGAGAAGACTAGACCAGAAGGAATGACAGGAGGCCTGAAGAGAAGACAGAACCAGAGGGAAGGACAGGAGGCCTGATGAGAAGACAGGACCAGAGGGAGCGACAGGGGGCCTGAAGAGAAGACTGGACCAAAGGGAGCGATAGGAGGCCTGAAGAGACGACTGGACCAGAGGGAGTGACAGGAGGCCTGAAGAGAAGACAGGACTAGAGGGAGGGACAGGAGGTTTGAAGAGAATACTGGACCAGAGGGAGCGACAGGAGGCCTGAAGAGAATACTGGACCAGAGGGAGCGACAGGAGGCCTGAAGAGACGACTGGACCAGAGGGAGTGACAGGAGGCCTGAAGAGAATACTGGACCAGAGGAGTGACAGGAGGTTTGAAGAGAAGAATGGACCAGAGGGAGCGACAGGAGGTCTGAAGAGAAGACTAGACTAAAGGTAATAACAGGAGGCCAGAAGAGAAACTGGACCAGAGGAGTGATAGGAGGCCAGAAGAGAAGACTGGACCAGAGGGAGCAACACGAGGCCTGAAGAGAAGACTGGACCAGGGAGAATGACAGGAGGCCTGAAGAGACGACTGGACTAGGGAAGTGACAGAAGTCCTGAAGAGAAGACTGGACCAGAGGGAGCGACAGGAGGCCTGAAGAGATGACTGGACCAGAGGGAGCGACAGGAGGACTGAAGAGAAGGCTGGACCACAGGGAGGTGACAGGAGATCTGAAGAGAAGACTGGACCAGAGGGAGTGACAGGAGGCCTGAAGAGAAGGCTGATTTATACTTTTTAGGCTATTTTGCATGTAGTGGCATTCCTGGGGTGTCTTGCTCTGAGGGGTCATTGCTCTTTGTGAGGGACACTATTGGAGCATGAGAATATGTGGGACATTGTGGGAGATTCGGAATGAATAGGAAGCACTGAGGTGGCAAATACTTTGTGGGGGCATCCTGTTTTGGCGACAGGAGGCCTGAAGACAAGACTGGACCAGAGGAGTGACAGAGGGCTTGAAGAATTTTTTGGACTGGGGGAGTGACAGGAGGCCTGAAGAGAAGACTGGATCGGGGAGTGACAGGAGGCCAGAAAAGAAGACTGGACCAGAGTGAGCGACAGGAGATCTGAAGAGAAGACTGGACCAGAGTGAGCGACAGGAGGACTGAAGAGAAGGCTGGGGCTAAATTTATATTTTTTAGGCTATTTTGCATGTAGTAGTATTCCTGGGGTGTCTTGCTCTGAGGGAACCCCTGTTCGCGTCATTGCTCTTTGTGAGGGACACTATTGGAGCATGAGAATATGTGGGACATTGTGGGAGATTCGGAATGAATAGGAAGCACTGAGGTGGCAACACACTTTGTGGGGGCATTCTGCTTTGGCGACAGGAGGCCTGAAGAGAAGACTGGACCAGAGGAGTGACAGAGGGCTTGAAGAGAAGACTGGACCAGAGGGAATGACAGGAGGCCTGAAGAGAAGACTGGACCAGAGGGAGTGACAGGAGGCCTGAAGAGACGACTGGACCAGAGGAGTGACAGAGGGCTTGAAGAGTTTTTTGGACTGGGGGAGTGACAGGAGGCCTGAAGAGAACACTGGACCAGAGGGAGCAACAGAAGGCCTGACGAGAAGACTGGGGCTAGATTTATACTTTTTTAGGATATTATGCATCTAGTGGTATTCCTGGGCTGTGTGGGGAACACTGCTGGGGTCCTCGCTCTATGTGAGGGACACTATTGGAGCATGAGAATATGTTGGACTTTGTGGGAGATTCGGAATGAATCGGAATCACTGAGGTGGCAAATACTTTGTGGAGGTGTCCTATTTTAGTGGGGGACACTTTCGGGCATCATACCGAGGATACATTATAGTACATTTTTGGGTTATCATAAAGTATCGGGCACGGTGAGGTCATCATACTGTGTTTGTATGGAGGGGCATCATGGGCCTTATAATTCATACTAATACAAACACATACTGATTGGAAATTTAGATTGTGAGTCCCGATAGGGACTGTGATGATGATATTGGTAAAGCACCGCGGAATTAATGGCACTGTGTAACTAAAATAACTAAAATATAGCAGCCATTAAGGGGTTGTTATAGTGACAAGAATACTAACCTTTCCTGTGATGGGCAGATGTGGTACAGCTATGCTGGTGCTGCACCGCACGTGACACTGCTCTTACCGTAGAGACTGCCATCTATGTGGGATAGATGGGAGCTCGCGGTGTGCTCTCTATGCATTGGTGATGGATATATCTCACTTTTTATCCATTCTGATCCATTCTTTCTTATCTCCCCATTCTTATTCTACTGAACCCTGTACAAATAAGACGTTTCTGTCTGCTGTAAATCCCATCATCTCCTTATTCGCGACCGTCCTTCTCATGAATATAAACCATCACAAGAAGTGACAAACCCATTACAGGAGACGAGCCCGTCACCCGCGCGGCTCCATTGTGCCGCGTCGCAGGATCTCTCCGCCTTCATACAATCTTACAATTGTAGGCAGATATAAATCACAGAGGTGCCGATCCTCCGCGCCGGCGAACGAATGAGACCAAGAAGGCGACAAATAAAATCACTCCATAAAGTGGAATAATATAGCGGCTGAATGCGGCGGTGAGCGGAACTCCGGAAACTCATGAATATCAGCAAAATGAACAAAAGAGCCGAACAAGCAAAAAAAACACAAACACCTTTCATTTCGTTCTATTCATCAGAAGTGGAGAAAGCGCCTCACACGGGGAACGCGATACCTCGCCCAAAAAGCTTCCCGAGCAAACTTTCTATTAGTTCTGCAAAGATCAGATAATAAAGAATGGCAGAAAAACCTCACGGAAATGGAAATAAAACCCTAATAAATGCGAGTCCTGGAGACGTCCAGATCCTAAGGATAAGAAGGATAGAAGAAGGATAAGAAGGATAGAAGGATAAGAAGGATAGAAGGATAAGATGCCTTCATTAGATTCTTGGGGACGTTCCCTGTTCATATATTATGGGAGTAAATGGCAGAATCTCTATTCAGAGGGGACAATAAAGGAGAAAATTGATGCTTTTTTTTTGTCCAAATGCCGGAACATTAAATCTGCAACAGTTATAACAGTCATTATATGGAAAAGTGACGAGAGAACAACAACATTACTAAAGTTATTTCTCATTTGCCTCTATTTGTTACTTTATAACATAAGAGCGATGTATAATAGATACTTTTTCCATCTTCAACAGTTTTGATGCTTTTGGAATTTGTATAAAATGTTTCTTTTTTCGCTTCTGTTCCGGAACTTTTTAAAGAAAACTGTTGTATATTGAGGGTAAGTTTTGTGTCGACAATTTCTAGATGTTCTGCTTTGTGCGTTGCAGATCGTCTTTCTCCATCTTGGCCCCGTTACACGCTACAATTTATCTGACGAAATGTCATCGGGGTCACGGTTTCCGTGACGCACTTCTGCCATCGTTAGCGACTTCCTTGCGTGTGACTCCTATGAGCGACTCCGAACGATCGCAAATAGGGTGAAAATCGTTGATCGTTGACACGTCGTTCAGTTTCACAATATTGTTCGTCGTTTGGAACGCAGCAGACATATTGCTACATTTGACACCTGCCAACGACGAACAACATCCACACGACCGCTGGGGGCACACAATATATCGCTGAACGATGTAGCGTCATTTGTGAGATGGGTACGTGTGACCGCGGCTAAACGACCTATGTGCGATCTCAGCAAATCGTAACTACGATCTGGGCGTGTCACATCGCTAACAAGATCGCTAGCGATATCGTTGTGTGTAAAGCGGCCTTAACTCCGCATCCGACGTTTTTTTTATGAAAGTACATTTGGATCTTCTCCTTCCCCATTTAACCCTTTGCACCCTGGTGAGTCTCTACTAAAGGTCTCTTCTGAAGGCGCTCTCCTCTTCGTTGCTGGTGGGACCAAAATATGCAATTACTGAAAACAAGTCTTGTGATGTATTTGCACTTTTTCTTTGCTTTTATGTGTTTATCTTGTCATTGTATCTTATTGTATCTTGTCTATTTCTATTTTATATTGCTCTCTTGCTCTTTTGCGCTTTCGGTCTATAGATTTCTGTTGTCTTCGTGTCTTTAGTTCAATTCTTGTCTCCTGATCATTAACGCTGAACTCTACAACTTAGGCCTGTTTCACACGTCAGTGAAAAACACAGACGTTTTTCACTGACGTGTAAACAACGCATATGGTTCTCCGTGTGCCGTCCATGGGCAATCCGTGATCCGTGATTGCATATGGATGTATACTCACCTCTCCCGTTCCTGCTGTCCATTATGCTGAAGTCTCCAGCTCTGCTGTATCCGGCCCCTGCTGTCTCTCACCTCTGCAGCTGCTTCCAGGTCGGCTGTGGCTGCATACATGAATATGCATGCCATAATGAGCCGGCCAGGAAGCTGCAGAGAGCAGAGGCAGAACACAGCGTTGCTGGAGCCGGGTGAGTTGAATATGTTTTCTATTTTCAATGTACGTTTTTTTTGGGTAGGTGTTACAGAGTCACCAGATTTGGTGACTATAAGCCGTGGCCACCACTAGTGGGCTGTTATATACAGTATTCTAAAATGCTGTATATAAGAGCCCAGGTCGCTGTGTAGAACATAAAAATCACTTCATAATACTCATCTAAACGGTCGCTGCGGTGGATTTGAGTCATATGGGCGTCTTCGTTCTCCGGGATCGGCACCTCCTCTTTCGGCCATCTTCATCCTCCTTCTGAAGCTTGTTTGCATGACACATCCAACATCATTCACACTCACTGGCCCCGCACAGGCGCAGTACAATACTTTGCTCAGGGCAGATCAAGGTGCGCCTGCGCAGGACCTCAATGCCGGCTAGTGTGGATGACGTAGGACGCGTCATGCACCCCGGCTTCAGAAGAAGGACGAGAAAGATGGCCGAAAGAGGAGGTGCGGTCACCAAAGAACAAAAACACCCATCTGACCCAACTCCACCGCAGCGACCGTTTAGGTGAGGATTATAAAGGGATTTTTATGTTCTACACAGCGACCTGGGTTCTTATATACAGCATGTTAGAATCCTGTATATAAAAGCTCACTGGTGGTGGTCGCAGCTTATAGGCTCCAAAACTGGTGACAGGTTCCCTTTAAGAATATTGATGTGACCCGGCCGGACTCCGCTACCTCCTCTGAAGCATCCAGCACCTTCAGCGGTTTCTTCAGAATATATCACTACAAGGACCAGATATAACTAAACCATGGCTGGATGGAAGAGACTTTATTGCTGTGTTTTTGGTGTTTTTTGCCTTCTATCTAGACTGGTTCAGTTATTGAAGATTTATGGGTATCATACAGATAACATGAAGATTTAGGGATCAGATGGAGGGATAAGATCCGTTTCCGCACACTCTTCTTCACAGAGAGATCCATTATCATAATAAATAAAGCCTGTTTCTTTTTCCTCGATACAATGCATCTTCTTTGTACTGATAGTGTGTAGTTCAGGCGCTGTCCTCTAGGGGCGCTGTGAGCGGATCTGGACATGTTTGAGGACTTTTCATGAACTTTATGTATTTTCCCCTAAAAATCATTTATGTAACTTTTTTTTATTAAACCTCTTGCACTTTCCGGCTTCTGCAGTTTGTCCTTGTTACAGTTTGTGCTTCTGCACGGTTTCTCCGTCTTACGTCTCCGCTGTTCTCTTGAACGACCGTCTAAGTTCAGTTCTGATCAGGAGAAAAAAACGTAATCAGAAAAAACTGCCCTGAGATGATTGCTGGTTACAATAGATCCTACTGTGTACGGAGACAACTAGCGTGAGAAATCTCCATACTTTACACTGCGGCTGAATTCCAGGGTGGGGAAAATTTGGCCAAGTGTGTCATCGTATTTGCGCCACTTTTGTTTCCATCACTTCATAGAGTCTGACACATTTGTGCCCGTTCCTTCGCCTTCTGCACATTTCTTATCATTTTCTCTCTTTTGTGACATTTTTTGAGCCGCGACAGTTTTTTTGACAGATTAAAATTTGTGACTTTTCAAAATGTTTCAAACTTTGGGGGAAATTTCAGTCCAGAAGAAAAATAATTATTTCTCTCAGTTACAGAAAGAAACCAAAATGTGATAGCGGCAGCAAAAATATCAGGAGGCCGGTGCCGTATGATCGGTATCAAGTGCCGGAAAGTTTCATAAATGCCGCTACTCCCAGCTCTGTGCATACACATTACTAAAGTACACAACTTACAAGCGGTCACCGGATATATTCACAGTGTGCACGGGTGTAACATTCACGATCACAGAGGGCCCATGCTGGAGGGGACCGACGCCAGCGGATATTTCAACTGGATGCCAAGTGCGCACATACAGCTGACATGTATGGCAGTGCAGAGGTCCCTGTACTTTAATGCACGCCGCTGGCCAATCAAAGGCTGTCTGCTGACTTCAGTGTGCAAACCACAGGTGGCGCATGGAAGCAACGTCATGTGCTGCCTATTGCTTGCATGGGGAAGACATTTGCCGGCTTCTGAATAGAGACATTATACCAGGAAGGGACCCGGGATAGAGGCTATTACCAGAGAGTGAGACATTATACCAGAAAGGGGTCAAGGATGGAGGACATTATACCAGGAAGGGGCCCAGGATAGAGGCTATTACCGGAGAGTGAGACATTATACCAAAAAGGGGTCAAGGATGGAGGACATTATACCAGGAAGGGGCCCAGGATAGAGGCTATTACCAGAGAGTGAGACATTATACCAGAAAGGGGTCAAGGATGGAGGACATTATACCAGGAAGGGGCCCAGGATAGAGGCTATTACCAGAGAGTGAGACATTATACCAGAAAGGGGTCAAGGATGGAGGACATTATACCAGGAAGGGGCCCAGGATGGAGTATATTATACCAGGAAAGGGCTCCGGATGGAGGACATTATACCAGGAAGGGACCCAAGATAAAGGATATTATACCGGAAAGTGAGACATTATACCAAAAAGGGGCCAAGGATGGAGGATATTATACCATTAAACCAGGAAGGGGCCCAGGATGGAGTATATTATACCAGGAAAGGGCTCCGGATGGAGGACATTATACCAGAAAGGGACCCAAGATAGAGGATATTATACCGGAAAGTGAGACATTATACCAAAAAGGGGCCAAGGATGGAGGATATTATACCATTAAACCAGGAAGGGGCCCAGGATTGAGTATATTATACCAGGAAAGGCTGCGGATGGAGGACATTATACCAGGAAGGGGCCCACAATGGAGACCAGTATACCAGGAAAGGGGGACATTATTACAGGAAGGGGCCCAGGTTGGAGGACATTATACCAGGAGGGGCCCCAGGATGGAGGACATAATACCAGGAAGGCTCAGATGGAAAATATTATACCAGGAAGGGGCTCAGAATGGAGGACATTTTACCATGAAAGGGAGACATTATGCACCTAGGATTTCACTGTGTTGAGCACCTTTGCAGTGTTTTCTCTGGCTGGTCTCCCTGAAATCAGTGATTGTTTTGTCTTGTTGGTCTACTAGGCATTGTTCCCACCTGGCCAGAATCCTACTCCACACTGATGAGGGGCAACACCCCGAAACAGCTGTCTGTGGATGGATACCTGGCCTTGGTATTTCCCTTTTCATATCTTTAAACTCGTCAAAGAGTTGGATATTGACTAAAAGGGTCACTTAATATGGTGGTTATGGTGGTCTCCTAAAAAGAGCCACTCCTTGTCTAGGTTCTTCCTGGAGGGATATCTGGCTATTTTCCATGTCGAGACTCCTAACAGGCTCCACGGACCTTTTTGATTATTATACCAGGAAGGGACATAGGATAGAAGACAATATACAAGGATAGGGAGACATTATACAGGAAGGGGCCTAGGATGGGGGATATTATACCAGGAAAGGGACACATTATACCAGGAAGGGGCCCAGTGCTAGAGAGAAGTGGGGCTTAATGCCACGCTGTCACCAAGAAGGAAGGAAAAAGCTTGTTGATTAAATAATAAAAATGTTTTATTCCATAGGTCAACGCATTTCAGGGCCCAAGTCCCCTTCTTCAGGACCAAAAGGGAAACATTTTTCTTTTTTGGTCCTGCAGAAGGGGACTTGGGCCCTGAAGTCCCCTTACTGGAGTGAGAACCGCAACGTTTTTAAAGTCACAAATCATAACGCTGGTTTACATTCAATCCGATGACCAACCACATGAACAAATCGCGGACTTTTCAAAAGGGATGAAAGCGGGAAAAATGTAAAGAAAAATCAGCCCATTTTTAAGTAAAAATTTGGTGGAAAAATGTGCACATTTTTTATGCAAAAAAACCAACTTTTGCAAGTTTCTTATTTACTTCAATCCTTAGGGTTTTTTATCCTAAATTCTAAAAACTAAAATTCATCTAAAAGATCCTTAGTGAAAGATGAATCCGCAGGGACCGAGTGATCACTGTGATCCCAAAAATGTAAATGACCGGATGATCTGATCATAGAACGTGCGAGACCCCAGAGGAGCTGGACACAGAAAACCCCCAAACTTTCTGTACTTGTTCACTGGCGAATGTCCAGATATAATAAAGAACGAGCGCAGAACGAGCGAGAGGGAAATCATGTATCTCCAGCTGATCTGACACCCGAAATCACTGATCTGACAACCTACCGCCGTCCAGATAAAGCACTACCACTCCCAGCATGGCTGTCATAGCATACTGGGAGTAGTAAGCGCCTAATAGACATGGAGCCGCCCCTGTGACATACAGTTAGGTCCAGAAATATTTGGACAGTGACACAAGTTTTGTTATTTTAGCTGTTTACAAAAACATGTTCAGAAATACAATTCTATATATAATATGGGCTGAAAGTGCACACTCCCAGCTGCAATATGAGAGTTTTCACATCCAAATCGGAGAAAGGGTTTAGGAATCATAGCTCTGTAATGCATAGCCTCCTCTTTTTCAAGGGACCAAAAGTAATTGGACAAGGGACTCTAAGGGCTGCAATTAACTCTGAAGGCGTCTCCCTCGTTAACCTGTAATCAATGAAGTAGTTAAAAGGTCTGGGGTTGATTACAGGTGTGTGGTTTTGCATTTGGAAGCTGTTGCTGTGACCAGACAACATGCGGTCTAAGGAACTCTCAATTGAGGTGAAGCAGAACATCCTGAGGCTGAAAAAAAAGAAAAAATCCATCAGAGAGATAGCAGACATGCTTGGAGTAGCAAAATCAACAGTCGGGTACATTCTGAGAAAAAAGGAATTGACTGGTGAGCTTGGGAACTCAAAAAGGCCTGGGCGTCCACGGATGACAACAGTGGTGGATGATCGCCGCATACTTTCTTTGGTGAAGAAGAACCCGTTCACAACATCAACTGAAGTCCAGAACACTCTCAGTGAAGTAGGTGTATCTGTCTCTAAGTCAACAGTAAAGAGAAGACTCCATGAAAGTAAATACAAAGGGTTCACATCTAGATGCAAACCATTCATCAATTCCAAAAATAGACAGGCCAGAGTTACATTTGCTGAAAAACACCTCATGAAGCCAGCTCAGTTCTGGAAAAGTATTCTATGGACAGATGAGACAAAGATCAACCTGTACCAGAATGATGGGAAGAAAAAAGTGTGGAGAAGAAAGGGAACGGCACATGATCCAAGGCACACCACATCCTCTGTAAAACATGGTGGAGGCAACGTGATGGCATGGGCATGCATGGCTTTCAATGGCACTGGGTCACTTGTGTTTATTGATGACATAACAGCAGACAAGAGTAGCCGGATGAATTCTGAAGTGTACCGGGATATACTTTCAGCCCAGATTCAGCCAAATGCCGCAAAGTTGATCGGACGGCGCTTCATAGTACAGATGGACAATGACCCCAAGCATACAGCCAAAGCTACCCAGGAGTTCATGAGTGCAAAAAAGTGGAACATTCTGCAATGGCCAAGTCAATCACCAGATCTTAACCCAATTGAGCATCCATTTCACTTGCTCAAATCCAGACTTAAGACGGAAAGACCCACAAACAAGCAAGACCTGAAGGCTGTGGCTGTAAAGGCCTGGCAAAGCATTAAGAAGGAGGAAACCCAGCGTTTGGTGATGTCCATGGGTTACAGACTTAAGGCAGTGATTGCCTCCAAAGGATTCGCAACAAAATATTGAAAATAAAAATATTTTGTTTGGGTTTGGTTTTTTTGTCCAATTACTTTTGACCTCCTAAAATGTGGAGTGTTTGTAAAGAAATGTGACAATTCCTACAATTTCTATCAGATATTTTTGTTCAAACCTTCAAATTAAACGTTACAATCTGCACTTGAATTCTGTTGTAGAGGTTTCATTTCAAATCCAATGTGGTGGCATGCAGAGCCCAACTCGCCAAAATTGTGTCACTGGCCAAAGATTTCTGGACCTAACTGAATCAGGTGCCGGCTGCGCTGCGCTGCCTCGTCCTTGTTTGTTACAATGTATCAGTGTAAGGACCTGACAACCACCACTCAGATCTGTCATTCAGGACGTTGCGGTTGTCACTGAACTTTCCTAGAAACAGATATTATAAATAAATAGATAAATGGAATTTTTCATTGACCCAAAGTATTTAACAGGAATTTTCGTCTTAAGGAGGAAGTGTCCTAGAACTTTTCCTAGTTTTGCACCGATTTGTCTGGTGTTCTGGCCATGAAGGAGTTAAGCGCGCAGGGACAAATCGTCCTGATGTCGCTATCGTCTTCTTATTACAAACAGATACGTTTGATGATCTCGGGGTCGCACTTCTTTTGCTTTCACATGACCCCGCGACTTCTGCAATTAGTTTCTTGGGACGGGAATAGTTTTCAGATCCATAAACTAAGGCTGTGATTATACACGGACGGGACGCGGCAGCGGAGACACAGCTCGCCCCACTGGTGACAGGGCGACATGTCCGAAGGTTAAAGGGACAAACGCAAAGGGACCCTAAAATCTGTCACATAAGTGCATTCTATAGCCAGTCACAGCTGCACAGAGGATTTCAGGAGACACATCTACTGGAAAGGATTGCAAAGTGGAAAGTGCAGAATCAACACAACAGATTGTTTAAAGAAGGGGACACCCTGATCTTGTAGGTGGTCACACACCGTGATGGTGGGAGCATGGCTGACAGCAGCACAGAGGATTTCAGGAGACAAATGTCCTTGGATTGTGGGAGATCAACTAGGGGGTCCGGATACCGTATTATGAACCAACTGAGTAGTGGCACACACCTAATGCCTTGCTGAGATTGCACTCATGTAATTGAGTGACAATATTTATTGGCAAATATGACACTCTTTTCTGTAATAGATACAGAGTTATTCTCCAAATCCCTTAGGGTACTTTCACACTTGCTTTATTTTCCTTCCGTTACAATCCGCCCTTTTGGGAAACAGCGGAATCCGCTAACGGATTCCGCTGTTTCCCATAGACTTGTATGGTTGACGGATTGTACCAAAAGGAGCTGCGTTGCTTCCGCTGGGCGACGCTCCGTTGCTTCCGCCCAGCGGGAGGAACGCAGCATGTAACGTTATTTTGAGCAGCGGAATCCTCTGGATTTCACTGCGCATGCTCTTTTTTTTTTTTTTTTTTTTTTTTTTTTTAAATCAAACTTTATTTTGGCTCGCGGTGGCCGAACGTTCAGCTGAGCGCCCGGCCGTCGGCAAGCGACAGCGCTCAGCTGAATGACCGGCCACCAGCATGCCCGGCCGCCGGCAAGTGACAGCGATCAGCTGATCACCCGGCGGCCGGCTGCAGGGAGCGATCAGCTGATCACCCGGCGGCCGGGAGCGATCAGCTGATCACCCGGCGGCCGGCTACTGGGAGCAATCAGCTGATCACCCAGCGGCCGGCTGCAGGGAACGATCAGCTGATCGTTCACTATAGTCTGCCGCTGGTAAAACCGGGAAAAAAAAAAAAAAAAAATCAAAACGAATTGCGTTGTTTTGCAGCATCCGTTGCATCCGTTGTGTCACTATATGCAACACATCCGTTGCATCCGTTACACAACGCAATGCTACGGATCCCGTCCAACGCAAGTGTGAAACTAGCCTTAGGCTAAGTTCACATTTCCGCTAAAATGTATCAGTCGAAATCCGCTGCTATGGTAATGTGTCCCATAGACTTGCATTAGTGGCGGATTGCGACTGATGACCCTGCGTTGCGTCCGCTGTGTCGCGGTCCATCGTTTTTTGACTGACCGCCGGGCGGGGAGCAACGCAGAATGTAACGTTTTTCGGGCCGTCGAAAACAACGCACCGCGCAGGAATCCGTCGCCATCCGTCACACTTGCAATGTATGTCTATGGTGCTGGATTCCGTCATAATCCGTCTTACGACGGAATCCAGCGCTGGATTCCGTCATGCTCTACTGAGCATGCCCCGTATGTTTGCCACGCCCACTGGGCTGTCCCAAACACAAACGGATCATGACTGATCCGTCAAAAACCGGACGCACAGCGGATGTAACGGACGCAACTGATCCGTTTTTTCACAGGATTCCTGTGAAAGGAATCCTGTGAAAAACACATCCGTTGCATCAGTTGACATCTAAAAAACAACTGATCCGTTGCTGACGGACCTGACGGATTGAAAACAACGGAAGTGTGAACTTAGCCTTACTCTTCACAGGCCCAATAGCCAAAGATCAGACTAGATCCTGCATTTAGCAGCCAGGACAGGAGGATCCTTTGTTATGGTGGGTACGGGGCATGGCGCTCTTCTGTTGGATCTCACCACTGGGAGCGTGCAGTGGGCACTGCAGATTAAGGCGGTCCGCTCGATGTGGGGCGTTGGGTGAATGTTTGGGTTTTTTTAGAGCATGTCTGGACAAGAGTCCACACAATTGTCATAAAGGGGCGCTCTGCTAGAGGGTCTTTCTTGGTTGTCCTACAGCAGAACGCCCCTTTATGACAATTGTGTGGACTCTCGGCCAGACATGCTCCAATCATGGATAGACCACATGCTGTATACACATCCATCACCAAGTACCTGTCACGCACGTAACTACCGAGGTTTACCTAGTAACTGGTAAACCCCCAGAAGATGTTACTACACACAGGGAACACAGGGGTCACGATACAAAGGATGTCCCTGCCGCTAGGGAGAGAGGTGAGGGGACACCTCCTGAACTCACCTCAAGCTGACTCCTGAGCTCCCTAGCATCCCTATACAGGTTCTTGCAATCTGTCACCGAGCTGGACACGTTAGGCCCTCAACTAGCCCTACGCTCACCCTGGCTAGTGAGCAGGCTGACGAGATCACTAGACTCGCCGCTACAATACAGAAACACAAGGATAGAAATACAAACAAGGGAAATAGACATGCAAAGGAAAAGACACTCCAGGTGGCTTCAGAGCAGCAAACACCACCGCTGCACACAACACGACACGCTTCTTCCAGAGCAAGATCCTTCCAAAGTGGACCACATAGAAATGAGGATTCAGTTTCTATCACAGGCATCATGTGATCATATCACCTGACTAAAATAGGGAAGGGGAGTGATCTCAAAGAGCCACACCTGAGATTGGCAGCTACAGCCAGCAGCCAGGCTTAACCCTTACAGCACCACAAGGAAGGAGATGGTATTGAATAACAGTAGAGAACCTGCCAGCGGCGAAGCACTCTGACCTTCTGACACCAGATTCACTTGGGGTTCCCCCCCGGGCTAGATACACTCACGACAGTGCCAGGAGCCAACACCGTGCTGAGGAATCCCGGGAGTTGGGAGGCAGAAGGAGCCATGCCCAATATCAGTAAGCCGGGCCACCTCTCAGCCCCACAGGACCCTCCTGTAAGCTCTATTGTGCCGGAGAGGGCCACCTTCCCCTTGAGGCCACCATGTGCCAACATTGGCTCCCAATAAGAGTATATGATATAATGTATACAATGTTTTATTCAAAAGTCTAATAAAAGAATCATTTTATCTTTTCATCCAAATGATCTCAGATGTTACAGATCACTTTGGTATATTGGGGTCACTGACGAGAGGTTGTGTAGGAGGGATAATCTGCAGAATGGAGAGGTCGCAGGAGGGGTCTTCCCATTAGGAGGAATGCGGGGCGCGCTGACATTGGACATCGCACAGTTTTCCATTTATCTGATGAAATATTACTTATTGTTCCGGAGTAAATGAGGACACGACCCTTCCGCGGATCCATCAGCCAAGTCCGTCCCTTATAATCGGCTGCCAACTACCTGCTTCATATTATGGGGCTGGCAGAGAACGGCTTGTACCATAAGTGCAGCGAGCGGTGACGGCTGTAGGTAATGTCACTGACACCACGTCCAGCTGTGCCAGTACCTGGGGTTATAATCACATTATAATCGCTCGTTAGCGGAATGTAATAATCTGATGCTGGAACCATCCGAGCATGAAGCGCACAACTCCTTTACTCTTTATAGAACGCCTGATTCAGCTTTTTTGTATTTTTTTTTCCTTTTTATGATAATAATGGAAAAAAAACTAAAGGGGGGCCGGGGGTTGGGGCCGGCAAGAAACAAGGGAGAGTAGGTAATGATCAGCTTATGTAACTCCCATAGACCCCAAGTAAGAGATACATATATCTAAACGTTACATACTGTATATAAAGAAGATATTTTATAGATAGAAATTTGCACTGACCTTGATGGTGACATCAAGTCACGGGTGAGTGCGTAGTTACTATGTTCATGTATGTCCATGCCCACAACCATAAAAGTTTGTTTCCCAACAGTAAAGGTCAGATACATATACAGTGGAAATAATAAGTATTTAGTCAGCCCCCAATTGTGCAGGTTCTCCCCCTTATAAAGATGAGCTTGGCCTGTAATTGACATCAGAGGTGACCACAACTATGAGAGACAAAATGAGAAAATCACCGCGTCTGATTTGGAATTTTTTTTTTTCAAATTATGGTGGAAAATAAGTATTTAGTCATCTAAAATCATGCAAGATTTCTGGCTCTTACAGACCTGTAACTTCTTCTTTAAGAGGCTCCTCGGTCCTCCACTCATTACCTGTAGTAATGGCCCCTGTTTGAACTTGTTATCAGTATAAAAGACCCCTGTCCACAACCTCAAACAGTCACACTCCAAACTCCACTATGGTGAAGACCAAAGAACGGTCAAAGGAAACCAGAAACAAAATTGTAGCCCTGCACCAGGCTGGGGGGAAGACTAAATCTGCAATAGGCAAGCAGCTTGGTGTGATGAAATAAACTGTGGGAGCAATAATAAGAAAATGGAAGATATACAAGACCACTGATAATCTCCCTCAATCTGGGGCTCCATGCAATATCTCACACCATAGGGTCAAAATGATCACAAGAACGGTGAGCGAAAATACCAGCACCACACAGGGTGTGCTAGTGAAAGACCTGCATAGAGCTGGGACCACCGTAACAAAAGCTACCATCAGTAACACACTACGCCGCCAGGGACTCAGATCCTGCAGAGCCAGACGTGTTCCCCTGCTTAAGCCAGTCCGGGCCCATCTGAAGTTTGCTAGAGAGCATTTGGAATATCCAGAAGAGTATTGGGAAAATGTCATATGGTCTGATGAAAAAAAAGTAGAAGTGTTTGGTCGAAACACAACTCGTTGTGTTTGGAGGAGACAGAATGCTGAGTTACATCCAAAGAACACCATACCTACTGTGAAGCATGGGGGTGGCAACATCATGCTTTGAGGCTGTTTCTCTGCAAAGGGACTAGGACGACTGATCCATGTACATGAAAGAATGGATGTGGCCATGTATCATGAGATTTTGAGTGCAAACATCCTTCCATCAGCAAGGGCATTGAAGATGAAATGTGGCTGGGTCTTTCAACATGATAATGATCCCACGCACACCGCCAGAGCAACAAAGGAGCGGCTTCATAAGAAGCATATGAAGGTCCTGGAGTGGCTTAGCCAGTCTCCAGATCTGAACCCCATAGAAAACCTTTGGAGGGAGTTGAAAGTCCGTGTTGCCCAGAGACAGGCCCAAAACATCACTGCTCTAGAGGAGATCTGCATGGAGGAATGGGCCAACATACCAGCAACAGTGTGTGCCAACCTTGTGAAGACAGAAAACATGTCACCTCTGTCATTGCCAACAAAGGATGGAGAACAAAATATTGAGAGGAACTTTTGTTATTGACCAAATACTTATTTTTCACCATAATTTGCAAAAAAATCTTCCCAAATCAGACGCGGGGATTTTCTGGATTTGTTTTCCCATTTTTCCTCTCATAGTTGTGGTCACCTGTGATGTCAATTACAGGCAAATCTCATCTTTATAAGGCTAAGTTCACATTTCCGTTGTTTTGTATCAGTCACATGCGTCGCTTGACGCATGTGACTGATGCGCTGTACAACGCTGTACAACGGATGACAAAGAACAGAATTCTTTGTCGGATTCCGTTGTGTGCGGGGGGCGGAGTTCGGGGGAGGGGGAGCCGAGCGGGGCCACGGCATTGAGGACGTCAGTGCCGCAGGGACTGCAGGACAGGTGAGTGTGTGTGTGTGTGTATATGTGTGTGTGTGTGTGAGTGTGTGTGTGTGAGTGTGTGTATGCACATGCTGAATGCGGGAGGGGGCGGAGCCGAGCGGGGGGCGGGGCTAGGCGCTGAGGATGTTAGTGGAAGTGCTGCGGTTTGCATGGCTGGGGACCGGTGAGTGTATGTGTGAGTGTGTGTGTGCGTGTACATGCGGAGTGCGGGAGGGGGCGGAGCCGAGCGGGGGGCGGGGCCAGACGAGGGTGTCAGTGGCAGTGCTTGTCTGCATGGCTGGGGACAGGTGTGTGTGTGTGTGTGTACATACATGTGCGGAGTGCGGGAGGGGGCGGGGCTGAGCGGGGAAGTGTCGGCCTCCCTGCACACGTAACCAGCCTAAATATCGGGTAACAGCAAAGCACCCGATGTTTACCTTGGTTACCCGATATTTACCTTGGTTACAGGCCTACACCGCTTAGCGCTGGCTCCTTGCACCGTAACCAGGGTAAATATCGGGTAACCAACCAAAGCTGGTGACGTGTGCAGGGAGCCAGAGAGCATGCGCAGCGAAATCCGACGGATCGCGCTGCTCAAAAAACGTTACATGCTGCGTTCCTCCCGCCAGGCGGTCAGTCGTTCCACGACTGATCAGTCGGGCGGAGGGTGCAACGCAGCATCATCAGTCACAATCCGCTGCTCATACAAGTCTATGGGAGCAACGGAATCCGCTAAACAGATTCCGTTGTTTACAAGAGCAGCGGATTGTGACTGATACATTTTAGCGGAAATGTGAACTTAGCCTAAGTGGGAGAACCTGCACAATTGGGGGTGACTAAATACTTTTTTCCCCCACTGTAGCTGGAACAGCCTGGCAGATGAAGAAGCAGCTGTGAAGCTCAGCAGGAAGTGCCTGCATCATAGCTAGTGAGAAGTAGGGGTGAGAGGCCCATATTATACATGATGCACTGAGAGGCGACAGAGGAGCAACCCAGGTGAGAAAGATCAGTCCACCTGCATCAGAGTACTGCCATTACTGAGAGAGGCGAGGATTGTTACCACAGTGAGGAGCAGAGAGGCCTATTCTTGTGAGTGAAGAGTTCATCCATTGACAAGATGAGGATTTTTCACAGCAAACAAGATCCAAGTCTTCCTGCTTTTGAGGATTGCCATACAAGAGAAGGCTGGAGACTCAGCAGTGGACGTGGCCCAAGAGGCGATGGAGCCATTTTCCACCACTGAAACAGATATAAATTTTCCTTATGATGAGCTATTAAGTTGCAAAGGTCCAATATAATGCTTTAGCACAGGGGCCCTTTTTGGTCTGGGTCCATTGGGGAGACTCGTGCCTGAGTTGTGACTAGCACAGTGCGTGTGTGCTGCACTGCATTAGTAGAGATAGCGACAGAGAAGGAGGTGCTGCTGAGGAGTGTGCAAGCAGACTGTTACGACAGACAATGTCCCAGAGTGAAGGAGGAGCGGCAGATAAGTTTACTAGCAGACTCTGTACAAAGTATCACAAATGCCAACTCACTGTTTAATACCAATTGTCTACTAAACATGTTGACTGCATCTGTATACACCGGCATATTTGCATTCCCTAAGTAGGGTGCAGGTAGTACTCTACGATTGGTATAGTACTACTAGCACCCCACTAAGGGAATTATACCACCAAGGCTCATTGTGTTCTCACTTATAAAGGAGTTTTCTATGCAATATCCTTTATAAAAGAAAGGTTTGGGGCACCTTCCACCACACAAAAGGTCACCAACGCCTTCACATCGGTGTACACATAAGAGGACTGTATCATTACACGTGATAATTGTGGGGCCCTTGGGTCACATTTTGCACAGTGCCTGATCCCACAGTTGCATTCGTGTTTCTCTAGATACTTCCCATCCTCTGTATCCACCGCCCGGCCCTGCTGCCGCCGCACAAGGTGTACTTTTATTAAACTCACTTGATATAATTTACTCCAAATTGGTCGGTTCCCGCAGCCGCAGCGCTATGGGGCTGGTTCTTATTTTTCATGTTGACTTCTTGGATACACATCATGTTTCTTATGAAATTGAAGATTCTGCGCGATTTCCAATAAAGCGAGGCCCCTTCTATTTCCAGCGCACCGAGCCAAGCGCCAGAATCCTCCGTACGGCCATGTGTGCCCCGGAGATGGACATGTAGACTCAGCAGGGTTTCATTTGTAATGGATATGTTCAATTTCATCTTCCTTCATGGTTGCTTTAGTTGGTTTGTTCTGCTTCATTATATGGCAGCGGCCGTGCTGGGATGGATGGAGGAAGACTAGGACTGTGAGTAGAAGAATATTTTGTCCTTTTCATCCCTCTAGAGCAACAAAAAAATTAAAGTAGTATTCTCAAGTTATTTTTTGAACAGCTCAGTGCCTCGTATTACTGTATACAAGGGGCAATAGAAGAAGCACAGAGCTCAGAAATGGACATTCATGATTATGAGAACTGCTCTGAAAACAGCTGATGGTGAGGACTGGTGATTTATAACTGCAGCTTGTCAGGAGCTGAGAGGGAGGGGGATGTAGGTGAGCATTTAACTGCTGTATAGAAATCAATGGGCTAGAGAGAGCTGACTAGTATCTGAGGAGTTAACTCCTCTCCTGTAATGTAACAACTGCAAACGCTTGGCCAGGGTGCTGGAACTCCATAGAAACAAGCAGTACACTATGTAAGATAAAAGCTCTCATATCAAGGGAACCACAGCAAACATAAAAAGCAAGTCAAGTGGAAACTTTCTTATTTTCCTGCTATCAAACTAAGTTAAGCAATTTATTAACTTGAGAATACATCTTTTACTTTGGTTGTAAATGAAGCTGAGTTGTTAGATAATTAAAAGTTCTGCAACTTTCATTTATTTTTTTAATCATTTTCAAGATCTTAATTTAATACTTTGGATTTATTATAATTATATCCAACCTAGAAAATCCTCTGTGAGCAAAATACGACAGCGGCACAAACTCATACTCCGTCATTATAATTGTTTTACAATGTATCAGTCTGGAGTCCAGGATGTGGTCACACAGAATATTGTCTAAACTGGATACAATTGTAGCAAAGCCTGTTGATATACATGATAATGTGTCTGCACACGGAAAGCAGGAATATGAGAAAGTGGATCGCAAATCATGTGAGAAAGTTTGAAAACCTCATTATACAGACAATCAAAATGATTCTCCTCTCCCATGGAATATTTAGCTTATAAGCAAAATGTATAAACGTTCTGCTGTTTGTAATAAACCAAGGAAGCGAGAACAATGGAACCAGCCGAACACAAATAATATAACAAGTGGTTTCTCCAAATTTTCACTGACTGCTGTCGTATCAGAATTATTACTCCTTAGATGACCAATATCTTGACACTTACTAGAGCCCCTCTGGCTGTTATAACCTGCTGCAGATGTGATACACACATAGCCAGCGTTCTGCCAGCGTTCCTAAGGAATCTTAGCCCAATTATCATTGACAATGCCTTTTAGGCCAGGAATATTCTTGAATTTTGTGCTGCAACAATCTTCTTCACATCCTACTGTTACGGGACAGCCCAGGAGATCATAGAGAAATCCCACCGCGTCCACCATTTTCACTGCCTCCAATCATCAGCACAGTACAGAATTGACTGACGATTGGATGGACGAGGCCTCGGCTGCTCTCTCTAATGTGCTGATTATTGAGCGCTTTCGCAGTGAATGTATAGTATATACACATCCGATTACAACACATGAAATATATATATATATATACACTTTGTTACAGTCACTGCCAAGTCCCACAATAACCTCAAGAAAAACTACCATCAATCATTTCTACATGCCTATTGTTACAGGTAATGTTTGGCCTCGCGAGGCTTCTGGGATGCAGTTTAAAGAGCAAGAGGAACAAAGCTATTTTATACATTTAGGCTATGTCTGCACGCTGCATTTTTGCACCCTGTGGCCAAAAAAAGGCATCTTGTAGCTATAAAATGCATGCGTTTTTGATGGGTTATTCATGCTTTTTTTGATCATGTGTATTTGTTGCATTGTTTAACACCAATGTGTGTGAAAAAAGGAGTGAAAAAAGGCAGAAAAGAATTGACATGCTGCATTTTTGTGGTCACTACAAAATGTAGTATAAAAATATGAGGGATGTACTCACTTTTGTGATATACTGTATGCCCAGTGAGAAGGGCCACAAAAAGTTTGTAACTTTTGATAATTAATTTAATTTGCAATGAGTGTTAAATAATTTTGATTACAACTCTACATTTCCAAACAAATTTCCACTAAGCCACCATCACACAGTGCTACCGACTGCGTCACCATACAGTGCTACCATACAGCGCAACCCACTGCGCCATCATACAGTGCAACCCACTGAGCCATCATACAGTGCTACCGACTGCGCCATCATACAGTGCTACCCACTGCGCCACTGTAGCGCCCCACAGGGCCTCAGGGGTTACTCGGCACCGGGCCAGTGGTTTTGTGGGGTTGCTGTGATTGGCCTGGCTCCGTGGCCTCGTTGGCTACATGTAAAAGACAGACGGATGGGTGTCCGCTGTAAGGCCATGTGGCCGTGGGAGAACGTAACTGCGGACTTTCCCGCAGGTTCACGCAGCAACTCCCCGGAATCCGCAGCTGTCCATTGATGCAGTATTTCTGCGGCATTGTTGCGGTAAACCTGGGAAACAGTGCGAAATTCCCGCCCTGTATCTCCATAGTGGAAAGGCAGGAATTCCGCAGATAATTCCACATGAATAATTGACATGCAGTTACGTGCATTGTCCACAGCCCCAAATACCGCAGCATTGATACAGCAAGAGGTGACGGTGGCTAAAAACTGTTAAGCTCCTCCTCCACTCTCCATAGAGTCTTATGGGCACTGTCATCTCCTGTCTCAGTTTTGGGGAAATTTATTTTCACTGAAAACAGATTTTATCCCTGGTGCAATGTGATCCGTCTGTGAAAAGTTATCAAGTGTCAGTTAAACATTGCTTCATCCGCAACTCTCGCCCTCCTCGCCCCCTCACTCTCCTCTCCCTCGTCCTTCTCGCACTCCTCAACCCTCTTGCCCTGCTCATCCCCCCTGCCCGTCGCGCTCTACTTGCCCCCCTAGCTCTCCTTGTCCACCTCATCCTCCTCACCCTCTTCGCCCTCCTCACCCTCTTCCTCCTCGCCCTCCTCACCCTACTCACTTTCCTCACCCACTCCCTCCTCATTTTCCTCACCCTCCTTGCCCCATCGCTCTCCTCACTCTCCTCACCCCACTTACCCTCCTTGCTCTCTTCCCCCTCTTTGCTCTACTCACTCTCCTCGTCCTCCTCAACCTCCTCGCACTCCTTGCTTTCCTAGTTGTCCTCACCTGCCTCACCCTCTTTCTTGTCGCCCTCCTCGCCCCATCGCTCTCCTCACCCTCCTTGCTCTCCTCACTCTCCTCACCCTCATCGCCCCCTCACCCTCCTCTCCCCCTCGCTCTTTTCACCCTCCTCATCCTTCCGCTCTCCTTGCCCTCCTCGCTCTCCTCATCCTTCCGCTCTCCTCCCCCTCCTTGCCCTCCTTGCTCTTCTCATCCTCCTTGCCCTTCTCTCTCTCCTCATCCTCCTCACCCTCCTCGCACTCCTTGATTTCCTAGTTGTCCTCACCCGCCTCACCCTCTTTTTTGTCGCCCTCCTCGCCCCATCACTCCCCTCACCCTCCTTGCTCTCCTCACTCTTCTCACCCTCATTGGCCCCTCACCCTCCTCGCCCCCATCTCCCCCTCGCTCTCCTCACCCTCCTCATCCTTCCGCTCTCCTCACCCTCGTCATCCTTCCGCTCTCCTCACCCTCCTTGCTCTCCTCACTCTCCTTACCCTCCTCGCCCTCCTCTCCCCCTTGCTCTTTTCACCCTCCTCATCCTTCCGCTCTCCTTGCCCTCCTCGCTCTCCTCATCCTTCCGCTCTCCTCCTCCTCCTTGCCCTCCTTGCTCTCCTCATCCTCCTTGCCCTTCTCTGTCCTCATCCTCCTGCCCTCCTTGCTTTCCTCGCTCTCCTTGCCCTTCTCGCCCGTCTTGCTCTCCTCACCCTCCTTGCTCTCCTCACTCTCATCGCCCCCTCACCCTCCTCTCCCCCTCGCTCTTTTCACCCTCCTCATCCTTCCGCTCTCCTTGCCCTCCTGCTCTCCTCATCCTTCCGCTCTCCTCATCCTCCTTGCCCTTCTCTCTCTCCTTCCCCTCAATGCCCTTCTTGCTTTCCTCATCCTCCTTGCCCTTCTCTCTCTCCTCCCCCTCCTTGCCTTTCTTGCTCTCCTCACCCTCCTTTCTCTCCTCACTCTCCTCACCCTCCTTGCCCTCCTCTCCCCCTCGCTCTTTTCACCCTCCTCATCCTTCCACTCTCCTCCCCCTCCTTGCCCTTCTCTCTCTCCTTCCCCTCCTTGCCCTTCTTGCTCTCCTCATCCTCCTTGCCCTTCTCTCTCTCCTCCCCCTCCTTGCCTTTCTTGCTCTCCTCATCCTTCCGCTCTCCTCCCCCTCCTTGCCCTCCTTGCTCTTCTCATCCTCCTTGCCCTTCTCTCTCTCCTCATCCTCCTCACCCTCCTCGCACTCCTTGATTTCCTAGTTGTCCTCACCCGCCTCACCCTCTTTTTTGTCGCCCTCCTCGCCCCATCACTCCCCTCACCCTCCTTGCTCTCCTCACTCTTCTCACCCTCATTGGCCCCTCACCCTCCTCGCCCCCATCTCCCCCTCGCTCTCCTCACCCTCCTCATCCTTCCGCTCTCCTCACCCTCGTCATCCTTCCGCTCTCCTCACCCTCCTTGCTCTCCTCACTCTCCTTACCCTCCTCGCCCTCCTCTCCCCCTTGCTCTTTTCACCCTCCTCATCCTTCCGCTCTCCTTGCCCTCCTCGCTCTCCTCATCCTTCCGCTCTCCTCCTCCTCCTTGCCCTCCTTGCTCTCCTCATCCTCCTTGCCCTTCTCTGTCCTCATCCTCCTGCCCTCCTTGCTTTCCTCGCTCTCCTTGCCCTTCTCGCCCGTCTTGCTCTCCTCACCCTCCTTGCTCTCCTCACTCTCATCGCCCCCTCACCCTCCTCTCCCCCTCGCTCTTTTCACCCTCCTCATCCTTCCGCTCTCCTTGCCCTCCTGCTCTCCTCATCCTTCCGCTCTCCTCATCCTCCTTGCCCTTCTCTCTCTCCTTCCCCTCAATGCCCTTCTTGCTTTCCTCATCCTCCTTGCCCTTCTCTCTCTCCTCCCCCTCCTTGCCTTTCTTGCTCTCCTCACCCTCCTTTCTCTCCTCACTCTCCTCACCCTCCTTGCCCTCCTCTCCCCCTCGCTCTTTTCACCCTCCTCATCCTTCCACTCTCCTCCCCCTCCTTGCCCTTCTCTCTCTCCTTCCCCTCCTTGCCCTTCTTGCTCTCCTCATCCTCCTTGCCCTTCTCTCTCTCCTCCCCCTCCTTGCCTTTCTTGCTCTCCTCATCCTCCTTGCCCTTCTCTCTCTCCTCCCCCTCCTTGCCCTTCTTGCTCTCCTCATCCTCCTTGCCCTTCTCTCTCTCCTCCCCCTCCTTGCCCTCCTTGCTCTCCTCATCCTCCTTTCCCTTCTCTCTCTCCTCCCCCTCCTTGCCTTTCTTGCTCTCCTCATCCTCCTTGCCCTTCTCTCTCTCCTCCCCCTCCTTGCCCTCCTTGCTCTCCTCATCCTCCTTGCCCTTCTCTCTCTCCTCCCCCTCCTTGCCTTTCTTGCCCTCCTGCTCTCCTCATCCTTCTGCTCTCCTCCCCCTCCTTGCCCTCCTTGCTCTCCTCATCCTCCTTGCCCTTCTGTCTCTCCTCATCCTCCTGCCCTCCTTGCTTTCCTCGCTCTCCTTGCCCTTCTCGCCCGCCTTGCTCTCCTCACCCTCCTCGCTCTCCCTACCCTTCTCAGGAAGGGGTTAATCTGTATTTGTGAATATTTTCCAGTATCTCCACCCTTACAGTCCAGGTTGCCGTTATGCCTGGTTGTGTAGCCACATCCCCATTATTCAGATCCCCCCATTACCGCTCTACGCCTGTGAATAGGAGTTGGTCAAATCGGAGACTTATTTATGGTAAATTCCCTTTATTCTACATATTATTATTATTCTACATATTGAGAGCGGCAGAGACGCACGTGTCACCGTGTGACATCATCCGGTGACATCACCACCTGCTGAGAATGGATGTCAGACCCCTGAAGCTGTCTGCGCCATTTCCATAATTCCATTGTGTCTCACAGTCAGGGTACGAGCCGCCTCATTAGAAATCATTCTTCCGTGTGCAGATTTATAGAGGAGGCTGCAGATGATCCATCAGGTTACGACTTCCTAATGACATAATTAACATGAACATTGTAATTAATTGCAAAAGTAAATTATGAAACTTGATGATGACGATGTGCGCAGCAGAAGGGACATTAGAGGTGACGAGCTTGAAACAAAAGAATGAAAGATTCAGAGTTTTCCTTCCGCTCCTCAGATTATATGACGGCGCTGAGATTCTGCCCTGCAAGGGGTGCGCAAACTCTGCCCTGCGAGGGGTGCACAGATTCTGCCCTGCGAGGGGTGCGCAAACTCTGCCCTGCGAGGGGTGCACAGATTCTGCCCTGCGAGGGGTGCACAGATTCTGCCCTGCAAGGGGTGCGCAGATTCTGCCCTGCGAGGGGTGCACAGATTCTGCCCTGCGAGGGGTGCGCAAATTCTGCCCTGCGAGGGGTGCGCAGACTCTGCCCTGCGAGGGGTGCACAGATTCTGCCCTGCGAGGGGTGCGCAGATTCTGCCCTGCGAGGGGTGCGCAGATTCGGCCCTGCAAGGGGTGCGCAGATTCTGCCCTGCGAAGGGTGCGCAGATTCTGCCCTGCGAGGGGTACGCAGATTCTGCTCTGCGAGGGGTGCGCAGATTCTGCCCTGCGAGGGGTGCGCAGATTCTGCCCTGCGAGGGGTGCGCAGATTCTGCCCTGCGAGGGGTGCGCAGATTCTGCCCTGCGAGGGGTGCGCACCTTCTGCCCTGCGAGGGGTGCGCAGATTCTGCCCTGTGAGGGGTGCGCAGATTCTGCCCTGTGAGGGGTGCGCAGATTCTGCCCTGCGAGGAGTGCGCAGATTCTGCCCTGCGAGGGGTGCGCAGATTCTGTCCTGCGAGGGGTGCGCAGATTCTGTCCTGCGAGGGGTGCGCACCTTCTGCCCTGCGAGGGGTGCACAGATTCTGCCCTGCGAGGGGTGCACAGATTCTGCCCTGCGAGGGGTGCGCAGATTCTGCCCTGCGAGGGGTGCGCAGATTCTGCCCTGCGAGGGATGCGCAGATTCTGACCTGCGAGGGGTGCGCAGATTCTGCCCTGCGAGGGGTGCGCAGATTCTGCCCTGCGAGGGATGCACAGATTCTGACCTGCGAGGGCTGCGCAGATTCTGCCCTGCGAGGGGTGCGCACCTTCTGCCCTGCGAGGGGTGCGCAGATTCTGCCCTGCGAGGGGTGCACAGATTCTGCCCTGCGAGGGGTGCACAGATTCTGCCCTGCGAGGGGTGCGCAGATTCTGCCCTGTGAGGGGTGCACAGATTCTGGGAATTTTACTTTTAGGAATTACAGCAGGGACTAAAACTTAACTTTTACTAGTACATAGATAAAATCAGTAATAACAACAATAAGGTGCTTGTGCATAAATTGTGCAAACAACAGCAAAGTGCCACATGGCAGCGCATAGGCTTGATCTCACCCAAGCTTCATCCATGGGCTGGACTGCACATCGGTCCCAAGGTGAAAGGTCACAGGCCGGAAGGATCAGGTAGACAGGTATATTACAAACCCTGTTGTGCCCCGTGAATTAACTTCCGCCCTGACAAGGGCAGCACCCAAGTAGAATGTCTGCCCCACAACCAAAAAACAAACAAACAATTCCTCCCGACGCGTTTCCCTCTCAGTAATGAGAGTTCCTCAGGGAAGGCAGAGGAAAAAATTGGGAGAGATCAACCTGCAGTGGCAGGGATCAACACAGGCCAACAAGGTGATGGACCTATGTGTGCTAGGCAAATGGTGGCGCTCAGTCTCTGATAGAACTAATGCCTTTATACACCCTTAAACCATGTAAATCCCCACATCTGTGCAAAAAGCTATACTTACTGTGAGCATGATGGAAACCGATAATCAGCACCATGCCGGCGTCTGAGATCACAATCAGAGCGACAGGTACCGCCCCCTTGCGTTCCAGGTTGGAGCGCATCGCGCCCAGATTACACGCAGTCACAGGCTGCATACCACAGTGCCAAACGCATATTACCGTGCTCCACACTGGGGCGCAGAAGAACCAATAAGAACCCTGCATGCGAGCCCTCCCACAATCAGATACCATTCTGGGAGATTCGGACCGGAAGTCAGCGCCGATCCATCAACTGACGGCTAAATTCACCAATCAGAGATGAGCATTGGAATAGGTCATTTCCGGTTATACTGACAGGAGCGTCCCCAGTAATATGTAAATACGTCACAGTGGGCAAAATCCGGACAAAGCCGCTCAGTGTACATCCCAAACGCAGGCATGATTAACCCCATAAGGGGCGATCATGCACAAAAATATGAGGCACTTCTTGCAGTGGTCGCCAACGGTAACCAGCGACCAGAAGGCACAGTAGTGCATGATTAACCCCATAAAGGGCGATCATGCACAAACGTATAGACACTAATTGCAATGGTCGCCAATGGTAACCAGCGACCAGAAGGTACATTGGTGCCCATGGAAATCATGTAAAAAGGACGCACAGTAAGCATGCCTGCCATAGACAGACAGATGGGGGGGGGGAAGGGGAGAAAAGGAGGAGACTGCCACAACATTTATAAATGGAAACATGCAGGTGAAACACAAATATAAACAACATGGTAAAACACCATAATAAGAGGGAGAGCAAATAAGGAGAGATTTCTACCCTTATTATATCCATAACTGGACCTAATCACAATAAAGAGAAGCCCAGCTAAAATACAGGCTCCCTAAGGGCCCCTGTCACCTTATAATAAAGAAGGGCCAAAATAGAGGGCTGGAAAATTGTTTTTGGTTAGAAAGCAAGGCTAAACCTTCCACACGAGCGAAACAGCCAAGCAGCCAAACGGAGACCTGTCAGATAAAGCAGCCATAGTTGATTTGATCATTGAGGCCATCAGGATGACAGGTCTTAAGGCGAAAAATCATCCTGGCCTCTTTTTGTAGTAGGACACGATCCAGATTACCGCCTCTGGAGGACATTTTGACTTTGAGAATACCCATAAATTCAATGGCTTCCTTGTTGGAACCGTGACGTGTATTCATGTGCCTGGCAATAGGGGTGTCACGATCATACTGTGCGTCCTTTTTACATGATTTCCATGGGCACCAATGTGCCTTCTGGTCGCTGGTTACCATTGGCGACCATTGCAATTAGTGTCTATACGTTTGTGCATGATCGCCCTTTATGGGGTTAATCATGCACTACTGTGCCTTCTGGTCGCTGGTTACCGTTGGCGACCACTGCAAGAAGTGCCTCATATTTTTGTGCATGATCGCCCCTTATGGGGTTAATCATGCCTGCGTTTGGGATGTACACTGAGCGGCTATGTCCGGATTTTGCCCACTGTGACGTATTTACATATTACTGGGGACGCTCCTGTCAGTATAACCGGAAATGACCTATTCCAATGCTCATCTCTGATTGGTGAATTTAGCCGTCAGTTGATGGATCGGCGCTGACTTCCGGTCCGAATCTCCCAGAATGGTATCTGATTGTGGGAGGGCTCGCATGCAGGGTTCTTATTGGTTCTTCTGCGCCCCAGTGTGGAGCACGGTAATATGCGTTTGGCACTGTGGTATGCAGCCTGTGACTGCGTGTAATCTGGGCGCGATGCGCTCCAACCTGGAACGCAAGGGGGCGGTACCTGTCGCTCTGATTGTGATCTCAGACGCCGGCATGGTGCTGATTATCGGTTTCCATCATGCTCACAGTAAGTATAGCTTTTTGCACAGATGTGGGGATTTACATGGTTTAAGGGTGTATAAAGGCATTAGTTCTATCAGAGACTGAGCGCCACCATTTGCCTAGCACACATAGGTCCATCACCTTGTTGGCCTGTGTTGATCCCTGCCACTGCAGGTTGATCTCTCCCAATTTTTTCCTCTGCCTTCCCTGAGGAACTCTCATTACTGAGAGGGAAACGCGTCGGGAGGAATTGTTTGTTTGTTTTTTGGTTGTGGGGCAGACATTCTACTTGGGTGCTGCCCTTGTCAGGGCGGAAGTTAATTCACGGGGCACAACAGGGTTTGTAATATACCTGTCTACCTGATCCTTCCGGCCTGTGACCTTTCACCTTGGGACCGATGTGCAGTCCAGCCCATGGATGAAGCTTGGGTGAGATCAAGCCTATGCGCTGCCATGTGGCACTTTGCTGTTGTTTGCACAATTTATGCACAAGCACCTTATTGTTGTTATTACTGATTTTATCTATGTACTAGTAAAAGTTAAGTTTTAGTCCCTGCTGTAATTCCTGTTACCTTTTGGACTATAGGGCATCACTTTTTCTGCTTAGCAGATTTGCTGTTATATTTTTTGATATAATTTTTTGGTATGGCCGGCTTCCTTTCCACTGGACCAGATACGGCGAGTTGGCTTATGGAGGCCAAGGATATTTTTTCTGAAATAGACTTTATCCAGAAAAAGTATATCCCTTCCTATACGGCAGCCTTTAAGGAGGTGACCAAGACATACAAGGAGCAGATCACTAGCTGGTGGGAGGTGCAGAGTCTTGATAACTATATAAAGAGTGGCATGGTCCCTAGGGGTCTACGCATTAACCTCATACCAGCTGCGAGGTGCCGGTCTCCTCAGTTGATGAGTGCCTGGGAGAAGGAGGCCACAGCCAGCTCTCTCAGGCTTATGAAAATCCTGCTTACAGAGGAAAAAAATAACCTTGAAGTAATTAATAATAAACTTAAAGAACAAATTGAGGTCACAAAAACTTATCAAAACGAGACTGATTTTTCTGTGAAGGAAAATACCCTAAAAAATTCTATTGAGAAATTTCAGTTTCATTTAAAAGAGAGAAAACATAAGCAATTTAAACGTGATCTCCAAGACTTCAAGGATAATAAGGTTTATCAGATTTTTCCAAGTGAGGGTCCGGCACCTAGGGAGCGGGAATCAGACTTGTCTTCCACCGAGGCGGAGGGCTCGGACACAGAGGGGAGGGGCCCTCCTTTTCGTCCACAGTATAGGGGTAGACGTTATCGTAGGGGACCCCAGAGGACTGAACATCCAGCATATCCATCAGCTCAGACGAATAATTCCAACAATTCTTCTTCCTCTTTTTTAGACCGCAACTACTTTCTCAGAAGTCGCAAGGGGAACAAGGATTAGGCACCCAGGTTATCAACCTATCTGATAGATCCTTAAATCATACTGAAATGGCGGTCCTGAGTAAGGGGTTGTCGTTTGTCCCCACTAGTGATTTTTCGACATTTGACTTTATTAAAGACCTCAATCTGTTTGTCCGCAAACTGCGTTGGAAGAAGTTTTTTAGACAAAAAGACAATAAAATCTGCATGGGTCTGGATATACCGATGGATATGCTGGATGATGTTAGGTTGTTAGCAGGACTGGATGAACCCACTACATCCATTACTGGTAAAGGTCCCTTCACCACTCTAAAAAATCCCAGCACTAAAATGCCACCTAATTTTACTGATGTTTCGGCTATAGATATCTTCCTCAGTCAGGTGACCAAAGAGGTTCTTGCCCTGACCAAAACCCAATTGAGCATGATGGGTGCAACCTCTCTACAGGAGGAAAGGAACAATCTATCTAGGACTGAAATGCGAGCACTGTGTGACTTGGAAAAGGATGCTACTATCACTATAAAACCCTCCGATAAGGGGGGGAATTTAGTGGTTATGAATGCGGTCGATTATCGTGATGTTTGTCTGAACATCCTGAAGGATGCTAACACTTATTGTAAAATCTCTGGCAATCCTGTCATAACTGCGAGAAATTGTCTTAGGGACCTACTGAATAGGGCTGAGACCGAGGGGTTAATCAGTAAGGAGGAATCTACATTTATGTTGCCGGACCACCCCTTGATGTCTACCTTCTATACCCTCCCTAAGATCCATAAGGGGGTTAACCCCCTTAGGGGGAGACCGATTGTTTCTGGTGTTGGTAATATTGCACAAAACGTGGGAGTGTACTTGGATAAGATTCTTAACCCGTTTGTAACATCTTTACCTTCTTACATTCGTGACAGTCTAGATTTCATCAATAGGATTGAGGACATCACGGTTGGTCCCAATGCGTTTTTGGCGAGCATTGATGTGGAAACACTCTATTCGTCCATCCCACATGATCGGGGTGTTGAAGCCGTCAAATTTTTTCTGGCCACGAGGGGCAGACAATTTGAGGCCCATAATAGTCTGGTCATTTCCTTGCTGGAATTTGTTTTACATAACAACTTTTTTCTTTTTGATGGCTCCACCTACCACCAGCTCAGGGGCACGGCTATGGGGAGCCCATGTGCTCCCTGTTACGCCAATTTGTTCCTGGGCTGGTGGGAAGACACCATTGTGTTTGAAGAGTCTATGTCATCATTTACTAATATGATTGATTTATGGGTCCGTTTTATTGATGACGTTTTTGTTTTGTGGAGGGGTCCCCTTGAGACATTCACTGAATTTGTTAACAACTTGAATATGAACCCCTTGGGACTTACCTTCACCTATGTCATCCATCCTGTGAGCTTGCCTTTTTTGGATCTATTGGTGTCAGTTGATCCTGATGGCAGGCTCAGGACTACGATTTATAGGAAGCCTACTGCCACAAATTCACTCCTCAGGTGGGACAGTCATCACCCATTGCCTCTCAGGCGGGGTATCCCTAAGGGACAATACCTCCGTCTGAGAAGGAACTGCACTGATCGGAGTGAATTTGTGGCTAAAGCTGCTGACTTGAGGTCCCGCTTCGTGGAGAAGGGGTATCCTGATCGGGTCCTTAAACAAGCCTATAAGTTTTCCCTTGATCAGGACCGAACAAGACTCTTATCCCCTCAATCTAGACAAAATGATGAGGGGAGCGTTGTGAGACTTATTACCACGTACACTAAAGGTGTCCCAACCATCAGAAGAATACTTGAGCGACACTGGGGTATCCTTGGAATGGACACAGATATTGCTGACTGTATTAAATCTCAACCGGCGATCACATTCCGTAAGAATCGCTCGCTGGGTGATCGGCTGACCCACAGCCACTTTGTACCCCCTAGTGCGGCAACCACTTGGCTTCCAGGTAAACCGTCTGGTTGTTTTAAGTGTGGGTCATGTGTTGCCTGTAAAAACGTCAGGATAGGTAAAGAATACGCCAGTACCTCTACGGGTGAGTCCCTGACCATTAGGGAATTCATCAACTGCAAAACGAAAGGGGTGGTGTACCTTGCCACGTGCCATTGTGGCTTACAATACGTGGGCAAAACTGTGCGGGAATTCCGCAGACGTATTGGCGAACACATGGGGGACATCAGAAATGATCGTGACACCCCTATTGCCAGGCACATGAATACACGTCACGGTTCCAACAAGGAAGCCATTGAATTTATGGGTATTCTCAAAGTCAAAATGTCCTCCAGAGGCGGTAATCTGGATCGTGTCCTACTACAAAAAGAGGCCAGGATGATTTTTCGCCTTAAGACCTGTCATCCTGATGGCCTCAATGATCAAATCAACTATGGCTGCTTTATCTGACAGGTCTCCGTTTGGCTGCTTGGCTGTTTCGCTCGTGTGGAAGGTTTAGCCTTGCTTTCTAACCAAAAACAATTTTCCAGCCCTCTATTTTGGCCCTTCTTTATTATAAGGTGACAGGGGCCCTTAGGGAGCCTGTATTTTAGCTGGGCTTCTCTTTATTGTGATTAGGTCCAGTTATGGATATAATAAGGGTAGAAATCTCTCCTTATTTGCTCTCCCTCTTATTATGGTGTTTTACCATGTTGTTTATATTTGTGTTTCACCTGCATGTTTCCATTTATAAATGTTGTGGCAGTCTCCTCCTTTTCTCCCCTTCCCCCCCCCCCATCTGTCTGTCTATGGCAGGCATGCTTACTGTGCGTCCTTTTTACATGATTTCCATGGGCACCAATGTACCTTCTGGTCGCTGGTTACCATTGGCGACCATTGCAATTAGTGTCTATACGTTTGTGCATGATCGCCCTTTATGGGGTTAATCATGCACTACTGTGCCTTCTGGTCGCTGGTTACCGTTGGCGACCACTGCAAGAAGTGCCTCATATTTTTGTGCATGATCGCCCCTTATGGGGTTAATCATGCCTGCGTTTGGGATGTACACTGAGCGGCTTTGTCCGGATTTTGCCCACTGTGACGTATTTACATATTACTGTGGACGCTCCTGTCAGTATAACCGGAAATGACCTATTCCAATGCTCATCTCTGATTGGTGAATTTAGCCGTCAGTTGATGGATCGGCGCTGACTTCCGGTCCGAATCTCCCAGAATGGTATCTGATTGTGGGAGGGCTCGCATGCAGGGTTCTTATTGGTTCTTCTGCGCCCCAGTGTGGAGCACGGTAATATGCGTTTGGCACTGTGGTATGCAGCCTGTGACTGCGTGTAATCTGGGCGCGATGCGCTCCAACCTGGAACGCAAGGGGGCGGTACCTGTCGCTCTGATTGTGATCTCAGACGCCGGCATGGTGCTGATTATCGGTTTCCATCATGCTCACAGTAAGTATAGCTTTTTGCACAGATGTGGGGATTTACATGGTTTAAGGGTGTATAAAGGCATTAGTTCTATCAGAGACTGAGCGCCACCATTTGCCTAGCACACATAGGTCCATCACCTTGTTGGCCTGTGTTGATCCCTGCCACTGCAGGTTGATCTCTCCCAATTTTTTCCTCTGCCTTCCCTGAGGAACTCTCATTACTGAGAGGGAAACGCGTCGGGAGGAATTGTTTGTTTGTTTTTTGGTTGTGGGGCAGACATTCTACTTGGGTGCTGCCCTTGTCAGGGCGGAAGTTAATTCACGGGGCACAACAGGGTTTGTAATATACCTGTCTACCTGATCCTTCCGGCCTGTGACCTTTCACCTTGGGACCGATGTGCAGTCCAGCCCATGGATGAAGCTTGGGTGAGATCAAGCCTATGCGCTGCCATGTGGCACTTTGCTGTTGTTTGCACAATTTATGCACAAGCACCTTATTGTTGTTATTACTGATTTTATCTATGTACTAGTAAAAGTTAAGTTTTAGTCCCTGCTGTAATTCCTGTTACCTTTTGGACTATAGGGCATCACTTTTTCTGCTTAGCAGATTTGCTGTTATAGAATTTTACTTTTAGAAGATATGTACAGGTAATTTTTTTGTATAATGGAAAGTTCTACAATCTTGTAATACAAGTTCTGAATCGAATCCTTTCAAGATCTCCGCTTGCTGTCATATAATAGAATTTAAAAAACAGAGATACTATTGATAGTAATGTAAGCACCACACAGAACTGTGATTGCAGCTCTGGATGTGAGTGGAGTAGGAGATATCTGTGTATTATACAGTGATTAAAGGGGTTTTCTACTTTTTAAAAAAGTGGATGGACCCCAACCGATCATATGTTGGCGAAAAACAAATAGAGATAGTGCTCATCCTCCTCCAGCTCCTCACCACTGCTCCAGTGTCTGTGTTTTGGCTGCACTGGAGATGTCATGACTACAGCACACATCACCGCTGCAGCCAGTCACTGAGCTCAATGCCTCTGCTGCATGAGGCAGAGTTCAGTGTTTGGCTGCAGCCATGATGCGGGGAGAAGGCGTTGGACCAGGGAAGGGTGAGTGCCATCTATATCAGTTTTCTGACAATAATGCAATCATTTCAGGGTCCACTCTTTCAAAAGTAGTAAACCCCTGCCTTAAGCTCAATCTTGAACCATGGTGACTTGATGGATTAACGCTCTGTAGGAAGGACAATATTGAGCAGCCTAGATAGGTCCACTAGAGTCCTCCACCTAGATAGGTCCACCAGGGTCTTCTCCATGTAGATAGGTCCACCAGGGTCTTCTCCATGTAGATAGGTCCACCAGGGTCTTTTCCACCTAGATAGTTTCACAAGGGTCTTTTCCACCTAGATAGGTCCACCAGAGTCTTTTGCACCTAGATAGGTCCACCAGAGTCTTCTCCACCTAGATAGGTCCACCAGGGTATTCTCCACCTAGATAAGTCAGCCAGAGTCTTTCCACATAAATAGGTCCAACAGGGTCTTCTCTGCCTAGATGGGTCCACCTGGCTCTTCTCTGCCTAGATCAGTCCACCAGGGTCTTCTTCACCTAGATACAGTAGGTCCACCAGTATCTTCTCTGCCTAGATGGGTTCATCAGGGTCTTTTCCACCAGATAGGTCCATGAGGGTAATTCTCCACCTAAATAGGTCCAACAGGGTCTTCTCTGCCTATATGGGTCCACTAGGGGTCTTCTCCATCTAAATAGGTCCACAGGGTCTTCTCTGCCTACATAGTTCCACAAGGGTTTTCTCCACCTAGATAGGTCCACAGGGTCTTCTCTGCCTACATAGTTGTACAAGGGTTTTCTCCACCTAAATAGGTCCAACAGGGTCTTCTCTACCTAGATAGCTCCACCAGGGTCATCTCCACCTAGATAGGTCCATCAGGGTCTTCGCTGCCCACATAGGTCTACCAAGGTCTTCTCTGCCTAGATAGGTCCATCAGGGTCTTCTCTGCCTACATAGGTCCACCAGGGTCTTCTCCACCTAGATACAATAGGTCCACCAGGGTCTTCTCTGCCTACATACGTCCACCAGGGTCTTTTCCACCTAAATATGTCCACCAGGGTCTTCTCCACTGGTATTTTGATAGTATAAAGCCATCGGCTCTCTGGTTTTACCGGCCCTTTAATAGATTCTCCTATGTTTAGAATAAGTTCTGAAAAGATAAGAAATATTTCTGTTTCGAACCCCTTAATGAATCACTCGTTAAGATAAGGCGTTGTGGTGACGCGATGTTACCGGGGTCAGAGCCGCGCTCCTGTAATTACATATTATTATAATTATCAATTCAGAGACTTAATGAGCTCGAAACAATTTGATGATTTCAGAGGAATATTGTGTAAGTCTCAGAGGAGATGAGCGGCGCCCACGGGTGCAGGTCTGAAGAGGAGCAAACTCCGAGAAGATTAAAGGCTGCAGAGGCCACGTGTCTGGAGGCGTGCCGTCACCGCTGCAGCTTGTCAGCAAAGAACGTGGGCGACAGCAGAGAATGGGCACAGGAGCAGCGGAGAAAAGATTAATGATTTTCACTTACTAAAACCCCTCAAGCCCTATAAATTTAGGGGGAAAAAACAGTTAACGGAACCTCTCAGCTGATACACGCTGCCATATATCGGGCTCTCATCACAGCCAGGTGTCATGCACTCTGAATCTCTGCGGTGCTGACAGTGACGCGCACAGGGAGGGACCCGTCAATCACTGTCAGCGGGCGGGGGCAGCATCTCATAGGCTGATACATGAACATGATCGGGATGGAGCGGGCATAGGATCTGTGCTATTTTCACAAGGATCAGGTAGTAATATAGAGCGGAGCTGCTGCAGCCTCTGCAAGGAATTGAGCCGCCTCTGCTATCAGCACTTTAACCCCTCAGTTGCTGCGGTCAATAGTGACAACAGCATCTGAGGAGTTTGACAGATGAAGAATGCTCCTTCTGTCAGCCCATGACACTCCTCCAGCACAATTTTTGTACCAATTAAAGGTCTTACAATGACTTATGGGTCTGCCCTACACCAAAGCATATTAGATCCTGCCGTAGCCGGGGTCTTATAGGTGACCTGTCATTATAACACTGATGGACTTGAATAATAATAGAGTAGAGTAGAGAAGTAGTGCGGTGCATCATCAGAATCCAAGGATCCTATATGCTCGTTCATAATGCGGCCGTGTGCTGGCCAAGAACAAATCAGGCAGGACATTGACCAATTCCATTAGGCTGTTCAGATGACACTTTTCCATGTATCAGAAGACACTCGTCCATCAAGTCTGTGGCTGCATAAAATAATCAGATCCTACAGAGAACATTTGTACAGAGTCCGGCGAACACAATGCCCTCATTGTCCTAGGAAACTGTATTACATTGTGTGCATATTATGAACCTGGATGTGTGAAAACAGATCATGAATGTAACAAACGGACACATGGATGACAATGTGGACGAAACGCAGATAACGGCTGCAAAACTTGGGTTTATGAAAATCTTTCAAACCCGATGACTGATTCTTATGTTCTCTTGTGCCCTGATTTACAAAAAAACTCTTCTATTTTTAACCCTCATGTTTGGATTTTGCACAAAATGTGTGTGAAATTACGTACAAGTGAAATGAACAAGAAAAATCTTTATTGTAGCCAAAAATGTGCAGAATATTCTATATATAAATGTACTGAACATTCATTCTATGACTTTATTGGAAATTAATTCTTGCCCATTTTCCTTTTCTCCTATAGGAGCTGCAAATCTTCTATGTGAAGCCTCCAGCAGTCGTCCTCCATCATCTTCACCTTCCATCTACCTTGGTATCGTCCTCCATCATCTTCACCTTCCATCTACCTTGGTATCATCCTCCATCATCTTCACCTTCCATCTACCTTGGTATCATCCTCCATCATCTTCACCTTCCATCTACCTTGGTATCGTCCTCCATCATCTTCACCTTCCATCTACCTTGGTATCTTCCCCATCATCTTCACCTTCCATCTACCTTGGTATCATCCTCCATCATCTTCACCTTCCATCTACCTTGGTATCGTCCCCCATCATCTTCACCTTCCATCTACCTTGGTATCTTCCCCATCATCTTCACCTTCCATCTACCTTGGTATCGTCCCCCATCATCTTCACCTTCCATCTACCTTGGTATCGTCCTCCATCATCTTCACCTTCCATCTACCTTGGTATCGTCCCCCATCATCTTCACCTTCCATCTACCTTGGTATCATCCTCCATCATCTTCACCTTCCATCTACCTTGGTATCATCCTCCATCATCTTCATCTTCCATCTTCCTTGGTATCGTCCCCCATCATCTTCACCTTCCATCTACCTTGGTATCGTCCCCCATCATCTTCACCTTCCATCTACCTTGGTATCGTCCCCCATCATCTTCACCTTCCATCTACCTTGGTATCATCCGCCATCATCTTCACCTTCCATTTATCTTGGTATCATCCTCCATCATCTTCACCTTCCATTTATCTTGGTATCATCCTCCATCATCTTCACCTTCCATCTACCTTGGTATCGTCCCCCATCATCTTCACCTTCCATCTACCTTGGTATCGTCCCCCATCATCTTCACCTTCCATCTACCTTGGTATCGTCCCCCATCATCTTCACCTTCCATCTACCTTGGTATCGTCCCCCATCATCTTCACCTTCCATTTATCTTGGTATCATCCTCCATCATCTTCACCTTCCATCTACCTGGGTATCGTCCTCCATCATCTTCACCTTCCATCTTCCTTGGTATCATCCTCCATCATCTTCACCTTCCATCTACCTTGGTATCGTCCCCCATCATCTTCACCTTCCATCTACCTTGGTATCTGTCACGCTCCCCGGGTCCTCACCCCCGCTCCCCGGCTCACCTGCCACGCTCCCCGCTCTCCAGCCACCGGATCCCGTCCGTCCCAGGGTCCCTGGACCCCGATCCCGGCGCCCGACAGCTTCCCTGGACCTGGCCGGCTCCCCTGCGTCCTCCTCGCAGCCTCCTTCCCTGGCTTCTGGCACTCGGGCGGCGCGCATGCGCATTAGGGCGCGCGCGCGGTCACTGACCCTTTCTTAAAGGGCCAGCGTCCATTAACAGGAAATGAGGTTGCACAGGTACAGGGTATATAGGGGGTCATTGTCCAAGGGGGCGGGGCCTGATCTTCGTGTTCCCTGAGCTAGGAGTCAGGTCTCCTGGTGTTTATGTGCCTATACTCACCTATCTCTCTTCGTAGAGCCGTACCTGCCGCGCCATCCAGTCTGCCGTGTCCTGAACCCCGCACGCTGTCCATCTGCCAACTGACAGTCCGTACCATCTCGGATCCCTGCGGTGACCCGTCATCCCGCTCCAGAGGTTCCGGACCCCGCCTACTATCATCTCGGCTTCCGAACCTGAGCTACGTCACCAGTACCACCATCTGTGACTCCGTGGTCCCAGGGACTCCTCCGCTGCCCTCACTTGCACGGACTGTTCTGCCGCCCTTCAGTGCTTCAGCTGCCGGACTCCTTACCACCATCTTAGAGTCCGGTCCAGTGGATCCACCTCCTGGGTCTACCCGACCGCCCGGCCGTGACAGTAAGATCAGGCCATGGATCCCGCTGCAGCACTATTGGCCCTGCAAGAGGAACTCCAACGCCAGCGTGAAGTCCAGACCCGCATGCTGCAATTTATGACCTCCGTGGACACCCGCCTGTACACGTTACAAGCTTCCATGACGCCTGCGGCACCCAGGTCCTCCAATGGACAATCCACGGCTCCCGCACCAGTGGCAGCCTCGTCGGGTGCTTCCCAACTCCGGTTGGCTTCACCACCTCGTTATGCTGGAGATCCCAAGACCTGCAGGGGCTTCATTAACCAGTGTTCCCTTCATTTCACGCAGCTGCCACATCTGTTCGCCTCTGACCAAGCCAAGGTCGCCTTTATAATGTCTCACCTGGAGGGCGAGGCGCTGGCGTGGATGAACCCCTTGTGGGAAAAGGAGGACCCTATGACCAAGGATCTTCAAGAGTTCCTGCAGGCCTTTCGCAGCACTTTTGACGAGCCGGGACGCGCCTCTGCGTCTGCTTCATCCCTTCTCCGCTTGCGTCAAGGAACACTGACGGTGGGCCAATACGCCATTCGTTTCCGCACGTTGGCTTCAGAACTCAGCTGGAATAATGAGGCCCTAACAGCCGCCTTCTGGGAGGGTCTCTCAAGCCGCATCAAAGACGAGTTGGCGGGCCGTGACGTGCCCTCCACCCTAGATGCCCTGATTGCCCTAGCAACTCGAGTAGACATCCGTTTTCAGGAGCGCTCCAAAGAGCTGTCTCGGGAGAGACGTCCAGTCCGGCATCCCTCTCCTCCACAGAAGACCTCCGTACCTCAGTCTTCTACCGCTGGGATTCCCGTCCACGAGCCCATGCAGATTGACCGGATACGGCAGTCCGAACAACGACGAGCAGAGCGGCTCGCTAAGGGCCTCTGCTTTTACTGTGGTGAGGACACACACCTCCTCCGTTCCTGTCCGGAAAGGCCGGGAAACTCCAAAGCCTAGGGTTGGTAGGAGAGGCCACCCTAGGTGCTGGGACTCTCTCTGATCCGGTCACATGGACCGTGCAAGTGACAACGGGAGAGACGCGGTTCACGGCTGAGGCCTACCTCGATTCCGGGGCAGCAGGCAATTTCATCCAGCAAGCCACCGTGGACAAATACCAAGTGCCTGTTATTCCACTCAACAAGCCCCTGGTGATTGCCTCTGTAGATGGGAGACCCCTTTCTGACACCATCTCCTGGACCACCAGGCCGGTTGAACTGCGGATCGGTGCTCTTCACACCGAGACCATCGCCTTCTACGTCCTCCCTCACATGTCCCATCAGATCCTGCTGGGTCTTCCATGGTTACGGGCCCACGAACCATCAGTCAGCTGGGGTACAGGCGACATCACCCGCTGGGGTTCTTCGTGTCATGAGAGATGTCTAAAATCCACACAACCCATCCGACAACCTCTGGTTCCTGAGAACCTACCGGGGCTGCCCTCGGCCTATTGGACCTTTGCGGATGTCTTTGATAAAAAGGAATCCGAGGTACTGCCGCCACATCGTCCATACGATTGTGCCATCGACCTGCTCCCTGGAACAACGCCACCACGAGGACGGATATATCCTTTATCTCCAGCCGAAACAAGGGCTATGTCTGCTTACATCTCAGAGAGCCTGGCAAGGGGATTCATTCGGAGGTCCTCCTCTCCTGCTGGAGCAGGTTTCTTCTTTGTCAAGAAAAAAGAGGGCGATTTACGCCCCTGCATCGACTACCGGGGTCTGAATCAGATCACAGTCAAAAACAAGTACCCTCTGCCGCTCATCCCCGAATTGTTTGACCGACTTAGGGGGGCTCGTGTGTTCACCAAGCTGGACCTTCGGGGTGCTTACAATCTGGTGCGCATCCGCTCTGGTGACGAATGGAAGACCGCGTTCAATACGCGCGATGGACATTATGAGTACTGCGTGATGCCCTTCGGCCTGTGTAATGCTCCTGCCGTCTTCCAAGAACTGGTGAACGACGTGTTCCGAGACCTCCTCTACACCTGTGTGGTAGTATATCTAGATGACATCCTTGTCTTCTCTCCGGACCTCTCAACCCACAGAGAGCACGTACAGCTGGTTCTACGAAGATTGAGAGAGAATCGCCTGTACGCAAAGTATGAGAAGTGTGTCTTTGAGCAGTCTACACTCCCCTTTTTGGGGTACGTCATCTCTGAGACTGGACTGCAGATGGATCCCAAGAAGGTCTCCGCCATTCTCAACTGGCCTCCCCCTTCTGGACTGAAAGCAATCCAACGCTTCCTGGGATTCGCCAACTACTACCGCCAATTCATCCCTCACTTCTCTGCTCTGACTGCTCCACTTTCCGCTTTGACTAAGAAAGAGGCAAATCCAAAGGACTGGTCGCCTGCGGCCGACGCCGCGTTTGGCTCATTGAAGCGAGCTTTTGCTTCCTCTCCTGTACTCCACCGTCCGGAGTTAAACCGCCAGTTCACCTTGGAGGTGGATGCCTCCTCCTCAGGAGCCGGAGCAGTGCTCATGCAGAAATCCTCCTCCGGGAAGATGGTGACTTGCGGATTCTTCTCCAAGGGCTTCTCAGCGTCTGAACGCAACTACACCATCGGGGACCGAGAGCTCTTGGCAGTCAAACTGGCACTGGAGGAATGGCGCTACCTCCTGGAAGGTGCAGTGTATCCCGTGATAATTTACACTGACCACAAGAACTTGGAATACCTGCGGTCCGCTCAGCGACTGAACCCACGGCAAGCCAGGTGGTCTTTATTCTTTGCCAGGTTTGACTTTCAGCTTCACTTCCGACCCGCGGACAAGAATGTACGCGCTGATGCCTTGTCCAGGTCTTTCATGCCCATGGAGCAGGAGGAAGCGACTACCCAACCCATCATCTGTCCTAGCAACATCGTTCCGGTGGCCCCTGTCACTCTAGCCCAGATACCGCCCGGGAAGACCTATGTCTCTGAGACCGACAGGCAAAAAGTGTTACACTGGGGTCATGCATCAAAAACAGCCGGCCATGCAGGCCAGAAGAGAACATGGGGTGCGATTGTACGCCATTACTGGTGGCCATCCCTTCGCACGGACGTCGCTGCTTTTGTCTCTGCCTGCTCCTCCTGTGCCAGGAACAAGACGCCCAACCACTTGCCCCATGGCCGTCTTCTGCCTCTGCCGATACCCTCAGTCCCGTGGCAACACATAGCTATGGACTTTATTACGGACTTGCCATTATCCTCCGGGCACACAGTCATATGGGTCGTGGTTGATCGATTCTCCAAAATGGCCCACTTCGTTCCTATGGCCGGACTGCCCTCAGCTCAGGAACTCGCGGAAGCCTATATACATCACATCTTTCGCTTGCATGGCTTTCCATCCCACATCGTGTCCGACAGAGGAACCCAGTTCACCTCCCGCTTCTGGAGGGCTCTATGCAAACATCTGGGAGTGACTCTGGACTTTTCCTCTGCTTACCATCCTCAGTCTAATGGCCAAGTGGAGAGGGTCAATCAAATCTTGACCTCATACCTACGTCACTATGTCAACGCCCATCACGACGACTGGTCCTCGCTTCTGCCTTGGGCTGAATTCGCCCATAACCACCACGTCAGTGAGTCATCCTCCAAATCACCCTTCCATGTTGTTTACGGACTTCAGCCCGCCGTCCCGCTGCCTATATCCCCTTCATCGGATGTCCCGGCTGCTGATACTGCTGTCCGTGACTTTGCTACCATTTGGGACTCTGTCAAGGCGTCCCTTGGGCGCGCTTCCCAGCGGATGAAGAAACACGCTGACAAGAGACGTCTGGATCCTCCGTGTTTCTCTCCTGGTGACCTGGTCTGGCTTGCTTCCCAGTACATCCGATTGAAGATACCGTCCTACAAGCTGGGTCCTCGCTACATCGGGCCGTTTAAGGTCCTCCGCAAGATCAATGAGGTATCCTACAAGCTACAGCTCCCGGCCACGATGAGGATACCCAACTCATTCCACGTCTCCCTGCTCAAGCCGGTTGTCCTTGGTCCTTTCTCCGCTGCTGCCAGTCCGGCTCCTCCACCTATTGCCGATGATGACATCTATGCGGTAAGGGATATCGTGGCCATGAAGACCGTACGAGGTCGGCAGTTCTTCCTGGTGGACTGGGAGGGGTATGGTCCTGAGGATAGGTCTTGGGAGCCCAGGGAGAACGTGGGCACTCCTCTTATCCGTGCCTTCATGTCCCGGTTGCGGGGAGGGGGGCGTGGGGGGGGGGGGTACTGTCACGCTCCCCGGGTCCTCACCCCCGCTCCCCGGCTCACCTGCCACGCTCCCCGCTCTCCAGCCACCGGATCCCGTCCGTCCCAGGGTCCCTGGACCCCGATCCCGGCGCCCGACAGCTTCCCTGGACCTGGCCGGCTCCCCTGCGTCCTCCTCGCAGCCTCCTTCCCTGGCTTCTGGCACTCGGGCGGCGCGCATGCGCATTAGGGCGCGCGCGCGGTCACTGACCCTTTCTTAAAGGGCCAGCGTCCATTAACAGGAAATGAGGTTGCACAGGTACAGGGTATATAGGGGGTCATTGTCCAAGGGGGCGGGGCCTGATCTTCGTGTTCCCTGAGCTAGGAGTCAGGTCTCCTGGTGTTTATGTGCCTATACTCACCTATCTCTCTTCGTAGAGCCGTACCTGCCGCGCCATCCAGTCTGCCGTGTCCTGAACCCCGCACGCTGTCCATCTGCCAACTGACAGTCCGTACCATCTCGGATCCCTGCGGTGACCCGTCATCCCGCTCCAGAGGTTCCGGACCCCGCCTACTATCATCTCGGCTTCCGAACCTGAGCTACGTCACCAGTACCACCATCTGTGACTCCGTGGTCCCAGGGACTCCTCCGCTGCCCTCACTTGCACGGACTGTTCTGCCGCCCTTCAGTGCTTCAGCTGCCGGACTCCTTACCACCATCTTAGAGTCCGGTCCAGTGGATCCACCTCCTGGGTCTACCCGACCGCCCGGCCGTGACAGTATCGTCCTCCATCATCTTCACCTTCCATCTATCTTGGTATCGTCCTCCATCATCTTCACCTTCCATCTACCTTGGTATCGTCCTCCATCATCTTCACCTTACATCTACTTTGGTATTGTCCTCCATCATCTTCACCTTACATCTACTTTGGTATCGTCCTCCATCATCTTCACCTTACATCTACTTTGGTATCGTCCTCCATCATCTTCACCTTCCATCTACCTTGGTATCGTCCCCCATCATCTTCACCTTCCATTTATCTTGGTATCATCCTCCATCATCTTCACCTTCCATCTACCTTGGTATCATCCTCCATCATCTTCACCTTCCATCTACCTGGGTATCGTCCTCCATCATCTTCACCTTCCATCTTCCTTGGTATCATCCTCCATCATCTTCACCTTCCATCTACCTTGGTATTGTCCTCCATCATCTTCACCTTACATCTACCTTGGTATTGTCCCCCATCATCTTCACCTTCCATCTACCTTGGTATCGTCCTCCATCATCTTCACCTTCCATCTACCTTGGTATCGTCCTCCATCATCTTCACCTTCCATCTACCTTGGTATCGTCCTCCATCATCTTCACCTTACATCTACTTTGGTATTGTCCTCCATCATCTTCACCTTACATCTACTTTGGTATCGTCCTCCATCATCTTCACCTTACATCTACTTTGGTATCGTCCTCCATCATCTTCACCTTCCATCTACCTTGGTATCGTCCCCCATCATCTTCACCTTCCATTTATCTTGGTATCATCCTCCATCATCTTCACCTTCCATCTACCTTGGTATCATCCTCCATCATCTTCACCTTCCATCTACCTGGGTATCGTCCTCCATCATCTTCACCTTCCATCTTCCTTGGTATCATCCTCCATCATCTTCACCTTCCATCTACCTTGGTATCGTCCCCCATCATCTTCACCTTCCATCTACCTTGGTATCGTCCTCCATCATCTTCACCTTCCATCTACCTTGGTATCGTCCTCCATCATCTTCACCTTCCATCTACCTTGTTATCGTCCTCCATCATCTTCACCTTACATCTACTTTGGTATCGTCCTCCATCATCTTCACCTTACATCTACTTTGGTATAGTCCTCCATCATCTTCACCTTACATCTACTTTGGTATCGTCCTCCATCATCTTCACCTTCCATCTACCTTGGTATCGTCCCCCATCATCTTCACCTTCCATTTATCTTGGTATCATCCTCCATCATCTTCACCTTCCATCTACCTTGGTATCATCCTCCATCATCTTCACCTTCCATCTACCTGGGTATCGTCCTCCATCATCTTCACCTTCCATCTTCCTTGGTATCATCCTCCATCATCTTCACCTTCCATCTACCTTGGTATCGTCCCCCATCATCTTCACCTTCCATCTACCTTGGTATCGTCCTCCATCATCTTCACCTTCCATCTACCTTGGTATCATCCTCCATCATCTTCACCTTCCATCTACCTTGGTATCGTCCTCCATCATCTTCACCTTCCATCTACCTTGGTATCGTCCTCCATCATCTTCACCTTACATCTACTTTGGTATCATCCTCCATCATCTTCACCTTCCATTTATCTTGGTATCCTCCTCCATCATCTTCAGCTTCCATCTTCCTTGGCATCATTCCCCATCATCTTCACCTTCCATCTACCTTGGTATCCTCCTCCATCATCTTCACCTTCCGTCTACCTTGGTATTGTCCCTCATCATCTTCACCTTCCATCTACCTTGGTATCATCCTCCATCATCTTCACCTTCCATCTACCTTGGTATCGTCCTCCATCATCTCCACCTTCCATCCACCTTGGTATCATCCTCCATCATCTTCACCTTCCATCTACCTTGGTATCGTCCTCCATCATCTTCACCTTCCATCTACCCTGGTATCGTTCTCCATCATCTTCACCTTCCATCTTCCTTGGTATCGTCCTCCATCATTTCCACCTTCCATCTACCTTGGTATCGTCCTCCATCATCTTCACCTTCCATCTACCCTGGTATCGTCCTCCATCATTTCCACCTTCCATCTACCTTGGTATCCTCCTCCATCATCTTCACCTTCCATTTACCTTGGTTTCGTCCCCCATCATCTTCACCTTCCATATACCTTGGTATCCTCCTCCATCATCTTCACCTTCCATCTACCTTGGTATTGTCCCTCATCATCTTCACCTTCCATCTACCTTGGTATCATCCTCCATCATCTTCACCTTCCATCTACCTTGGAATCGTCCTACATCATCTTCACCATCCATCTTCTTGGTATCATCCCCCATCATCTTCACCTTCCATCTTCTTGGTGTCATCCCCCATCATCTTCACCTTCCATCTTCTTGGTATCGTCCTCCATCATCTTCACCTTTCATCTTCTTGGTGTCATCCCCCAACATCTTCACCTTCCATCTTCTTGGTATCGTCCTCCATCATCTTCACCTTCCATCTTCTTGGTGTCATCCCCCATCATCTTCACCTTCCATCTACCTTGGTATCATCCTCCATCATCTTCACCTTCCATCTACCTTGGTATCATCCTCCATCATCTTCACCTTCCATCTTCTTGGTATCCTCCTCCATCATCTTCACCTTTCATCTTCTTGGTGTCATCCCCCATCATCTTCACCTTTCATCTTCTTGGTATCCTCCTCCATCATCTTCATCTTCCATCTTCTTGGTGTCATCCCCCATCATCTTCACCTTCCATCTACCTTGGTATCATCCTCCATCATCTTCACCTTCCATCTTCTTGGTATCCTCCTCCATCATCTTCACCTTTCATCTTCTTGGTGTCATCCCCCATCATCTTCACCTTTCATCTACCTTGGTATCATCCTCCATCATCTTAACCTTCCATCTTCTTGGTGTCATCCCCCATCATCTTCACCTTCCATCTTCTTGGTGTCATCCCTCATCATCTTCACCTTCCATCTTCTTGGTGTCATCGTTCTATCTCCTTTATATCCTGATGAAATCTTTCTTTTTGCTCTTTGCTAACAGCACCGAGGTTTTATGGAAAGTCGTCCTAATGTGAATGGTAAAACATGTAACTTCAGATTAATCAGACATCCCAAGGCTGTGAAACGTTTCCGCATGTTCTCCACGATGGACTTACATTTTAAATCTTGGTTGTTACCTAGGAATTTCTTCACATCTTCTTTAAAGGAATCCCGAGCCCTCTTCTCCACAGCTTTCATTCTTGTTCAAACTCGTCCTTAATGAGTTTCTGATTTTTCGAACCCTCAGATTTGCTGGAGATGGAATGATGATACCAAGGGAGATGGAGTGTGAACATAATGGGGGACAGTCCCTGAAATACATTTACCAAAAGGGAATCTGTCACCTCTTTGACCTTTTTAAACTGTTAATATGGGCATACAGGTTATGGAATGCTGACTATAGTCTTACCTTTATGTCCTTTAAGTTTCTCCTTCTTTTAGTAGACCTTTCACAATCTCCTTCATCAGTCCAAGCTTAATGTGCAGCGGTGGTCGGAGAACTTTACTGGGATCAACTAAACTTTCCATGTTCTTGACTCCTGGATGCACAGATGTTCTCATTGGCCAACATTTTTGGCTTCAGTGCATAGGGACTTCATGTATCCTCCTTGCTGCCTAAGGAACAAAGAGAGAACTTTCAGATCCCCACATATTGACCATCCTTGATCCTTTTAGTTATGTTTCAAGAGAATAAAAATTCTCATAGCTTTCCTTCAAGTGCATTCATGGTTCCCCCAATGAACTGGAGCTCCCCCAGCTGGCAGCGCTCATGAAGCCTCAATCCATGACCCTCCTCCACCATGCCTGACTGTAGGCAGGACACACTTGTCTTTGTGCTCCTTTCCTGGAGACGCTGCACACGCTGACACCTTCTGAACAAATATGTTTATCTTGGTCTCATCAGATCACAGGATGGTTCCAGTAATGCATGTCCTTAGTCTGTTTGTCTTTAGCAAACTGTTTGCGGCTTTTTTTAACCTCTGCAGCAATGCTGGCTGCACTCATATGTTTATTCTGAAAAGATGACCTCTATCCACTCAGCTTCTGTGGTCGGCCATGGCAAGTCCTGTTCTGAGTGGATCCTGTCTGGTTATACCACTGTATGGTCTTGGCCACCGTCCTGCAGCTCAGGATCAGAGTGTTGGCAATCGTCTTATAGCCTCAGCCATGTTTATGTAGAGCAACACTTCTTTATTTCAGATCCTCAGAGAATTATTTGCCATGAGGAGCCATGCTGAGCTTCCAGTGACCAGTATAAGAGAGTGTGTGAGAGATAACACCAAATGTAACACACCGGCCCCCATTCACACCTTAGACCCTGTAACACTAATGAGTCACATGACACCGAGTTGAGCAAATGGCTAATGGGGCAGATTTTGGCCATTTTCAGTTAGGGGTGTACTCACTATTGTTGCCAGCAGTTTAGATATTAATGGCTGTGTGTTGAGTTATTCAAAGGGCACCAATTTACACATTTATACAAACTGCACACTGACTACTGTACATTGTATAAAAGTGTCAGATCTTCAGTGTTAGCCCATGAAAAAATATATAATCTTAAAATATGTAAGGGGTGTACTCACTAATGTGATATACTGTATGTCCCCATCCTGGTATATAAGTTCCCCATCCTGGTATATATGTACCCCATCCTGGTGTACATGTATCCTATTCTGGTATATGTGTCCCCCATCCTGGTATATATATATCCCCCATCCTGGGCACATACTGGTATATATCTCCTGCATCCTGGTGTATTCTGCCGCTGATTTATAAAGCATAAAAAAAATGATTGTACGCACATTGCCTCCACTCCCCCGATGCATGGTGTCCGGTATCCGCTGCTGAAGCCGACCACTGACTTTGACATGTAAGTGATGGGCAACACATGATGTCACTGCCATGCTGGCCCATTCACATGCTGACATCAGCTGCTGGCCTGGTGAGCAGGGACTCGGAGGGTCTCTGCACAGCAATACAATTCAGGTTAATCTGTGTCCTAGGATGCACATCCAGCTAAAATATGCGCTACTGCAGGCGGGCCCCCTCCACCCCCAGGCCTGGGTGCAGTTGCAACCTCTGCGACCGCAATCATTATGTCTTTGGTATCAGCCCATACTATTAGGCTACATGATTATTTATACTACATGGTGGAAGCAAAAGAAAATATTTTTTTGTGCATTTTTTATATCCCTACTGTATATCTAAAAATTTGAACAAAAGGTCCCTGGACGGCTCGTCTTGTTGTTGCTACAGATGATTGTTAGATTTCTCGTGTGTGTACGTTGTTTGGGCAACATCTCACAGGTTCCCTTTATCATATCAGTTACGCGGAATATATGAATGATGTTTCTTCTTTTTTGTTATAATAATAATAATACAAAATTGCTGTTATTATTTCTGCTCATTCCACCCTATAGTATTATAAATTGTGATCAAATAGTCGTATGGCACAAAAAATGATGCAATGAAAACTAAATCTTGTCATAGAAACACCAAGGCCCTAAACAGCTCGGCTGATGGAAGAATGTAAATCTTATGTCTCTAGGAAATTGGTAACAAAATCAAATTATTGTTTTCAAATGTTGCATTTATTACACAAAAGCCATAAAATGCAACTAAAATGCTAAGACTTACTTTGGTGCCGATATAACAGCGCTGATAGATGAAGTGACGGCGGTATTACTGCAGCACATGAATTACGCAAAATATAAATTGTCAACTTTTTCATTTTAAGAAAAGTTAGATAAAAAGTTACATTTTGTTACCAGGATCTTCTTCTGATGATTTTGTAAAAAAAATTAAATCAGTGCAGCAAAAAAAGAAAAAACGTAGCACAACCGCAATGTGTGATCGCGGTCTTATTGTTGTGTCAAAATCTTAAATTGTTGCATCCACCTTAAAGGAAAACTCCAGGAAACCTTGTTGTGCGTGTTGTGAGGTTGCTGAGTTTTCAGAGCAGAAACTGTGCAGAATCGACCAGTTCTTGAGACGTTCTGTATGATGAGTTGGGGATTTTGCACTTAGTTAATACCCCAAATCTTCTGAAAAACCTGTGGTGTGAATTTACCCCAAGAGGGGGAAGCTTCTTGTACATTTTGTTCTTGTTTCTTTACTCTCTAGAGGGTTCCCTTTAAATGACTGTTTTGCCCCCCGATGTATCAGCCGCGCCCCGATGTGTCAGCCGCCCCCCGATGTATCAGCCGCGCCCCGATGTGTCAGCCGCCCCCCGATGTATCAGCCGCACCCAGATGTGTCAGCCGCGCCCCGATGTATCAGCCGCGCCCCGATGTGTCAGCCTCCCCCCGATGTATCAGCCGCACCCAGATGTGTCAGCCGCGCCCCGATGTATCAGCCGCGCCCCGATGTGTCAGCCTCCCCCCGATGTGTCAGCCGCCCCCCGATGTATCAGCCGCGCCCCGATGTGTCAGCCGCCCCCGATGTATCAGCCGCGCCCCGATGTATCAGTCGCCCCCAATGTATCAGCCGCGCCCCGATGTATCAGTCGCCCCCCCGCACTCACAGCTTCATTATGTTATTCCGGCACATCACAGCTCAGACTTGGCACATTGCGGCCCGCGGACAGAATATTCTGTAACATCTGTAGATCAATAGGGATATAAATTCTCCGAGCTTTGTGGAATCCTTTCATCTCACAGATGATGCTGATACATTGTGCAGGCGAAGGTGCTCAGCGGCATTATCCATCCTCAGCACGAGGTAACAAGATGGCTTTATTATACACATTGTTACAAGTTAGCCAGGCGACTTACATCGATACATTGTTACATTGTCATCTCAGGAGACATTAAACGACTCAAGAACCCGGACACCTGTCTGATCTGAAGACCATGATGTGCTGATGGCAGGTCGGATCCTGACCATTTCATGTCTGTTATGTGTTTATGTTTCACTCCTTGTCAAAAGAATTTGCACTTGTTATCAGTGTGTCGAGTTATGATTCACTTCTTATAGATCTTTCTAGTAATGAAAACTTCCTTTCTATGATATGTCACTGAGACGGCCGGGAAGATCAAGAGATATCCCCTCGCTTCCAAGAATTATCATGGAGACAGCCGGGAAGATCACTCAGATATCTCACTGCTGTATATATATATATATAAATATAGATATGTGGATATATAGATATATACATACTAGAAGGTGGCCCGATTCTACGCATCGAGTATTCTAGAATTTACGTATTGTGTAGTTCATGTATGATTTTTGTTATATATATAGATGTTGTTGTGTGTAGTTACCAAGTGTTTGTGTAGGCGCTGTACATGTTCTGAGTGTCGCGGGGGGTGAGAGCGGTGTTGTATGTGTGTTGCGTGTGTTGCGTTGTTTGTGGAGCGCTGTGTGTCTGTAGCGTTGTGTGTGTGTGTGTGTTGTGCGGTTTGTGTGGGTGTGGTGTGTTTTGGGGGGAGGTATGTTTTGAGCAATGTGTGTGTTGTGCAGTATGTGCGTATATTTGTGTGTGCAGCGTTGTCTGTGTGTGTGGGTGTCTGTGTAGGGCGTTGTTTGTGATTCCTAGTGTGTGTGTGTTGTGCAGTGCGCGTGTGTGTGTGTGTTGGGGGGAGGTGTGCACCTCCCATCGTGCTCCATCCCCTATGCTGTGCACCTCCCATCGTGCTCCATCCCCCATGCTGCGCACCCCCCATCGTGCTGCATCCCCCATGCTGCGCACTCCCAAACGTGCTCCATCCGCCATGCTGCGCACTCCCAAACGTGGTCCATCCTCCATGCTGCGCACTCCCAAACGTGCTCCATCCGCCATACTGCGCACTCCCCATCGTGCTGCATCCCCCATGCTGCGCACTCCCAAACGTGCTCCATCCGCCATGCTGCGCACTCCCCATCGTGCTGTATCCGCCATGCTGCACACTCCCAAACGTGCTCCATCCGCCATGCTGCGCACTCCCAAACGTGCTCCATCCGCCATGCTGCGCACCCCCTATCATGCTCCATCCGCCATGCTGCGCACTCCCAAACGTGCTCCACCCGCCATGCTGCGCACTCCCAAACGTGCTCCATCCGCCATGCTGCGCACTCCCAAACGTGCTCCATCCGCCATGCTGCGCACTCCCAAACGTGGTCCATCCGCCATGCTGCGCACTCCCAAACGTGCTCCATCCGCCATGCTGCGCACTCCCAAACGTGCTCCATCCGCCATACTGTGCACTCCCCATCGTGCACCATCCGGCATGCTGCGCACTCCCAAACGTGCTCCATCCGCCATGCTGCGCACTCCCAAACGTGCTCCATCCGCCATGCTGCGCACTCCCAAACGTGCTCCATCCGCCATGCTGCGCACTCCCAAACGTGCTGCATCCGCCATGCTGCGCGCTCCCAAACGTGGTCCATCCGCCATGCTGCGCACTCCCAAACGTGCTCCATCCGCCATGCTGCGCACTCCGAAACGTGCTCCATCCGCCATACTGCGCACTCCCCATCGTGCACCATCCGGCATGCTGCGCACTCCCAAACATGCTCCATCCGTCATGCTGCGCACTCCCAAACGTGCTCCATCCGTCATGCTGCGCACTGCCAAACGTGCTCCATCCGCCATGCTGCGCACTCCGAAACGTGCTCCATCCGCCATGCTGCGCACCCCCCATCATGCTCCATCCGCTTAGGAGTGCGCAGCATGCCGGATGGTGCACGATGGGGAGTGCGCAGCATGGCGGATGGAGCACGTTTGGGAGTGCGCAGCATGGCGGATGGACCACGTTTGGGAGTGCGCAGCATGGCGGATGGACCACGTTTGGGAGTGCGCAGCATGGCGGATGGACCACGTTTGGGAGTGCGCAGCATGGGGGATGCAGCACGATGGGGAGTGCGCAGTATGGCGGATGGAGCACGTTTGCTCAGCCTCTCTCCTTCCAGCCTCCCTCAGCATCAGCCCCCCCCTCCCAGCCTTCCCCAAGATCCGCCTCTCTGCTCCCAGCCTCCTCCAGCACGCCGTGCTCCTCTGCCGACACTCACCCACACCCGATCGCATCCACTCACCCACACAACCGATCGCATCCACTCACCCACACAACCGATCGCATCCACTCACACACACAACCGATCGCATCCACTCACACACACACAACCGATCGCATCCACTCACACACACACCCGATCGCATACACTCACACACACCCGATCGCATACACTCACACACACAGACACTGACGATATTGCACATACGCGCTGATACTCACAACATCCGGGGATATCACATGCTTCTGGCCATGTGATCCTCCGTCAGGTCCTGGAAGCTCACAGCACAATATCGCCGCCGAGAAGCAAGCGATATCCCAGGATGTTGTGAGTATGTGGATGCGATGTGATGTGTGTGTGTGAGTGAGTGTGATCTGATTTGTGTGTGTGTGTGTGCTGTTATGTTATGTATGTTCTGCAGCTGCAGGACCTTGATGTGTGGATGCGATGTGATGTGTGTGTGAGTGAGTGTGTGTGTGTGTGTGTGTGTGCTGTTATGTGTGTGTGCTGTTATGTTATGTATGTTCCGCAGCTGCAGGACCTTGATGTGTGGATGCGATGTGATGTGTGTGTGAGGTGTGTATGAGAGTGAGTGTGAGCCGGTGTACACTGGTAACTATGATACACATCGGGTAACTAAGGGACCTTAGTTACCCGATGTGTATAATGGTTACCAGCTTTCACGGCCTCCGTGAAGATCCCAGCATCGCAAGGTTATGTCTGGCGCTGCCGGGATCCTGACGGAGCCGGTGTAGAAGCAAGCGATATCCCAGCATGTTGTGATGTGTGGATGTGATGTGTGAGGTGTGTGTGAGAGTGAGTGTGATCTGATGTGTGTGTACTCACCTGGGAGTTGCGGCTCCGTGTCAGTTGGGCCACAGCCAGCGTGCATTGCGTGAGGGGGGCGGGGCCTGCAGAGAGCCGGGGCGAGAGGCCAATCCGTGTGGGGGGGCGGGGCCATGGCGAGCCCAGCGGCCAATCAGCTTTGTGTCACCGTAAGGACACAATTTCGGAGCATGACAGACAGACAGACAGACAGATAGACAGACAGACAGACAGACAGACAGAATAAGGCAATTATATATATAGATACTTCCGTACGGTCACTGCCAAGCTCTACAATAACTCAAGAAAACTTCTAGCTGCCACCACCAACAGTTTATATGGGCCAATTGGACACCCAGTTTAGTTAGCTTCAGGGATGCGGATTATAGAGCAAGACGAACACATCTTTTACATTTTATATTTTTAGTCTGAAAAGTAGACAGTTTTTTATAAAAATATACAGCAGATGCTGCATACGGGGCAAAACAACACAGCATATACAATTACATAAAATAGGTAACAAAATAAAATTACTATACCTTGTCACGGAAATGGCTTAGATCTAGGAAGGAAAACATGGAACAATCCTACACTACAATGCATCTTCCTGCATTGAATAAGACATCAATCCAAACTTCTGTTTTATTAAATAACAGTCAACCTCATATACCTTCCCTTGGTGACTTCCAAGGTTGCTTTTCATGGGATGTGGCTTCTCTCTAGAAAATTATATCCCCAACTTTCAGCATATCTTCATCCTTGGAGGTCCCAGGCGTAAAATATTTTGATCAAGGGTTATATCACAATTTTTCCTTAAAGATGAAACTTGGCATGAATAGCATCACCCATCTGACCAATATTAATTTGGAGCTCATAGGCAGACCTCAGAGTTATGTAACAAATATGCATGTTATTCCTTCGGGATCCCAATGCTGAAAATGTGTCAACCACAATTATCAGATTAATGCAAAGACAAACATTAATAACCATATGCCTGCCGGTAGGTTGGTTCCTTTGAAATTCAGCAGAGCTGGCTTCAGAGTTGATACATTTCATGCTTCTCAAACTCTGGATACACAAACCCCAGACCATGTGTCTGGTTCCCAACAGATATACTAGTTTCAATTACCTGTCTCCACACCAGGGAGCCCAAGATGAAAAGGAGCCAGATGTACACTGGCATGCAAAATGGTAACAATGTTTTGAACTTTTGAATTTCAGGCTCCATATCTCACCATTCACTACTGCTTTGAGTGTGAGACGACCTTCATTTTATAGTCAATCATCTTGGCTTCTCATATATACATTTCACTTGAAACTACTTAGCATATGATTAGCTATACAGATTCTTGTCATGTCACTGCATTGTTACTCTTTTGCTCCTACAATTCTAAGTTTTAATTTTTATTATATTGTTAGTATTTTGTAAATCTATATTTGGCTTTCAACACTGCCTGAATCATTCAGGACAATGCTGTCTATCAAATTCAAGCCTGTCTCAACCAAAATATGATCCCAGATTTCTTCTTCATGTTCCCAATGTTGGTGCTGGTCGGCTCACTTGGGGATGTGTACAGCATTTTCTTCAATTCTATTTACAAGAGTATGATTGGGTAGAGGTCTGAAGACTGTAGGGGCCAATCCAGCTCCTCTATTTCATTGTCATTGATTCATTGCTTTGCCAATCTCAATGTATCCTTCAGGTCATTGCCCTGCCACTCCAGCACCTCACTTTGCCAAGAGGTCCTTGATTGTGTGTGAAAGTCTGTGTCAGGTGCGGGGAACTCACCTCTAGGGGGAGCTCCCTGTGTACAGTGATACATGATAAGATTCTGTCTGCAGCCACCACTAGGGGGAGCTCCCTGTATACAGAGATACACGATAAGATCCTGTCTGCAGCCACCACTAGGGGGAGCTCCTTGTATACAGAGATACATAATAAGATCCTGTCTGCAGCCACCACTAGGGGGAGCTCCCTGTATACAGAGATACATGATAGGATTCTGTCTGCAGCCACCACTAGGGGGAGCTCCCTGTATACAGAGATACATGATAAGCTCCTGTCTGCAGCCACCACTAGGGGGAGCTCCCTGTATACAGAGATACATGATAGGATTCTGTCTGCAGCCACCACTAGGGGGAGCTCCCTGTATACAGAGATACATGATAAGATTCTGTCTGCAGCCTCCACTAGGGGGAGCTCCCTGTATACAGAGATACATGATAAGATTCTGTCTGCAGCCTCCACTAGGGAGAGCTCCTTGTATACAGAGATACATGATAAGATTCTGACTGCAGCCACCACTAGGGGGAGCTCCCTGTATACAGAGATACATGATAAGATTCTGTCTGCAGCCTCCACTAGGGGGAGCTCCCTGTATACAGAGATACATGATAAGATTCTGTCTGCAGCCTCCACTAGGGGGAGCTCCCTGTATACAGAGATACATGATAAGATTCTGTCTGCAGCCTCCACTAGGGAGAGCTCCTTGTATACAGAGATACATGATAAGATTCTGACTGCAGCCACCACTAGGGGGAGCTCCCTGTATACAGAGATACATGATAAGATTCTGTCTGCAGCCTCCACTAGGGGGAGCTCCTTGTATACAGAGATACATGATAAAATTCTGACTGCAGCCACCACTAGGGGGAGCTCCCTGTATACAGAGATACATGATAAGATTCTGTCTGCAGCCACCACTAAGGGGAGCTCCTTGTATACAGAGATACCTTATAAGATCCTGTCTGCAGCCACCACTAAGGGGAGCTCCCTGTATACAGAGATACATAAGATTCTGTCTGCAGCCTCCACTAGGGGGAGCTCCCTGTATACAGAGATACATGATAAGATCCTGTCTGCAGCCACCACTAGTGGGAGCTCCCTGTATACAGAGATACATAAGATTCTGTCTGCAGCCATCACTAGGGGGAGCTCCCTGTATACAGAGATACATGATAAGATATTGTCTGCAGCCACCACTAGGGGGAGCTCCCTGTATGCAGAGATACATGAAAAGATCCTGTCTGCAGCCACCACTAGGGGGAGTTCCCTGTATTCAGAGATACATAAGATTCTGTCTGCAGCCTCCACTAGGGGGAGCTCCCTGTATACAGAGATTCATGATAAGATCCTGTCTGCAGCCACCACTAGGGGGAGCTCCCTGTATGCAGAGATACATGAAAAGATCCTGTCTGCAGCCACCACTAGAGGGAGCTCCCTGTATACAGAGATACATAAGATTCTGTCTGCAGCCTCCACTAGGGGGAGCTCCCTGTATACAGAGATACATGATAAGATCCTGTCTGCAGTCACCACTAGGGGGAGCTCCCTGTATACAGAGATACATGATAAGATCCTGTCTGCAGCCACCACTGGGGGTACCTCCCTGTATACAGAGATACATGATAAGATCCTGTCTGCAGCCACCACTAGGGGGAGCTCCCTGTATACAGAGATACATGATAAGATCCTGTCTGCAGCCACCACTAGGGGGAGCTCCCTGTATACAGAGATACATGATAAGATCCTGTCTGCAGTCACCACTAGTGGGAGCTCCCTGTATACAGAGATACATGATAAGATCCTGTCTGCAGCCACCACTAGGGGGAGCTCCCTGTATACAGAGATACATGATAAGATGATGATATATTAGATAGTGGTAGAACATCTCTGGTAAATATTAATATTATATGTTGGAGAATCCCCTTTTGGGTCATTCCAGGGGGGACATATCATTGGTGCAACTTGTGGGTCCACGAGGTATGGGCGCCCATTGCTACCTGAAGGTCAGGTGCAATTTTGCATTTTTAGGAGCGCTGGTATTGAAAGGGGCCCGTATATCGTTCTTGCACAGGGTCCTTTTTCTGTTTGTGTTATTCATTGGTCTGATCTTTAAAGGGCTACATAATGTTCGTGCATTTGCCCTAGTAATAATGAATACTGATATTTTTGGATATTTCCCATTTCTATTCACCCTCCTGCCCGCATTTGGGATCCTCTTGGGCATTGACCTCAGATGATCTTTTAGTGTTTGGAATTCCATTTTCCTCCTCTGGATTCCTTCCTTGCGTGTTTGGTGGGAGATGTGTGGGTCGCACATTTCTACTGATTGGATTAGTTTCTGATCGCACAGAATGTATATTTTTACTCCTGTAATAAAGCAATACTTTTATGCAACGTCTGGGAATGTTCTCTTCACAATTTTAATAGAACACAAGAGGACTGGGAAATCCTGCAAATAGCGCCCAGTGTCTGCGGCATGTGATGCAGGTTACCTGGGGTTAGCATGCTGGGGTGTGTAGTACTACACCTGTCACTAACACAAGTCTGCAGGGGTAACACTGTGTGAAAAGTAAGAGCTGATTTATATAGACTTTCGATCACAGAACTCAGTAAAAATATCGAAAAATTCCATCACATACAGTTTTGTCACTCACACTGACTCCATGGGCTTTTTCTTGCACCATACTTTGCTATGGGGAGTAGACTTTCTTTTAGACAGTGTCACAAGTAACTCCCGTCATTAGGAGACTTGTGACACCTCTGGGATCTGAGCTTCACATGAACTTGTGAGACTCTGGATTTTAAATGTCATTGCTTTCTTTAGGTGCAGCAAGGGTTAATAACATTTTTCTTGCTGGTAGCTCCTGGTTAGTTCATCTCAGCTGTAGCCGGTTTGTGGCCACTCCCTTACCTTTAAATAGTCACATGATTCATCACCTGATGCCGGTAATAGATTAATTCTATTATGACCACTTTGGAGGGAGAAAGTCTCTAGTGCCTGCTGGAGTTCTGCTGCTGGAGATCTGCTGCTGGAGATCTGCTGCTGGAGATCTGCTGCTGGAGTTCTGCTGCTGGAGTTCCGCTGCTGGAGATCTGCTGCTTGAGATCTGCTACTCGAGATCTGATGCTGGAGATCTGATGCTGGAGATCTGCTCCTGGAGATCTGCTGCTGGAGATCTGTTATTGGAGCCGTGTTGTCTGCAGCCCTGGTGTATGGCTGCAGCAGTGAAGTTTGTTGTCACGATCGCCTCTTGGTGAGGTTAGTGACAGGCTCAGGGTCTCTTTTATCATCAGAGGCTTTACACATTAAACATATGTTTTTATTTTAGCAGTCGCAGATTTAATGTCAGTGTTCCTTGCTAACTGAAAGCTCATTAGCTCTGTCCAGCTGATTTTGCTGATTACCACTTTCAAGCTGGATATAAACCCTCTGCTTCCTGCAGAGGGTGCCGGTTATTCAGTTGAGTCTGGAGCTAAGCCTGGAGCTGTGAGGAGGTGCTTTCTGCTGTCTGTTGTGTTGGTGTGTGTATGTAGGTAGCTTGTGTTGTTAGTTTCTCCTTTCTATGCTTCCCATCGTTGTACACCTTTTGTTGTTCCCTATTGTTGGCATTAGGTGTGAGTGAGTTTTGTTTGTACCCCTGTCTGTCAGTTTATTTGGTGGGGTTTTCTACTTCTCTCCTCGCCCTTCCCCTGGGTGGTGGGTTGTGGAGTGGAGTCTTAACATCAGGGACAAGGACAGGAAATAGGGAGACGTTGGGGGCCCAGACCTTGCTACCTTTAAGTGTACCTCTGTATTGGAAAGCCTAGGGTACGCTTAGTCGAAGGGTCTGTGTAGGGTCTCCCATCCAGTCACCCCCCCATTACTGTCACTCCGGTGACAGTTGTGCATCCTTTTGTCTATGTCCCCCTGTCTGTCCTCCTTTCCCTGTGTTATATTACAGTAGCGGTGACTTCTAGTGCACTCACAGGCCTTGGCACTAGACAGTGTGAGTGGAGGGACAGTTAGGATCTAGGTATGTGATGATGACTAGGGGAAGAGCCCATATAGCAATGTTAGGGGAGCTTAGGGGCCAGACATAGATTAGTGTCAGGACGTGTTCCATCCCCCGCTCCCTATCGTCAGGGTCTTCATCTCACTTTCCACCCCAAAGTAACCTCTGTGTTGTGCCGTGCACTGGACATCCTCTAGGCCGTGCGTGACAGAGTAAATAAGAGTATGCTGTGTCCATAGCAACCAATCAGAGCACAGCTTTCATTTTACCTCAGCAGTATGAGAACTGAAATCTGCGCTGCGATTGGTCACTCTGGGTAGTATAGGCAGATTTTCTTTCAGTCAGAGTCCATAAGTGCTGCTCACCACGATTCATTGCAGTATTTAGTGGTTGTGATGGATGAAGCTTCTGTTTCTAGCAACGTGATCGACATGGCTACAAGGGGGTGTCGTAATTCACCCGACAACTTTTCCTACATTTGCGGTTGTTTTATAATGAAGTGTATTGTGTGTACTTTGGTGTAACATTAGGTGATCAGGACAAGTCGTGGGCTCCACATGTAGTGTGCGCTGTTTGTGTAGAACTACAACAGTGGTCTTAAGGGAAGAAGGAGACCTTTTGTTTTGGCGTGTCTACTAGTGATGAGCGAGTACTAAAAAGCTCGGGTGCTCGAAGCTCGGGCCGAGCCTCCCAAGATACTCGTGTACTCGGGCCGAGCAACGAGCCCAATGTTATCCTATGGGAGACCCGAGTATTTTTGTGAAATGACCCCCCGGCAGCATGGAGAAACCCTAAAAATGTCACAAAAGTCTCAGAAGAGTGCTCAAATGACATGGCAACAGCATGGGGAAGACCCCTTGAAGCATTTATCACTCAAAAGTCACAGCTGTGAACAATTTTGTCCGCGTTTCACGCCATTTTTACGGACTCACCAGAAAACCTTCCAAAATGACCCCAAAATGATTTTTCATGGCAGAAATGTTAAGGGCACATACCCAATAGTGAGATAGAGCTGGTGTATGTTACTTTTTGAGATTAATACATGAAAGATTTTACGTGAAAACATTGTGTGGCACTCCGATGTCCCTGAGAAGAGACGTACATGAAGGCCTCTTGAGTCTAATGTGCCCATTTTGAGGAAGTGAGTCTTTGTAGTATTTTCCTTTGCCAGGGCAGTCCAAAATTGTGAGGTTCACCAATGCCCCTGCATACAGACGTGCATGAGGGCCTCAAAACATTAAGTGTCCATTTTAAGGAAGTGGGTGTATTATAGTATAGCCCTTAGGCAGGGCAGCCAAAAATTGGGAGGCTCCACGTTGTCCCTGGATAGAGACGTGCATGATGGCCTGTAAACCTGAAGTGCCCATTGTAAGGAAGTGGGTCTATTTCAGTATAGCCCTTTGCCAGGGCAGCCAAAAATTGGGAGGCTCCACATTGTCCCTGGATAGAGACGTGCATGATGGCCTGTAAACCTGAAGTGCCCATTGTAAGGAAGTGGGTCTATTTCAGTATAGCCCTTTGCCAGGGCAGCCAAAAATTGGGAGGCTCCACATTGTCCCTGGATAGAGACGTGCATGATGGCCTGTAAACCTGAAGTGGCCATTGTAAGGAAGTGGGTCTATTTCAGTATAGCCCTTTGCCAGGGCAGCCAAAAATTGGGAGGCTCCACATTGTCCCTGGATAGAGACGTGCATGATGGCCTGTAAACCTGGAGTGCCCATTGTAAGGAAGTGGGTCTATTTCAGTATAGCCCTTTGCCAGGGCAGCCAAAAATTGGGAGGCTCCACATTGTCCCTGGATAGAGACGTGCATGATGGCCTGTAAACCTGAAGTGCCCATTGTAAGGAAGTGGGTCTATTTCAGTATAGCCCTTTGCCAGGGCAGCCAAAAATTGGGAGGCTCCACGTTGTCCCTGGATAGAGACGTGCATGAGGGCCTCAAAACATTAAGTGTCCATTTTAAGGAAGTGGGTGTATTATAGTATAGCCCTTAGGCAGGGCAGCCAAAAATTGGGAGGCTCCACGTTGTCCCTGGGTAGAGACGTGCATGATGGCCTGTAAACCTGAAGTGCCCATTGTAAGGAAGTGGGTCTATTGTAGTATAGCCCTTAGGCAGGGCAGCCAAAAATTGGGAGGCTCCACGTTGTCCCTGGGTAGAGACGTGCATGAGGGCCTCAAAACATTAAGTGTCCATTTTAAGGAAGTGGGTGTATTATAGTATAGCCCTTAGGCAGGGCAGCCAAAAATTGGGAGGCTCCACGTTGTCCCTGGATAGAGACGTGCATGATGGCCTGTAAACCTGAAGTGCCCATTGTAAGGAAGTGGGTCTATTTCAGTATAGCCCTTTGCCAGGGCAGCCAAAAATTGGGAGGCTCCACATTGTCCCTGGATAGAGACGTGCATGATGGCCTGTAAACCTGAAGTGCCCATTGTAAGGAAGTGGGTCTATTTCAGTATAGCCCTTTGCCAGGGCAGCCAAAAATTGGGAGGCTCCACATTGTCCCTGGATAGAGACGTGCATGATGGCCTGTAAACCTGAAGTGCCCATTGTAAGGAAGTGGGTCTATTTCAGTATAGCCCTTTGCCAGGGCAGCCAAAAATTGGGAGGCTCCACATTGTCCCTGGATAGAGACGTGCATGATGGCCTGTAAACCTGAAGTGGCCATTGTAAGGAAGTGGGTCTATTTCAGTATAGCCCTTTGCCAGGGCAGCCAAAAATTGGGAGGCTCCACATTGTCCCTGGATAGAGACGTGCATGATGGCCTGTAAACCTGACGTGCCCATTGTAAGGAAGTGGGTCTATTTCAGTATAGCCCTTTGCCAGGGCAGCCAAAAATTGGGAGGCTCCACATTGTCCCTGGATAGAGACGTGCATGATGGCCTGTAAACCTGAAGTGCCCATTGTAAGGAAGTGGGTCTATTTCAGTATAGCCCTTTGCCAGGGCAGCCAAAAATTGGGAGGCTCCACATTGTCCCTGGATAGAGACGTGCATGATGGCCTGTAAACCTGAAGTGCCCATTGTAAGGAAGTGGGTCTATTTCAGTATAGCCCTTTGCCAGGGCAGCCAAAAATTGGGAGGCTCCACATTGTCCCTGGATAGAGACGTGCATGATGGCCTGTAAACCTGAAGTGCCCATTGTAAGGAAGTGGGTCTATTTCAGTATAGCCCTTTGCCAGGGCAGCCAAAAATTGGGAGGCTCCACATTGTCCCTGGATAGAGACGTGCATGATGGCCTGTAAACCTGAAGTGCCCATTGTAAGGAAGTGGGTCTATTTCAGTATAGCCCTTTGCCAGGGCAGCCAAAAATTGGGAGGCTCCACGTTGTCCCTGGATAGAGACGTGCATGAGGGCCTCAAAACATTAAGTGTCCATTTTAAGGAAGTGGGTGTATTATAGTATAGCCCTTAGGCAGGGCAGCCAAAAATTGGGAGGCTCCACGTTGTCCCTGGGTAGAGACGTGCATGAGGGCCTCAAAACATTAAGTGTCCATTTTAAGGAAGTGGGTGTATTATAGTATAGCCCTTAGGCAGGGCAGCCAAAAATTGGGAGGCTCCACGTTGTCCCTGGGTAGAGACGTGCATGAGGGCCTCAAAACATTAAGTGTCCATTTTAAGGAAGTGGGTGTATTATAGTATAGCCCTTAGGCAGGGCAGCCAAAAATTGGGAGGCTCCACGTTGTCCCTGGGTAGAGACGTGCATGAGGGCCTCAAAACATTAAGTGTCCATTTTAAGGAAGTGGGTGTATTATAGTATAGCCCTTAGGCAGGGCAGCCAAAAATTGGGAGGCTCTATGTTGTCCCTGGGTAGAGACGTGCATGAGGGCCTCAAAACATTAAGTGTCCATTTTAAGGAAGTGGGTGTATTATAGTATAGCCCTTAGGCAGGGCAGCCAAAAATTGGGAGGCTCCACGTTGTCCCTGGGTAGAGACGTGCATGAGGGCCTCAAAACATTAAGTGTCCATTTTAAGGAAGTGGGTGTATTATAGTATAGCCCTTAGGCAGGGCAGCCAAAAATTGGGAGGCTCCATGTTGTCCCTGGGTAGAGACGTGCATGAGGGCCTCAAAACATTGTTCCCATTGCAAAGGAGCGGGTCTCCTGTCGTTGTAATGTCCATTCTGCAAAGAATGGGCGAAAAAATTTACCACTGGGGGTATACCTGAAACAAAGGCCTAAGTATTGCAATTTGTAACGGTCATCATCATGGTGGCGCATGAGGAGAAGGAAGAGCAGTCCAGCGATTATCCAAAGTCCAGAAGTGTGTACCCATGGGTGAGTGGAGGTACATGGCAAACTTTAAATTCCGCTCTCATTTGCTGGTGGTGTGGTGAAGTCTGGCCCAATCCAACCCTTGTTCATCTTGATCAGAGTCAGCCTGTCAGCATTTTCAGTTGACAGGCGGGTGCGTTTATCTGTAATGATTCCACCTGCGGCACTAAAAACACGCTCTGACAAAACGCTAGCAGCAGGGCAGGCCAGGACTTCCAAGGCGTAGAGAGCCAATTCATGCCACGTGTCCAGCTTGGATACCCAATAATTGTAAGGCACAGAGGAATGTCGGAGTACAGTTGTTCGATCTGCAAGGTACTCCTTCAGCATCTGGGCAAACTTAGGATTTCTTGTGGCACTACCCCGCACCTCAGGGGCTGTGGTACGTGAGGGGCTGAGAAAACTGTCCCACATCTTAAAGACTGTTCCCCTACCTCTGGCGGATTGGACTTGTGCCTCTCTCGGCTGTACGCCTCGGTTGTCCACTGATTCCTGACCTATGCCGCTAGCGTTTTGTGAGGGGAATGCTTTGCCTACTTCCGTGAGTATGGCCTTCCGGAACTGCTGCATTTTGGTTGACCTCTCCTCCACGGGAATAAGAGACAAAAAGTTCTCCTTGTAGCGTGGGTCTAACAGTGTTACCAACCAGTAATGATTGTCGGCCAAGATGTTCTTAACGCGAGGGTCACGAGACAGGCAGCTTACCATAAAGTCAGCCATGTGCGCCAGACTCTTAACAGCCAGGACTTCAGTAGCCTGACCAACAAGATGACTGAACATGCTGTCCTCCTCATCTACCCTGTCCTCTGGCCAGCCACGCTGAACCGAGGATATGACTGGTGTGCATGTCATATCCTCAATTTGGCCGGAGAGTTGCTCCATGTCTTCATCCTCCTCCTCGTCATAGTCCTCCACTGCACGTTGTGATGAGACGAGACTGGGCTGTGTGTTATCACCCACACCCACTACTGTTTCTTGCTGCAACTCATCGCGCTCCGCCTGCAATGCATCATGTTTGTTTTTCAGCAGAGACCGTTTTAGAAGGCAGAGTAGCGGTATGGTGACGCTAATAATGGCGTCATCACCACTCACCATCTTGGTGGAGTCCTCAAAGTTTTGGAGGATGGTACATAGGTCTGACATCCATCTCCACTCCTCAGGTGTTATGTGTGGAGTTTGACCCATTTCCCGACGGCTTAGGTGATGCAGGTACTCAACAACTGCCCTCTTCTGCTCACATATCCTGACCAACATGTGCAGAGTTGAATTCCAACGCGTGGGGACATCACACACCAGTCTGTGAGCCGGAAGATGCAAACGGCGCTGAAAGCCGGCAAGGCCGGCTGAAGCAGTAGGTGACTTTCGAAAATGTGCAGACAGGCGGCGAACTTTTACCAGCAGATCAGACAGCTCTGGGTATGACTTTATAAACCGCTGAACCACGAGGTTGAGCACATGGGCCACACATGGAACATGTGTCAGCTGGCCTCGCCTCAAAGCCGCCACCAGGTTCCGGCCATTGTCACACACGACCTTTCCTGGCTTTAGGTTCAGAGGTGTGAGCCAGTGATCTGCCTGCTGTTTCAGAGCTGTCCACAGCTCTTCTGCATTGTGGGGTTTGTCACCTATGCAGATTAGCTTCAGCACAGCCTGTTGCCGCTTCGCCGAGGCAGTGCTGCAGTGCTTCCAGCTTGTGACTGGTGTGGAGGGCACAGTGGATGAGGATGCGCAGGAGGAGGAGGAGGCTGAAGAGCATGACATTCCGGAGCTGTACAGTGTGGGTGAAACACTGACTGAGGTAGGGCCTGCAAACCTTGGTGTGGGAAGGACGTGTTCCGTCCCTCGCTCAGACTGGGTCCCAGCTTCCACAATATTAACCCAGTGTGCCGTCAACGAGATGTAGCGGCCTTGCCCACAAGCACTTGTCCACGTGTCTGTGGTTAGGTGGACCTTGGGTGAAACAGCGTTGTTCAGGGCACGTGTGATGTTTTGTGACACGTGGTTATGCAACGCGGGGACGGCACACCGGGAGAAATAGTGGCGGCTGGGGACCGAGTAACGTGGGACAGCTGCCGCCATCAGGTCACGGAATGCTTCTGTCTCCACCAGCCTAAAAGGCAACATTTCCAGCGCAAGCAGTCGCGAAATGTTAGCATTTAGAACTGTGGCATGTGGGGTGTTGGCAGTGTATTTGCGCCTGCGTTCAAAGGTTTGCTGAATGGATAACTGAACGCTGCGCTGGGACAAGGACGTGCTTGATGATGGTGTTCTTTCTGCGTAGGCAACTGCAGGTGCAGGAGTGGAGGAGGCTTGTTCGCAGGCAGCATGGACAGAGGATTGGCTCGCATGCACAACCATCGAAGACGTAGCAGTGACATCAGCAAGCACTGCTCCTCGACTCTGTTGTACTTCCCACAAAGTCGGGTGCTTGGCTGACATGTGCCTGATCATGCTGGTGGTGGTCAGGCTGCTAGTTTTGGTACCCCTGCTGATGCTGGCACGGCAGGTGTTGCAAATGGCCTTTTTTGAATCATCTGGATCCAACTTAAAAAACTGCCAGACTCGGGAAGACCTAACATTTGTACAGGCACCTTGTGTCGTCGTGTTGTTCCGGGGAACGGTTGCCTGACTTCTGCCTGGGGCCACCACCCTGCTTCTTACTGCCTGTTGTGATGCTACGCCTCCCTCCCCCTGTGCACTGCTGTCCTCGCTCTGCATATCCTCCTGCCAGGTTGGGTCAGTTACTGGATCATCCACCACGTCGTCTTCCTCTTCCGCACCCTGCTCCTCCTCCTGACTTCCTGACAATTGTGTCTCATCATCGTCCACCACTTGTTGAGACACGTTGCCAACTTCGTGAGAACGTGGCTGCTCAAATATTTGGCCATCTGTACAGACGATCTCCTCATGACCCACTTCAATATGAGCTGGCGAGAGGCCAGAATGTGTGAATGGAAACGTGAACAGCTCTTCCGAGTGTCCAAGTGTGGGATCATTAATGTCCGAGGAGGACGTGTACTCAGCCTGGTGGTAGGAAGGAGGATCAGGTTCAGAAATGTGCGGTGCAGTATCACGGCTACTGACACTTGACCGTGTGGAAGACAGAGTGTTTGTGGTGGTGCCAATCTGACTGGAAGCATTATCTGCTATCCAACTAACAACCTGTTGACACTGGTCTTGGTTCAAGAGCGGTGTACTGCTGCGGTCCCCAAGAATTTGGGACAGGACGTGCGAGCGACTAGATGTGGCCCTTTGTTGTGGCGAAATTAGAGCTTGCCCACGACCTCGGCCTCTGCCTGCACCACCATCACGTCCACTTCCTTGTTCCTTGCCAATGCCCTTGCGCATTTTGCAATGCTGTGCACTGCTGACGTGTATATTCACTACTTGTGCGTTATATCAAAGTGTGTGGAAATTGCACACAAGTGCACCTGTACGCTGCCACCAACAGGCACACACGTGCGGTTTTAAAAACCAAGCACGGACGCAATAATAACCTAACAGGTTTTTTTGGGGAGCGACAATTACAGACAAGTCAGACACTATCTGGACTGTTTTACACTGTGTACACCAGCCCCAGATATGATGAAGGCTGGTATACGGTCACCACTACCCTGCCTGCCTGCCTGTATACTGGTACAATAGTCCTGACAAGGACTCTTTTGGTCACTAGCCTGTATTCAGACCTGGCTATACCCTGCCTGTATATAGCAACAATAGTCCTGAGAAGGACTCTGCTACTGTACTCCGACCTGGCTATACCCTGCCTGCCTGTATACAACTAGAATAGTCCTGAGAAGGACTTTTGGTCACACTGTTTGCAGCCCTGCTATGGAAATAGCTATAAAGGGCCGCAAACCTTTCCCTGAATCAGCGACACTCTCCCTGCACTGACTGTCTGGATAGCTGTGAGCAGAGCACAGCGCGCCGGCCGGTATAAAGGCTCGGTCACGCTGTGCAGGCCGGCCAATCACTGCAATTCCACAACTAACAGGGCTGTGGCATTGCAGTGGTCTGCCAGCCAATCCCTGCATGAGGGCTGGCTCTCAAAAGAGCGCCAACATGCAGGGATGAAGACCACGAGTACAGCACGAGTATCGCGAGATTACTCGGTCCCCGCCGAGCAGCCCGAGTACAGCGATACTCGTGCGAGTACCGAGTAGTTACAAGCATGCTCGCTCATCACTAGTGTCTACGATCTGGAGGGAACTGCATAATCATAGTGATGACCGCTACTTATTGTACATGCAACGTGGAGCAATTCAACCTTAAAAATAAGAAAGAAATTATATACCCGGACCTCCCGTCAGCGATTCACCCTGTGCCCTGTAGTCCAGAAATATGTGTGTCTCTTCACCTCTGGAGAAACTTGAAGATTCACCTGATTCAGAAGATTCAGAACCTGGAGATCCGAATTCTGATGAAGACTTTCATGCTGATGCCAACGAGACACAACTTTTCCACAGCTCGATTGAACTGATTTATTGAGGGACTTAGACCTTCTTAAACATTCTGCAAAACTTTTAGGCTCTAGACTAAAGGAAAAGAACTTGCCAGCACCTGGAAGGTGAAGATGATGGGGGACGATACCAAAGTAGATGGAAAGTGAAGATGATGGAGGACGATACCAAGGTAGATAGATGGTGAAGATGATGGGGATCATGGCATACTCACTTATTAAAAAGGGGGGACAGGTTGTGATGGTGGGCTATGGGGGAGGTGTATCTTGCTGTACAGATTCCTATTTCAAGCTGGGTTCATTGTCTTATTTGAACTACTTCTGTGTTTCTATTGTTGTAGGTAATCACCCCCTAAAATGCAAGGTTGTATCCTCTTGAGGCACTTCCATCCCTGGGAGTAGGGGGAGGTGGGCCTAGAGTCCAACTAGTGTAAACTCTGCTTACCTGGGAGATTCAGTCAGAGTGAGCTGAAACTTGAAGAGAGCAGGAGCCCCAGCCTGGGTGGCTGTGGACACGGACGGAGCTAGGCCTGTGTGGCGTCCAGTGGATTGTGTGGGATTTCTGGGACTCTGAAAAGGACTATTACGTTGTGATCTGGCACTTTGGATTATCGGGAGGTGCCCCCGAATCTGTTTTATTTGGACTTGTCGTGTGCTGTTCCTGTATTCCTATTAGTAAACCTGTTGGATCGTTCCTCGGCCTCGTCCATCCTTTGCTCTCTTGTACACCCCCGTCACAACGATACCAAGGTAGATGGAAGGTGAAGATGATGGAGGACGACACCAAGGTAGATGGAAGGTGAAGATGATGGAGGACGATACCAAGGAAGATGGAAGGTGAAGATGATGGAGGACGACACCAAGGTAGATGGAAGGTGAAGATGACGGAGGATGATACCAAGGTAGATGGAAGGTGAAGATGATGGAGGATGATACCAAGGTAGATGGAAGGTGAAGATGATGGAGGACAATACCAAGGTAGATGGAAGGTGAAGATGATGGAGGATGATACCAAGGTAGATGGAAGGTGAAGATGATGGGGGACGATACCAAGGTAGATGGAAGGTGAAGATGATGGGGGACGATACCAAGGTAGATGGAAGGTGAAGATGATGGGGGACGATACCAAGGTAGATGGAAGGTGAAGATGACGGAGGATGATACCAAGGTAGATGGAAGGTGAAGATGATGGAGGATGATACCAAGGTAGATGGAAGGTGAAGATGACGGAGGATGATACCAAGGTAGATGGAAGGTGAAGATGATGGAGGACAATACCAAGGTAGATGGAAGGTGAAGATGATGGAGGATGATACCAAGGTAGATGGAAGGTGAAGATGATGGAGGATGATACCAAGATAGATGGAAGGTGAAGATGATGGAGGACAATACCAAGGTAGATGGAAGGTGAAGATGATGGGGGACGATACCAAGGTAGATGGAAGGTGAAGATGATGGGGGACGATACCAAGGTAGATGGAAGGTGAAGATGATGGGGGACGATATCAAGGTAGATGGAAGGTGAAGATGATGGGGGACGATACCAAGGTAGATGGAAGGTGAAGATGATGGCGGACGATACCAAGGTAGATGGAAGGTGAAGATGATGGGGACGATACCAAGGAAGATGGAAGGTGAAGATGATGGAGGACGATACCAAGGAAGATGGATGGTGAAGATGATGGGGGACGATACCAAGGTAGATGGAAGGTGAAGATGATGGGGGACGATACCAAGGAAGATGGAAGGTGAAGATGATGGAGGATGATACCAAGGTAGATGGAAGGTGAAGATGATGGGGGACGATACCAAGGTAGATGGAAGGTGAAGATGATGGGGGACGATACCAAGGAAGATGGAAGGTGAAGATGATGGGGGACGATACCAAGGTAGATGGAAGGTGAAGATGATGGAGGATGATACCAAGGAAGATGGAAGGTGAAGATGATGGAGGATGATACCAAGGTAGATGGAAGGTGAAGATGATGGGGGACGATACCAAGGTAGATGGAAGGTGAAGATGATGGGGGACGATACCAAGGAAGATGGAAGGTGAAGATGATGGAGGATGATACCAAGGTAGATGGAAGGTGAAGATGATGGGGGACGATACCAAGGAAGATGGAAGGTGAAGATGATGGAGGATGATACCAAGGTAGATGGAAGGTGAAGATGATGGGGGACGATACCAAGGTAGATGGAAGGTGAAGATGATGGGGGACGATACCAAGGAAGATGGAAGGTGAAGATGATGGGGGACGATACCAAGGTAGATGGAAGGTGAAGATGATGGGGGACTATACTAAGGTAGATGGAAGGTGAAGATGATGGAGCATGATACCAAGGTAGATGGAAGGTGAAGATGATGGAGGATGACACCAAGGTAGATGGAAGGTGAAGATGATGGAGGATGATACCAAGGTAGATGGAAGGTGAAGATGATGGAGGATGATACCAAGGTAGATGGAAGGTGAAGATGATGGAGGATGATACCAAGGTAGATGGAAGGTGAAGATGATGGAGGATGATACCAAGGTAGATGGAAGGTGAAGATGATGGAGGATGATACCAAGGTAGATGGAAGGTGAAGATGATGGAGGATGATACCAAGGTAGATGGAAGGTGAAGATGATGGAGCATGATACCAAGGTAGATGGAAGGTGAAGATGATGGAGGATGACACCAAGGTAGATGGAAGGTGAAGATGATGGAGGATGATACCAAGGTAGATGGAAGGTGAAGATGATGGAGGATGATACCAAGGTAGATGGAAGGTGAAGATGATGGAGGACGATACCAAGGCAGATGGAAGGTGAAGATGATGGAGGATGATACTAAGGTAGATGGAAGGTGAAGATGATGGGGGACTATACTAAGGTAGATGGAAGGTGAAGATGATGGAGCATGATACCAAGGTAGATGGAAGGTGAAGATGATGGAGGATGACACCAAGGTAGATGGAAGGTGAAGATGATGGAGCATGATACCAAGGTAGATGGAAGGTGAAGATGATGGAGGATGACACCAAGGTAGATGGAAGGTGAAGATGATGGAGCATGATACCAAGGTAGATGGAAGGTGAAGATGATGGAGCATGATACCAAGGTAGATGGAAGGTGAAGATGATGGAGCATGATACCAAGGTAGATGGAAGGTGAAGATGATGGAGGATGACACCAAGGTAGATGGAAGGTGAAGATGATGGAGGATGATACCAAGGTAGATGGAAGGTGAAGATGATGGGGGACGATACCAAGGTAGATGGAAGGTGAAGATGATGGAGGATGATACCAAGGTAGATGGAAGGTGAAGATGATGGAGGATGATACCAAGGTAGATGGAAGGTGAAGATGTTGGAGGATGATACTAAGGTAGATGGAAGGTGAAGATGATGGAGCATGATACCAAGGTAGATGGAAGGTGAAGATGATGGAGGATGACACCAAGGTAGATGGAAGGTGAAGATGATGGAGGATGATACCAAGGTAGATGGAAGGTGAAGATGATGGGGGACGATACCAAGGAAGATGGAAGGTGAAGATGATGGAGGATGATACCAAGGTAGATGGAAGGTGAAGATGATGGGGGACGATACCAAGGTAGATGGAAGGTGAAGATGATGGGCGACGATACCAAGGAAGATGGAAGGTGAAGATGATGCGGGACGATACCAAGGTAGATGGAAGGTGAAGATGATGGGGGACTATACTAAGGTAGATGGAAAGTGAAGATGATGGAGCATGATACCAAGGTAGATGGAAGGTGAAGATGATGGAGGATGACACCAAGGTAGATGGAAGGTGAAGATGATGGAGGATGATACCAAGGTAGATGGAAGGTGAAGATGATGGAGGATGATACCAAGGTAGATGGAAGGTGAAGATGATGGAGGATGATACCAAGGTAGATGGAAGGTGAAGATGATGGAGGATGATACTAAGGTAGATGGAAGGTGAAGATGATGGGGGACTATACTAAGGTAGATGGAAGGTGAAGATGATGGAGCATGATACCAAGGTAGATGGAAGGTGAAGATGATGGAGGATGACACCAAGGTAGATGGAAGGTGAAGATGATGGAGGATGATACCAAGGTAGATGGAAGGTGAAGATGATGGAGGATGATACCAAGGTAGATGGAAGGTGAAGATGATGGAGGACGATACCAAGGCAGATGGAAGGTGAAGATGATGGAGGATGATACTAAGGTAGATGGAAGGTGAAGATGATGGGGGACTATACTAAGGTAGATGGAAGGTGAAGATGATGGAGCATGATACCAAGGAAGATGGAAGGTGAAGATGATGGAGGACGATACCAAGGTAGATGGAAGGTGAAGATGATGGAGGATGACACCAAGGTAGATGGAAGGTGAAGATGATGGAGCATGATACCAAGGTAGATGGAAGGTGAAGATGATGGAGGATGACACCAAGGTAGATGGAAGGTGAAGATGATGGAGCATGATACCAAGGTAGATGGAAGGTGAAGATGATGGAGCATGATACCAAGGTAGATGGAAGGTGAAGATGATGGAGCATGATACCAAGGTAGATGGAAGGTGAAGATGATGGAGGATGATACCAAGGTAGATGGAAGGTGAAGATGATGGAGGATGATACCAAGGTAGATGGAAGGTGAAGATGACGGGGGACGATACCAAGGTAGATGGAAGGTGAAGATGATGGAGGATGATACCAAGGTAGATGGAAGGTGAAGATGATGGAGGACGACACCAAGGTAGATGGAAGGTGAAGATGATGGAGGATAATACCAAGGTAGATGGAAGATGAACATTTTTGGCTACAATAAAGATTTTTCTTGTCCAAAATTCATACTTGATGGTTAAAAATAGAAAAGTTGTTTGTTTGTTTTTAAATCAGGGCATAAGAAAACAAGAATCAGTTACTGGATTTGAAAAAAAAATGTTAAACCCAAAATTTGCACCACTGTAAAGAAGAATTTGTAGGACTGCTGATTTCTTTTTTTGGTAATTTCATTTTTATGCCAGCATTAATATGTGATACTAGCAGCCCATTGACCTGTGTAAAGTGGAATGTGCTGTAAATAATGAGACTCTGTATGAGAACAGAACTATCTGATTGGCTGCAGTGGTCACATGAGATAATCACTGTCGCATAAAATATATGGATTATCCTTTTGGGAAAGGGAGTAGAGGTGGCACTTTCTGAGCCTAGTGAGTTAGGCTGTGTGCCCACGTTGTGTTTTTTCATGCGTTTCCGTAGTGTTTTGAACTGCAGCGTTTTAATGCCAAAATTCATGCGTTTTGATTTCCAGGCAAAGTCTATGGGAAATGAGGATTTCTTGTGCGCACTTTGCTGTTCAAAAACGCTGCTTTTAATTTGCATATTTTTGGGCAGAAACTCAGCGTTTACAGAAGCAGCATGTCAATTGTTTTTGCCATTTGAGCTGCGTTTTGATAACATTAGAGTCAATGAGAAGTTGCAAAACGCAATCAACATCAAAATCCTAGCGTTTTACATGCTTTTTGGATGCAGAAAACATGCGTTTTTGACAATTTAATTGCCTCCGTTTTTGACATATTAAAGGCATGATATGTCCCTTTACACACACACACATAGTCCGACAATTAAAATTAAGAAAAACATTAATTTAACGTTATTTTATACATAAATATTAACAAACATTTATCAGTTTAATAAAATCAGCTATAGAGCTACAACAAAATGGGATGCTTTAACAGGAGTAATGCACCAATTAAGAAATAGATCGTCAATATATCGACGATAATATCTGATCTGGTTATGGTAATGTTCAGACATTATAAGTGATAGGGACTTGGATCATTCCATAAAAATATTTACATGACTTGGGGCGACTTGTGTCTTAATCGCTGTATCGTGCAGCTGCAGCTATAACTTTCCTTGAAAAGAAAAAAAGAGGAATTAAGGAATTTAGAGATTCTCTTTCATTGAGAGATAAGTTAACATCAGCAGTTGGATAAGATTTGATCAACCAAAATTCTTCTGCTACTAATGAATAGAATGTTTCAAGATAACGACCCCAATGGTGTGTGGGGAAAAAGTTGGGAATAAGCATACCATCCTGATGTATATAGATATCGCCTATAGTTATTGCGCTTTCCCTGGGTAAACCTTTAGTGTATTACCTATATCCCTTGTGAGCTGCTACACGACCATAACAGCCATCATCAGATTAATGCTCCTGTAATCGAGTCAGGAACGAATCGCGTTTCAACTACTCACAAAAACTTGGAGTTTCAGGTGAAATTTCAGGATGATCTTAAAATGCCCTCAGACCTTTTCAGGTGACCTTATCTAATCTTATGGATGCACTTCTGCAACTGTTCAATATTTCAGGACTCTTTGGACAACGTGCTCTAACAAGGAGCTTAATGGCAAGAATCACAACAGGTGTGTGATTCACTATTGGCCAAAAAAATTAATTGGTATTAACCAGTCCATTATGCTGTTCACATTTTGAAACTATGAGCTCAAAACAACTAACAATTGCATTATGTCAGACCTTTCAAAACCGTTTGTATCAGTTTGGTCTCTGAGCTAGATGACCTGCAAGGTACCTCATGTTATCTACGTACCTGACCACACCACCAGGTACAGGTGTCATCTATGTACCTGACCACATCACTAGGCACAGGCGTCATGTTTTTACCTGACCACACCCCCAGACACAGACATCATATATTTACCTGACCACACCACCAGGCACAGGTGTCATCTGCATACCTGACCACACTACCAGGCACTGGAGTAATCTACGTATCTGACCACAACACTAGGCACAGGTGTCATCTATGTACCTGACCACACCATCAGGCACTGGCGTCATCTACGTACCTAACTACACCACCAGGCACATGCGTCATCTACGTACCTGACCACACCACCAGGCACAGGCGTCATCTATGTACCTGACCACACCACCAGACACAGGAGTCATCTACATACCTGACCACACCACCAAGCAGAGGTGTCATCTACATACCTGACCACACCACCAGGCAGAGGTGTCATTTACATACCTGACCACACTACCAGGGAAAGGAGTCATCTACGTATCTGACCACACCACCAGGCACAGGTGTCATCTATGTACCTGACCACACCATCAGGCATAGGCGTCATCTACGTACCTGACTACACCACCAGGCACATGCGTCATCTACATACCTGACCACACCACCAGGCACAAGCGTCATCTATGTACCTGACCACACAACCAGACACAGGAGTCATCTACATACCTGACCACACAACCAGACACAGGAGTCATCTACATACCTGACCGCACCACCAGGCACAGGAATCATCTACATAACTGACCACACCACCAGGCAAAGGTGTCATCTATGTACGTGACCACACCACTAGGCACAGGCGTCATCTATGTACCTTACCACACCACCAGACACAGGAGTCATCTACATACCTGACTACACCACTAGGCACAGGAGTCATCTACATAGCTGACCACACCACCAGGCAAAGGCGTCATCTATGAAGAAAAACAAAAAGCCAGCACTAAATGTGCACTTCAGCACTAAACATTCCAAACTGTACTTATTATAAAAATTTTTGAGATTTTTGGCAAAAAATTGCAATTTCTTGAGCTGCCTCGCCACGTCACGGCAAATCTCATTTGAAGCAGTCCTACACTAAAATATTTTTATAAAATGTGCCATACGGCCTCACATATGAATAGTAGAACTGCTCTTAGCAGCACTCACCTGGTCTATTTCAATCCCGTACCCATGACTGAGTCATGGCTGTGGGCGGGACAGGTCCAAGCAAATGCTGCATGAAGTAAATAGCCTGTGGACAAGGCCTGATGACAATGTGAACAGTCACCAACCGCCAAAATCTAGACAGATGGAACACATCCCAAATTGGGGTGCATAGCAAAGTGGGGGTCAGCCACCGACCAATTCAATGAAGAAAAACAAAAAGCCAGCACTAAATGTGCACTTCAGCACTAAACATTCCAAACTGTACTTATTATAAAAATTTTTGAGATTTTTGGCAAAAAATTGCAATTTCTTGAGCTGCCTCGCCACGTCACGGCAAATCTCATTTGAAGCAGTCCTACACTAAAATATTTTTATAAAATGTGCCATACGGCCTCACATATGAATAGTAGAACTGCTCTTAGCAGCACTCACCTGGTCTATTTCAATCCCGTACCCATGACTGAGTCATGGCTGTGGGCGGGACAGGTCCAAGCAAATGCTGCATGAAGTAAATAGCCTGTGGACAAGGCCTGATGACAATGTGAACAGTCACCAACCGCCAAAATCTAGACAGATGGAACACATCCCAAATTGGGGTGCATAGCAAAGTGGGGGTCAGCCACCGACCAATTCAATGAAGAAAAACAAAAAGCCAGCACTAAATGTGCACTTCAGCACTAAACATTCCAAACTGTACTTATTATAAAAATTTTTGAGATTTTTGGCAAAAAATTGCAATTTCTTGAGCTGCCTCGCCACGTCACGGCAAATCTCATTTGAAGCAGTCCTACACTAAAATATTTTTATAAAATGTGCCATACGGCCTCACATATGAATAGTAGAACTGCTCTTAGCAGCACTCACCTGGTCTATTTCAATCCCGTACCCATGACTGAGTCATGGCTGTGGGCGGGACAGGTCCAAGCAAATGCTGCATGAAGTAAATAGCCTGTGGACAAGGCCTGATGACAATGTGAACAGTCACCAACCGCCAAAATCTAGACAGATGGAACACATCCCAAATTGGGGTGCATAGCAAAGTGGGGGTCAGCCACCGACCAATTCAATGAAGAAAAACAAAAAGCCAGCACTAAGTCATCAGGCTTTGTCCACAGGCTATATACTTCATGCAGCATTTGCTTGGACCTGTCCCGCCCACAGCCATGACTCAGTCATGGGTACGGGATTGAAATAGACCAGGTGAGTGCTGCTGAGAGCAGTTCTATTATTCATATGTGAGGCCGTATGGCACATTTTATAAAAATATTTTAGTGTAGGACTGCCTCTAATGAGATTTGCCGTGACGTGGCGAGGCAGCTCAAGAAATTGCAATTTTTTGCCAAAAATCTCAAAAAAATTTTTTATAATAAGTACAGTTTGGAATGTTTAGTGCTGAAGTGCACATTTGGTGCTGGCTTTTTGTTTTTTCTTCATTGAATTGGTCGGTGGGTGACCTCCACCTTGCTATGCACCCCAATTTGGGATGTATTCCATCTGTCTAGATTTTGGCGGTTGGTGACTGTTCACATTGAGTCATCAGGCTTTGTCCACAGGCTATATACTTCATGCAGCATTTGCTTGGACCTGTCCCGCCCACAGCCATGACTCAGTCATGGGTACGGGATTGAAATAGACCAGGTGAGTGCTGCTGAGAGCAGTTCTATTATTCATATGTGAGGCCGTATGGCACATTTTATAAAAATATTTTAGTGTAGGACTGCCTCTAATGAGATTTGCCGTGACGTGGCGAGGCAGCTCAAGAAATTGCAATTTTTTGCCAAAAATCTCAAAAAAATTTTTTATAATAAGTACAGTTTGGAATGTTTAGTGCTGAAGTGCACATTTGGTGCTGGCTTTTTGTTTTTTCTTCATTGAATTGGTCGGTGGGTGACCTCCACCTTGCTATGCACCCCAATTTGGGATGTATTCCATCTGTCTAGATTTTGGCGGTTGGTGACTGTTCACATTGAGTCATCAGGCTTTGTCCACAGGCTATATACTTCATGCAGCATTTGCTTGGACCTGTCCCGCCCACAGCCATGACTCAGTCATGGGTACGGGATTGAAATAGACCAGGTGAGTGCTGCTGAGAGCAGTTCTATTATTCATATGTGAGGCCGTATGGCACATTTTATAAAAATATTTTAGTGTAGGACTGCCTCTAATGAGATTTGCCGTGACGTGGCGAGGCAGCTCAAGAAATTGCAATTTTTTGCCAAAAATCTCAAAAAAATTTTTTATAATAAGTACAGTTTGGAATGTTTAGTGCTGAAGTGCACATTTGGTGCTGGCTTTTTGTTTTTTCTTCATTGAATTGGTCGGTGGGTGACCTCCACCTTGCTATGCACCCCAATTTGGGATGTATTCCATCTGTCTAGATTTTGGCGGTTGGTGACTGTTCACATTGAGTCATCAGGCTTTGTCCACAGGCTATATACTTCATGCAGCATTTGCTTGGACCTGTCCCGCCCACAGCCATGACTCAGTCATGGGTACGGGATTGAAATAGACCAGGTGAGTGCTGCTGAGAGCAGTTCTATTATTCATATGTGAGGCCGTATGGCACATTTTATAAAAATATTTTAGTGTAGGACTGCCTCTAATGAGATTTGCCGTGACGTGGCGAGGCAGCTCAAGAAATTGCAATTTTTTGCCAAAAATCTCAAAAAAATTTTTTATAATAAGTACAGTTTGGAATGTTTAGTGCTGAAGTGCACATTTGGTGCTGGCTTTTTGTTTTTTCTTCATTGAATTGGTCGGTGGGTGACCTCCACCTTGCTATGCACCCCAATTTGGGATGTATTCCATCTGTCTAGATTTTGGCGGTTGGTGACTGTTCACATTGAGTCATCAGGCTTTGTCCACAGGCTATATACTTCATGCAGCATTTGCTTGGACCTGTCCCGCCCACAGCCATGACTCAGTCATGGGTACGGGATTGAAATAGACCAGGTGAGTGCTGCTGAGAGCAGTTCTATTATTCATATGTGAGGCCGTATGGCACATTTTATAAAAATATTTTAGTGTAGGACTGCCTCTAATGAGATTTGCCGTGACGTGGCGAGGCAGCTCAAGAAATTGCAATTTTTTGCCAAAAATCTCAAAAAAATTTTTTATAATAAGTACAGTTTGGAATGTTTAGTGCTGAAGTGCACATTTGGTGCTGGCTTTTTGTTTTTTCTTCATTGAATTGGTCGGTGGGTGACCTCCACCTTGCTATGCACCCCAATTTGGGATGTATTCCATCTGTCTAGATTTTGGCGGTTGGTGACTGTTCACATTGAGTCATCAGGCTTTGTCCACAGGCTATATACTTCATGCAGCATTTGCTTGGACCTGTCCCGCCCACAGCCATGACTCAGTCATGGGTACGGGATTGAAATAGACCAGGTGAGTGCTGCTGAGAGCAGTTCTATTATTCATATGTGAGGCCGTATGGCACATTTTATAAAAATATTTTAGTGTAGGACTGCCTCTAATGAGATTTGCCGTGACGTGGCGAGGCAGCTCAAGAAATTGCAATTTTTTGCCAAAAATCTCAAAAAAATTTTTTATAATAAGTACAGTTTGGAATGTTTAGTGCTGAAGTGCACATTTGGTGCTGGCTTTTTGTTTTTTCTTCAAAGGCGTCATCTATGTATGTGACCACACCACCAGGCACAGGCGTCATCTATGTACCTGACCCCACCACTAGGCACAGGAGTCATCTACATACCTGAACACACCACCAGGCACAGGTGTCATTTATGTTCCACACTGCACCACCAGGCACAGGCTTCATCTCTGCTGGATGAGGAATCAGTGACCTCAGTGCTGGTCACTGATGAAAGTTGATTTACGCTGAGCAGAAATAATGGTGTCAATGATGTTGGAGACGTGAAGGAGAGCGCTGTGCATCAGCTACTGTTGTCACTAGACGTGCCTTTGGTGGTGGTGGTGTTACAGTATAGGCTGGTGTGTCTAGTCACTACAGAACGGGACTACACTGTGTGAATGGTACTGTGACAGCCACTATTACTAAAATATCATCATTAATCCAGACATTGTGCCCCTGCATGAACAACACAGGTCTAATGTCATCCTCAAGGACGACAATGCTCCAGCTCATCGAGGTCGTATCATTAGGGAGCGACTGCTGAAGACTGGGGGACTTGAAATGGAGCAGCTGCACTTTCTCCAGACCTGAATCCAATAGAAACCTATGGGATCAGCTGAGCCGCCATGGCGAGGCCGTAACTCTGAAACCCAAAACCTCAATGATGTGAGGGCCGCCCATTAAGAAGAGTGGGTCACTGGCCTAGCAAACAATACCTCCATTTATGACCAGCAGGAGGCTTTGTTGTCAGCTGGAATTGATGCTGAAGGCCTCATGAAAAGTTATTGAGACACTGACGTTTTGGGGGGGTGGATGGGTGAAGGGGTGTACCCACCATTGGTGTTGGCTTTTGTTTCAATAAATTGTGATGAAAAAATCCCCATTGCTGCTTTTACTTAACGCCCAACTGTCATGGTAAAATATCAGTGTAGAGGGAACTTTTTACATTTTACATACTGTAAATGTTACCTGAAAGCCAGGTATCCCGAGCTGTTTGAGTCGTGCACATTTGCTGGGATTATATTCTATATTATATTATATATATTATATTCTATATTATATTCATTGTTTTTTAGACACGTGAAGAAGTCTGGTTACAGCTGAAACGGGTTGTGTTTTAAATAGAAACTTTTACCTTTTATTTTGTGGTTACTTTTTCTTTTTTTCTTCACTTTTCTTGACTTTTTCTTGACTTTGGGCGCGCCCAGCTCTTGGATTCCACACCTTGTATGTCGTTCTCACGTGACTGCCAGAGGATTGGAGCGGCGGCGTCTGTCCGGGATATACATATACTTTTCTGTTATCTTCTGCTGTAGTACTGGTCAGCCCCCATAATGTCGCTGGTTACCTGGCAGATCCCCGTCTCTGGCAGTGTTTGCGGTGATACATTATCCCGGCTATGGTTGTGTCGGTGACTATCGGGGCAGAACGTATCTCCGTGCTAATGTTCTCATTTGTAGCTCTTATTCATTACAAATCCTATTAAACTCCAGCAACTGGCACTAAATCCCCGCGGCTGCGCTCATTATAATCTACAGGGACTTGCACGATTGTCACGGGGCTCAAATTCAGCAGAGAAAAGACTTGTTTTATAGCAGCTGCACCCTAGACCCAGGGCTGACAGGAATCAGGTCCCCCTGACCCTGGAGGATAGATACCAGTGCTGCAGTGAGGACTGACACAGGCACCACAATGGAGGCTTCTAACTAGTACTGCCCTGCTGTGTGTGACAATGGGAATAGGGGGGGTGTGATCTGATTGTATGTTCGGGGGGAATCACTTGGCACGAAAAGCTTCTCACCACCACGGATTAATCTGAGCACCGTATGGTGGGGATATGTGGACTATCTATAGCAGTATTATGTAATCAGCTGTATGGTGGTATTATTTGAGCACTGTCTGATGGTATTACAGTCATATGAAAAAGTTTGGGCACCCCTATTAATGTGAACCTTTTTTCTTTATAACAATTTGAGTTTTTGCTATTTCAGTTTCATATATCTAATAACTGATGGACTGAGTAATATTTCTGGAATGAAATGAGGTTTATTGTACTAACAGAAAATGTGCAATCCGCATTTACACAAAATTTGACAGGTGCAAAAGTATGGGCACCTCAACATAAAAGTGACATTAATATTTTGTAGATCCTCCTTTTGCAGAAATCACAGCCTCTAGTCACTTCCTGTAGCTGTTAATGAGTTCCTGGATCCTGGATGAAGGTAGATTTGACCATTCCTGTTTACAAAACAATTCCAGTTCAGTTAAGTTTGATGGTCGGCGAGCATGGACAGCCGCTTCACATCATCCCACAGATTTTCAATGATATTCAGGTCTGGGGACTGGGATGGCCATTCCAGAACATTGTAATTGTTCCTCTGCATGAATGCCTGAGTAGATTTGGAGCGGTGTTTTGGATCATTGTCTTGCTGAAATATCCATCCCCTGCGTAACTTCAACGTCGTCACTGATTCTTGCACATTATTGTCAACAATCTGCTGATACTGAGTTGAATCCATGCGACCCTCAACTTTAACAAGATTCCCGGTGCCGGCATTGGCCACACAGCCCCAAAGCATGATGGAAATGTTACTGTGGGTAGCAAGTGCTTTTCTTGGAATGCCGTGTTTTTTTGCCTCCATGCATAACGCCTTTTTGTATGACCAAACAACTCAATCTTTGTTTCATCAGTCCACAGGACCTTCTTCCAAAATGTAACTGGCTTGTCCAAATGTGCTTTTGCATACCTCAGGCGACTCTGTTTGTGGCGTGCTTGCAGAAACGGCTTCTTTCGCATCACTCTCCCATACAGCTTCTCCTTGTGCAACGTGCGCTGTATTGTTGACCGATGCACAGTGACACCATCTGCAGCAAGATGAAGCTGCAGGTCTTTGGAGGTGGTCTGTGGATTCTCCTTGACTGTTCTCACCATTCTTCTTCTCTGCCTTTCTGATATTTTTCTTGGCCTGCCACTTCTGGGCTTAACAAGAACTGTACCTGTGTTCTTCCATATCCTTACTATGTCCCTCACAGTGGAAACTGACAGTTTAAATCTCTGAGACAACTTTTTGTACCTTCCCCTGAACAACTATGTGGAATAATCTTTGTTTTCAGATCATTTGAGAGTTGTTTTGAGGAGCCCATGATGCCACTCTTCATAGGAGATTCAAATAGGAGAACAACTTGCAAGTGGCCACCTTAAATACCTTTTCTCATGATTGGATACACCTGCCTATGAAGTGCAAAGCTCAATGAGGTTACAAAACCAATTTAGTGCTTTAGTAAGTCAGTAAAAAGTAGCTAGGAGTGTTCAAATCAAGAAATTAATAAGGGTGCCCATACTTTTGCACCGGTCAAATTATTTTTAAATGCGGATTGCACATTTTCTGTTAATAAACCTCATTTCAATCCAGAAATATTACTGAGTCCATCAGTTATTAGATATATGAAACTGAAATAGCAAAAACCCAAATTGTTATAAAGAAAAAAGGTTAACATTAATAGGGGTGCCCAAACTATTTCATATGACTGTATATAAGCATTTTATGGTGATTTTATTTGACCACTGAATGATTGTGTTTTTTGGACACTTTATCGCAGCATTATATAAGCTGTATATAGTGGTATTATTTGGACACTGTATGACAATAGTATATAACCAACTGTATTACTTGAGGAGTATATGGTGATATTATGCAAGCACAGTATGGTGGTTTTATTTGGACACTGTATGGCAGGTTTATATAAAGACTGTATGCTGGTATTATTTGAGTATATGGTGATATTATATGAGCACAGTATGGTGGTATTATTTTAACACTTTATGGCAGGTTTATATAAAGACTGTATGATGGTATTATTTGAGGAGTATATGATGATATTATGTTAGATAGGTATTTGGTTTTATTTTAACACTTTTTGGCTGGTTTATATAAAGACTGTATGGTGGCATTATTTTGGAACTGTGGGAATGTGGAAAGATGCCAACAGGAACAAACTAACTGACCCACAACAGATGAAGGAAAGATGGAACGAATACAAGGAGCCCCTATATAAGAACGACTCAGTGATACGGGAAGAAACGGAGACTGGAAATGATCGAGAACCAAACATGTTAAAAGATAAACTCGTTGTTGCGATAAAGCACATGGATGTGACAATATTCCCATAGCGCTAATAAAGTCTCCTGAAGCCGCAGTTGATGCCATCACACTCCTCTGTCACCAGATATGGACAACTGGTAAATGGCCCAAGGACTGGACAAGATCAGTGTTTATGCCTATTCCGAAGGGAGACGCCACCGACTGTGGAAACTATCAGACTATTGCGCTCAGACCTCATGTCAGCAACTACTACTGAAGATCCTACAGAGACGGCTCCAGCCTTACTGTGACCAAGAGATGGCAGAGGAACGAGAAGGATCCAGAACAGGCCGAGGAACGAGAGGGGTAACTGCTGACATTAGATGATGATGAAGGCCAAAGAATAGAACAAGGAGATCTAACTGCTTCATCCACTACAGGATATGGGTGTGAGGAACCGTCCGATCAGCCTCATCAGGAACCATTACATCCACCAAGAAGCCACAGTCTGAACAGAACATGGTGACCCGGCATGGTTCAGAGTAGAGCGAGGCGTCAGACAAGGCGGCATCCGGTCACCATTGCTCTTTATATACAGAAGCTATTCTCAGGAAGACTGGACTTGCCGAAAAGAAGAAGGAATCAAAATTGCTGGAAGAATCATCAACAACAACATTGATAGCAACAAGTGTAGATGGAATGAAGGACGTATTACGGAGGTCAAGATGGAAAGCTCAAACATGGGCCTACTACTCAATACAAAGAAGACAAAGATACTGACTACTGCCAGGTACAACCGGGACACGTGTAAGATGGACGGTGACAAAGTGGAAGATGTCAAGGACCTCAACCTCCTCGGATCAATGATCTTTCAAGATGAAGCGACGACACCAGAAGTCAATAGCTATGGGCAAATCAACAATGGAGTCACAGTAAAAGGTCCTCAAATCCAGGAACATTTCACTAGTGACAAAGACACGGCTCTTCATAGTTTGGTCTTGGCTCGTACATAGTCTGGTCTTTTCTGTAGTCACACATGGATGCAAAACCTGGACAATAAAGGAACAAAGCAGAAGAAGAATCAATGCCTTCAAAATGTGGTACTGGAGAAGGATGTTAGCAATAACATGGATGGCAAGAAGAACAAACAAATCAATTATCGAACAAATTAATCCAGACATGTAACTGAAAGCAAAGACCACTGAGATACCACTCATCTACACATCATATGAAGAGCAATCACTGGAGAAGGACATCAAAGTCAGAAGAATAGAAGGAAGAAGGCGAAGAGAAAGACCAGCAACCCGATGGCTTGGTACTATCAAAATAATGGTGGAGAAGACCCTGGTTAACCGATCTAGGCGGAGAAGACCCTGGTGGAGCTATCTAGGTAGAGAAGACCCTGGTGGACCTATCTAGGTGGAGAAGACCCTGGTGGTGGAGAAGACCCTGGTGGACCTATCTAGGCAGAGAAGACCCTGGTGCACCTATCTAGGCGAGAAGACCCTGGTGGACTTATCTAGGCGGTTAAGACCCTGGTGGACCTATCTAGGAGGAGAAGACCCTGGTGGACCTATCTAGGAGGAGAAGACCCTGGTGGAGCTATCTAGGTGGAGAAGACCCTGGTGGACCTATCTAGGCGGAGAAGACCCTGGTGGTGGAGAAGACTCTGGTGGACCTATCTAGGCGGAGAAGACCCTGGTGGACCTCTCTAGGCGAGAAGACCCTGGTGGACCTATCTAGGCAGTTAAGACCCTGGTGGACCTATCTAGGCGGTTAAGACCCTGGTGGACCTATCTAGGCGGTGAAGACCCTGGTGGATCTATCTAGGCTGTGAAGACCCTGGTGGTCCTACCTAGGTGTAGAAGACCCTGATGGACCTACCTAAGCGTAGAAGACCCTGGTGGACCTACCTAGGTGGAGAATACTCTGGTGGACCTACCTTGGCGGAGGAGACCCTGGTGGACCTATCTAGGTAAAGCAGACCTTAGTGGACCTATCTAGGCTGCAGAAGATCGATCTTCCTAAAGCTATCAAGTCAAAATGGCTTGAGATCGAGCTGAAAGCAGTTAAAAAAAAGGTGGGATTATTTGGACTTGTTTTACAGTGTTATATATGCACAGTATAATGGTATATTTGGGCACTTTATGTCAGCACTATATAAACAATATATGATATAATAATCTGAGAACCATATGGTGGTGTTATTTATGCACTGCATTTTAGCAATATTTGAGCAATGTAAATTGTCCTTATTAGACCATTGTATGGCAGTATTATTTAAGGATTTGGTGGTATTATTGCACCACTATATAGGGATGATATTTAATATTGTATGGTAGTGTTATCTGAGCACTGCAATGTGGCATTTTCTGAGCATTGATTGTGACATTGTTTGAGCACTGTATGATTGTATTATTTGCACACTGTTTGGCAGTATTATTTAAGCATGGTATGGAGGTATTACTTTGGTAATGATTGATGGTCTTATTTATGCACTGTATGCTGGTATGTGCATTTGATTCTGCTATTATTTTGCCTTGTATAGTTTATTATCTGCGCTGTATGGCGGTGGTAGCGCAGTAATTTAGGAAACTGAATGGTGCTATTATTTGGCCATCACATGACCCTCTACTTGTGCTGTGCATCTCTTATGCATTGTATGACCATACACACGAGATTCGGTCCCGGTGTATTAGGGCATCTTGGGGCTGTGTATTTCCTTTTATCAGTTTAGTGGAAATTATCTTTAATGCAATAATTTGCTCCTCAGATGCCGCCGCGTCCTGGTGGCTTCACTCCCAGATGTTCTCCAGAATTCAGCAATGCCGTTCTCCAGGTACAATTAACAAGTGTCATTATCTACTGATTACCTGACGGTATCAAAGGTGTCATAAGAAAAAGAGGAATGGGTTTTTTGATGCCCTGTGTCGGCACACTGCGTAACGGGACTACATTCAGCACTGTGTGCGGGAATAATTGTGCCACCGAATTTAAAGGGGAAGTACCGCTCAAATGCCGCACACTATTCACCCGGGGACAAATCCTATTGGGAAACTGTGTATAAGAGCCGAGAAGCTGGTGGAGGCACATGTCCATATCCCTCCTATAGATGACAATAGGGACATCTGGGCACATAGTGAAGAGCGTCGCAGATGACTATATCGGCATGTCCATCTGTGACCAGAAGCTGAATGTAAGGTCCACGGACTAAGTGAGGAGCGCAGAAATGTCCGAAAGCAGAGAACAGACCCTAGAGCAGCCAAGAGTTCAGCAAGCTCACCTGCCCATGACCCGTCCACCATTACAATGGCAGGAGCTAGGCTGGATGGTTCCCCAAGAGCCCAGCATGAAATGTGTCCACGTATTCTGCCACGGTCAGACCCAATGTGAACAATTCCCAAGAGCCCAGCATGAAATGTGTCCATGTATTCTGCCACGGTCAGACTCAATGTGAACAATCCCTAAGAGCCCAGCATGAAATGTGTCCACGTATTCTGCCACGGTCAGACTCAATGTGAATGTGAGGTAAATCCGGAGATATGACGATAAATCATGACATTCAAGTCATGTCAGGAAGCCCTCTCCTGGTGTCACCCCCCCCCCCCTTCCCTTCACACAACTGGTTTAGCAACAAATCCATGGCCATGTCCTGTGATATGGAAATGAGGTGGCTTAGGGACAATGGACACAGGATGACTCCCTGCCGTCACCCTGTAGTGGGGGCTGCTAGCTAGTTAGCAAGGCTATGGAAATAGCCAGACAGAACGACTCCAGTAAAAAATGGTTCATATCTCGCAAGCCATATTTCCGATAAATATGGCAACCATAAAAATGGTGTCTCCGCATGTGGACGATGCCGGCACACCCTTTTTATGGGAGCAGGACATTGGGAAATGCCCCAGGCGTGATATCAGCCAATGGGGAACTGGCAGACAGGTCATGAGTCCCCTCGTTCTGTAGCTAAATTCATAACTGTCACAATGAGAGCATTGGCATCCGCCTACGACGCTCCCAGGCAAAGTTATGGCCAATATCCCCTTGGCTGGATAATTCTGATCCATGCAGGGGGAGTGGCAGTGCTTCCCTGTGAGGTCACTAAGGTAGGAGGGGACCTGGATCTGCCCAGGTTGATAACCCTACTTCGGCCATTTTCCAGCGTTCTTCTGCTCGGGGGCCTGGTTGGGAAAGACCTGTGAGAGAGTTCCTAGAAACCTGGTCTACAGCGCCCCCCTGTGGCCAGACGCACAAGGTAACTGATTGAACTGTGTATGCCTGTTTGTAACCCATGCTTTGATTGTAACTGTACTCTGACATAACTGTATATTCTGTAGATTCCCTATTGTATATATTGTAGTTTCTAGTGTGCTTTAGGCGATTAAATTATATAATTAATCCTGGGCTGTTCTGTTATCTCGATCTTGAATCCCACGTCTGTGTGTTCGGCTAATAGTTACCGTGAAGCGGTTGGTGGCAGCGAGTTGTGCCAAGGATTATTGTGGGGAGGCCAGTGAGATCCGGGAAGATATTATATATTCCGCCCGCGGAGGTCGGGGGAATATATACCTTACTCTCACCGGGGACCCTTCAATAATCGGCATAAGTAGTATAGCGGCCTCCTTGCTTATTGTCGGGCAATTCCATAATTGGCCTGACTATAAGAGGGGCGCTAGAGAGCGCGTCACGTGCTCTGTCTGTCGGTCGGGAGGTATAAAGTAGGGGTGACCCCCACTTGTTACCCCCCGATTGTGACGTACTGGTAGCCAGCGCGGGGGATTTCTGAGTGACCCCCCCGGTGGTTTGTGACATATTGGTGGCATAGCGGTGGGATCGAGATAATAGTGTGTGTGAGTGTGAGACCCATACTCCCAGACACTAAAGACTGCCTGCAGCAGCTGTGGCTGCTGGGGTCTTCAGACTAGCTCAACACTAGAGTGTCAGAGTGCAGATACTGTAAGGTGTGTGGAGGCATCAGGTGTCAGTTCTGTGTCAGTGACCAAAAGTCTGCAAGAATGGCTGATGGCACCAGGAGCAGAGCTATGCAACTGGCCAATGCTAAGGCAGGAGCCGAAGAGAGGGAGGACGGTGCTGTGGACAGCAATGAGGAGGTTGCCCACGAGTCCTCCAGGAGCTCGACGCCTGAAAACCGTTCTGCAGAGGACAGCGCACAAGCTGGCAATTATGGACAAGATGAGGAGGAGCTCGCCCAAGGTTCCTCAACGAGCCAGATGCCAGCCCTCCGCTCTGCAATGGACAGTGAAGCACCAGGCTCCGCAGCGGGCCGCAGATCACCACGTGCCATTCCACCGAGCCTGGGAGGCTCGGATAGCCTTCTTCAAATGGCTATGGCCCTACTCCAGGCTGGAGACCGGGAGGGCTACCAGGCACTCCTGGCAGAGCGCAGGGCAGCGTGTGAGGCTGAGGCTGCGGAGCGGCAGGCAGAGCGGCAAGCAGCGCGTGAGGCTGAGGCTGCGGAGCGGCAGGCAGCGCGTGAAGAGCGCCAGGCAGAGCGTGACTACCAGCTGCAGCTAGCTCAGCTCCGGCCCTCATCAGCCGCACGTGACCTTCAAGACACCAAACTTCCAAAGGTCCGTGTTGAGGACTTCCCAGTGCTGGAGAAGGATGGAGACTTGGACTCTTTCTTGACTGCTTTTGAACGGACTTGCTTGCAGCACCATCTGAACAAGGACCAGTGGGCCAAATACCTGACCCCCCGTTTAAGGGGTAAGGCCCTGGATGTCCTTGGGGACTTGCCTGCTGAGGCAGATCAGGGCTACGACACCATCAAGCGGGCCCTGATCCAACAGTACAACCTCACTCCAGAGTCCTACCGCAAGAAGTTCCGGAGCCTACAGAAGGGACCAAAGGACTCCTGGGCTGACCACCGGCGGGCACTTGCCCGAGCTGCCGACCACTGGACCCAAGGCCTGCAGCTTTCCACCGGACCGGAGATCCTGGACTTGTTCATCACGGAGCAACTCTTGTGGAACTGCCCTGAGGATCTCCGCCAGTTCATCCGAGACCAGAAGCCAAAGGGGTCCACGGCTACAGCTGCCCTGGCCGATGACTACACCAACAATCGGGCTCCTGAAGCCAGGAGAGCAGCCACCAGCAGCACCTGGAGAGGGGGTAAGATGAACTCTGCGACTGCCCCACCTGCCCCTAGACTGCAGGGGGTGTCCCCCTCAACTCCCCTCTCCAGGCCCGTGGCAGAGCCAAGACGGTGCCACCAGTGCAACCTACCTGGACACTTCAAGGCCATGTGCCCTCAGCGTCCCAAGGCCCCGGCTCCGTCCCCGTCCCAAGGGCCGCCCAAGGTGTATTGTGTGGGTGGGGGTGGTGGTAGGTCCCTGGACAGCTTCCAACCTGTCACCGTCGGCCGGTCTGTGACCATAGGACTGCGAGACAGCGCCTCGGAGGTGACTCTGGTGCGGCCTGAGATGGTGTCCCCCCAAGACTTGATCCCTGGAAAAACCCTCGCTGTCTCCGGGATTGGAGGCATTGACCCGGCGCTGCCTGTTGCTGACGTTTATGTGGACTGGGGCGCAGGGCGGGGGGTGAGGGAGGTGGGGGTAACTGATCGGATCCCCGCAAACGTGCTACTTGGGACAGATTTGGGGCAGATAACCTCCCAGTTTGGGCCCCCACCAAGGGCTGAACCTTCAGCCAGTACGGACATGACTCCTGACAATGTTAATGTGTTATCTATGAATGATGTAAGGGAGGAGGGAGTGAACTCTGATATTTCTGCTTGCACAGACACCATAGACACACACACAGCTGCAGCTGTGACAGGGGGGGAGGGGGTCAGAGAAAGGTGTGACAATGCCTCTACAAGTAACCAGCCTGTGAGCTGGGATCTGCTGCCCTCTGCAGGGATAAGCAGAGAGCAGGGTGCTGCAGGGGGAGGACCAGTGTGTGGGGTGGGGGCTACCGCAGCAAATGTGGGGTCCCCAGAGATTTCACAGCGGGGTTCTGTTGCTGCAGGAGGGGAACAGGCAGGTGAGATTGGGGCCAGTCCAGGAGCGGAAGTGCTCCCAGGTAAGATCTCGGTGCATGGTTCCCCCACAACCGGGGTGTCAGGAAGCCAGGTAGGTCTGCCTGAACCGGCGACTTGGTCAAGAACGGAGGAGGAGCAGGCACGACCCACGGTCGCAGCGGCTGTGGCCGCTGTCACCCGCAGTGGGAGTGCTGGAAGCCAAGGGGCCTCCCGGAGGTCCGATAGCTCTTCCCCTTCTGACCAAGTGGCAGCCGAGTCCGGTGGAGGCCAGGACACAGGTCCCGGGGTACTGACTGAAGATGTGACAGTCTCGTCGATTCTGGCCACATCTAGTCAGGAGTTTCAGGCAGCGTTAGAAGCTGACGACAGCCTGAAAGCTCTAAAGGAGCAGGCGGCACAGCCTCCCTCGGACTCGGACCCGGAGCGAGTGGTCTGGGACCAAGGACGGCTGTACCGGGCCACGGTCCAGCAGGGTTCACCGGAGGCGTGGCCCAGGGACCGACAGTTGGTGGTACCCTATCCGTTCCGGACGGAGTTGTTGCGGATCGCACATGAGATTCCGATGGCCGGACACCTAGGGATCGCTAAGACCAAGGCCAGGTTAAACCAGCATTTCTACTGGCCAAAAATGGGGGCCGATGTGGCTGCCTACTGCCGTTCGTGTGAAACCTGTCAGAGAGTGGGGAAGGCGGGGCCACACCCCAAAGCCCCACTAGTATCTCTGCCAATCATCGATGAGCCTTTCAGGAGGGTGGCTGTGGATCTGGTCGGCCCGCTGGCCATCCCCAGCAGCTCCGGGAAACGCTTCATACTGACGGTAGTGGACTATGCCACCCGGTACCCAGAAGCAGTGGCCTTGTCGTCCATTCGGGCTGACAAGGTGGCCACCGCATTGCTGGAGATTTTCTCCCGAGTGGGTTTTCCCCAGGAAATGCTCACTGACCGGGGGACCCAATTCATGTCCCAGCTGATGGAGGCCCTCTGTAAGCAAGTCCAGGTGCGACATCTGGTGGCCAGCCCGTACCATCCACAGACTAATGGCCTGTGCGAGCGGTTCAATGGCACCTTAAAGCAGATGCTTAAGATGTTGGTCGACTCCCATGGGCGTGACTGGGAGCGGTATCTCCCACACCTGTTATTTGCTTACCGGGAGGTTCCACAGGCCTCAACAGGATTCTCACCGTTTGAGCTCCTGTACGGGCGACGTGTGCGGGGCCCCCTGGCTCTGGTGAAAGAGGCTTGGGAAGGGGATTTGGCCACCCCTGGAGTGTCGGTTATCGAGTATGTCATGCGCTTCCGGGACAAAATGAAGGCCTTGACGCAACTGGTACACGACAATATGGCTCAAGCCCAGGCCGATCAGAAGCGTTGGTACGACCAGAACGCTTGTGAGAGGACCTACCAAGTGGGTCAAGAGGTGTGGGTACTGGTCCCCGTACCACAGGACAAGCTTCAGGCAGCCTGGGAAGGCCCATACCTCGTGTACCAGCAGCTCAACCCTGTGACGTACCTGGTCACCCTGGACCCTGCCCGTGGAAGGCGGAAGCCCTTCCATGTGAACATGATGAAGGCACATCATGAGCGGGAGGCATGTGCACTCCCTGTGTGCAACCTGCCCGAGGAGGGAGAAGCGGAAACCCTCTTGGATATGCTAGCCCAGGTTAGGGCAGGCGGATCCATTGAGGATGTGGAGGTTGGCCACCAGCTCTTGGAGGACCAACGGTCCCAGCTGTGGGCCACCCTACACCCCTTCCGGGGGTTGTTTACCAACCAGCCCGGAAGGACTGACTTGGCTGTCCATCACGTGGACACTGGGGATCATCCCCCGATCCGGCGTTCAGCATATCGGGTCTCCCTGGAGGTGCAGCAACACATGCGCCAGGAGATTGACGAGATGCTGAAGCTGGGGGTGATCCAGGCATCCAACAGCGCTTGGGCCTCGCCTGTAGTCCTCGTCCCTAAGAAGGACCGAACCACGCGGTTCTGCGTGGACTACAGGGGGCTCAATGCTGTCACGGTCGCCGATGCGTACCCAATGCCACGCATCGATGACCTGCTCGATCAGTTGGCCGGGGCTCAGTACCTGACCATCATGGATCTGAGCCGGGGATATTGGCAGATCCCCCTGACTCGCAAGGCCAGGGAACGCTCTGCCTTTATTACCCCATTTGGACTATACGAGTCCACGGTGATGCCATTCGGGATGAGGAATGCCCCTGCCACTTTCCAGCGGATGGTCAACACCCTGCTCAAGGGACTTGAAGGGTACGCGGCCGCGTACCTGGATGACATTGCCGTCTTCAGTCCCACCTGGGAGGACCACCTAGAGCATCTAGCACAGGTGCTCAGGCGGATCCACCGGGCAGGTTTGACCATCAAGCCGGGAAAGTGTCAGCTGGCCATGAGCGAGGTCCAGTACCTCGGTCACCGGGTAGGTGAGAGAACACTGAAGCCCGAGCCTGAGAAAGTGGAAGCCATCGCATCCTGGCCCACCCCCAGGACCAAGAAGCAGGTGATGTCCTTCTTGGGGACCGCTGGGTACTATAGGAGGTTTGTTCCATGCTATAGTAGCCTGGCAAAGCCCTTGACGGACCTCACCAAGAAGAAGCTGCCCTCTGCAGTCGATTGGACAATGGACTGCGAGACAGCCTTCCGGGCCCTAAAGGACGCCCTGTCCAGCCCGCCCGTGCTACAGGCAGCCGACTTCACGCGGCCGTTTGTAGTACAGACCGACGCCAGTGACTTCGGCCTCGGTGCGGTGCTCAGCCAGGTGGACTCTGCGAGCCAAGAGCACCCAGTCTTGTACCTGAGCAGGAAGCTGTTACCAAGGGAAGTTGCCTATTCCACGATGGAGAAGGAGTGCCTGGCCATAGTGTGGGCCCTGCAGCGTCTGCAACCCTATCTATACGGGCGCCACTTCATCGTGGAGACGGACCACAATCCCCTCAGCTGGTTGCACACCGTCTCTGGGACGAATGGGCGATTGTTGCGATGGAGCCTTGCGCTCCAGCAATACAACTTCACCATTCGCCACAAAAGGGGCCGTGACCACGGTAACGCAGACGGGCTGTCCCGACAAGGAGAGGTCGCGGACGGGCGCACGGGGGAACACCGGAGTGTGCTGCCCCCTAGCGCCCTCAAAAGGGGGGAGGTGTGAGGTAAATCCGGAGATATGACGATAAATCATGACATTCAAGTCATGTCAGGAAGCCCTCTCCTGGTGTCACCCCCCCCCCCCCCTTCCCTTCACACAACTGGTTTAGCAACAAATCCATGGCCATGTCCTGTGATATGGAAATGAGGTGGCTTAGGGACAATGGACACAGGATGACTCCCTGCCGTCACCCTGTAGTGGGGGCTGCTAGCTAGTTAGCAAGGCTATGGAAATAGCCAGACAGAACGACTCCAGTAAAAAATGGTTCATATCTCGCAAGCCATATTTCCGATAAATATGGCAACCATAAAAATGGTGTCTCCGCATGTGGAAGATGCCGGCACACCCTTTTTATGGGAGCAGGACATTGGGAAATGCCCCAGGCGTGATATCAGCCAATGGGGAACTGGCAGACAGGTCATGAGTCCCCTCGTTCTGTAGCTAAATTCATAACTGTCACAATGAGAGCATTGGCATCCGCCTACGACGCTCCCAGGCAAAGTTATGGCCAATATCCCCTTGGCTGGATAATTCTGATCCATGCAGGGGGAGTGGCAGTGCTTCCCTGTGAGGTCACTAAGGTAGGAGGGGACCTGGATCTGCCCAGGTTGATAACCCTACTTCGGCCATTTTCCAGCGTTCTTCTGCTCGGGGGCCTGGTTGGGAAAGACCTGTGAGAGAGTTCCTAGAAACCTGGTCTACAGCGCCCCCCTGTGGCCAGACGCACAAGGTAACTGATTGAACTGTGTATGCCTGTTTGTAACCCATGCTTTGATTGTAACTGTACTCTGACATAACTGTATATTCTGTAGATTCCCTATTGTATATATTGTAGTTTCTAGTGTGCTTTAGGCGATTAAATTATATAATTAATCCTGGGCTGTTCTGTTATCTCGATCTTGAATCCCACGTCTGTGTGTTCGGCTAATAGTTACCGTGAAGCGGTTGGTGGCAGCGAGTTGTGCCAAGGATTATTGTGGGGAGGCCAGTGAGATCCGGGAAGATATTATATATTCCGCCCGCGGAGGTCGGGGGAATATATACCTTACTCTCACCGGGGACCCTTCAATAATCGGCATAAGTAGTATAGCGGCCTCCTTGCTTATTGTCGGGCAATTCCATAATTGGCCTGACTATAAGAGGGGCGCTAGAGAGCGCGTCACGTGCTCTGTCTGTCGGTCGGGAGGTATAAAGTAGGGGTGACCCCCACTTGTTACCCCCCGATTGTGACGTACTGGTAGCCAGCGCGGGGGATTTCTGAGTGACCCCCCCGGTGGTTTGTGACAGTGAACAATCCCTAAGAGCCCAGCATGAAATGTGTCCACGTATTCTGTGACGGTCAGATCCAATGTGAACAATCCCTAAGAGCCCAGCATGAAATGTGTCCACGTATTCTGGCACGGTCAGACCCATTGTGAACAATGCCTAAGAGCCCAGCATGAAATGTGTCCACGTATTCTGCCATGGTCAGACTCAATGTGAACAATCCCTAAGAGCCCAGCATGAAATGTGTCCACGTATTCTGCCATGGTCAGACTCAATGTGAACAATCCCTAAGAGCCCAGCATGAAATGTGTCCACGCATTCTGCCACGGTCAGACCCAATGTGAACAATCCCCAAGAGCACAGCATGAAATGTGTCCACGTATTCTGCCACGGTCAGACCCAATGTGAACAATTCCCAAGAGCCCAGCATGAAATGTGTCCATGTATTCTGCCACGGTCAGACTCAATGTGAACAATCCCTAAGAGCCCAGCATGAAATGTGTCCACGTATTCTGCCATGGTCAGACCGAATGTGAACAATCCCCAAGAGCACAGCATGAAATGTGTCCACGTGTTTTATCACAGTCAGATCCAATGTGAACAATCCCTAAGAGTCCAGCATGAAATGTGTCCACGTATTCTGCCACGGTCAGACTCAATGTGAACAATCCCTAAGAGCCCAGCATGAATTGTGTCCACGTATTCTGCCACGGTCAGACCCAATGTGAACAATTCCCAAGAGCACAGCATGAAATGTGTCCACGTGTTTTATCACAGTCAGACCCAATTTGAACATTCCCTAAGCATGACAAGAATGGTCATCTAGCAAAAAGTAAAGTCCCTAAGAAACAAGCAGCTGAGAGCAGATAGATGGCCCCCGTCTTCCAACAGAAGATGATAGAACCTGGTGGAGCAGTGTTCTCTAAAGCGTTATATGTCCAGCTGATAATTTGGTATTATAATGTCACAGAGGTGACATCACAGGTCCCAGTGTAAGTCTGGACCTATGCAATACAATGGTAGTTGTTGCGCTGGACGGTGTGGACTCACGGGGCGGCACCGGCTCAACCTGGAGGGGCAGAACTAAGCAACTACTTCACCGCCACTAGAGCCTCTGATGGTGAGGATTGCCTTGTACTGGAAGGTGGCCGCCAGGTGCTACTCCAGGGGATGACATAGCACGGTGGCAGCTAACGCCAGGGACGAGCTCAGGTGCACACTGGATGGCCGGTCCGGTTCAAACTGGTGCAGAGGTTACAGTAGATACAGCAGGTACAACGGGTACAGGAGGTACAGTGTGATCAGCAGGTACAACAGGTACAGCAGGTACAGTGTGATCAGCAGGTACAACAGGTACGGCAGGTACAACATGTGCGGCAGGTACAATGTGGCCAACAGGTACAACATGAATGGCAGGTACAACATGTTTGGCAGTTATGGCAGCTACAGCAGATATAGTGGGTAAAGCAGGTACAGCAGGTACAACAGGTATGGCAGGTATAACAGATACAGCAGTTACCGCAGGAATGGCGGGTACAACACGTACAAGAGGTACAAGAGGTACAGCAAGTACAGCGGCATCAGCAGGTACAGCAGATATGGCTGGTACATTGGGGACATCAGGTAGAGCGGGATCAGCAGGTATAACAAGTGCAGCAGGTATCACAGATACAGCAAATATGGCAGGTACAGCGGGTATAGTAGGTACAACAGGTACAGCAGGTACAGCGGGTACAGCAGGTACAGCGGGTACGGCAGAAGTAGCAAGCACAGCAGGTACTGCAGCTTCAGGTAGGTACGAATTACCAGGTATATTTAAAGGACACAGGAAACAGGGAATGGGACCTGAGAAGTAGCAGCGTATCTGTAACAATACCACCACATTGCTCAGGTACCTCCCATAGGGGGAGGATGCCTTCAGTACCTAATGCCTCTCAGCCGTATGCTGAGAGGCACTTCTAGGTTAGGGTTTGCTGGCCCTTTAAGAGCAGAAAGCTCTAAGCGCACGAGGGAGACCCATGCGGTGTGCGGGAACCGGCAGACGCCTCCGCTGAGTAGCTGGGAGGGTGAGTGTGCCGGTGTCCCCACGGGAGGAGGAAGTGGGATAGTGCCAGGACGCCGAGATGGGCATTACAGTAGATACAGTTAGGTCCAGAAATCTTTGGCCAGTGACACAATTTTGGCGAGTTGGGCTCTGCATGCCACCACATTGGATTTGAAATGAAATCTCTACAACAGAATTCAAGTGCAGATTGTAACGTTTAATTTGAAGGTTTGAACAAAAATATCTGATAGAAATTGTAGGAATTGTCACATTTCTTTACAAACACTCCACATTTTAGGAGGTCAAAAGTAATTGGACAAATAAACCAAACCCAAACAAAATATTTTTATTTTCAATATTTTGTTGCGAATCCTTTGGAGGCAATCACTGCCTTAAGTCTGGAACCCATGGACATCACCAAACGCTGGGTTTCCTCCTTCTTAATGCTTTGCCAGGCCTTTACAGCCGCAGCCTTCAGGTCTTGCTTGTTTGTGGGTCTTTCCGTCTTAAGTCTGGATTTGAGCAAGTGAAATGCATGCTCAATTGGGTTAAGATCTGGTGATTGACTTGGCCATTGCAGAATGTTCCACTTTTTTGCACTCATGAACTCCTGGGTAGCTTTGGCTGTATGCTTGGGGTCATTGTCCATCTGTACTATGAAGCACCGTCCGATCAACTTTGTGGCATTTGGCTGAATCTGGGCTGAAAGTATATCCCGGTACACTTCAGAATTCATCCGGCTACTCTTGTCTGCTGTTATGTCATCAATAAACACAAGTGACCCAGTGCCATTGAAAGCCATGCATGCCCATGCCATCACGTTGCCTCCACCATGTTTTACAGAGGATGTGGTGTGCCTTGGATCATGTGCCGTTCCCTTTCTTCTCCAGTCTTTTTTCTTCCCATCATTCTGGTACAGGTTGATCTTGGTCTCATCTGTCCATAGAATACTTTTCCAGAACTGAGCTGGCTTCATGAGGTGTTTTTCAGCAAATGTAACTCTGGCCTGTCTATTTTTGGAATTGATGAATGGTTTGCATCTAGATGTGAACCCTTTGTATTTACTTTCATGGAGTCTTCTCTTTACTGTTGACTTAGAGACAGATACACCTACTTCACTGAGAGTGTTCTGGACTTCAGTTGATGTTGTGAACGGGTTCTTCTTCACCAAAGAAAGTATGCGGCGATCATCCACCACTGTGGTCATCCGTGGACGCCCAGGCCTTTTTGAGTTCCCAAGCTCACCAGTCAATTCCTTTTTTCTCAGAATGTACCCGACTGTTGATTTTGCTACTCCAAGCATGTCTGCTATCTCTCTGATGGATTTTTTCTTTTTTTTCAGCCTCAGGATGTTCTGCTTCACCTCAATTGAGAGTTCCTTAGACCGCATGTTGTCTGGTCACAGCAACAGCTTCCAAATGCAAAACCACACACCTGTAATCAACCCCAGACCTTTTAACTACTTCATTGATTACAGGTTAACGAGGGAGACGCCTTCAGAGTTAATTGCAGCCCTTAGAGTCCCTTGTCCAATTACTTTTGGTCCCTTGAAAAAGAGGAGGCTATGCATTACAGAGCTATGATTCCTAAACCCTTTCTCCGATTTGGATGTGAATACTCTCATATTGCAGCTGGGAGTGTGCACTTTCAGCCCATATTATATATAGAATTGTATTTCTGAACATGTTTTTGTAAACAGCTAAAATAACAAAACTTGTGTCACTGTCCAAATATTTCTGGCCCTGACTGTATATTTAAAAAAAAAGCCTTAATTTGATGGAACCACAGAACTTACATACAAAACTAACCACTTCTCAGTGACACAATAATGTCCTCAGGGGAGGTGCCACTTTTATGCTTTGCTCCTCCCCTGAGCATCCCCTGAGTGATATCATAACTGCAGGTAAGAAGATACTGGATGTATAGATGATTTACAAAAGTGTAAGCCTTGTATAATCGCTCATTAAAGTCTTAAAACCCAAAATGAACCCACAGTAAAACTTAAGGCTCTTTAAATTTTCTAAGAAAGAAGAAAAGAAAAGAACAATCTCTGCATCTGATACCGAGGCGCAATAGAACTTGAGAGCCACCGTGAATAATGATCTGGCGCCGGCTGCGGGGATTTATACTCGGCTTCAGGTTTCATTTCAAAGATTAAACTTTCAGAAAGGTTTGATTTGAATCTGTAACATAACATCATGAGGCTCCATTTACATAATGTCCCAATCTTATGATTTCAGAATAATAAAAGTTTCTGCTGAATAGTAAAAAAAACTTCTCAAAGTGTTCTGGAATATTAGATATTAGTCTCAAAAACTTCACCCTGCAAACCAGGGTAAAGACAGCGGCCACTACAGGGGAAATAGAGTACTGCATGTTACCAGTGAGGCCTGATGATGTGTCCGGGGTGCTGCTGGCCAGTAATGGTCATGGCTTCTATGTGCCGCTCAAAGGTTGTTCCTTAGACCACGTTTGGAAGGTAATAACTCCTAAATGATTGGAGCATCTGACAAGACCAGACGTCCTAGAGATGCCCTGACCCAGGATTCTAGACTTCACAATATCAACCAGCAATGAGTCAGATACATTACCTAATAAAAGCCAAAAGTGGTCATCTTGGTGGAAGTCTTACACCAACAAGGGAAGGGAAGACTTTAATGTCTCAATTCTCGACATTAAATTGTTGGTAAGTATGCTGTATAAATCTGTATGCAGTGAGCTCCCTCTAGTGGTAGCTGTATAAATCTGTATGTAGTGAGCTCCCTCTAGTGGTGGCTGTATAAATCTATATGTAGTGAGCTCCCTCTAGTGGTAGCTGTATAAATCTGTATGTAGTGAGCTCCCCCTAGTGGTGGCTGTATAAATCTGTATGTAGTGAGCTCCCCCTAGTGGTGGCTGTATAAATCTGTATGTAGTGAGCTCCCTCTAGTGGTAGCTGTATAAATCTGTATGTAGTGAGCTCCCTCTAGTGGCGGCTGTATAAATCTGTATGTAGTGAGCTCCCTCTAGTGGTGGCTGTATAAATCTGTATGCAGTGAGCTCCCTCTAGTGGTAGCTGTATAAATCTGTATGTAGTGAGCTCCCTCTAGTGGTGGCTGTATAAATCTGTATGTAGTGAGCTCCCCCTAGTGGTGGCTGTATAAATCTGTATGTAGTGAGCTCCCTCTAGTGGTGGCTGTATAAATCTGTATGTAGTGAGCTCCCTCTAGTGGTGGCTGTATAAATCTGTAGGTAGTGAGCTCCCTCTATTGGTGGCTGTATAAATCTTTATGCAGTGAGCTCTCTCTAGTGGTGGCTGTATAAATCTGTATGTAGTGAGCTCCCCCTGGTGGTGGCTGTATAAATGTATATGTAGTGAGCTCCCTCTAGTGGTGACTGTATAAATCTGTATGTAGTGAGCTCCCTCTAGTGGTGGCTGTAAAAATCTGTATGTAGTGAGCTCCCTCTAGTCGTGACTGTATAAATCTGTATGTAGTGAGCTCCCTCTACTGGTGGCTGTATAAATCTGTATGTAGTGAGCTCCCCCTGGTGGTGACTGCATAAATCTGTATGTAGTGAGCTCCCTCTAGTGATGCCTGTATTAATCTGTATGTAGTGAGCTCCCTCTAGTGGTGGCTGTATAAATCTGTAGGTAGTGAGCTCCCTCTAGTGGTGGCTGTATAAATCTGTATGTAGTGAGCTCCCCCTAGTGGTGGCTGTATAAATCTGTATGTAGTGAGCTCCCCCTAGTGGTGGCTGTATAAATCTGTATGTAGTGAGCTCCCTCTAGTGGTAGCTGTATAAATCTGTATGTAGTGAGCTCCCTCTAGTGGCGGCTGTATAAATCTGTATGTAGTGAGCTCCCTCTAGTGGTGGCTGTATAAATCTGTATGCAGTGAGCTCCCTCTAGTGGTAGCTGTATAAATCTGTATGTAGTGAGCTCCCTCTAGTGGTGGCTGTATAAATCTGTATGTAGTGAGCTCCCCCTAGTGGTGGCTGTATAAATCTGTATGTAGTGAGCTCCCTCTAGTGGTGGCTGTATAAATCTGTATGTAGTGAGCTCCCTCTAGTGGTGGCTGTATAAATCTGTAGGTAGTGAGCTCCCTCTATTGGTGGCTGTATAAATCTTTATGCAGTGAGCTCTCTCTAGTGGTGGCTGTATAAATCTGTATGTAGTGAGCTCCCCCTGGTGGTGGCTGTATAAATGTATATGTAGTGAGCTCCCTCTAGTGGTGACTGTATAAATCTGTATGTAGTGAGCTCCCTCTAGTGGTGGCTGTAAAAATCTGTATGTAGTGAGCTCCCTCTAGTCGTGACTGTATAAATCTGTATGTAGTGAGCTCCCTCTACTGGTGGCTGTATAAATCTGTATGTAGTGAGCTCCCCCTGGTGGTGACTGCATAAATCTGTATGTAGTGAGCTCCCTCTAGTGATGCCTGTATTAATCTGTATGTAGTGAGCTCCCTCTAGTGGTGGCTGTATAAATCTGTAGGTAGTGAGCTCCCTCTAGTGGTGGCTGTATAAATCTGTATGTAGTGAGCTCTCTCTAGTGGTGGCTGTATAAATCTGTATGTAGTGAGCTCCCTCTACTGGTGGCTGTATAAATCTGTATGTAGTGAGCTCCCCCTGGTGGTGACTGTATAAATCTGTATGTAGTGAGCTCCCTCTAGTGATGCCTGTATTAATCTGTATGTAGTGAGCTCCCTCTAGTGGTGGCTGTATAAATCTGTAGGTAGTGAGCTCCCTCTAGTGGTGGCTGTATAAATCTGTATGTAGTGAGCTCTCTCTAGTGGTGGCTGTATAAATCTGTATGTAGTGAGCTCCCCCTGGTGGGAGCTGTATAAATCTATATGTAGTGAGCTCCCTCTAGTGGTGGCTGTATAAATCTGTATGTAGTGAGATCCTTCTAGTGGTGACTGTATAAATCTGTATGTAGTGAGCTCCCTCTAGTGGTGGCTGTATAAATCTGTATGTAGTGAGCTCCCTCTAGTGGTGGCTGTATAAATCTGTATGTAGTGAGCTCCCCCTGGTGGGAGCTGTATAAATCTATATGTAGTGAGCTCCCTCTAGTGGTGACTGTATAAATCTGTATGTAGTGAGCTCCCTCTAGTGGTGGCTGTATAAATCTGTATGTAGTGAGCTCCCTCTAGTCGTGACTGTATAAATCTGTATGTAGTGAGCTCCCTCTACTGGTGGCTGTATAAATCTGTATGTAGTGAGCTCCCCCTGGTGGTAACTGTATAAATCTGTATGTAGTGAGCTCCCTCTAGTGATGCCTGTATTAATCTGTATGTAGTGAGCTCCCTCTAGTGGTGCCTGTATAAATCTGTATACAATGAGCTCCCCCTAGTGGTGGCTGTAAAAATCTGTATGCAGTGAGCTCCCTCTAGTGGTGGCTGTATTAATCTGTATGTAGTGAGCTCCCTCTAGTGGTGGCTGTATTAATCTGTATGTAGTGAGCTCCCTCTAGTGGTGGCAGTATAAATCTGTATGTAGTGATCTCCCCCTAGTGGTGACTGTATAAATCTGTATACAATGAACTCCCTCTAGTGGTGGCTGAATAAATCTGTATACAATGAGCTCCCCCTGGTGGTGGCTGTATAATCTGTATGTAGTGAGCTCCCTCTAGTGGTGACTGTATAAATCTGTATGTAGTGAGCTTTATCTAGTGGTGGGTGAATATATACGCATGCAATAGGCTCCATCTAGTAATGGCTGAATGCCACTGCTATACTGATACTAATATCTAACTGTTCACAATCTAGAAGTGAAACTTTTGGAACTAGTTGCGGTTTAATAGCAGCGGAGAGGAGGCAGGTTTCATGGTGAGAAGCTCAATGGCACCTAAGGATGTTATTCAGGGGATTGGTGCACTTTTGGCTCTGATGATATTAGACATTTAGCGTTTCAGTTTAGCGCACAGTGTGATATCCCAATGCCCTCATGTAGCTCTATTATCATGAATTATTATGAAGAGCCAAAAGGGATCGCTATGAAATATTCCAATATTGCTGCGCTGCAGTCGGATGATATTAATCCCGCTATGAACGTGTCGCAGTCATTTCTCTCCGTTTGCATTTTCCATTTCTTAATCAACTTCAGAAATGAATCCAGTTTGCATTGTACATAATTTATAACTTCATTATTGATACATTTGTGGATATTATCGGCATCTCCCCTAATAATAATGTGCATTGTTCTATACAGAGACAGATATTAGATGAATACAAACGTGGACAAAAGTTGTGAGATTCACGGAAATTAGAGTTTGTTCAAAATTTAATGCTTCAGGTTTTTATAATGAAACTTTACAACAAATATCGATTAGGAAAAGTCATCAAATGAATTGCAAAAAATTACAAAGTCATTCCTTACCATGAACAGCAGCGGAACCGCAAAACGTTTACACTGCACCACAGCGACACACAAAGGACCGGCTTACATTCACTCTGTGACAACAGGAAGAAAGCGTTCATATGTGGGGGCTTCTCATCCATGGAGGGGGTCACTCACAATATGTGGGGGCTTCTCATCCATGGAGGGGGTCACTCACAATATGTGGGGGCTTCTCATCCATGGAGGGGGTCACTCACAATATGTGGGGGCTTCTCATCCATGGAGAGGGTCACTCACAATATGTGGGGGCTTCTCATCCATGGAGGGGGTCACTCACAATATGTGGGGGCTTCTCATCCATGGAGAGGGTCACTCACAATATGTGGGGGCTTCTCATCCATGGAGGGGGTCACTCACAATGTGTGGGGGCTTCTCATCCATGGAGGGGGTCACTCACAATATGTGGGGGCTTCTCATCCATGGAGAGGGTCACTCACAATATGTGGGGGCTTCTCATCCATGGAGGGGGTCACTCACAATATGTGGGGGCTTCTCATCCATGGAGGGGATCATTCACAATATGTGGGGGCTTCTCATCCATGGAGGGGGTCACTCACAATATGTGGGGGCTTCTCATCCATGGAGGGGGTCACTCACAATATGTGGGGGCTTCTCATCCATGGAGGGGGTCACTCACAATATGTGGGGGCTTCTCATCCATGGAGAGGGTCACTCACAATATGTGGGGGCTTCTCATCCATGGAGGGGGTCACTCACAATATGTGGGGGCTTCTCATCCATGGAGGGGGTCACTCACAATATGTGGGGGCTTCTCATCCATGGAGAGGGTCACTCACAATATGTGGGGGCTTCTCATCCATGGAGGGGGTCACTCACAATATGTGGGGGCTTCTCATCCATGGAGAGGGTCACTCACAATATGTGGGGGCTTCTCATCCATGGAGGGGGTCACTCACAATGTGTGGGGGCTTCTCATCCATGGAGGGGGTCACTCACAATATGTGGGGGCTTCTCATCCATGGAGAGGGTCACTCACAATATGTGGGGGCTTCTCATCCATGGAGGGGGTCACTCACAATATGTGGGGGCTTCTCATCCATGGAGGGGATCATTCACAATATGTGGGGGCTTCTCATCCATGGAGGGGGTCACTCACAATATGTGGGGGCTTCTCATCCATGGAGGGGATCATTCACAATATGTGGGGGCTTCTCATCCAAGGAGGGAGTCACTCACAATATGTGGGGGCTTCTCATCCATGGAGGGGGTCACTCACAATATGTGGGGGCTTCTCATCCATGGAGAGGGTCACTCACAATATGTGGGGGCTTCTCATCCATGGAGAGGGTCACTCACAATATGTGGGGGCTTCTCATCCATGGAAGGGGTCACTCACAATATGTGGGGGCTTCTCATCCATGGAGGGGATCATTCACAATATGTGGGGGCTTCTCATCCATGGAGGGGGTCACTCACAATATGTGGGGGCTTCTCATCCATGGAGGGGATCATTCACAATATGTGGGGGCTTCTCATCCATGGAGGGGGTCACTCACAATATGTGGGGGCTTCTCATCCATGGAGGGGGTCACTCACAATATGTGGGGGCTTCTCATCCATGGAGGGGGTCACTCACAATATGTGGGGGCTTCTCATCCATGGAGGGGATCACTCACAATATGTGGGGGCTTCTCATCCATGGAGGGGGTCACTCACAATATGTGGGGGCTTCTCATCCATGGAGGGGGTCACTCACAATATGTGGGGGCTTCTCATCCATGGAGGGGATCACTCACAATATGTGGGGGCTTCTCATCCATGGAGGGGGTCACTCACAATATGTGGGGGCTTCTCATCCATGGAGGGGGTCACTCACAATGTGAAGGGCTTCTCATCCATGGAGGGGGTCACTCACAATGTGTGGGGGCTTCTCATCCATGGAGGGGGTCACTCACAATATGTGGGGGCTTCTCATCCATGGAGGGGGTCACTCACAATATGTGGGGGCTTCTCATCCATGAAGGGGCTCACTCACAATGTGTGGGGGCTTCTCATCCATGAAGGGGCTCACTCACAATATGTGGGGGCTTCTCATCCATGGAGGGGGTCACTTACAATATGTGGGTGCTTCTCATCCATGGAGGGGGTCACTCACAATATGTGGGGGCTTCTCATCCATGGAGGGGGTCACTCACAATGTGTGGGGGCTTCTCATCCATGGAGGGGGTCACTCACAATATGTGGGGGCTTCTCATCCATGGAGGGGGTCATTCACAAAATTGTGAGAATCTCATTGAGAAGACCAGAACGGGTCGTCAGTCCGGATCAGAGGCCGATATCCGGCCGCCGGGGGAAGGGCAGAATCTGGAGAAATCTGGGTCAGCGTCGGGAATATTCAGTCTGTACAGAAACGTCATGGATTTGTCAATAAAATGTAACAACTTATGGAATGTTTATTATTCTACGTCAGTAACCATAGAAACAGCCGACCAATAGAGTGAAGAACACAGAGGCAGTAAAATATAAAAACCAATATTTGTGTCCGTGTCCAAACTTTTGGCCACAGCTGTATATATAAAGCTAAATATGAGATAATAATAGATAGATAATAGATGGGGTTGTCTTGGTCAGTGGCGCTCAGTTGTTCTCTTGTTGGTCATCAGTGGTAATAATTCATGGCGGCTTCACTTAATTCTCTATGTGATGGTGAAGAGATGTTTTCTTTTCTTCCCTCAGTACAGGAGAGTGTCGGGTCCGGGGCATGCTGTATACTATATACTATATACTGCTGTATACTGTATACTATATACTGCTGTATACTATATACTATATACTGCTGTATACTATATACTATATACTGCTGTATACTGTATACTATATACTGCTGTATACTATATACTATATACTGCTGTATACTGTATACTATATACTGCTGTATACTGTATACTATATACTGCTGCATACTGTATACTATATACTGCTGTATACTATATACTATATACTGCTGTATACTGTATACTATATACTGCTGTATACTGTATACTATATACTGCTGTATACTATATACTATATACTGCTGTATACTATATACTGCTGTATGCTGTATACTGTATACTATATACTGCTGTATACTGTATACTATATACTGCTGTATACTATATACTGCTGTATGCTGTATACTGTATACTATATACTGCTGTATACTGTATACTATATACTGCTGTATACTATATACTATATACTGCTGTATACTATATACTATATACTGCTGTATACTATATACTGCTGTATACTATATACTATATACTGCTGTATACTATATACTATATACTGCTGTATACTATATACTATATACTGCTGTATACTATATACTATATACTGCTGTATACTATATACTGCTGTATACTATATACTATATACTGCTGAAGTTGGTTTCTTATTCGTCCAGTTTCTTATTCGGGGCTGAAGTTGGTTTCTTATTCGTCAGTTTCTTATTCGGCAATTTAGTTTTTTCAGTTTTTTATGCATTTATCAACAAAAATGACACATCACAATAATAAAATACAATGCACGGATGTGCCCTAATATAAATACACTCAAAACCAGCTGCGAAAATTAAAAAACTGGCAAAAAAATGGGCATCAAAGTGGGCACCGAAGTATGTTAGTGAAAGGGTTAATTGGCTTTGGGCCACTGATCTAACACCACAATTGCATACCTAGTGATGCCTCTAATCAAACTCAAGTGTCTCCAGCCTGGCCCAAAGGGGTTCTGGGCATCAAAACTGGCATCAAAGTGGGCACACAGCCAATTTTCACAGATTTGAATAAGTAACCAGTGTTTTTGAGGGGTTAAATGGCTTTGGGCCACTGACCTCACACCACATTTACATACCTAGTGATGCTCCACATCAAATTCAGATCACTCCAGCCTGGCCCAAACAGGTTCTGGGCATCAGAAATGGCATCAAAGTGGGCAAAAACCCAGTTTTCACAGATTTGAATAAGTAACCAGTGTTTTTGAGGGGTTAAATGGCTTTGGGCCACTGATCTCACACCACATTTACATACCTAGTGATGCCCCACATCAAATTCAGATCACTCCAGCCTGGCCCAAACAGGTTCTGGGCATCAGAACTGGCATCAAAGTGGGCAAAAACCCAGTTTTCACAGATTTGAATAAGTAACCACTGTTTTTGAGGGGTTAAATGGCTTTGGGCAACTAATATCACACCACATTTACATACCTAGTGATGACACACATAAAATTCAGATCACATTAGCCTGGCCCAAACAGGTTCTGGGCATCAGAACTGGCGTCAAAGTGGGCAAAACCCCAGTTTTCACAGATTTGAATAAGTAACCAGTGTTTTTGAGGGGTTAAATGGCTTTGGGCCACTGATCTCACACCACATTTACATACCTAGTGATGCCACACATCAAATTCAGATCACTCCAGCCTGGCCCAAACAGGTTCTGGGCATCAGAACTGGCATCAAAGTGGGCAAAACCCCAGTTTTCACAGATTTGAATAAGTAACCAGTGTTTTTGAGGGGTTAAATGGCTTTGGGCCACTGACCTCACACCACATTTACATACCTAGTGATGACACACATAAAATTCAGATCACTCCAGCCTGGCCCAAACAGGTTCTGGGCATCAGAACTGGCATCAAAATGGGCAAAACCCCAGTTTTCACAGATTTGAATAAGTAACCAGTGTTTTTGAGGGGTTAAATGGCTTTGGACCACTGATCTCACACCACATTTACATACCTAGTGATGCCACACATCAAATTCAGATCTCTCCAGCCTGGCCCAAACAGGTTCTGGGCATCAGAACTGGCATCAAAGTGGGCAAAACCCACTTTTCACAGATTTGAATAAGTAACCAGTGTTTTTGAGGGGTTAAATGGCTTTGGGCCACTGATGTCACACCACATTTACATACCTAGTGATGACACACATTAAATTCAGATCACTCCAGCCTGGCCCAAACAGGTTCTGGGCATCAGAACTGGCATCAAAGTGGGCAAAACCCCAGTTTTCACAGATTTGAATAAGTAACCAGTGTTTTTGAGGGGTTAAATGGCTTTGGGCCACTGACCTCACACCACATTTACATACCTAGTGATGACACACATAAAATTCAGATCACTTTAGCCTGGCCCAAACAGGTTCTGGGCATCAGAACTGGCATCAAAGTGGGCAAAACCCCAGTTTTCACAGATTTGAATAAGTAACTGGTGTTTTTGAGGGGTTAAATGGCTTTGGGCCACTGATCTCACACCACATTTACATACCTAGTGATACCACACATCAAATTCAGATCACTCCAGCCTGGCCCAAACAGGTTCTGGGCATCAGAACTGGCATCAAAGTGGGCAAAACCCCAGTTTTCACAGATTTTAATAAGTAACCAGTGTTTTTGAGGGGTTAAATGGCTTTGGGCCACTGATCTCACACCACATTTACATACCTAGTGGTGACACACATAAAATTCAGATCACTTTAGCCTGGCCCAAACAGGTTCTGGGCATCAGAACTGGCATCAAAGTGGGCAAAACCCCAGTTTTCACAGATTTGAATAAGTAACCAGTGTTTTTGAGGGGTTAAATGGCTTTAAGCCACTGATCTCACACCACATTTACATACCTAGTGATGACACACATCAAATTCAGATCACTCCAGCCTGGCCCAAACAGGTTCTGGGCATCAGAACTGGCATCAAAGTGGGCAAAACCCCAGTTTTCACAGATTTTAATAAGTAACCAGTGTTTTTGAGGGGTTAAATGGCTTTGGGCCACTGATCTCACACCACATTTACATACCTAGTGATGACACACATAAAATTCAGATCACTTTAGCCTGGCACAAACAGGTTCTGGGCATCAGAACTGGCATCAAAGTGGGCAAAACCCCAGTTTTCACAGATTTGAATAAGTAACCAGTGTTTTTGAGGGGTTAAATGGCTTTGGGCCACTGACCTCACACCACATTTACATACCTAGTGATGCCACACATCAAATTCAGATCACTCCAGCCTGGCTCAAACAGGTTCTGGGCATCAGAACTGGCATCAAAGTGGGCAAAACCCCAGTTTTCACAGATTTGAATAAGTAACTGGTGTTTTTGAGGGGTTAAATGGCTTTGGGCCACTGATCTCACACCACATTTACATACCTAGTGATGCCACACATCAAATTCAGATCACTCCAGCCTGGCTCAAACAGGTTCTGGGCATCAGAACTGGCATCAAAGTGGGCAAAACCCCAGTTTTCACAGATTTGAATAAGTAACCAGTGTTTTTGAGGGGTTAAATGGCTTTGGGCCACTGATCTCACACCACATTTACATACCTAGTGATGCCACACATCAAATTCAGATCACTTTAGCCTGGCACAAACAGGTTCTGGGCATCAGAACTGGCATCAAAGTGGGCAAAACCCCAGTTTTCACAGATTTGAATAAGTAACCAGTGTTTTTGAGGGGTTAAATGGCTTTGGGCCACTGACCTCACACCACATTTACATACCTAGTGATGCCACACATCAAATTCAGATCACTCCAGCCTGGCTCAAACAGGTTCTGGGCATCAGAACTGGCATCAAAGTGGGCAAAACCCCAGTTTTCACAGATTTGAATAAGTAACTGGTGTTTTTGAGGGGTTAAATGGCTTTGGGCCACTGATCTCACACCACATTTACATACCTAGTGATGCAACACATCAAATTCAGATCACTCCAGCCTGGCTCAAACAGGTTCTGGGCATCAGAACTGGCATCAAAGTGGGCAAAACCCCAGTTTTCACAGATTTGAATAAGTAACCAGTGTTTTTGAGGGGTTAAATGGCTTTGGGCCACTGATCTCACACCACATTTACATACCTAGTGATGCCACACATCAAATTCAGATCACTTTAGCCTGGCACAAACAGGTTCTGGGCATCAGAACTGGCATCAAAGTGGGCAAAACCCCAGTTTTCACAGATTTGAATAAGTAACCAGTGTTTTTGAGGGGTTAAATGGCTTTGGGCCACTGACCTCACACCACATTTACATACCTAGTGATGCCACACATCAAATTCAGATCACTCCAGCCTGGCCCAAACAGGTTCTGGGCATCAGAATTGGCATCAAAGTGGGCAAAACTCCAGTTTTAGCAGATTTGAATAAGTAACCTGTGAAAACTGGGGTTTTGCCCACTTTGATGCCAGTTCTGATGCCCAGAACCTGTTTGTGCCAGGCTAAAGTGATCTGAATTTGATGTGCGACATCACTAGGTATGTAAATGTGGTGTGAGATCAGTGGCCCAAAGCCATTTAACCCCTCAAAAACACCAGTTACTTATTCAAATCTGTGAAAACTGGGGTTTTGCCCATTTGATGCCAGTTCTGATGCCCAGAACCTGTTTGGGCCAGGCTGGAGTGATCTGAATTTTATGTGTGTCATCATTAGGTATGTAAATGTGGTGTGAGGTCAGTGGCCCAAAGCCATTTAACCCCTCAAAACACTGGTTACTTATTCAAATCTGTGATAACTGGGGTTTTGCCCACTTTGATGCCAGTTCTGATGCCCAGAACCTGTTTGGGCAAGGCTGGAGTGATCTGAATTTGATGTGTGGCTTCACTAGGTATGTAAATGTGGTGTGAGATCAGTGGCCCAAAGCCATTTAACCCCTCAAAAACAACAGTTACTTATTCAAATCTGTGAAAACTGGGGTTTTGCCCACTTTGATGCCAGTTCTGATGCCCAGAACCTGTTTGGGCCAGGCTGGAGTGATCTGAATTTTATGTGTGTCATCACTAGGTATGTAAATGTGGTGTGAGGTCAGTGGCCCAAAGCCATTTAACTCCTCAAAAACACTGGTTACGTATTCAAATCTGTGAAAACTGGGGTTTTGCCCACTTTGATGCCAGTTCTGATGCCCAGAACCTGTTTGGGCCAGGCTGGAGTGATCTGAATTTGATGTGTGTCATCACTAGGTATGTAAGTGTGGTGTGAGGTCAGTGGCCCAAAGCCATTTAACCCCTCAAAAACACTGGTTACTTATTCAAATCTGTGAAAACTGGGGTTTTGCCCACTTTGATGCCAGTTCTGATGCCCAGAACCTGTTTGGGCCAGGCTAATGTGATCTGAATTTTATGTGTGTCATCACTAGGTATGTAAATGTGGTGTGAGGTCAGTGGCCCAAAGCCATTTAATCCCTCAAAAACACTGGTTACTTATTCAAATCTGTGAAAACTGGGGTTTTGCCCACTTTGATGCCAGTTCTGATGCCCAGAACCTGTTTGGGCCAGGCTGGAGTGATCTGAATTTGATGTGCGGCATCACTAGGTATGTAAGTGTGGTGTGATATCAGTGGCCCAAAGCCATTTAACCCCTCAAAAACACTTGTTACTTGTTCAAATCTGTGAGAAGTGGGTTTTGCCCACTTTGATGCCAGTTCTGATGCCCAGAACCTGTTTGGGCCAGGCTAAAGTGATCTGAATTTTATGTGTGTCATCACTAGGTATGTAAATGTGGTGTGAGTTCAGTGGCCCAAAGCCATTTTACCCCTCAAAAACACTGGTTACTTATTCAAATCTGTGAAAACTGGGGTTTTGCCCACTTTGATGCCAGTTCTGATGCCCAGAACCTGTTTGGGCCAGGCTGGAGTGATCTGAATTTGATGTGTGGCATCACTAGGTATGTAAATGTGGTGTCAGATCAGTGGCCCAAAGCCATTTAACCCCTCAAAAACACTGGTTACTTATTCAAATCTGTGAAAAGTGGGTTTTGCCCACTTTGATGCCAGTTCTGATGCCCAGAACCTGTGTGGGCCAGGCTGGAGTGATCTGAATTTGATGTGTGGCATCACTAGGTATGTAAATATTGTGTGAGATCAGTGGCCCAAAGCCATTTAACCCCTCAAAAACTCTGGTTACTTATTCAAATCTGTGAAAACTGGGGTTTTGCCCACTTTGATGCCAGTTCTGATGCCCAGAACCTGTTTGGGCCAGGCTGGAGTGATCTGAATTTTATGTGTGTTATCACTAGGTATGTAAATGTGGTGTGAGGTCAGTGGCCCAAAGCCATTTAACTCCTCAAAAACACTGGTTACTTATTCAAATCTGTGAAAACTGGGGTTTTGCCCACTTTGATGCCAGTTCTGATGCCCAGAACCTGTTTGGGCCAGGCTAAAGTGATCTGAATTTGATGTGTGGCATCACTAGGTATGTAAATGTGGTGTGAGGTCAGTGGCCCAAAGCCATTTAACCCCTCAAAAACACTGGTTACTTATTCAAATCTGTGAAAACTGGGGTTTTGCCCACTTTGATGCCAGTTCTGATGCCCAGAACTTGTTTGGGCCAGGCTGGAGTGATCTGAATTTGATGTGTGTCATCACTAGGTATGTAAATGTGGTGTGAGATCAGTGGCCCAAAGCCATTTAACCCCTCAAAAACACTGGTTACTTATTCAAATCTGTGAAAGCTGGGGTTTTGCCCACTTTGATGCCAGTTCTGATGCCCAGAACCTGTTTGGGCCAGGCTAAAGTGATCTGTATTTTATGTGTGTCATCACTAGGTATGTAAATGTGGTGTGAGATCAGTGGCCCAAAGCCATTTAACCCCTCAAAAACACTGGTTACTTATTCAAATCTGTGAAAACTGGGGTTTTGCCCACTTTGATGCCAGTTCTGATGCCCAGAACCTGTTTCGGCCAGGCTGTAGTGATCTGAATTTGATGTGTGGCATCACTAGGTATGTAAATGTGGTGTGAGATCAGTGGCCCAAAGCCATTTAGCCCCTCAAAAACACTGGTTACTTATTCAAATCTGTGAAAACTGGGGTTTTGCCCACTTTGATGCCAGTTCTGATGCCCAGAACCTGTTTGGGCCAGGCTAAAGTGATCTGAATTTGATGTGGGACATCCCTAGGTATGTAAATGTGGTGTGAGATCAGTGGTTCAAAGCCATTTAACCCCTCAAAAACACTGGTTACTTATTCAAATCTGTGAAAACTGGGGTTTTGCCCACTTTGATGCCAGTTCTGATGCCCAGAACCTGTTTGGGCCAGGCTAAAGTGATCTGAATTTTATGTGTGTCATCATTAGGTATGTAAATGTGGTGTGAGGTCAGTGGCCCAAAGCCATTTAACCCCTCAAAAACACTGGTTACTTATTCAAATCTGTGAAAACTGGGGTTTTGCCCACTTTGATGCCAGTTCTGATGCCCAGAACCTGTTTGGGCCAGGCTGGAGTGATCTGAATTTGATGTGTGTCATCACTAGGTATGTAAATGTGGTGTGAGGTCAGTGGCCCAAAGCCATTTAACCCCTCAAAAACACTGGTTACTTATTCAAATCTGTGAAAGCTGGGGTTTTGCCCACTTTGATGCCAGTTCTGATGCCCAGAACCTGTTTGGGCCAGGCTAAAGTGATCTGTATTTTATGTGTGTCATCACTAGGTATGTAAATGTGGTGTGAGATCAGTGGCCCAAAGCCATTTAACCCCTCAAAAACACTGGTTACTTATTCAAATCTGTGAAAACTGGGGTTTTGCCCACTTTGATGCCAGTTCTGATGCCCAGAACCTGTTTGGGCCAGGCTAAAGTGATCTGAATTTGATGTGGGACATCTCTAGGTATGTAAATGTGGTGTGAGATCAGTGGCCCAAAGCCATTTAGCCCCTCAAAAACACTGGTTACTTATTCAAATCTGTGAAAACTGGGGTTTTGCCCACTTTGATGCCAGTTCTGATGCCCAGAACCTGTTTGGGCCAGGCTAAATTGATCTGAATTTGATGTGGGACATCCCTAGGTATGTAAATGTGGTGTGAGATCAGTGGTTCAAAGCCATTTAACCCCTCAAAAACACTGGTTACTTATTCAAATCTGTGAAAACTGGGGTTTTGCCCACTTTGATGCCAGTTCTGATGCCCAGAACCTGTTTGGGCCAGGCTAAAGTGATCTGAATTTTATGTGTGTCATCATTAGGTATGTAAATGTGGTGTCAGATCAGTGGCCCAAAGCCATTTAACCCCTCAAAAACACTGGTTACTTATTCAAATCTGTGAAAACTGGGGTTTTGCCCACTTTGATGCCAGTTATGATGCCCAGAACCTGTTTGGGCCAGGCTAAAGTGATCTGAATTTGATGTGGGACATCCCTAGGTATGTAAATGTGGTGTGAGATCAGTGGCCCAAAGCCATTTAGCCCCTCAAAAACACTGGTTACTTATTCAAATCTGTGAAAACTGGGGTTTTGCCCACTTTGATGCCAGTTCTGATGCCCAGAACCTGTTTGGGCCAGGCTGGAGTGATCTGAGTTTGATGTGTGTCATCACTAGGTATGTAAATGTGGTGTGAGATCAGTGGCCCAAAGCCATTTAACCCCTCAAAAACACTGGTTACTTATTCAAATCTGTGAAAACTGGGGTTTTGCCCACTTTGATGCCAGTTCTGATGCCCAGAACCTGTTTGGGCCAGGCTAAAGTGATCTGAATTTGATGTGGGACATCCCTAGGTATGTAAATGTTGTGTGAGATCAGTGGCCCAAAGCCATTTAGCCCCTCAAAAACACTGGTTACTTATTCAAATCTGTGAAAACTGGGGTTTTGCCCACTTTGATGCCAGTTCTGATGCCCAGAACCTGTTTGGGCCAGGCTGGAGTGATCTGAGTTTGATGTGTGGCATCACTAGGTATGTAAATGTGGTGTGAGGTCAGTGGCCCAAAGCCATTTAACCCCTCAAAAACACTGGTTACTTATTCAAATCTGTGAAAACTGGGGTTTTGCCCACTTTGATGCCAGTTCTGATGCCCAGAACCTGTTTGGGCCAGGCTAAAGTGATCTGAATTTGATGTGGGACATCCCTAGGTATGTAAATGTGGTGTGAGATCAGTGGTTCAAAGCCATTTAACCCCTCAAAAACACTGGTTACTTATTCAAATCTGTGAAAACTGGGGTTTTGCCCACTTTGATGCCAGTTCTGATGCCCAGAACCTGTTTGGGCCAGGCTAAAGTGATCTGAATTTTATGTGTGTCATCATTAGGTATGTAAATGTGGTGTGAGGTCAGTGGCCCAAAGCCATTTAACCCCTCAAAAACACTGGTTACTTATTCAAATCTGTGAAAACTGGGGTTTTGCCCACTTTGATGCCAGTTCTGATGCCCAGAACCTGTTTGGGCCAGGCTGGAGTGATCTGAATTTGATGTGTGTCATCACTAGGTATGTAAATGTGGTGTGAGGTCAGTGGCCCAAAGCCATTTAACCCCTCAAAAACACTGGTTACTTATTCAAATCTGTGAAAGCTGGGGTTTTGCCCACTTTGATGCCAGTTCTGATGCCCAGAACCTGTTTGGGCCAGGCTAAAGTGATCTGTATTTTATGTGTGTCATCACTAGGTATGTAAATGTGGTGTGAGATCAGTGGCCCAAAGCCATTTAACCCCTCAAAAACACTGGTTACTTATTCAAATCTGTGAAAACTGGGGTTTTGCCCACTTTGATGCCAGTTCTGATGCCCAGAACCTGTTTGGGCCAGGCTAAAGTGATCTGAATTTGATGTGGGACATCTCTAGGTATGTAAATGTGGTGTGAGATCAGTGGCCCAAAGCCATTTAGCCCCTCAAAAACACTGGTTACTTATTCAAATCTGTGAAAACTGGGGTTTTGCCCACTTTGATGCCAGTTCTGATGCCCAGAACCTGTTTGGGCCAGGCTAAATTGATCTGAATTTGATGTGGGACATCCCTAGGTATGTAAATGTGGTGTGAGATCAGTGGTTCAAAGCCATTTAACCCCTCAAAAACACTGGTTACTTATTCAAATCTGTGAAAACTGGGGTTTTGCCCACTTTGATGCCAGTTCTGATGCCCAGAACCTGTTTGGGCCAGGCTAAAGTGATCTGAATTTTATGTGTGTCATCATTAGGTATGTAAATGTGGTGTCAGATCAGTGGCCCAAAGCCATTTAACCCCTCAAAAACACTGGTTACTTATTCAAATCTGTGAAAACTGGGGTTTTGCCCACTTTGATGCCAGTTATGATGCCCAGAACCTGTTTGGGCCAGGCTAAAGTGATCTGAATTTGATGTGGGACATCCCTAGGTATGTAAATGTGGTGTGAGATCAGTGGCCCAAAGCCATTTAGCCCCTCAAAAACACTGGTTACTTATTCAAATCTGTGAAAACTGGGGTTTTGCCCACTTTGATGCCAGTTCTGATGCCCAGAACCTGTTTGGGCCAGGCTGGAGTGATCTGAGTTTGATGTGTGTCATCACTAGGTATGTAAATGTGGTGTGAGATCAGTGGCCCAAAGCCATTTAACCCCTCAAAAACACTGGTTACTTATTCAAATCTGTGAAAACTGGGGTTTTGCCCACTTTGATGCCAGTTCTGATGCCCAGAACCTGTTTGGGCCAGGCTAAAGTGATCTGAATTTGATGTGGGACATCCCTAGGTATGTAAATGTTGTGTGAGATCAGTGGCCCAAAGCCATTTAGCCCCTCAAAAACACTGGTTACTTATTCAAATCTGTGAAAACTGGGGTTTTGCCCACTTTGATGCCAGTTCTGATGCCCAGAACCTGTTTGGGCCAGGCTGGAGTGATCTGAGTTTGATGTGTGGCATCACTAGGTATGTAAATGTGGTGTGAGGTCAGTGGCCCAAAGCCATTTAACCCCTCAAAAACACTGGTTACTTATTCAAATCTGTGAAAATTGGCTGTGTGCCCACTTTGATGCCAGTTCTGATGCCCAGAACCCCTTTGGGCCAGGCTGGAGACACTTGAGTTTGATTAGAGGCATCACTAGATAGGTAATTGTGGTGTTAGATCAGTGGCCCAAAGCCGTTTAACCCTTTCACTAACATACTTCGGTGCCCACTTTGATGCCCATTTTTTTGCCAGTTTTATAATTTTCGCAGCTGGTTTTGAGTGTATTTATATTAGGGCACATCCGTGCATTGTATTTTATTATTGTGATGTGTCATTTTTGTTGATAAATGCATAAAAAACTGAAAAAACTAAATTGCCGAATAAGAAATTGACGAATAAGAAACCAACTTCAGCCCCGAATAAGAAACCAACTTCAGCATCGTATACTATATACTGTAGTGTATATTAATTCTTGGCAGCGGGTGCAGTTTCTCCTTGGCAGTGCCATGTCGCTGCTTGATCGGCAGCTGGAGAGGTGGGCAGGAAGTCGCCGCTGTCAGTCTGGAGAGGTGGGCAGGAAGCCGCCGCTGTCAGTCTGGAGAGGTGGGCAGGAAGCCGCCGCCGCTGTCAGTCTGGAGAGGTGGGCAGGAAGCCGCCGCCGCTGTCAGTCTGGAGAGGTGAGCAGGAAGCCGCTGCTGTCAGTCTGGAGAGGTGAGCAGGAAGCCGCTGCTGTCAGTCTGGAGAGGTGGGCAGGAAGCCGCCGCCGCTGTCAGTCTGGAGAGGTGAGCAGGAAGCCGCTGCTGTCAGTCTGGAGAGGTGGGCAGGAAGCCGCCGCCGCTGTCAGTCTGGAGAGGTGGGCAGGAAGCCGCCGCCGCTGTCAGTCTGGAGAGGTGGGCAGGAAGCCGCCGCCGCTGTCAGTCTGGAGAGGTGAGCAGGAAGCCGCTGCTGTCAGTCTGGAGAGGTGGGCAGGAAGCCGCTGCTGTCAGTCTGGAGAGGTGGGCAGGAAGCCGCCGCCGCTGTCAGTCTGGAGAGGTGGGCAGGAAGCCGCCGCCGCTGTCAGTCTGGAGAGGTGGGCAGGAAGCCGCCGCCGCTGTCAGTCTGGAGAGGTGGGCAGGAAGCCGCCGCCGCTGTCAGTCTGGAGAGGTGAGCAGGAAGCCGCCGCCGCTGTCAGTCTGGAGAGGTGGGCAGGAAGCCGCCGCCGCTGTCAGTCTGTAGAGGTGGGCAGGAAGCCACCGCTGTCAGTCTGGAGAGGTGAGCAGGAAGCCGCCGCTGTCAGTCTGGAGAGGTGGGCAGGAAGCCGCCGCCGCTGTCAGTCTGGAGAGGTGGGCAGGAAGCCGCTGCCGCTGTCACCTGGAGATTATCCTCTTCACATAAAAGCTTCAGTAGGAGAAGGCAGAGTCTGAGGTCAATGCAATGAAATATTCCACTTAATGAAGCCACAGTCACTCAGCTATCCTCTACCATCTGCACGAGGAGCCAGACATCAAAGATCACCCGAGACACCTGCTCATACAAGAGCGACTGAAGTACTCCACTGGTATTAATGGCTCAGGAGCTGCACTCCCTATTCTGCTGGTGCAGCCCACTCTATAACATGGTGCAGGACAGTAGCCGTGGGCTATGTACTCGTCTGTAACAGCCCGTCACGTTACATGAAGGTTGCGGTCCTGGCTGGGTGTGTGGACTTGTGCATTGAGGGTGTTACACCATTGGAAGCCATATGATGCCGGTGACTTCGTCTAATCAATGAAGCATGTGCCATAGAGGCAGAGGGTTCCTATGGGTCTCTTAGAGTTAGAGGAGCCAGTTTAGGGTCGTGTCGGGTATGGTAAAAACCAGGGGCAGAATGATCGCAGTCGGGGGGATGCAGGGGACCCGCCGACCCCAGCTCCTGCTTCAGCTGGATGTGCGTGCAAGGGCGCACATTCAGCTGAATTACAGCACAGGGACCCATCGGGTCACTGCACTGCAAACTGCAGCTGCGCAGGGTCTGCAGCTAATAGTGTGCTGGCTACTTAAGTAAATGCTTATTCACTGCTCCCCAGATCCATAATCCCACCCATCTCATTGCACTGAAGCCGGTGGGTGGGATTATGTGTGTGGAGAGCAGTGAATATGCATTTTCTTTAATAGCAACACATGTGATCACCTAACTGATAGCTTAATGTAGTGACTGAGCGATTGTGTCCTGCTATTAAAGAAAATGAATATTCACTGCTCCCCATGCCCACAATTCCGGTGATGGGGAGCAGCAAATATTCCATCAGCTGACACAGTTGTAAGTGGGCACGCATGGCAGTTACGGCATGCACTGTGCCAGCATCAGACGAGGATACCGGGGAAGTGGAGAGGAGAGGAGTATAATCATTAAATATTTTTAATGTGTGCTGTCTGATGGGAATCATATGTACCAGGATGGGGCCATGTAATACCAGGATGGGGCCATGTAATACCAGGATGGGGCCATATAATAGCAGGATGAGGCCATGTAATACCAGGATGAGGCCATGTAATACCAGGATGGGGCCATGTAATACCAGGATGGGGCCATATAATAGCAGGATGAGGCCATGTAATACCAGGATGAGGCCATGTAATACCAGGATGAGGCCATGTAATACCAGGATGGGGCCATGTAATACCAGGATGGGGCCATGTAATACCAGGATGGGGCCATGTAATACCAGGATGAGGCCATGTAATACCAGGATGGGGCCATGTAATACCAGGATGAGGCCATGTAATACCAGTATGGGGCCATGTAATACCAGGATGGGGCCATGTAATACCAGGATGGGGCCATGTAATACCAGGATGGGGCCATGTAATACCAGGATGAGGCCATGTAATATCAGGATGGGGCCATGTAATACCAGGATGAGGCCATGTAATACCAGGATGGGGCCATGTAATACCAGGATGAGGCCTTGTAATACCAGGATGGGGCCATGTAATACCAGGATGAGGCCATGTAATACCAGGATGAGGCCATGTAATACCAGGATGGGGCCATGTAATACCAGGATGGGGCCATGTAATACCAGGATGGGGCCATGTAATACCAGGATGAGGCCATGTAATACCAGGATGGGGCCATGTAATACCAGGATGGGGCCATGTAATACCAGGATGGGGCCATGTAATACCAGGATGAGGCCATGTAATACCAGTATGGGGCCATGTAATACCAGGATGGGGCCATGTAATACCAGGATGGGGCCATGTAATACCAGGATGGGGCCATGTAATACCAGGATGGGGCCATGTAATAACAGGATGAGGTTGTCATGTAATGCCAAAATGGGGCCATGTAATACCAGGATGGGGCCATATAATCACAGGATGGGACCATATATACACGTACGGGGGACAAAGATGAAAGCACAGGTTGGGAAAACTGGTTTCTGTTGCTCTATCTCTCATTAGAACACTTAGAAACCTACTGCGTAGGTAGAAAATCAATATAGAACCAGAATGCTACCTCAATTCAAATTTTATAAAAACACTATTTATTGAAATTCATTAAAATTCAAAAAGTTCCACCTGTGACAAGATACAACACACACAAAAAACATAATCCCAGGACCATGGGACAGCTCCAAGATATCCGCCCAGAGGAACAAAACAATTATTCCATAATTCGTCTCAGTAATGATCCTGCCAAGGTATAAGATCTAAATGACCCTCACTCTCTCTTTCCTCTACCTGCCAATGGAGGTGCAACATAAAGTCACAATACACCCTAAAGGTAATGAGGTGCCCCCATTCCTCGGCGGCTTTCCCTTCTATGATGTCCCTAGTCTCCCTTGTATTATAATATAGTCTAGAGGTTATAACTTCAATTGTCAGGAAAGATAGGAAAACTAAACTTATCTGAGAGATACTTGAGTCAAAAATTAGTCCCTCAGCAGTCCTTTTTTCATAGTGTAGAGGCGTCCGGGCTTTCCATGGTCCTCAACCCAATAACATAGATTCACATAGTCTCAACGCGTTTCTCCCCATAAAATTAGTTAGGGTTCATCAGGAGACAAATGAAAAATAACTGGCCCAATCGCCTGATAGCTGTTAAGGCGGCTACTCATTCAGCAGCACACAACTCTCCATGTGGATATATATAATTGACGCGTCCATTATATATATCCACATGGAGAGGTGTGTGCTCTCTCCTGACAATTGAAGTTATGACCTCTAGACTATATTATAATATAAGGGAGACTAGGGACATCATAGAAGGGAAAGCCGCCGAGGAATGGGGGCACCTCATTACCTTTAGGGTGTATTGTGACTTTATGTTGCACCTCCATTGGCAGGTAGAGGAAAGAGAGAGTGAGGGTCATTTAGATCTTATACCTTGGCAGGATCATTACTGAGACGAATTATGGAATAATTGTTTTGTTCCTCTGGGCGGATATCTTGGAGCTGTCCCATGGTCCTGGGATTATGTTTTTTGTGTGTGTTGTATCTTGTCACAGGTGGAACTTTTTGAATTTTAATGAATTTCAATAAATAGTGTTTTTATAAAATTTGAATTGAGGTAGCATTCTGGTTCTATCTCTCATTACCCAGCTTTCCCATGCTCTGCTATACACCTTTCTCTCAGCACACAGCTTTCCCATGCTCTGACATCCTGGGAAAGCTAGGTGTGAGAGAAAGATGTATAGCAGAGCATGGGAAAGCTGTGTGCTGAGGGAAATATATATAGCAGAGTATGGAAAAGCCAGGTGCTGAGGGAAAGATGTATAGAAGAGCATGGGAAAGCTGGGTCCTGAGGGAAAGATGCATAGCAGAACATAGAAAAGCTGGGTCCTGAGGGAAAGATGTATAGCAGAACATAGAAAAGCTGGGTGCTGAGGGAAACATGCATAGCAGAACATAGAAAAGCTGGGTGCTGAGGGAAAGATGCATAGCAGAACATAGAAAAGCTGGGTGCTGAGAGAAAGATGTATAGCAGAACATAGAAAAGCTGGGTGCTGAGGGAAAGATGTATAGCAGAACATAGAAAAGCTGGGTGCTGAGGGAAACATGCATAGCAGAACATAGAAAAGCTGGGTGCTGAGGGAAAGATGCATAGCAGAACATAGAAAAGCTGGGTGCTGAGAGAAAGATGTATAGCAGAACATAGAAAAGCTGGGTGCTGAGAGAAAGATGTATATCAGAGCATAGAAAAGCTGGGTGCTGAGAGAAAGATGTATAGCAGAACATAGAAAAGCTGGGTGCTGAGGGAAAGATGTATAGCAGAACATAGGAAAGCAGGCGGCTGAGGGAAAGATGTATAGCAGAGTATGGAAAAGCTGAGTGCTGAGGAAAAGATGTATAGCAGAACATAGAAAAGCTGGGTGCTGAGGGAAATATATATAGCAGAGTATGGAAAAGCCAGGTGCTGAGGGAAAGATGTATAGAAGAGCATGGGAAAGCTGTGTGCTGAGGGAAAGATGTATAGCAGAACATAGAAAAGCTGGGTGCTGAGGGAAAGATGTATAGAAGAGCATGGGAAAGCTGTGTGCTGAGGGAAAGATGTATAGCAGAGTATGGAAAATCTGGGTGCTGAGGAAAAGATGCATAGCAGAACATAGAAAAGCTGGGTGCTGAGAGAAAGATGCATAGCAGAACATAGAAAAGCTGGGTGCTGAGGGAAAGATGCATAGCAGAACATAGAAAAGCTGGGTGCTGAGGGAAAGATGTATAGCAGAACATAGGAAAGCAGGCGGCTGAGGGAAAGATGTATAGCAGAACATAGAAAAGCTGGGTGCTGAGGGAAAGATGTATAGCAGAACATAGAAAAGCTGGGTGCTGAGAGAAAGATGCATAGCAGAACATAGAAAAGCTGGGTGCTGAGGGAAAGATGTATAGCAGAACATAGAAAAGCTGGGTGCTGAGGAAAAGATGTATAGCAGAGTATGGAAAAGCTGGGTGCTGAGAGAAAGATGTATAGCAGAACATAGGAAAGCTGGGTCCTGAGGGAAAGATGTATAGCAGAACATAGGAAAGCAGGCGGCTGAGGGAAAGATGTATAGCAGAACATAAAAAAGCTGGGTGCTGAGGGAAAGATGTATAGCAGAACATAGGAAAGCAGGCGGCTGAGGGAAAGATGTATAGCAGAGTATGGAAAAGCTGGGTGCTGAGGAAAAGATGTATAGCAGAACATAGAAAAGCTGGGTGCTGAGGGAAAGATGTATAGCAGAACATAGAAAAGCTGGGTGCTGAGAGAAAGATGCATAGCAGAACATAGAAAAGCTGGGTGCTGAGGGAAAGATGTATAGCAGAACATAGAAAAGCTGGGTGCTGAGGAAAAGATGTATAGCAGAGTATGGAAAAGCTGGGTGCTGAGAGAAAGATGTATAGCAGAACATAGGAAAGCTGGGTCCTGAGGGAAAGATGTATAGCAGAACATAGGAAAGCAGGCGGCTGAGGGAAAGATGTATAGCAGAACATAGAAAAGCTGGGTGCTGAGGGAAAGATGTATAGCAGAACATAGGAAAGCAGGCGGCTGAGGGAAAGATGTATAGCAGAGTATGGAAAAGCTGGGTGCTGAGGAAAAGATGTATAGCAGAACATAGAAAAGCTGGGTGCTGAGGGAAAGATGTATAGCAGAACATAGAAAAGCTGGGTGCTGAGAGAAAGATGCATAGCAGAACATAGAAAAGCTGGGTGCTGAGGGAAAGATGTATAGCAGAACATAGAAAAGCTGGGTGCTGAGGAAAAGATGTATAGCAGAGTATGGAAAAGCTGGGTGCTGAGAGAAAGATGTATAGCAGAACATAGGAAAGCTGGGTCCTGAGGGAAAGATGTATAGCAGAACATAGGAAAGCAGGCGGCTGAGGCAAAGATGTATAGCAGAGTATGGAAAAGCTGGGTGCTGAGGGAAAGATGTATAGCAGAACATAGGGACCTGGGGGGACCAGGACCAAATTTTGCACCAGGGCCCATCGAATTCTAGTTACACCACTGGTAAAATCCTACATCAGGGACTGAAAACTACAGTTAAATGTCAACAAATGGGGTTTGGTGAGCAAAACATCGGGTATTATAAAGGTAGTTAATAATTTGGAGATCTCAATCAACACCAGAAGGGGCTTATAAAATAAGGGGTGTAGACAGTGGACATTCCATTTACCTGTCCCAACTGAGCTGATCTTCTGTGGATCCTGTGGTACATGCTGATGGCGATCACATCCTCCGGAATGTACGGTAATATCTGATATTTTTCTAAATTAAATCTATTCACATTAGTTGGTTGCTCTTTGTATCATTGGATCTTTTGTAGATTTTTTGTAGATTTTCTTGTATTCTTTCTTGCACCTTAATTTTGTTGCTTTTCTCAGCCCAGTCAGTGATCTTACATTATTGCCAGACTTGTAGAGTTTTCAGAGCATGGACTAACAGCTAATAAGTGGAAAGATCTATGAGGAAATGTTATTAAATAATGATATTGAACAACCAGCTACTTACGTATAAGGAATCTGTCAGCAGGTTTTTGCTACTTCACCTGAGAGCAACATAATGTAGGAAAAGAGCCCCTGATTCTAGTGATGTGTCACTGATATTACTGGGTGCAGCAGTTGTGACACAATCAGAGTTCTTAGATAAGAAAGCTTCCCCTGACAACACCACTGATTAGCAGCTTTCCATGTACATTGTATACTGACAGTAAGTTGGAGATGTGGTTGTACTACTTTTCACATGGGCACCTAGTCCGGCAGTGATATTCTCCTGGTGATAAAACACTTATGGTATTGAAACCACAGTACACAGATCTGTAAGTGACACATCCCTGATATCAGTGTCTCAGCCCCTACTTCATGCTGTTTTCAGATTACATAGCAAAAACCTGATGACAAATTCCCTTTAATGCTTATGAAGACTTTTGCACATTTTCATATTATTTAATACGTAGAGTTAAAAAAATTAATCAACTTTGTGAATAAAATTAATAACAGACAGAGCAGCTTTATGGACATGTCTGCACAATGATCCTCAATGTGGGTCACAGCGCGGTGTATCCACACTCGAGTCCCATAGTAATGGTAATTAACAGCCGCACAGCCCTGGATCGCAGATGTGTTTGCATTTGCGTTATTTTAGAATGTTCTACCAATTAACCCAGTGTAACCTTTATAGTCCCCTACTGGAAAGAGAATCTGATAAATTGTGCGCTCATTTCTACATAGCCAGGGACAGAAAGGAATACAATTGTATGTGATAGGATTGCTACATTACAGTGGCTACAATGTGGCTCAGGACTGGTGTACTTAATACATGCATATTACAAGCAATACAGTGTGTCATGCCAGTATTTGACTGAGTGCCCCCTGACTGCTGTGCCCCACTGTAAAGGGTTAATCCAGTCGTTCCATGTAATTTCTCCCTCCTCCCCTATTTGTTGCAGCCAATGATTCTGCTCTCCTCCTCCTGCTTCCCCCTTAATAATCTGTTCCCTGCCTCTTCCTGTCTCTCCTCCTCCTGCTTCCCCCTTTATAAGCCTGTTCTCTGCCTCTTCCTGTCTCTCCTCCTCCTGCTTCCCCCTTTATAAGCCTGTTCCCTGCCTCTTCCTGTCTCTCCTCCTCCTGCTTCCCCCTTTATAAGCCTGTTCCCTGCCTCTTCCTGTCTCTCTTCCTCCTGCTTCCCCGTTTATAAGCCTGTTCCCTGCCTCTTCCTGACTCTCTTCTTTCTGCTTCCCCTTTATGAGCCTGTTCTCTGCCTCTTCCTGTCTCTGTCTCTCCTCCTCCTGCTTCCCCCTTTATGAGGCTGTTCTCTGCCTCTTCCTTTCTCTCCTCCTCCTCCTGCTTCCCCCTTTATAAGCCTGTTCCCTGCCTCCTCCTGTCTCTCCTCCTCCTCCTGCTTTCCCCTTTATAAGCCTGTTCCCTGCCTCCTCCTGTCTCTCCTCCTCCTCCTGCTTCCCCCTTTATAAGCCTGTTCCCTGCCTCTTCCTGTCTCTCCTCCTTCTGCTTCTCCCTTTATAATCCTGTTCCCTGCCTCTTCCTGTCTCTTCTTCTCCTGCTTCCCCCTTTATAAGCCTGTTCCCTGCCTCCTCCTGTCTCTCCTCTTGCTTTCCCCTTTATAAGCCTGTTCTCTGCCTCTTCCTGTCTCTCCTGCTCCTGCTTCCCCCTTTATAAGCCTGTTCCCTGCCTCTTCCTGTCTCTCCTCCTCCTGCTTCCCCGTTTATAAGCCTGTTCCCTGCCTCTTCCTGTCTCTCCTCCTCCTGCTTCCCCCTTTATAAGCCTGTTCCCTGCCTCTTCCTGTCTCTCCTCCTCCTGCTTCCCCCTTTATAAGCCTGTTCCCTGCCTCTTCCTGCCTCTCCTCCTCCTCCTGCTTCCCCCTTTATAAGCCTCTTCCTGCCTCTCTTCTTTCTGCTTCCCCCTTTATAAGCCTGTTCCCTGCCTCTTCCTGCCTCTCTTCTTTCTGCTTCCCCTTTATGAGCCTGTTCTCTGCCTCTTCCTGTCTCTCCTCCTCCTGCTTCCCCCCTTTATAAACCTGTTCCCTGCCTCTTCCTGTCTCTCCTCCTCCTGCTTCTCCCTTTATAAGCCTGTTCCCTGCCTCCTACTGTCTCCTCCTCCTGCTTCTCCCTTTATAAGCCTGTTCCCTGCCTCTTCCTGTCTCTCCTCCTCCTGCTTCCCGCTTTATAGGCCTGTTCCCTGCCTCTTCCCTGTCTCTCCTCCTCCTGCTTCCCCCTTTATAAGCCTCTTCCTGCCTCTCTTCTTTCTGCTTCCCCCTTTATAAGCCTGTTCCCTGCCTCTTCCTGACTCTCTTCTTTCTGCTTCCCCTTTATGAGCCTGTTCTCTGCCTCTTCCTGTCTCTGTCTCTCCTCCTCCTGCTTCCCCCTTTATGAGGCTGTTCACTGACTCTTCCTTTCTCTCCTCCTCCTCCTGCTTCCCCCTTTATAAGCCTGTTCCCTGCCTCCTCCTGTCTCTCCTCCTCCTCCTGCTTTCCCCTTTATAAGCCTGTTCCCTGCCTCTTCCTGTCTCTCCTCCTGCTTCCCCCTTTATAAGCCTGTTCCCTGCCTCTTCCTGTCTCTCCTCCTCCTGCTTCCCCGTTTATAAGCCTGTTCCCTGCCTCTTCCTGTCTCTCCTCCTCCTGCTTCCCCCTTTATAAGCCTGTTCCTTGCCTCTTCCTGTCTCTCCTCCTCCTGCTTCCCCCTTTATAAGCCTGTTCCCTGCCTCTTCCTGTCTCTCCTCCTCCTGCTTCCCCGTTTATAAGCCTGTTCCCTTCCTCTACCTGTCTCTCCTCCTCCTGCTTCCCCTTTATAATCCTGTTCCCTGCCTCTTCCTGTCTCTCCTCCTCCTGCTTCCCCGTTTATAAGCCTGTTCCCTGCCTCTTCCTGTCTCTCCTCCTCCTGCTTCCCCCTTTATAATCCTGTTCCCTGCCTCTTCCTGTCTCTCCTCCTCCTGCTTCCCCATTTATAAGCCTGTTCCCTTCCTCTACCTGTCTCTCCTCCTCCTGCTTCTCCCCTTTATAAGCCTGTTCCCTGCCTCTTCCTGTCTCATCTCCTCCTGCTTCTCCCTTTTATGAGCCTGTTCCCTGCCTCTTCCTGTCTCTCCTCCTCCTGCTTCTCCCCTTTATGAGTCTGTTCCCTGCCTCTTCCTGTCTCATCTCCTCCTGCTTTCCCCTTTATAAGCCTGTTCCCTGCCTCTTCCTGTCTCTCCTCCTGCTTCTCCCCTTTATGAGCCTGTTCCCTGCCTCTTCCTGTCTCTCCTCCTCCTGCTTCTCCCCTTTATGAGCCTATTCCCTGCCTCTTCTCCTCCTCCTGCTTCTCCCCTTTATAAGCCTGTTCCTTGCCTCTTCCTGTCTCTCCTCCTCCTGCTTCCCCCTTTATAAGCCTGTTCCCTGCCTCTTCCTGTCTCTCCTCCTCCTGCTTCTCCCCTTTATAAGCCTGTTCCCTGCCTCTTCTCCTCCTCCTGCTTCTCCCCTTTATAAGCCTGTTCCCTGCCTCTTCTCCTCCTCCTGCTTCTCCCCTTTATGAGCCTATTCCCTGCCTCTTCTCCTCCTCCTGCTTCTCCCCTTTATGAGCCTGTTCCCTGCCTCTTCCTGTCTCTCCTCCTCCTGCTTCTCCCCTTTATGAGCCTGTTCCCTGCCTCTTCCTGTCTCTCCTCCTCCTGCTTCCCCCTTTATGAGCCTGTTCCCTGCCTCTTCCTGTGTCTCCTCCTCCTGCTTCTCCCCTTTATAAGCCTGTTCCCTGCCTCTTCCTGTCTCTCCTCCTCCTGCTTCCCCCTTTATAAGCCTGTTCCCTGCCTCTTCTCCTCCTCCTGCTTCTCCCCTTTATAAGCCTGTTCTCTGCCTCTTCTCCTCCTCCTGCTTCTCCCCTTTATAAGCCTGTTCCCTGCCTCTTCTCCTCCTCCTGCTTCTCCCCTTTATAAGCCTGTTCCCTGCCTCTTCTCCTCCTCCTGCTTCTCCCCTTTATAAGCCTGTTCCCTGCCTCTTCTCCTCCTCCTGCTTCTCCCCTTTATAAGCCTGTTCCCTGCCTCTTCTCCTCCTCCTGCTTCTCCCCTTTATAAGCCTGTTCCCTACCTCTTCTCCTCCTCCTGCTTCCCCCTTTATAAGCCTGTTCTCTGCCTCTTCTCCTCCTCCTGCTTCTCCCCTTTATAAGCCTGTTCTCTGCCTCTTCTCCTCCTCCTGCTTCTCCCCTTTATAAGCCTGTTCCCTGCCTCTTCTCCTCCTCCTGCTTCTCCCCTTTATAAGCCTGTTCCCTACCTCTTCTCCTCCTCCTGCTTCCCCCTTTATAAGCCTGTTCCCTGCCTCTTCTCCTCCTCCTGCTTCTCCCCTTTATAAGCCTGTTCTCTGCCTCTTCTCCTCCTCCTGCTTCTCCCCTTTATATGCCTGTTCTCTGCCTCTTCTCCTCCTTCTGCTTCCCCCTTTATAAGCCTCTTCCCTGCCTCTGTGAAGCCCCACCGGTGTTGTGTCGGTGCATACCTTCAGGGACTCCACGTAGCTGGTGCTGGTCACAGGTAGGGAATCTTCGGTTTTGATCGTGACGCCACTCTCAGTATTGCGGTCAATGGGGACCGCCACTGCAGGTTAGGGGTGCCTGGGGCTGATGATATGTGCAGTCAGATGTAGTAGCCTCCTGAGAGTGAGGCAAGCCCCAGGGCCCGGTGTAGATGCGTAGTACCACAAGTCGCAGAATAACCACACAGGCAGGATGTCTTTCAGGGTTTTTACTCACTTCAGGTGGCAGGGTGAGTAACCCGGGCGTAGCTGAGATGAACCAGGTAGGAACCAGGTATCCTTCAGGCTGACTTTATGAGGGTGACTACTGACTCGCCTTCCTTAGCCCTTGGTGGTTTGGGGTAACCCCGACTTTGAGTCCCTATGGGGGTCACCCAGGGAAGATGCTCCAAGCCTCTCTCCCCTTGTTGTTTGCCGTTTGCTTGTTCCCCGGACCAGGCCACTCCAGCTTCTTGCCTCCTATGACCTATGGGCCCTAACTTGTGGTTACGTGGCTGCGGCTTTTGGTTGTTGTGGTGTGGGCTGTAAGAGCCCCACACCGGCAGGTTTAGCAGAAGAAAGCTGGATCTATCTTTGCTTCGGGATCTGCCGCCCGGTTGGGCCTGGTGCTCTCTAGCAGTCTCCTTACTTCCCACTCCGTTGCACTCTCTAGCTGAAGCTGGCTTTCAGGCAGCACTCCTAGTTGACCGTTCTCCCCCGTCAATAGCCACTGCGCGGACGCTGTTAGACAGCATCATCCCCACAGGTCTGCTCCTCACTGAGCCCTATGGAGTTCTGCCCTAACTGACTCACTGCTCCTCCTCTCCTGTTCTTGCCTACGCCACCTAGCAACCAGACTCTCCACCACACCCCTTGAGAGGAGATGGAGGCTCTACCCCCTCCACTATTCCAGTGAAGGTGAAGGCTTGCCCCCTCCTGGGATCCCCAGGGGTCCTCTCAAAGGTACATGTGTGAGACCTGATCACTATGCGCCTGTGTTCCACACCCCTGTCAGCCATCTGGATTACCTGTATTGTACTGTCCCCAGCATGGGTGCAGTACTCAGTGGTGCCTGACCAGGTCAGGGGCGCCACATTCCCCCTTAGTTATCACCAGCACGTCCTCGGGCTGCAAGACAACATTTTAAAATGCATAAAACATTAAAACATGGTAAAACATTTTAAGATCACCAGTTATCGTACATCACCACCCTCCACCCACAAGTCCGTTAACCCACCCAAAAACCCTCTCAGGTTGGCCGCGACTTCAGCCACTTCTGGCAGGATGTAGAGGCGGCTTTCATGGGCTGGTGGTTTCAGGGTATACCTGGCCTGGTGGATCCGCGCCTTCAGCCTCTTCTGGCAGGATGCAGAGGCGGCCTCCACAGTTGGTGCTGACCAGGTACCCTCTTTGTGGTGGTGAGCCAAGGCCCCATAAACAGGCGTGCTCTCTGGTCGCAGGTGAGCCAAGGCCCTTTTCTACGGACGGGCCCCCCTGGTTGCAGACGAGCCAAGCCCCTAAACAGGCTGGCCCTGGTGGTAGTGCCACTGGTGTAACTATTTACACTGCGAGAGTTTGTGGCTATAGCAAGTTCATAGCCTTAAAGTTTATTTCTCACAATAGTTTTTGTGGGCACATTACTTGAACTTGAGAACGTTGCAAAACTTCAAAACTGGTCAAAACAGTAACTTCCTTCTTTACTTTACTTTACTCTTTACTCCTCATTTTCACCAGGGCGTGGGCACGTAGGGCACTGGCACCTGTGACTTTCTTGCTCTCCGTCGTCGTCTGTGGTTGTTTCATCTGTAGGATCTTTGTCTTCCCTTTCTTGGTCTTCATCTGTTTCTACAGCTGGTTCTTTATCTCTGTCTTTTCTTTCTTGTCTTTCCTGTCTTTCTTGTCTGGGACATGGTGCTACATCAAGCGCATACAATCCTCTTTCGCCTTCATGCATGGTGAACTGTACTAAGTCCCCAACTTTCAGATTTCTGCCTGAATGTCCTCTGGGCAGGTGGGCTTGAACATCTCTTCGATTTACAAATATGCTCTCTTTTATTCCTTTTACTACAATGAAGCCGTATCCGCTTTTCAGGTTGAAGTCCTCTACTATTCCTCTGTAAAGGGGTCCTCTGGACTGGGCTTCAGACCTTCTTAGGCACCTTTTCTCCTCCAGGTCTCTGGCTGTGACCTCTCTCTGCTCTGGAGACTGTGGTGTTGGAGGATGCTTTGCTCTGCTGCGCCGTGTCTTGCGGGCTGGGTTCATGCCTGTGGGCTCCCAGGTGAGGTCTTTGGGTTGATCTTCGTCAGCAGATGGGGTTAGGTCTTCCTCATCCCAGCGAGAATAGGGCAGCATCTCTGGCTCTGGGTATGGGTCTGCTGCGGTTGGCGTCGGAGTCAGCCCTTCTGCTTCCTGGCCTCCTCTCCCCCTTAGTTCTTCTTGGCACTCCTTTGGTGGCAGTGCTGGGGATGGGCTTTCTTCAGCTGGTCCGGGCGGTGGACTCTCTGGCGCGGCTGCAGGGGTTGCCTTAGGGGTGTGCGGAGGGAGCATGTATCTGTCCACCATCTCCTGTGGGAACTTGGCTTCCAGGTCGGCTTTTAGCTGCCAGTATGCGGAGTCTTCACCTATCAGGGATTTCCTAGCAGGGACCTCTCTGGACTGGGGAGCGGTGTCTGCTCTGGCCTTGCAGGCCGAGGAAAATAGTGATGCAATCTCTTGGCGGGCCGCGCCCTGTATGGCGGCGGCCTGGTCTTGGCGGGCCGCGCCTGGCATGGCGGCGGCCTGGATCAGTGTCGCTGTTGCAGAGGGCTCTGTGCAGGCTGAGCTGGGCGTCGCTGCTGCGATCGGAGCTTGGCGGGCCGCGCCTGGCGGGGCTGCGGCCTGGTTCAGCATCTCACTTGCGGCGCGGACGAGCGTCGCTGCTGCGTTGGGGTCTTGGCGGACCGGGTTCAGCAGGGTGGCAGCCTGGGTCAGCGTCACACCGGCAGCACGGATGAGCACTGCCGTGGTGGTCGGAGCCCTGCGGGACAGGCGGGGCATCGCTGCGGCGGCCTGGATTTGGCGGGCCGCATCTAGCGTGGCTGCGGCCTGGTCCGGTGGCGCCGCGCCGGGCGCCTCTTCTGGGACCGCGGGCGTGGCAACAGGGGTCGGGGCACTTGCGCTGGCCGGGGCATCACTCGACTCACCCATCGGGGTCTGAATCGTCGTTGCCGCTCGATCCGGCAGGCTCCGCGCGGCTCCCTCCTCGTAGGTCCGCACCGCCGCAGCCATCTCCAGGAGCTCCGTGCGTTCTTCCCTGAGCTGTCGCACAATCCTGGCCTCCAGCTGGTCGCAGAAAACAGCAAGCTCCCGGCACCACCAGGCAGCAGTGCCTGGTTCCGGGTATCCGCGTCTGGACTCCATTTTCTCTAGCAAGCTGCTGGCTTCTCTTCTGCTCCGCCGTCTCTGGACGCTTCCGCTCTCATAGCTGGCAAGGCCAGAACTCTGCAGGGGATCTCTGGGTAGCCACACCTCTTCGTGGGCGGTAACTTCTTCCAGCGCGGGCTGCTGTTGTTTTTCAGCGCGCTTTTCATGGTGGCAATATGGCGGCGCTTCCAATTTTTCAAGCGGACCGCCTAGGCACATGGTCACCTGTCTTAACAGGTCTAGTCCTTATCCTGTTCGTGACGCCAGATGTGAAGCCCCGCAGGTGTTGTGTCGGTGCATACCTTCAGGGACTCCACGTAGCTGGTGCTGGTCACAGGTAGGGAATCTTCGGTTTTGATCGTGACGCCACTCTCAGTATTGCGGTCAATGGGGACCGCCACTGCAGGTTAGGGGTGCCTGGGGCTGATGATATGTGCAGTCAGATGTAGTAGCCTCCTGAGAGTGAGGCAAGCCCCAGGGCCCGGTGTAGATGCGTAGTACCACAAGTCGCAGAATAACCACACAGGCAGGATGTCTTTCAGGGTTTTTACTCACTTCAGGTGGCAGGGTGAGTAACCCGGGCGTAGCTGAGATGAACCAGGTAGGAACCAGGTATCCTTCAGGCTGACTTTATGAGGGTGACTACTGACTCGCCTTCCTTAGCCCTTGGTGGTTTGGGGTAACCCCGACTTTGAGTCCCTATGGGGGTCACCCAGGGAAGATGCTCCAAGCCTCTCTCCCCTTGTTGTTTGCCGTTTGCTTGTTCCCCGGACCAGGCCACTCCAGCTTCTTGCCTCCTATGACCTATGGGCCCTAACTTGTGGTTACGTGGCTGCGGCTTTTGGTTGTTGTGGTGTGGGCTGTAAGAGCCCCACACCGGCAGGTTTAGCAGAAGAAAGCTGGATCTATCTTTGCTTCGGGATCTGCCGCCCGGTTGGGCCTGGTGCTCTCTAGCAGTCTCCTTACTTCCCACTCCGTTGCACTCTCTAGCTGAAGCTGGCTTTCAGGCAGCACTCCTAGTTGACCGTTCTCCCCCGTCAATAGCCACTGCGCGGACGCTGTTAGACAGCATCATCCCCACAGGTCTGCTCCTCACTGAGCCCTATGGAGTTCTGCCCTAACTGACTCACTGCTCCTCCTCTCCTGTTCTTGCCTACGCCACCTAGCAACCAGACTCTCCACCACACCCCTTGAGAGGAGATGGAGGCTCTACCCCCTCCACTATTCCAGTGAAGGTGAAGGCTTGCCCCCTCCTGGGATCCCCAGGGGTCCTCTCAAAGGTACATGTGTGAGACCTGATCACTATGCGCCTGTGTTCCACACCCCTGTCAGCCATCTGGATTACCTGTATTGTACTGTCCCCAGCATGGGTGCAGTACTCAGTGGTGCCTGACCAGGTCAGGGGCGCCACACCTCTTCCACCAATCAGCTGTAATTGGTACCAGCAGCGGGAGCAGGCAGCTGGAAAGGCTCAGTTCTGGAGCTGCCCCAACTTCTTATAGCGGCATACCATTCATATCAATAGGAGGCGAATGTGCAGAACCCAACCGCAGCTGCTATCGGAAGACGGAGTAGCTCTGGAACTGAGCATTTCCGGCCACCTGCTCCGAGTATAACAGATTGGGGGGGGTGCGGGGAGTCAGACCCCAGCTGATCAGACATTGATTATCTATACTAAGGTTAGGCCATCAATGTAAAAGTAGTGGACAAATCCTTTAACTCCTCACCTCCTGTTAGCTCCCCCTAATGGTGACCATAGGCTCCCAGAATATTTTATGCATCCGTTTTGGCTCAGTCTTCCTCTTAAATAAAGAGGTAGTTGAAATGTTATAATTTTAGTACTTTTTAGACCCATGAAGGACTTGTTTGACTTTTATTGTACTTAGCTTCATCATTATTCTGAGCAATTGAAAGTCAAAAGTGCCCAGAAGACGGAGGTCGCTCCCCTTCATCTCATGTGTCGTGCACATTCCGCTCATTTCTTAATGTTTCTACCTTGAGCTTTTCTTCTTCTCCTCAATGTCATTTTCATACTTGTAAATATGTTTATTATTATTCATTGCTAAATTGTATCTCCTCGCGCTGACTATAGACTATGTTGTTGCTGATGTGTCGCTGTTCTTGCCCCATGTTCCGCACTTCTCTCTGCAGCTCGGGATTTCTCTTGCAGATTTGACATCTTCATACATCAGAACCAACAAGGAGTTCATGTTCTTCCCAATATCTCAAAGGAAGACAAAATGTTCTTACAAGTCATTGGGCGATTCTGTGCAATAACTGGAGACCAGCAATCAATCCAATGCAAATCAATCCAATGCAAATCAATTCAATGCAAATCAATCCAATGCAAATCAAATTGGTGTCAATTTTTTAGGAATTTATTGAACCCAACAAATTCAATCAATCTGAGGTTCAGGTTGTGCCCAGAAGCCTATACCAGACTCATAAACCTTGCCGGGCCACATAAACCTCGCCGGGCCACGCAGGCCACATAAACCTCGCCGGGCCACGCAGGCCACATAAACCTCGCTGGGCCACGCAGGCCACATAAACCTCGCCGGGCCACGCAGGCCACATAAACCTCGCTGGGCCACGCAGGCCACATAAACCTCGCTGGGCCACGCAGGCCACATAAACCTCGCTGGGCCACGCAGGCCACATAAACCTCGCCGGGCCACGCAGGCCACATAAACCTCGCTGGGCCACGCAGGCCACATAAACCTCGCTGGGCCACGCAGGCCACATAAACCTCGCTGGGCCACGCAGGCCACATAAACCTCGCCGGGCCACGCAGGCCACATAAACCTCGCTGGGCCACGCAGGCTACCCGTAATGCCCTGCAGCACCATAATGTAAAGTACAACCAATCAGGCGGGATTATCATAGCCACTATAAAAGCCAAAAGTGTTACACGCAGGTTATCCGGGAGATTAAAGCACTTGCATTTTGCTGCAAATCAATAAATCTATTTTTATGTATCTCAAAGCTGAAGAATTTGAAATGCAAAAGACTTGCTCATTTCTAGGGTGAGACAACTGCAGGACAGGTGAGTGCAATCTATTACTCCCTGTTATCAGCCATTACTGGGGGAGGAGACTGCAGGACAGGTGAGTGCAATCTATTACTCCCTGTTATCAGCCATTACTGGGGGAGGAGACTGTAGGACAGGTGACTATAATCTATTACTCCCTGTTATCAGCCATTACTGAGGGAGGAGACTGTTGGACAGGTGACTATAATCTATTACTCCCTGTTATCAGCCATTACTGAGGGAGGAGACTGTAGGACAGGTGACTATAATCTATTACTCCCTGTTATCAGCCATTACTGGAGGGAGGAGACTGTAGGACAGGTGACTATAATCTATTACTGCCTGTTATCAGCCTTTACTTGGGGAGGAGACTGTAGGACAGGTGAGTACAATCTATTACTCCCTGTTATCAGCCATTACTGGGTGAGGCAACTGCAGGACAGGTGAGTACAATCTGTTACTCCCTGTTATCAGCCATTACTGAGGGAGGAGACTGCAGGACAGGTGAGTACAATCTGTTACTCCCTGTTATCAGCCATTACTGGGGGAGGAGACTGTAGGACAGGTGAGTACAATTACTCCCTGTTATCAGCCATTACTGGGAGAGGAGACTGCAGGACAGGTGAGTGTAATCTATTACTCCCTGGTATCAGCCATTACTGGGGGAGGAGACTGAAGGACAGGTGACTACAATCTATTGCTCCCTGTTATCAGCCATTACTGGCAGAGGAGACTGCAGGACAGGTGAGTACAATCTATTACTCCCTGTTATCAGACATTACTGGCGGAGGAGACTGCAGGACAGGTGAGTACAATCTATTACTCCCTGTTATCAGCCATTACTGAGGGAGGAGACTGCAGGACAGGTGAGTACAATCTATTACTCCCTGTTATCAGCCATTACTGAGGGAGGAGACTGTAGGACAGGTGACTATAATCTATTACTCCCTGTTATCAGCCTTTACTTGGGGAGGAGACTGTAGGACAGGTGAGTACAATCTATTACTCCCTGTTATCAGCCATTACTGGGTGAGGCAACTGCAGGACAGGTGAGTACTATCTATTACTCCCTGTTATCAGATATTACTGGCGGAGGAGACTGCAGGACAGGGGAGTACAATCTATTACTCCCTGTTATCAGACATTACTGGCGGAGGAGACTGCAAGACAGGTGAGTACAATCTATTACTCCCTGTTATCAGCCATTACTGAGGGAGGAGACTGCAGGACAGGTGAGTACAATCTATTACTCCCTGTTATCAGCCATTACTGAGGGAGGAGACTGTAGGACAGGTGACTATAATCTATTACTCCCTGTTATCAGCCTTTACTTGGGGAGGAGACTGCAGAACAGGTGAGTACAATCTATTACTCCCTGTTATCAGCCATTACTGGGGGAGGAGACTGCAGCACAGGTGAGTACAATCTATTACTCCCTGTTATCAGCCATTACTGGGGTGGAGACTGCAGGACAGGTGAGTGCAATCTATTACTCCCTGTTATCAGCCATTACTGGGGGAGGAGACTGCAGGACATGTGAGTACAATCTATTACTCCCTGTTATCAGGCATTACTGGGGAAGGAGACTGTAGGACAGGTGAGTACAATTACTCCCTGTTATCAGGCATTAATGGGGGAGGAGACTGCAGGACAAGTGAGTGCAATCTATTACTCCCTGGTATCAGCCATTACTGGGGGAGGAGACTGTAGGACAGGTGAGTACAATTACTTCCTGTTATCAGGCATTAATGGGGGAACAGACTACAGGACAGGTGAGTGCAATCTATTACTCCCTGGTATCAGCCATTACTGGGGGTTCAGACTGTAGGACAGATGACTACAATCTATTACTCCCTGTTATCAGCCATTACTGGCAGAGGAGACTGCAGGACAGGTGAGTACAATCTATTACTCCCTGTTATCAGCCTTTACTTGGGGAGGAGACTGTAGGACAGGTGAGTACAATCTATTACTCCCTGTTATCAGCCATTACTGGGTGAGGCAACTGCAGGACAGGGGAGTACAATCTATTACTCCCTGTTATCAGCCATTACTGGGGGAGGAGACTGCAGGACAGGTGAGTACAATCTATTACTCCCTGTTATTAGCTATTACAGGGGGAGGAGACTGTAGGACAGATTACTATGAGCTATTACTCCCTGTTATCAGCCCTTTTAGTGTGATGAGTCACAGTAACAGTAGATCTCTGCTGAGATATGTCACATATTTCCACTTGATTTGGCTATGACTATAGTATCAGCTGCCGCACTGTAGATGCCAGTTTCAGTCTCTGAGTCACTGCGGCACATGTCTTGGTGCCGTCTGATATATACATTGTGTTCTTTGCTGAATCACATTTGTCTTTTGCTTGTAAATTATTTGTATTTGTTACAAGTAGTAAATGTCTTATGTGAATAAGTGATGTGCAGTATACGATATATATATTATCTCAGGATCCTATACGTCCGGCACATCCCGCGGATTCACTCATCGGGGTGATGATGACCTGTCACCAGTAGGATTATTTGCTTGACAATCCCGTGTGAGTGAAACAATCAGCAGCACAAATCCTTCTCCTGTTTCTTGCTTTTCCCAGGTTGATACTTTCATTCTAGCTTCAGACAATCAATTAGGTTTGGATCCTTAGACCAGGGTCAAACGTGGAATATAAGAACGCAGCAATGGGGCGATAGAAGACTTAAGTGTCCCCGGGTGGTTTCTGGAGAAATGTCAGTGTTATGTGTCATGTATACATGAGGAATAAGACTACTGCAGGCCATTACATGACTTTTATTATTGCCTTCCACTCTCAGTGCACACAAACATAAGGAATTCCTGCTCGCCCATCGTAGCATGCTGGACATTGTACAACACTGAACAGTGTAGCTGTGAACGCGGCTCTGAGCAAGATAATACACATATAGGAAAGCCAGCATGTAGAGCACTATAGAGCGGTACTAAGCAGTGCAGCTGTGAACCCAGCTCTGAGCAATATAATGCACATATTGGAAAGCAAGCATGTAGAGCACTATAGAGCGGTACTGAGCAGTGGAGCTGTGAACCCAGCTCTGTGCAAGATAATGCACATATAGGAAAGCAAGCATGTAGAGCACTATAGAGCGGTACTGAGCAGTGGAGCTGTGAACCCAGCTCTGTGCAAGATAATGCACATATAGGAAAGCAAGCATGTAGAGCACTATAGAGCGGTACTAAGCAGTGCAGCTGTGAACCCAGCTCTCAGCAACTTAATGCACATATTGGAAAGCAAGCATGTAGTGCACTATAGAGCGGTACTGAGCAGTGCAGCTGTGAACCCAGCTCTGAGCAAGATAATGCACATATTGGAAAGTATGTAGAGCACTATAGAGCGGTACTGAGCAGTGCAGCAGTGATTCCAGCTCTGAGCAAGATAATGCACATATTGGAAAGTATGTAGAGCACTATAGAGCGGTACTGAGCAGTGCAGCAGTGATTCCAGCTCTGAGAAAGATAATGTACTTATTAGAAAGCAAGCATGTAGAGCACTATAGAGCGGTACTAAGCAGTGTAGCAGTGAATCGAGCTCTGAGCAAGATAATGCACATATAGGAAAGCAAGCATGTAGTGCAATATAGAGCGGTACTGAGCAGTGCAGCTGTGAACCCAGCTCTGAGCAAGATAATGCACATATTGGAAAGTATGTAGAGCACTATAGAGCGGTACTGAGCAGTGCAGCAGTGATTCCAGCTCTGAGAAAGATAATGTACTTATTAGAAAGCAAGCATGTAGAGCACTATAGAGCGGTACTAAGCAGTGTAGCAGTGAATCGAGCTCTGAGCAAGATAATGTACTTATTAGAAAGTAAGCATGTAGTGCACTATAGAGCGGTACTGAGCAGTGCAGCTGTGAATCCAGCTCTGAGCAAGATAATGCACATATAGGAAAGCAAGCATGTAGAGCACTATAGAGCGGTACTAAGCAGTGCAGCTGTGAACCCAGCTCTGAGCAAGATAATGCACGTATTGGAAAGCAAGCATGTAGAGCACTATAGAGCGGTACTAAGCAGTGGAGCTGTGAATCCAGCTCTGAGCAAGATAATGCACATATTGGAAAGCAAGCATGTAGGACACAATACTGAGCAGTGTAGCTGTGAATCCAGAACTATTTGGAATACAACACTGTCATACTTCCCTTTGAATAGACTTTAATAAGCAGCTGTAATCTGACCCCTCACTGAGCTCATAGTATGAGTTGTCTTGAACAAGCAAGTTTTAAACATAAATGGTCCAGCACTTCTAGTTCTAGAATTTCTTTTTTTATTAATGTAGGGTTTAAACATTGTTAAAAGTTTTTGTGATACTCAAAAAGTCACTACTCATGGGCTAGACATGAGGGTGCGTCTTCAAGAGGTCCGGGGTCAGATACCAGGAGGACAAGCAATAAACAAAGCGGTGAGACACAGGCATAGTCTGGATATGTCCGAGGTCAGAATTCCTGGAAGGAATCAAGATCAAGATAAAGGAGCGAAGCAAAAGGATTGTCAGACTCAAGATCCTACATCAGGTAACAATAGATGAGACTGTGCACAGGAACAACTGGCACATAGACACCACCGAGCTAAGGCTACAACTGGCACACAGACACCATCGAGCTAAGGCTACAACTGGCACACAGACACTACCGAGCTAAGGCTACAACTGGCACACAGACACCACCGAGCTAAGGCTACAACTGGCACACAGACACCACCGAGCTAAGGCTACAACTGGCACACAGACACCACCGAGCTAAGGCTACAACTGGCACACAGACACCACCGAGCTAAGGCTACAACTGGCACACGGACACCACCGAGCTAAGGCTACAGCTGGCAGTAATTGAATGCAGAGAGGCAGTTAATACCCAGGTAATTACTCCAAATAAGAGACACATGGAGGAACTCACACACCCCAGCCCTGATTGGACGGCTGAACTGTCACTCACAGCGACAGGATGAATCGTGACAGTTTCCAATCACATTTCTGCACAACTCCTACACATTTTGAACTATATGTTCTTGTTCACACCATGATAGTCAAAATTAGTTTTAGCTGTCTTTTTGTGAAGTGAGTTCAGGAGACAAAGGAGAGAAGAGGCTTAAAAGTGGAGAAAGTTTGTTGAAACAGCAGTGACCATTTAACAAGCACCGTACCCTGCGGATGTGACTCCTTCCTGGCGGCTGGGGAATTAATGGTGGGAAAAGGTTTACATTATCCCCCCCGACTCCCCTGATAAAGTATATATAATGCACACAAAATACAGTATATGGAACATACATATAACTCATTCAATGTACAGACTGTATAAACAAATTGCAGCATGTTAAGTCTATACCGGTATATAGCAAATAAAATATATCACACACAGAGTATATACAGAACAAACTATATACTGCATACATAACATATATAAAGGACATATAGAACACACATAATACACAGGGGGTGATATAAGTATTGAACACGTCACCAATTTTCTCACTAAATATATGTATAAAGGTGCTAATGACTTGAATTTCTGACCAGATGTCGGTAACAACTCATCCAATCCACACAGGCAAAGAAATCAAACCATAGATGCCCATAAATTACGTTATGTGTAATAAGAAATGACACATGGAAAAAGTATTGAACACATGAAGATAGGTGCAAAAAGTCATAGAAAATCATGACACCAGCTGAGATTTATCAGTAATTAGAAAGCAATCCTGCCACTTGGTGACAAATAATATCAGCTGGTTCAATGAATTCTCATTACCAAGGTGACACACAAGAAACATCTCATGATGGAAAAAAACAGTGAGCTGTCTCAAAACCTTTGCAAACTTATTGTTGTAAAACATATTGATTGCATTAGTTCACAAATCTACTGATGATTCCAGTGAGCACTAGTTGGTGTCATAATCCAGAAGTAGAAAGAACATAATTTCACCATAAACCGGCGACGACCAGGTGCTGCCTGCAAGAATTAAAACAGATGAGTGAAAAGAATTATCAGAAGAGTTGTCCAAGAGCCAAGGACCAACTGTGGAGGCTACAGAAGACCTGGAATCAGCAGGTACAATTGTTTAACAGAAAGCAATAAGTAATGCACTCCCCCTACATAGCATGTATGCTCGCTCCTGTATGCACGCTCCTGTATGCACGCTCCTGTATGCACGCTCCTGTATGCACGCTCCTTATATGCACGCTCCTTATATGCACGCTCCTTGTATGCACGCTCCTTGTATGCACGCTCCTTGTATGCACGCTCCTGTACGCACGCTCCTGTACGCACGCTCCTGTATGCACGCTCCTGTATGCACGCTCCTTGTATGCACGCTCCTTGTATGCACGCTCCTTGTATGCACGCTCCTGTACGCACGCTCCTGTACGCACGCTCACCATGCAGGACTCCACTGCTGAACAAAAAGCAGGTTTATTGGGAGGGATACAAAGACCATATATTCATTAAATTATTCCCCTTTGATTGAGAAAATTGAACGTGAACTGCAAGGTTGGGCAAATTTGCCGTTGACTCTTCTGGGAAGAAATCATCTAATAAAAATGATGAGCTTTTCCAAGCTTCTCTATCCAATGCAGACAATCCCATTGCTTCTTAAACACTCGGATGTGAACAGATTGACAAAAGCGTTCTCACATTTTTTTGTGGAAGGGATATAGGCCGAGGATTAGTGCCAAAAAGCTAATGTTATCAACGGAAAATGGAGGGATCAGACTACCTAACATCAGGGGGTACAATTTGCCCTGTATCTTAAGACATGTAGTCGATTGGATTAGACAAACAAGTAGGTATTCTGACTGGGATATAGAGGCTGAATTTTGTAAACCTTGGGACCTGAGTTCAATCCTACATACCTCCATTCCAAATTTGCCGCCCAACATTAACCCCTTAACGACCCTTGACGTACTGGGTACGTCATGGTGACATGGTGCTAAACGACCCATGACGTACCCAGTACGTCATGGCGAAATCGCTGTCCCGGAGCCCCGGGGAGTCCAATTTGTTTAATCAAACAGTAGATTCGGGAAGGAGGGGACCTCTGCATGACCTCAGGAGGGGTGGTGCCTCCTCCCCGAACCTACGGAGGCTGTGATTGGCTGACGAACGCCGCTCAGCCAATTACAGTCACTGTAATGTTCCAGCCATTGAAAATGGCTGGAACATTGAAATCCAGACCTGATCAGTGCTGCTGTAGCACTGGCCATTGGCTGGAGCTGGGTGATCGGAGCTTCACCCGCCCCCAGCTCTGATTGGAGAGACCGGTCTTGTGACCGATCTCTCCAAGGTGACCTGTGTCCATCCCTGAGGGTGCCCATCGGTAAGTTGCTGCCCCCGCCGCCCGCCCCTGTCCCCGATCGCCCTGCCAGCCTTGCCGCTGTCTCCTATCGCCCCGCCCGCCACCGCCAGCCACGCCACTGTCTCCAATCGCCACCGCCAGCCCCGCCGCTGTCTCCGATCGCCCAGCCGCTGCTCCCGATCCACCGCTGTCCCTGATCGCCCCGCCCGCCACTGTCCCCGCCGCCACGTTCACCACTGTCCCTGCCGCCACGCTCGCCACTGTCCCCGCCGCCACGTTCGCCACTGTCCCCGCCGCCGTCGCACCCACCTTTTTCAGCTGCTGCTGCCCCCGAATCCGCCCCCACTGTTCCCGATCGGCCGCCGCCGCCGCCTCCTTCATCGGCTGCCCCTTGTCCATTGCCACTACACCTCCTCCCCCTCCATGTGCTGCAAGCCACCCTCCTCCCACATGTGCTGCAAGCCACCCTCCCCCCACATGTGCTGCAAGCCACCCTCCCCCCACATGTGCTGCAAGCCACCCTCCCGTCTCCATGTTCTGGGGGCCACCCTCCCCCTCCATGTTCTGGGGGCCCCCCTCCTCCATGTGCCATCTCTCTCTCCCATCAGACTCTGCCCCCCTCCCCGATCTGCTGCCTGCTCTCTCCCATCCTCTTCAACTACTGCCCCCTCTCACACTCCTCAATCTGTTGCCTCTTTCATCTTCTGCCTCTTCTGTCTGCTGTGATCCTGCTGCCTAGATCCATCCTGTAAGGTAGGTATCCCCATCTCACCTCCCTCCCCCCCCATCCTCCGCCGCTCCTCCATCCGCTGCGCCATTTCCCATCATCCATCCGCTGCGCCCTTTCCCATCCTCCGCCGCTCCTCCATCCACTGCGCCATTTCCCATCTTCCATCCACTGCGCCCTTTCTCATCTTCCATCCGCTGCGCCCTTTCTCATCTGCCGCTGCGCCCTTTCCCATCCTCTGCCGCTCCCCCATCCGCTGCGCCTTTTCCCATCTTCCATCCGCTGCGCCCTTTCTCATCTTCCATCCGCTGCGCCCTTTCCCATCCTCTGCCGCTCCTCCATCCGCTGTGCCCTTTCCCATCTTCCATCCGCTGCGCCCTTTCTGATCTGCCGCCCCGCCCTCTCGCATCGCATTATCCAGCGCAGTTGCTCGCTTCCAGACTGCAGTGGATGATGCGATGCGAGACTCGTGTATTGCTCTCACGTTTGGCACTGGTCTTAGTGGCAGGCGCTCATATTTTTTTTTTTTTTACTGATGTCTGTATTTTTTATTTCGCCAAACTAATTTTTTTGTATGGGGGGGGATCTAGTTTCCAAAATGGGATCACATGTGGGGAAGCTCCATTGTGTAGGCACCTCAGGGGGTCTCCAAATGCAACATGGCGTCTGCTAATAATTCCAATCAATTTTACTGTGAAATGGCGCTCCTTCTCTTCTGAGCCCCGCCGTACGCCCAAACAATTGATTTCCACCACATATGAGGTACCTGTGTACTCAGGAGAAATTGCACAATATATTTTATGATGCATTTTTTCCTGATACCCTTGTGAAAAAAAAGCTACCTGTTTGAAAAAACAATTTTGTGGTAAAAAAAAGAATAAAATATTTTCACGGCTGAACATTACAAACGTTTGTGAAGCCTCCAGGGGTTCAAAGTGCTCACTAAACAGCTAGATAAATTCCATGAGGGGTCTAGTTTCCAAAATGGGGTCAATCGGTGGGGAGCTCCATTGTTTAGGCACTTCAGGGGGTCTCCAAACGCAACAATAATTCCAGCCAATTTTGCTGTGAAATGGCGCTCCTTGCCTTCCGAGTCCTGCCGTGTGCCCAAACATTTGATTTCCACCACATATGGGGTATCTGCGTACTCAGGAGAAAATGCACAATACATTTTATGGTGCATTTTTTCCTGATACCCTTGTGATAAAAAAAAGCTACCTGGTTGAAGCAACCGTTTTGTGGTAAAAAAATTTTTTTTTCTTTTCACGGCTCAACGTTATAAACTTCTGTGAAGCCCCCAGGGGTTCAAAGTGCACATCAAACATCTAGAAAAAATATTTGAGGGCTCTAGTTTCCAAAATGGGGTCACTTATGGGGGAGCTCCATTGTTTAGGCACCTCGGGGAGTCTTCAAACCCGACATGGCGTCCGCTAATGAGTGCAGCCAATTTTGCACTCAAAAATTCAAATGGCGCTCCTTGCCTTCCGAGCCCTGCCGTGTGCTCAAACATTTGATTTCCACCACATATGAGGTATCTGCGTACTCAGGAGAAAATGCACGACACATTTTATGATGCATTTTTCCTGATACCCTTGTGAAAATACTAATTTTTATGGCTAAAGTAACATTTTTGTGATAAAAAAGTAAAATTTTCATTTTTTCTTCTACATTGCTTTGGTTGCTGTGAAGCTCCTAAAGGGTTAATAAACTTCTTGGATGTGGTTTTGAGCAGAGTGAGATGTGCAGATTTTAGAATGGGGTCACTTTGGGGTATTTTCTGTCGCTTAGGTTTCTCAAATCACTCCAAATGTGATGTGGTACCTAAAAAATTTTTTGGGGGAAATTTTGTTGGAAAAATGAGAAATTGCTGATGAACTTTGAACCCTTCTAACTTCCTAACGGAAATATTTTTTTTCCAAAAATTGCGCTGGTGTAAAGCAGACAATTGGGAAATGTTATTTAGTAACTATTTTGTGTGACATATCTCTCAGATTTATGGGCATAAATTTTCAAATTTTGAAAATTGCGAAATTTTCAAAATTTTCGCCAAATTTCCAAAATTTTTACAAATAAATGCAAAACATATTGGCCTAAATTTACCACTGACATGAAGTACAATATGTCACGAAAAAAACAACGTCAGAATCGCCAAGATCCGTTGAAGCGTTCCAGAGTTATAACCTGTCAAAGTGACACTTGTCAAAATTGCAAAAAATGGCCGGGTCTTTAAGGTGAAAACAGGCTGGGGGCTGAAGGGGTTAAACACTCACTGATTTGTAGAGACACAGTGATGACTTGGAAGGTGGTTAGGAAAAAGTTCGGGTTAGCCTGGAACATCTCCAAATTCATTAATACAGTTAGGTCCAGAAATATTTGGACAGTGACACAAGTTTTGTTATTTTAGCTGTTTACAAAAACATGTTCAGAAATACAATTCTATATATAATATGGGCTGAAAGTGCACACTCCCAGCTGCAATATGAGAGTTTTCACATCCAAATCGGAGAAAGGGTTTAGGAATCATAGCTCTGTAATGCATAGCCTCCTCTTTTTCAAGGGACCAAAAGTAATTGGACAAGGGACTCTAAGGGCTGCAATTAACTCTGAAGGCGTCTCCCTCATTAACCTGTAATCAATTAAGTAGTTAAAAGGTCTGGGGTTGATTACAGGTTTGTGGTTTTGCATTTGGAAGCTGTTGCTGTGACCAGACAACATGCGGTCTAAGGAACTCTCAATTGAGGAGAACATCCTGAGGCTGAAAAAAAAGAAAAAATCCATCAGAGAGATAGCAGACATGCTTGGAGTAGCAAAATCAACAGTCGGGTACATTCTGAGAAAAAAGGAATTGACTGGTGAGCTTGGGAACTCAAAAAGGCCTGGGCGTCCACGGATGACAACAGTGGTGGATGATCGCCGCATACTTTCTTTGGTGAAGAAGAACCTGTTCACAACATCAACTGAAGTCCAGAACACTCTCAGTGAAGTAGGTGTATCTGTCTCTAAGTCAACAGTAAAGAGAAGACTCCATGAAAGTAAATACAAAGGGTTCACATCTAGATGCAAACCATTCATCAATTCCAAAAATAGACAGGCCAGAGTTACATTTGCTGAAAAACACCTCATGAAGCCAGCTCAGTTCTGGAAAAGTATTCTATGGACAGATGAGACAAAGATCAACCTGTACCAGAATGATGGGAAGAAGAAAGACTGGAGAAGAAAGGGAACGGCACATGATCCAAGGCACACCACATCCTCTGTAAAGCATGGTGGAGGCAACGTGATGGCATGGGCATGCATGGCTTTCAATGGCACTGGGTCACTTGTGTTTATTGATGACATAACAGCAGACAAGAGTAGCCGGATGAATTCTGAAGTGTACCGGGATATACTTTCAGCCCAGATTCAGCCAAATGCCGCAAAGTTGATCGGACGGCGCTTCATAGTACAGATGGACAATGACCCCAAGCATACAGCCAAAGCTACCCAGGAGTTCATGAGTGCAAAAAAGTGGAACATTCTGCAATGGCCAAGTCAATCACCAGATCTTAACCCAATTGAGCATGCATTTCACTTGCTCAAATCCAGACTTAGGCTATGTGCGCACTAGAGCTTTTTACCTGCGGATTTACCCGCGGATTTGCCCCGGAAATTTCTTGAGAAATGTCTGCAATCTTTGTGCAGACATTTCCCATGAAATTCAATGAGAAAAAAAAATAGCTGTGCGCACTGTGCGGATTTTTCTCAAGAAAATTTCTTGAGAAAATTTTCTCGAGAAACTTTCTTGAGAAAATGTGCATGTCCATTAATTTCCGCAGGCACCGGGGGTATTCCGGGGGTATTCCGCAGGTAGCAATGATGTGCGGTATACCCCCGGAATAGCCGCGAATTACCTGCGGGAATGATCATCGCTGCCTGCGGTTTTGCAGGAAGCGATGTCATTATGTCAGGAAGAGGAAGCGGAGCAGACGTCACACTCCCTGGACGCCGCACAGAAGCACTTCCGTGCGACCTCCAGGTGCCAGTCTGTGTCCTGCTCCGGCCTCGCAGCTGCCTGCACTGCAGGGTGTCAGTGTCTGCCCGCAGTGTCAGCAGCCTGTCACGCTGCACCGCAGGCAGACACTGACACAGGCAGACACTGACACCCTGCAGTGCTGGGAGCCGCGGGGATGACGATCGCTGCTGTCAGGAGGTGAGATCATTACCTGCTGTGACGATCTCCTGCCTCCTGACGTCAGCGCTGTCTATGCCCGTCTCACGAGCGGCCCGAGACTGTCACTAGCGGTGACGTCACGGGCTCTCGCGATACTTCTGACAACGCAGTCAGTGACAGCGCTGACGTCAGCAGTACAGGAGATGATCACAGAAGGTAATGATCTCATCTATGCTCCTGATGGCAGCGCTCGGCATCCCCTGCAGTGACCTGAGCTGACTTATTGATGTTAGCTCAGGTCACTGCATTGCTCTCCCAGCCAATGGGGAACATTCTGTTCTTCATTGACTGGGACAGCGACTATGGTATGGATCGCCGTGGGACCCCCCCCCTATTGGATTACGCCGGACGTGGATTGATTGTTCTTTTCAATAAATTGGTTAAAGAGGCTATGTGGGGAGTGTTTTTTCAAATAAAACTTTTTTTGTTGTCTATTTTTTAATTACTACTGACTGGGTTGGTGATGTCGGGTATCTGATAGACGCCTGACCTCACCAACCCCAGGGCTTGATGCCAGGTGACATTACACATCTGGCATCAACCCCATATATTACCCCGTTTGCCAACGCACCAGGGCGCGGGATGAGCTGGGGCAAAGCGCCAGGATTGGCACGTCTAATGGATGCGCCACTTCTGGGGCGGCTGCGGCCTGCTATTTTTAGGCTGGGGAGTGTCCAATAACAGTGGACCTCCCTAGTCTGAGAATATCAGACCCCAGCTGTCCGCTTTACCTTGGCTGGTGATCCAATATGGGGGGGACCGCACGTTTTTTGTTTTAAATTATTTATATAATTTAAAATAACAGCGTGGGGTGCCCACTGTTTTGGATTATCAGCCAAGGTGAAGCTGCCAGCGGTGGTCTGCAGGCTGCAGCCGTCTGCTTTACCCAAGCTGGCTACAAAATATGGGGGGACCTCACGTCGTTTTTTTTTAATTATTTATTTATTTTATGGCTAAATACAAGGCTAGGCACCCTTTAGTGCCACATGAAAGTCACTAAAGGGTGCCAGCTTAGAAAATGCAGGGAGGTGGAACATTATATAGGTTTTTCTCATCTATCTATCTATCCCTCTATCTATCTATCTATCTATCTATCCATCTATCCATCTATCCATCTATCCCTCTATCCCTCTATCTATCTATCTATCTATCTATCTATTCATCTATCCATCTATCCCTCTATCTATCTATCTATTCATCTATTCATCTATCTATCTATCCCTCTATCTATCTATCTATTCATCTATCCATCTTTCCCTCTATCCATTATCTGTCTATCGATTATCTTTATTATTTATTGCAGGGACAAACCTGCGGTAAATCCGCGGTAAATCCGCGGTAAATCCGCGGCAAATCCGCGGCAAATCCGCATGCGTTTTTGCCGCGGATTTTTCCGCAGGTGCGGAAATCTTCCACTCCCAGAAGTTTCTCAAGAAATTTTCTTGAGAAAATTCACATTTCTAGTGCGCACATAGCCTTAAGACGGAAAGACCCACAAACAAGCAAGACCTGAAGGCTGCGACTGTAAAGGCCTGGCAAAGCATTAAGAAGGAGGAAACCCAGCGTTTGGTGATGTCCATGGGTTCCAGACTTAAGGCAGTGATTGCCTCCAAAGGATTTGCAACAAAATATTGAAACTAAAAATTTTTTTTTTGGGTTTGGTTTATTTGTCCAATTACTTTTGACCTCCTAAAATGTGGAGTGTTTGTAAAGAAATGTGTACAATTCCTACAATTTCTATCAGATATTTTTGTTCAAACCTTCAAATTAAACGTTACAATCTGCACTTGAATTCTGTTGTAGAGGTTTCATTTCAAATCCAATGTGGTGGCATGCAGAGCCCAACTCGCCAAAATTGTGTCACTGGCCAAAGATTTCTGGACCTAACTGTACATGGGCTTGTCCTGACTTTCCACAGGGAAGGGAAAATTATCTCTTTAAAGAATGGAGGGAAAAAGGGATTGGAACTCTAAAAAACCTGATGCATGATACAGAACGGAGATGGATGACGTGCGAGGAGTTGACAGCAAAGTATGACTTGCCCCATTCCAGACTCTCCAGTATGAACAGGTGAAACAAGAGATAATGAAGAAACTATACAACATAAATAACGAATATGAGGCAAATCAGATGGATGCGATCATATATAGGGACATCCATGCCACAAATATATCAAGTCTTTATGGAAGTATGAGAGAAGTGTTAGTCCCTAACATATCAGGAAGAATGTTGGAAGGGTGGGCAAAGCAGTCGGGAGATCAAGAAGTGGAGGAGAAGATTTTGGATGGTTGGATGGTGATGAGAAAGAAGATTGTGAATGAGAACTTAAGAGATACCCAAGTCAGGATCATACATAGAGCTATCTATGGATTTAATAGACTGAATGCAAGACATCCAGATAAGATGAGGAGTTGTCCAAATTGTGGTACGGAAAAAACAGATCTATATCATGGGATATGGCAGTGCGAAAGGATTGAAAGATTTTGGAAACAAGTCCAAGGGGTAGTGAGGAAAATCTGGAATAGAAATGTGGAGTTGCATCCAATGGTCTGGTTATTTCACTATCAGCATCGGGAGGAGGGAGAGAAAGACAAGTTACCGAATCTTTTCCATGATATAGCAATGATAAGTAAAAGGGCTATTCTTCAGAAGTGGCTGGTGAAGGAAACACCAACAAAAGAAGAACTTGTTAATCAATTGAAAAAAACGCTCATGTTGGAGAAGGTGATGGTGGAGAGGTGTAAAGAAAGGATGACAGCAACATTTTTCAGTAAATGGAGAAACTTCATAAGCGTTATATGTTCTAGAGAAGAAACAATACAAATAATGTCCACATTTGTGTCTACGGAATAGTACATGAAGGAAGACCTGTCCGGGTCCCTGTGCGAGCTGAAAGTATAGTTGGCCAAATTCTGGGTTGTGTCGCATGGAGAGGGGAGGGGGGGGGGGGTGGGAGGGATAGTGTTTATAAGTAATGTTTGTAACAAGTTATCAAGGAATGCTGAAGGGGGGTAGCGGAGACTGAACAATGGAAATATACATTGACGAAGAAGGGGAAGGAGCAAATTTGATGACCGTGACAAATATTTGATCTATACATTTTAGAGACTATGTTATTTGATATTTTGATTTGTTGACCCTTATTTTCTTCATTCTGTACCCTATTTTACCATTACAAGAAAAGAAATAAAAATTAGTTTTAAAAAAAAAAAAGCAGGTTTAAGAGAGTTTAATGTTTACTCCACAACATTAGGACAAGTCTGTGAAATACTGGAGACTGTAGTCTGATCAGATGAGAACAAAAGTGAACTCTTTGGAGGCCATAATACACACAATGTTTGGAGGCCAAAAGGCAAATCACCCAAAACACCAACACAAAAGTGTGGATGTGGGAACATCATGGTGTGCGGCTGATTCTCAGCAGACGGCACTGGAGAACTTCATATAATTGTAGGACGGATGAATGGGGAAATGTACCGAGACATTCCTGATAAACATCTGCTGCCATCTACCAGGATGATGACGATGAAACGGTGGAGGACTTTTCAGCAGACAATGATCCCAACCACGCAGCCGAGGAGAGAGAAAATAAATCTGCTAGAATGGCCGAGCCGATAACCGAAGCTGAATCCAATAGAAAATGTCTGGAAGGAACTAAAGCTCAGAGTCATAGAAGGAGCCGAGACCTGCAGGATGTGAGGAGTGTGTGCGGAAGAATGGGCCAAAATCCAACCTAAGCAATGCAGGTGACTAGTGTCTCCATACAGGATGTGAGGAGTGTGTGCGGAAGAATGGGCCAAAATCCACCTGAGCAATGCAGGCGACTAGTGTCTCCATACAGGATGTGAGGAGTGTGTGCGAAAGAATGGACCAAAATCCACCTGAGCAATGCAGGCGACTAGTGTCTCCATACAGGATGTGAGGAGTGTGTGCGGAAGAATGGACCAAAATCCACCTGAGCAATGCAGGCGACTAGTGTCTCCATACAGGATGTGAGGAGTGTGTGCGGAAGAATGGACCAAAATCCACCTGAGCAATGCAGGCGACTAGTGTCTCCATACAGGATGTGAGGAGTGTGTGCGGAAGAATGGACCAAAATCCACCTGAGCAATGCAGGCGACTAGTGTCTCCATACAGGATGTGAGGAGTGTGCGGAAGAATGGACCAAAATCCACCTGAGCAATGCAGGCGACCAGTGTCTCCATACAGGATGTGAGAGGTGTGTGTGCAGAATGGGCCAAAATCCACCTGAGCAATGCAGGCGACTAGTGTCTCCATACAGGATGTGAGGAGTGTGTGCGGAAGAATGGACCAAAATCCACCTGAGCAATGCAGGCGACTAGTGTCTCCATACAGGATGTGAGGAGTGTGTGCGGAAGAATGGACCAAAATCCACCTGAGCAATGCAGGCGACTAGTGTCTCCATACAGGATGTGAGGAGTGTGTGCGGAAGAAGGGGCCAAAATCCACCTCAGCAATGCAGGCGACTAGTGTCTCCATACAGGATGTGAGGAGTGTGTGCGGAAGAATGGCCAAAATCCACCTGAGCAATGCAGGTGACTAGTGTCTCCATACAGGATGTGAGGAGTGTGTGTAGAAAAATGGGCCAAAATCCACCTGATCAAAGCAGGCGACTAGTGTCTCCATACAGGATGTGAGGAGTGTGTGCGGAAGAATGGGCCAAAATCCACCTGAGCAATGCAGGTGATTAGTGTCTCCATACAGGATGTGAGGAGTGTTTGTGGAAGAATGGACAAAATCCACCTGAGCAATGCAGGCGACTAGTGTCTCCATACAGGATGTGAGGAGTGTGTGTAGAAGAATGGGCCAAAATCCCCCTGAGCAATGCAGGCGACTAGTGTCTCCATACAGGATGTGAGGAGTGTGTGTGGAAGAATGGACCAAAATCCACCTGAGCAATGCAGGCGACTAGTGTCTCCATACAGGATGTGAGGAGTGTGTGGGAAGAATGGGCCAAAATCCACCTGAGCAATGCAGGTGACTAGTGTCTCCATACAGGATGTGAGGAGTGTTTGTGGAAGAATGGACAAAATCCACCTGAGCAATGCAGGCGACTAGTGTCTCCATACAGGATGTGAGGAGTGTGTGTAGAAGAATGGGCCAAAATCCCCCTGAGCAATGCAGGCGACTAGTGTCTCCATACAGGATGTGAGGAGTGTGTGCGGAAAAATGGGCCAAAATCCACCTGAGCAATGCAGGCGACTAGTGTCTCCATACAGGATGTGAGGAATGTGTGTGGAGGAATGGGCCACAATCCACCTCAGCAATGCAGGTGACTAGTGTCTCCATACAGGATGTGAGGAGTGTGTGTGTGTGTGTGGAAGAATGAACCAAAATCCACCTGAGCAATGCAGGCGACTAGTGTCTCCATACAGGATGTGAGGAGTGTGTGTGGAAGAATGGGCCAAAATCCACCTGAGCAATGCAGGTGACTAGTGTCTCCATACAGGATGTGAGGAGTGTGTGCGGAAGAATGGGCAAAATCCACCTGAGCAATGCAGGTGACTAGTGTCTCCATACAGGATGTGAGGAGTGTGTGCGGAAGAATGGCCAAAATCCACCTGAGCAATGCAGGTGACTAGTGTCTCCATACAGGATGTAAGGAGTGTGTGCAGAAGAATGGCCAAAATCCACCTGAGCAATGCAGGTGACTAGTGTCTCCATACAGGATGTGAGGAGTGTGTGCGGAAGAATGGGCCAAAATCCACCTGAGCAATGCAGGCGACTAGTGTCTCCATACAGGATGTGAGGAGTGTGTGCGGAAGAATGGGCCAAAATCCACCTCAGCAATGCAGGCGACTAGTGTCTCCATACAGGATGTGAGGAGTGTGTGTGGAAGAATGGGCAAAATCCACCTGAGCAATGCAGGTGACTAGTGTCTTCATACAGGATGTGAGGATTGTGTGTGGAAGAATGGCCAAAATCCACCTGAGCAATGCAGGCGACTAGTGTCTCCATAAAGGATGTGAGGAGTGTGTGCGGAAGAATGGCCAAAATCCACCTGAGCAATGCAGGTGACTAGTGTCTCCATACAGGATGTGAGGAGTGTGTGCGGAAGAATGGGCCAAAATCCACCTGAGCAATGTAGGCGACTAGTGTCTCCATACAGGATGTGAGTAGTGTGTGTGGAAGAATGGACAAAATCCACCTGAGCAATGCAGGCGACTAGTGTCTCCATACAGGATGTGAGCAGTGTGTGCGGAAGAATGGGCCAAAATCCACCTCAGCAATGCAGGCGACTAGTGTCTTCATACAGGATGTGAGGAGTGTGTGTGGAAGAATGGCCAAAATCCACCTGAGCAATGCAGGTGACTAGTGTCTCCATACAGGATGTGAGGAGTGTGTGTGTAAGAATGGGCCGAAATCCACCTGAGCAATGCAGGTGACTAGTGTCTCCATACAGGATGTGAGGAGCGTGTGTGTGTGGAAGAATGGCCAAAATCCACCTGAGCAATACAGGCGACTAGTGTCTCCGTACAGGATGTGAGGAGTGTGTGTGGAAGAATGGACCAAAATCCACCTGAGCAATGCAGGCGACTAATGTCTCCATACAGGATGTGAGGAGTGTGTGCGGAAGAATGGGCCAAAATCCACCTGAGCAATGCAGGTGACTAGTGTCTCCATACAGGATGTGAGGAGTGTGTGTGTGTGTGGAAGAATGGCCAAAATCCACCTGAGCAATACAGGCGACTAGTGTCTCCATGCAGGATGTGAGGAGTGTGTGTGGAAGAATGGACCAAAATCCACCTGAGCAATGCAGGCGACTAGTGTCTCCATACAGGATGTGAGGAGCGTGTGTGGAAGAATGGACCAAAATCCACCTGAGCAATGCAGGCGACTAGTGTCTCCATACAGGATGTGAGGAGTGTGTGTAGAAGAATGGGCCAAAATCCACCTGATCAAAGCAGGCGACTAGTGTCTCCATACAGGATGTGAGGAGTGTGTGCGGAAGAATGGGCCAAAATCCACCTGAGCAATGCAGGTGACTAGTGTCTCCATACAGGATGTGAGGAGTGTTTGTGGAAGAATGGACAAAATCCACCTGAGCAATGCAGGCGACTAGTGTCTCCATACAGGATGTGAGGAGTGTGTGTGGAAGAATGGACAAAATCCACCTGAGCAATGCAGGGACTAGTGTCTCCATACAGGATGTGAGGAGTGTGTGTAGAAGAATGGGCCAAAATCCCCATGAGCAATGCAGGCGACTAGTGTCTCCATACAGGATGTGAGGAGTGTGTGCGGAAGAATGGGCAAAATCCACCTGAGCAATGCAGGTGACTAGTGTCTCCATACAGGATGTGAGGAGTGTGTGCGGAAGAATGGCCAAAATCCACCTGAGCAATGCAGGTGACTAGTGTCTCCATACAGGATGTGAGGAGTGTGTGCGGAAGAATGGCCAAAATCCACCTGAGCAATGCAGGTGACTAGTGTCTCCATACAGGATGTGAGGAGTGTGTGCGGAAGAATGGCCAAAATCCACCTGAGCAATGCAGGTGACTAGTGTCTCCATACAGGATGTGAGGAGTGTGTGTAGAAGAATGGGCCAAAATCCACCTGATCAATGCAGGCGACTAGTGTCTCCATACAGGATGTGAGGAGTGTGTGCGGAAGAATGGGCAAAATCCACCTGAGCAATGCAGGTGACTAGTGTCTCCATACAGGATGTGAGGAGTGTGTGCGGAAGAATGGCCAAAATCCACCTGAGCAATGCAGGTGACTAGTGTCTCCATACAGGATGTGAGGAGTGTGTGCGGAAGAATGGCCAAAATCCACCTGAGCAATGCAGGTGACTAGTGTCTCCATACAGGATGTGAGGAGTGTGTGCGGAAGAATGGCCAAAATCCACCTGAGCAATGCAGGTGACTAGTGTCTCCATACAGGATGTGAGGAGTGTGTGTAGAAGAATGGGCCAAAATCCACCTGATCAATGCAGGCGACTAGTGTCTCCATACAGGATGTGAGGAGTGTGTGTGGAAGAATGGGCCAAAATCCACCTGAGCAATGCAGGCGACTAGTGTCTCCATACAGGATGTGAGGAGTGTGTGCGGAAGAATGGGCCAAAATCCACCTGAGCAATGCAGGCGACTAGTGTCTCCATACAGGATGTGAGGAGTGTGTGCGGAAGAATGGGCCAAAATCCACCTCAGCAATGCAGGCGACTAGTGTCTCCATACAGGATGTGAGGAGTGTGTGTGGAAGAATGGACAAAATCCACCTGAGCAATGCAGGCGACTAGTGTCTCCATACAGGATGTGAGGAGTGTGTGTGGAAGAATGGGCAAAATCCACCTGAGCAATGCAGGTGACTAGTGTCTCCATACAGGATGTGAGGATTGTGTGCGGAAGAATGGGCCAAAATCCACCTGAGCAATGTAGGCGACTAGTGTCTCCATACAGGATGTGAGGAGCGTGTGTGTGGAAGAATGGACCAAAATCCCACCTGAGCAATGCAGGCGACTAGTGTCTCCATACAGGATGTGAGGAGTGTGTGTGGAAGAATGGACAAAATCCACCTGAGCAATGCAGGCGACTAGTGTCTCCATACAGGATGTGAGCAGTGTGTGCGGAAGAATGGGCCAAAATCCACCTCAGCAATGCAGGCGACTAGTGTCTTCATACAGGATGTGAGGAGTGTGTGTGTAAGAATGGCCAAAATCCACCTGAGCAATGCAGGTGACTAGTGTCTCCATACAGGATGTGAGGAGTGTGTGTGGAAGAATGGACCAAAATCCACCTGAGCAATGCAGGCGACTAGTGTCTCCATACAGGATGTGAGGAGTGTGTGCGGAAGAATGGACCAAAATCCACCTGAGCAATGCAGGCGACTAGTGTCTTCATACAGGATGTGAGGAGTGTGTGCGGATGAATGGGCCAAAATCCACCTGAGCAATGCAGGCGACTAGTGTCTCCATACAGGATGTGAGGAGTGTGTGTGGAAGAATGGACAAAATCCACCTGAGCAATGCAGGCGACTAGTGTCTCCATACAGGATGTGAGCAGTGTGTGCGGAAGAATGGGCCAAAATCCACCTCAGCAATGCAGGCGACTAGTGTCTTCATACAGGATGTGAGGAGTGTGTGTGTAAGAATGGCCAAAATCCACCTGAGCAATGCAGGTGACTAGTGTCTCCATACAGGATGTGAGGAGTGTGTGTGGAAGAATGGACCAAAATCCACCTGAGCAATGCAGGCGACTAGTGTCTCCATACAGGATGTGAGGAGTGTGTGCGGAAGAATGGACCAAAATCCACCTGAGCAATGCAGGCGACTAGTGTCTTCATACAGGATGTGAGGAGTGTGTGCGGATGAATGGGCCAAAATCCACCTGAGCAATGCAGGCGACTAGTGTCTCCATACTGGATGTGAGGAGTGTGTGTGGAAGAATGGGCCAAAATCCACCTGAGCAATGCAGGCGACTAGTGTCTCCATACAGGATGTGAGGAGTGTGTGCGGAAGAATGGGCCAAAATCCACCTCAGCAATGCAGGCGACTAGTGTCTCCATACAGGATGGGAGGAGTGTGTGTGGAGGAATGGGCCAAAATCCACCTGAGCAATGCAGGCGACTAGTGTCTCCATACAGGATGTGATGAGTGTTTGTGTAAGAATGGGCCGAAATCCACCTGAGCAATGCAGGCGACTAGTGTCTCCATACAGGATGTGAGGAGTGTGTGCGGAAGAATGGCCAAAATCCACCTGAGCAATGCAGGCGACTAGTGTCTCCATACAGGATGTGAGGAGTGTGTGCGGAAGAATGGGCCAAAATCCACCTGAGCAATGCAGGCGACTAGTGTCTCCATACAGGATGTGAGGAGTGTGTGTGGAAGAATGGGCCAAAATCCACCTGAGCAATGCAGGCGACTAGTGTCTCCATACAGGATGTGAGGAGTGTGTGCGGAAGAATGGGCCAAAATCCACCTGAGCAATGCAGGCGACTAGTGTCTCCATACAGGATGTGAGGAGTGTGTGTGGAAGAATGGGCCAAAATCCACCTGAGCAATGCAGGTGACTAGTGTCTCCATACAGGATGTGAGGAGTGTGTGTGTAAGAATGGGCCGAAATCCACCTGAGCAATGCAGGCGACTAGTGTCTCCATACAGGATGTGAGGAGTGTGTGTGTAAGAATGGGCCGAAATCCACCTGAGCAATGCAGGCGACTAGTGTCTCCATATAGGATGTGAGGAGTGTGTGTGTAAGAATGGGCCAAAATCCACCTGAGCAATGCAGGCGACTAGTGTCTCCATACAGGATGTAAGGAGTGTGTGTGTAAGAATGGGCCGAAATCCACCTGAGCAATGCAGGTGACTAGTGTCTCCATACAGGATGTGAGGAGTGTGTGTGCGGAAGAATGGGCCAAAATCCACCTGAGCAATGCAGGCGACTAGTGTCTCCATACAGGACGTGAGGAGTGTGTGTGGAAGAATGGGCCAAAATCCACCTGAGCAATGCAGGTGACTAGTGTCTCCATACAGGATGTGAGGAGTGTGTGCGGAAGAATGGACCAAAATCCACCTGAGCAATGCAGGCGACTAGTATCTCCATACAGGATGTGAGGAGTGTGTGTGTGCGGAAGAATGGACCAAAATCCACCTGAGCAATGCAGGCGACTAGTATCTCCATACAGGATGTGAGGAGTGTGTGTGTGCGGAAGAATGGACCAAAATCCACCTGAGCAATGCAGATGACTAGTGTCTCCATACAGGATGTGAGGAGTGTGTGCGGAAGAATGGGCCAAAATCCACCTGAGCAATGCAGGCGACTAGTGTCTCCATACAGGATGTGAGGAGTGTGTGTGCGGAAGAATGGGCCAAAATCCACCTGAGCAATGCAGGCGACTAGTGTCTCCATACAGGATGTGAGGAGTGTGTGTGTAAGAATGGGCCAAAATCCACCTGAGCAATGCAGGCGACTAGTGTCTCCATACAGGATGTGAGGAGTGTGTGTGTAAGAATGGGCCGAAATCCACCTGAGCAATGCAGGCGACTAGTGTCTCCATACAGGATGTGAGGAGTGTGTGTGCGGAAGAATGGGCCAAAATCCACCTGAGCAATGCAGGTGACTAGTGTCTCCATACAGGATGTGAGGAGTGTGTGTAGAAGAATGGGCCAAAATCCACCTGATCAAAGCAGGCGACTAGTGTCTCCATACAGGATGTGAGGAGTGTGTGCGGAAGAATGGGCCAAAATCCACCTGAGCAATGCAGGTGACTAGTGTCTCCATACAGGATGTGAGGAGTGTTTGTGGAAGAATGGACAAAATCCACCTGAGCAATGCAGGCGACTAGTGTCTCCATACAGGATGTGAGGAGTGTGTGTACAAGAATGGGCCAAAATCCCCCTGAGCAATGCAGGCGACTAGTGTCTCCATACAGGATGTGAGGAGTGTGTGTGTAAGAATGGGCCAAAATCCACCTGAGCAATGCAGGCGACTAGTGTCTCCATACAGGATGTGAGGAGTGTGTGTGTAAGAATGGACCAAAATCCACCTGAGCAATGCAGGCGACTAGTGTCTCCATACAGGATGTGAGGAGTGTGTGTGTAAGAATGGCCCAAAATCCACCTGAGCAATGCAGGCGACTAGTGTCTCCATACAGGATGTGAGGAGTGTGTGCGGAAGAATGGACCAAAATCCACCTGAGCAATGCAGGTGACTAGTGTCTCCATACAGGATGTGAGGAGTGTGTGTGTAAGAATGGGCCAAAATCCACCTGAGCAATGCAGGCGACTAGTGTCTCCATACAGGATGTGAGGAGTGTGTGCGGAAGAATGGGCCAAAATCCACCTGAGCAATGCAGGCGACTAGTATCTCCATACAGGATGTGAGGAGTGTGTGTGTGCGGAAGAATGGACCAAAATCCACCTGAGCAATGCAGATGACTAGTGTCTCCATACAGGATGTGAGGAGTGTGTGTGGAAGAATGGGCCAAAATCCACCTGAGCAATGCAGGCGACTAGTGTCTCCATACAGGATGTGAGGAGTGTGTGCGGAAGAATGGGCCAAAATCCACCTGAGCAATGCAGGGACTAGTGTCTATATACAGGATGTGAGGAGTGTGTGCGGAAGAATGGGCCAAAATCCACCTGAGCAATGCAGGCGACTAGTGTCTCCATACAGGATGTGAGGAGTGTGTGCGGAAGAATGGGCCAAAATCCACCTGAGCAATGCAGGCGACTAGTGTCTCCATACAGGATGTGAGGAGTGTGTGTGCGGAAGAATGGGCCAAAATCCACCTGAGCAATGCAGGCGACTAGTGTCTCCATACAGGATGTGAGGAGTGTGTGTGTAAGAATGGGCCAAAATCCACCTGAGCAATGCAGGCGACTAGTGTCTCCATACAGGATGTGAGGAGTGTGTGTGTAAGAATGGGCCGAAATCCACCTGAGCAATGCAGGCGACTAGTGTCTCCATACAGGATGTGAGGAGTGTGTGTGCGGAAGAATGGGCCAAAATCCACCTGAGCAATGCAGGTGACTAGTGTCTCCATACAGGATGTGAGGAGTGTGTGTAGAAGAATGGGCCAAAATCCACCTGATCAAAGCAGGCGACTAGTGTCTCCATACAGGATGTGAGGAGTGTGTGCGGAAGAATGGACCAAAATCCACCTGAGCAATGCAGGTGACTAGTGTCTCCATACAGGATGTGAGGAGTGTTTGTGGAAGAATGGACAAAATCCACCTGAGCAATGCAGGCGACTAGTGTCTCCATACAGGATGTGAGGAGTGTGTGTACAAGAATGGGCCAAAATCCCCCTGAGCAATGCAGGCGACTAGTGTCTCCATACAGGATGTGAGGAGTGTGTGCGGAAGAATGGGCCAAAATCCACCTGAGCAATGCAGGTGACTAGTGTCTCCATACAGGATGTGAGGAGTGTGTGTGGAGGAATGGGCCACAATCCACCTCAGCAATGCAGGTGACTAGTGTCTCCATACAGGATGTGAGGAGTGTGTGTGTGTGGAAGAATGAACCAAAATCCACCTGAGCAATGCAGGCGACTAGTGTCTCCATACAGGATGTGAGGAGTGTGTGTGGAAGAATGGGCCAAAATCCACCTGAGCAATGCAGGCGACTAGTGTCTCCATACAGGATGTGAGGAGTGTGTGTGGAAGAATGGGCCAAAATCCACCTGAGCAATGCAGGTGACTAGTGTCTCCATACAGGATGTGAGCAGTGTGTGCGGAAGAATGGGCAAAATCCACCTGAGCAATGCAGGTGACTAGTGTCTCCATACAGGATGTGAGGAGTGTGTGCGGAAGAATGGCCAAAATCCACCTGAGCAATGCAGGTGACTAGTGTCTCCATACAGGATGTGAGGAGTGTGTGCGGAAGAATGGCCAAAATCCACCTGAGCAATGCAGGTGACTAGTGTCTCCATACAGGATGTGAGGAGTGTGTGTGCAGAAGAATGGGCCAAAATCCACCTGAGCAATGCAGGTGACTAGTGTCTCCATACAGAATGTGAGGAGTGTGTGTAGAAGAATGGGCCAAAATCCACCTGATCAATGCAGGCGAGTAGTGTCTCCATACAGGATGTGAGGAGTGTGTGTGGAAGAATGGGCCAAAATCCACCTGAGCAATGCAGGCGACTAGTGTCTCCATACAGGATGTGAGGAGTGTGTGCGGAAGAATGGGCCAAAATCCACCTGAGCAATGCAGGCGACTAGTGTCTCCATACAGGATGTGAGGAGTGTGTGCGGAAGAATGGGCCAAAATCCACCTCAGCAATGCAGGCGACTAGTGTCTCCATACAGGATGTGAGGAGTGTGTGTGGAAGAATGGACAAAATCCACCTGAGCAATGCAGGCGACTAGTGTCTCCATACAGGATGTGAGGAGTGTGTGTGAAAGAATGGGCAAAATCCACCTGAGCAATGCAGGTGACTAGTGTCTTCATACAGGATGTGAGGATTGTGTGCGGAAGAATGGGCCAAAATCCACCTGAGCAATGTAGGCGACTAGTGTCTCCATACAGGATGTGAGGAGTGTGTGTGGAAGAATGGACAAAATCCACCTGAGCAATGCAGGCGACTAGTGTCTCCATACAGGATGTGAGCAGTGTGTGCGGAAGAATGGGCCAAAATCCACCTCAGCAATGCAGGCGACTAGTGTCTTCATACAGGATGTGAGGAGTGTGTGTGGAAGAATGGCCAAAATCCACCTGAGCAATGCAGGTGACTAGTGTCTCCATACAGGATGTGAGGAGTGTGTGTGGAAGAATGGACCAAAATCCACCTGAGCAATGCAGGCGACTAGTGTCTCCATACAGGATGTGAGGAGCGTGTGTGGAAGAATGGACCAAAATCCACCTGAGCAATGCAGGCGACTAGTGTCTTCATACAGGATGTGAGGAGTGTGTGCGGAAGAATGGGCCAAAATCCATCTGAGCAATGCAGGCGACTAGTGTCTCCATACTGGATGTGAGGAGTGTGTGTGGAAGAATGGGCCAAAATCCACCTGAGCAATGCAGGCGACTAGTGTCTCCATACAGGATGTGAGGAGTGTGTGCGGAAGAATGGGCCAAAATCCACCTCAGCAATGCAGGCGACTAGTGTCTCCATACAGGATGGGAGGAGTGTGTGTGGAGGAATGGGCCAAAATCCACCTGAGCAATGCAGGCGACTAGTGTCTCCATACAGGATGTGATGAGTGTTTGTGTAAGAATGGGCCGAAATCCACCTGAGCAATGCAGGCGACTAGTGTCTCCATACAGGATGGGAGGAGTGTGTGCGGAAGAATGGCCAAAATCCACCTGAGCAATGCAGGCGACTAGTGTCTCCATACAGGATGTGAGGAGTGTGTGCGGAAGAATGGGCCAAAATCCACCTGAGCAATGCAGGCGACTAGTGTCTCCATACAGGATGTGAGGAGTGTGTGTGGAAGAATGGGCCAAAATCCACCTGAGCAATGCAGGTGACTAGTGTCTCCATACAGGATGTGAGGAGTGTGTGTGTAAGAATGGGCCGAAATCCACCTGAGCAATGCAGGCGACTAGTGTCTCCATACAGGATGTGAGGAGTGTGTGTGGAAGAATGGGCCAAAATCCACCTGAGCAATGCAGGCGACTAGTGTCTCCATACAGGATGTGAGGAGTGTGTGTGTAAGAATGGGCCAAAATCCACCTGAGCAATGCAGGCGACTAGTGTCTCCATACAGGATGTGAGGAGTGTGTGTGTAAGAATGGGCCAAAATCCACCTGAGCAATGCAGGCGACTAGTGTCTCCATACAGGATGTGAGGAGTGTGTGCGGAAGAATGGACCAAAATCCACCTGAGCAATGCAGGTGACTAGTGTCTCCATACAGGATGTGAGGAGTGTGTGTGTAAGAATGGGCCAAAATCCACCTGAGCAATGCAGGCGACTAGTGTCTCCATACAGGATGTGAGGAGTGTGTGCGGAAGAATGGGCCAAAATCCACCTGAGCAATGCAGGCGACTAGTATCTCCATACAGGATGTGAGGAGTGTGTGTGTGCGGAAGAATGGACCAAAATCCACCTGAGCAATGCAGATGACTAGTGTCTCCATACAGGATGTGAGGAGTGTGTGTGGAAGAATGGGCCAAAATCCACCTGAGCAATGCAGGCGACTAGTGTCTCCATACAGGATGTGAGGAGTGTGTGCGGAAGAATGGGCCAAAATCCACCTGAGCAATGCAGGGACTAGTGTCTATATACAGGATGTGAGGAGTGTGTGCGGAAGAATGGGCCAAAATCCACCTGAGCAATGCAGGTGACTAGTGTCTCCATACAGGATGTGAGGAGTGTGTGTGAGGAAGAATGGGCCAAAATCCACCTGAGCAATGCAGGCGACTAGTGTCTCCATACAGGATGTGAGGAGTGTGTGTGTAAGAATGGGCCAAAATCCACCTGAGCAATGCAGGCGACTAGTGTCTCCATACAGGATGTGAGGAGTGTGTGTGTAAGAATGGGCCGAAATCCACCTGAGCAATGCAGGCAACTAGTGTCTCCATACAGGATGTGAGGAGTGTGTGTGCGGAAGAATGGGCCAAAATCCACCTGAGCAATGCAGGCGACTAGTGTCTCCATACAGGATGTGAGGAGTGTGTGTGGAAGAATGGACCAAAATCCACCTGAGCAATGCAGGTGACTAGTGTCTCCAAACAGGATGTGAGGAGTGTGTGCGGAAGAATGGACCAAAATCCACCTGAGCAATGCAGGTGACTAGTGTCTCCATACAGGATGTGAGGAGTGTGTGTGTAAGAATGGGCCAAAATCCACCTGAGCAATGCAGGCGACTAGTGTCTCCAAACAGGATGTGAGGAGTGTGTGTGGAAGAATGGGCCAAAATCCACCTGAGCAATGCAGGTGACTAGTGTCTCCAAATAGGATGTGAGGAGTGTGTGCGGAAGAATGGCCAAAATCCACCTGAGCAATGCAGGTGACTAGTGTCTCCATACAGGATGTGAGGAGTGTGTGTGTAAGAATGGGCCAAAATCCACCTGAGCAATGCAGGTGACTAGTGTCTCCATACAGGATGTGAGGAGTGTGTGCGGAAGAATGGGCCAAAATCCACCTGAGCAATGCAGGCGACTAGTGTCTCCATACAGGATGTGAGGAGTGTGTGTGTAAGAATGGGCCAAAATCCACCTGAGCAATGCAGGCGACTAGTGTCCCCATACAGGATGTGAGGAGTGTGTGTGTAAGAATGGGCCAAAATCCACCTGAGCAATGCAGGCGACTAGTGTCTCCATACAGGATGTGAGGAGTGTGTGTGTAAGAATGGACCAAAATCCACCTGAGCAATGCAGGCGACTAGTGTCTCCATACAGGATGTGAGGAGTGTGTGCGGAAGAATGGACCAAAATCCACCTGAGCAATGCAGGTGACTAGTGTCTCCATACAGGATGTGAGGAGTGTGTGTGGAAGAATGGGCCAAAATCCACCTGAGCAATGCAGGCGACTAGTGTCTCCATACAGGATGTGAGGAGTGTGTGTGTAAGAATGGGCCAAAATCCACCTGAGCAATGCAGGCGACTAGTGTCTCCATACAGGATGTGAGGAGTGTGTGCGGAAGAATGGCCAAAATCCACCTGAGCAATGCAGGTGACTAGTGTCTCCATACAGGATGTGAGGAGTGTGTGTGCAGAAGAATGGGCCAAAATCCACCTGAGCAATGCAGGTGACTAGTGTCTCCATACAGAATGTGAGGAGTGTGTGTAGAAGAATGGGCCAAAATCCACCTGATCAATGCAGGCGAGTAGTGTCTCCATACAGGATGTGAGGAGTGTGTGTGGAAGAATGGGCCAAAATCCACCTGAGCAATGCAGGCGACTAGTGTCTCCATACAGGATGTGAGGAGTGTGTGCGGAAGAATGGGCCAAAATCCACCTGAGCAATGCAGGCGACTAGTGTCTCCATACAGGATGTGAGGAGTGTGTGCGGAAGAATGGGCCAAAATCCACCTCAGCAATGCAGGCGACTAGTGTCTCCATACAGGATGTGAGGAGTGTGTGTGGAAGAATGGACAAAATCCACCTGAGCAATGCAGGCGACTAGTGTCTCCATACAGGATGTGAGGAGTGTGTGTGAAAGAATGGGCAAAATCCACCTGAGCAATGCAGGTGACTAGTGTCTTCATACAGGATGTGAGGATTGTGTGCGGAAGAATGGGCCAAAATCCACCTGAGCAATGTAGGCGACTAGTGTCTCCATACAGGATGTGAGGAGTGTGTGTGGAAGAATGGACAAAATCCACCTGAGCAATGCAGGCGACTAGTGTCTCCATACAGGATGTGAGCAGTGTGTGCGGAAGAATGGGCCAAAATCCACCTCAGCAATGCAGGCGACTAGTGTCTTCATACAGGATGTGAGGAGTGTGTGTGGAAGAATGGCCAAAATCCACCTGAGCAATGCAGGTGACTAGTGTCTCCATACAGGATGTGAGGAGTGTGTGTGGAAGAATGGACCAAAATCCACCTGAGCAATGCAGGCGACTAGTGTCTCCATACAGGATGTGAGGAGCGTGTGTGGAAGAATGGACCAAAATCCACCTGAGCAATGCAGGCGACTAGTGTCTTCATACAGGATGTGAGGAGTGTGTGCGGAAGAATGGGCCAAAATCCATCTGAGCAATGCAGGCGACTAGTGTCTCCATACTGGATGTGAGGAGTGTGTGTGGAAGAATGGGCCAAAATCCACCTGAGCAATGCAGGCGACTAGTGTCTCCATACAGGATGTGAGGAGTGTGTGCGGAAGAATGGGCCAAAATCCACCTCAGCAATGCAGGCGACTAGTGTCTCCATACAGGATGGGAGGAGTGTGTGTGGAGGAATGGGCCAAAATCCACCTGAGCAATGCAGGCGACTAGTGTCTCCATACAGGATGTGATGAGTGTTTGTGTAAGAATGGGCCGAAATCCACCTGAGCAATGCAGGCGACTAGTGTCTCCATACAGGATGGGAGGAGTGTGTGCGGAAGAATGGCCAAAATCCACCTGAGCAATGCAGGCGACTAGTGTCTCCATACAGGATGTGAGGAGTGTGTGCGGAAGAATGGGCCAAAATCCACCTGAGCAATGCAGGCGACTAGTGTCTCCATACAGGATGTGAGGAGTGTGTGTGGAAGAATGGGCCAAAATCCACCTGAGCAATGCAGGTGACTAGTGTCTCCATACAGGATGTGAGGAGTGTGTGTGTAAGAATGGGCCGAAATCCACCTGAGCAATGCAGGCGACTAGTGTCTCCATACAGGATGTGAGGAGTGTGTGTGGAAGAATGGGCCAAAATCCACCTGAACAATGCAGGCGACTAGTGTCTCCATACAGGATGTGAGGAGTGTGTGTGTAAGAATGGGCCAAAATCCACCTGAGCAATGCAGGCGACTAGTGTCTCCATACAGGATGTGAGGAGTGTGTGTGTAAGAATGGGCCAAAATCCACCTGAGCAATGCAGGCGACTAGTGTCTCCATACAGGATGTGAGGAGTGTGTGCGGAAGAATGGACCAAAATCCACCTGAGCAATGCAGGTGACTAGTGTCTCCATACAGGATGTGAGGAGTGTGTGTGTAAGAATGGGCCAAAATCCACCTGAGCAATGCAGGCGACTAGTGTCTCCATACAGGATGTGAGGAGTGTGTGCGGAAGAATGGGCCAAAATCCACCTGAGCAATGCAGGCGACTAGTATCTCCATACAGGATGTGAGGAGTGTGTGTGTGCGGAAGAATGGACCAAAATCCACCTGAGCAATGCAGATGACTAGTGTCTCCATACAGGATGTGAGGAGTGTGTGTGGAAGAATGGGCCAAAATCCACCTGAGCAATGCAGGCGACTAGTGTCTCCATACAGGATGTGAGGAGTGTGTGCGGAAGAATGGGCCAAAATCCACCTGAGCAATGCAGGGACTAGTGTCTATATACAGGATGTGAGGAGTGTGTGCGGAAGAATGGGCCAAAATCCACCTGAGCAATGCAGGTGACTAGTGTCTTCATACAGGATGTGAGGAGTGTGTGTGAGGAAGAATGGGCCAAAATCCACCTGAGCAATGCAGGCGACTAGTGTCTCCATACAGGATGTGAGGAGTGTGTGTGTAAGAATGGGCCAAAATCCACCTGAGCAATGCAGGCGACTAGTGTCTCCATACAGGATGTGAGGAGTGTGTGTGTAAGAATGGGCCGAAATCCACCTGAGCAATGCAGGCAACTAGTGTCTCCATACAGGATGTGAGGAGTGTGTGTGCGGAAGAATGGGCCAAAATCCACCTGAGCAATGCAGGCGACTAGTGTCTCCATACAGGATGTGAGGAGTGTGTGTGGAAGAATGGACCAAAATCCACCTGAGCAATGCAGGTGACTAGTGTCTCCAAACAGGATGTGAGGAGTGTGTGCGGAAGAATGGACCAAAATCCACCTGAGCAATGCAGGTGACTAGTGTCTCCATACAGGATGTGAGGAGTGTGTGTGTAAGAATGGGCCAAAATCCACCTGAGCAATGCAGGCGACTAGTGTCTCCAAACAGGATGTGAGGAGTGTGTGTGGAAGAATGGGCCAAAATCCACCTGAGCAATGCAGGTGACTAGTGTCTCCAAACAGGATGTGAGGAGTGTGTGCGGAAGAATGGCCAAAATCCACCTGAGCAATGCAGGTGACTAGTGTCTCCATACAGGATGTGAGGAGTGTGTGTGTAAGAATGGGCCAAAATCCACCTGAGCAATGCAGGTGACTAGTGTCTCCATACAGGATGTGAGGAGTGTGTGCGGAAGAATGGGCCAAAATCCACCTGAGCAATGCAGGCGACTAGTGTCTCCATACAGGATGTGAGGAGTGTGTGTGTAAGAATGGGCCAAAATCCACCTGAGCAATGCAGGCGACTAGTGTCTCCATACAGGATGTGAGGAGTGTGTGTGTAAGAATGGGCCAAAATCCACCTGAGCAATGCAGGCGACTAGTGTCTCCATACAGGATGTGAGGAGTGTGTGTGTAAGAATGGACCAAAATCCACCTGAGCAATGCAGGCGACTAGTGTCTCCATACAGGATGTGAGGAGTGTGTGCGGAAGAATGGACCAAAATCCACCTGAGCAATGCAGGTGACTAGTGTCTCCATACAGGATGTGAGGAGTGTGTGTGGAAGAATGGGCCAAAATCCACCTGAGCAATGCAGGCGACTAGTGTCTCCATACAGGATGTGAGGAGTGTGTGTGTAAGAATGGGCCAAAATCCACCTGAGCAATGCAGGCGACTAGTGTCTCCATACAGGATGTGAGGAGTGTGTGCGGAAGAATGGACCAAAATCCACCTGAGCAATGCAGGTGACTAGTGTCTCCATACAGGATGTGAGGAGTGTGTGTGTAAGAATGGACAAAATCCACCTGAGCAATGCAGGTGACTAGTGTCTCCATACAGGATGTGAGGAGTGTGTGTGTAAGAATGGGCCAAAATCCACCTGAGCAATGCAGGCGACTAGTGTCTCCATACAGGATGTGAGGAGTGTGTGTGTGCGGAAGAATGGACCAAAATCCACCTGAGCAATGGAGATGACTAGTGTCTCCATACAGGATGTTAGGAGTGTGTGTGGAAGAATGGACCAAAATCCACCTGAGCAATGCAGGCGACTAGTGTCTCCATACAGGATGTGAGGCGTGTGTGCGGAAGAATGGGCCAAAATCCACCTGAGCAATGCAGGCGACTAGTATCTCCATACAGGATGTGAGGAGTGTGTGTGTGCGGAAGAATGGACCAAAATCCACCTGAGCAATGGAGATGACTAGTGTCTCCATACAGGATGTTAGGAGTGTGTGTGGAAGAATGGACCAAAATCCACCTGAGCAATGCAGGCGACTAGTGTCTCCATACAGGATGTGAGGCGTGTGTGCGGAAGAATGGACCAAAATCCACCTGAGCAATGCAGGCGACTAGTGTCTCCATACAGGATGTGAGGAGTGTGTGTGTAAGAATGGGCCAAAATCCACCTGAGCAATGCAGGCGACTAGTGTCTCCATACAGGATGTGAGGAGTGTGTGCGGAAGAATGGACCAAAATCCACCTGAGCAATGCAGGTGACTAGTGTCTCCATACAGGATGTGAGGAGTGTGTGCGGAAGAATGGGCCAAAATCCACCTGAGCAATGCATGCGACTAGTGTCTCCATACAGGATGTGAGGAGTGTGTGTGTAAGAATGGACAAAATCCACCTGAGCAATGCAGGTGACTAGTGTCTCCATACAGGATGTGAGGAGTGTGTGTGTAAGAATGGGCCAAAATCCACCTGAGCAATGCAGGCGACTAGTGTCTCCATACAGGATGTGAGGAGTGTGCGGAAGAATGGGCCAAAATCCACCTGAGCAATGCAGGCGACTAGTATCTCCATACAGGATGTGAGGAGTGTGTGTGTGCGGAAGAATGGACCAAAATCCACCTGAGCAATGGAGATGACTAGTGTCTCCATACAGGATGTGAGGAGTGTGTGTGGAAGAATGGGCCAAAATCCACCTGAGCAATGCAGGCGACTAGTGTCTCCATACAGGATGTGAGGAGTGTGTGCGGAAGAATGGGCCAAAATCCACCTGAGCAATGCAGGCGACTAGTATCTCCATACAGGATGTGAGGAGTGTGTGTGTGCAGAAGAATGGACCAAAATCCACCTGAGCAATGGAGATGACTAGTGTCTCCATACAGGATGTGAGGAGTGTGTGTGGAAGAATGGGCCAAAATCCACCTGAGCAATGCAGGTGACTAGTGTCTCCATACAGGATGTGAGGAGTGTGTGCGGAAGAATGGGCCAAAATCCACCTGAGCAATGCAGGCGACTAGTGTCTCCATACAGGATGTGAGGAGTGTGTGTGGAAGAATGGACCAAAATCCACCTGAGCAATGCAGGCGACTAGTGTCTCCATACAGGATGTGAGGAGTGTGTGTGCGGAAGAATGGGCCAAAATCCACTTGAGCAATGCAGGCGACTAGTGTCTCCATACAGGATGTGAGGAGTGTGTGTGCAGAAGAATGGGCCAAAATCCACCTGAGCAATGCAGGTGACTAGTGTCTCCATACAGGATGTGAGGAGTGTGTGTGCGGAAGAATGGGCCAAAATCCCACCCAAGCAATGCAGGCGACTAGTGTCTCCATACAGGATGTGAGGAGTGTGTGTGGAAGAATGGGCCAAAATCCACCTGAGCAATGGAGGGACTAGTGTCTCCATACAGGATGTGAGGAGTGTGTGTGGAAGAATGGGCCAAAATCCACCTGAGCAATGCAGGTGACTAGTGTCTCCATACAGGATGTGAGGAGTGTGTGTGGAAGAATGGGCCAAAATCCACCTGAGCAATGGAGGGACTAGTGTCTCCATACAGGATGTGAGGAGTGTGTGTGGAAGAATGGGCCAAAATCCACCTGAGCAATGCAGGCGACTAGTGTCTCCATACAGGATGTGAGGAGTGCGTGTGGAAGAATGGGCCAAAATCCACCTGAGCAATGCAGGCGACTAGTGTCTCCATACAGGATGTGAGGAGTGTGTGCAGAAGAATGGGCCAAAATCCACCTGAGCAATGCAGGTGACTAGTGTCTCCATACAGGATGTGAGGAGTGTGTGTGGAAGAATGGGCCAAAATCCACCTGAGCAATGCAGGTGACTAGTGTCTCCATACAGGATGTGAGGAGTGTGTGCAGAAGAATGGGCCAAAATCCACCTGAGCAATGCAGGTGACTAGTGTCTCCATACAGGAGGCGTCTGGAAGCTTCAGCACCAACAAACGAGAATGTACCAAGTATTAAATACATTTCAGTAACGTGTTCAATACTTTCCCTGTGTCAGTTCTGATTATTACACATCACTTAATTTAAGGACATCTATAATCTGATTTCTTTGTGTGGATTGGATGGGTTGTTACTGACATCTGATGAGAAATTCATGTCAATATCAGTTTTAGAAACATATTTACTTAGGAAATTGTTGACGTGTGTAATGCCTATATCACCCGCTGTATACCGCACATATAAAGTACATACATAATATACATGATATATCCGCCATATACAGACACCTGGGCTCTGCTCAGCAGCTCGTCCACTTTCCTTATAAATATATGCACGTGTCTAATACTTGAGAGTGACTGCGCTTCTTCCATAGATCCACAGCGTCTTCAGTCACTTGTGGCTTCGCCATCAATTATATATAGAATGCATTATAAATAAAAGAGAGTCCGCGGGTGCGGGCGGGGGGGTGCAGGCGCGGGTGCGGGCGGGGGGTGCGGGCGGGGGGCACAGGCGGGGGGTGCGGGCGGGGGGGTGGGCGGGGGGTGTGGGCGGGGGGCGCGAGCGGGGGGCGAGGGCGGGGGGCGGGCGGGGGACGCAGGCGGGGGGGGGCGTGGGCTGGGGGCGCAGCTTCTGTGTAAGTGTCTTATATATCAGCAGCTTTACACTGTAACATCGTCAGGAACTTAATGAACTCGGATGTGTAACATGGATCTACATAAAGTGTGATAGACAGGCCGCGTAATGCAGGAGGAGAGAGCCCCCTACTGGTCACCGGAGGTCACTGCACCGGGGCTAAGCTGCAGCCGCTGCATGGAGAGGAATATCGGTGGGGGGGGGGGGGGGAACGTGACAAGAGGTGTCAGCTGAGAGTGGTTACATTGTATACCCAGACTGATATCTAATAACTGCAGCTGCAGAGACTTTTCTATCTGATCCGTCCCATCACCGTCTCCTGGACCTGCCCCTCCATCAAAGCACGGGACTCTAATTAGGTGCTAAATCCAAAAATATTGACAGTCTGCCATAAACAGCATCTCTGCCCTGTATGAAGGGAAACAGTCTGCCATAAACAGCATCTCTGCCCTGTATGAAGGGAAACAGTCTGCCATAAACAGCATCTCTGCCCTGTATGAAGGGAAACAGTCTGCCATAAACAGCATCTCTGCCCTGTATGAGGGGAAACAGTCTGCCATAAACAGCATCTCTGCCCTGTATGAAGGGAAACAGTCTGCCATAAACAGCATCTCTGCACTGTATGAAGGGAATCAGTCTGCCATAAACAGCATCTCTGCCCTGTATGAAGGGAAACAGTCTGCCATAAACAGCATCTCTGCAGTGTATGAGGGGAAACAGTCTGCCATAAACAGCATCTCTGCCCTGTATGAAGGGAAACAGTCTGCCATAAACAGCATCTCTGCCCTGTATGAAGGGAAACAGTCTGCCATAAACAACATCTCTGCCCTGTATGAAGGGAAAGAGTCTGCCATAAACAGCATCTATGCCGTGTATGAAGGGAAACAGTCTGCCATAAACAACATCTCTGCCCTGTATGAAGGGAAACAGTCTGCCATAAACAGCATCTCTGCCCTGTATGAGGGGAAACAGTCTGCCATAAACAGCATCTCTGCCGTGTATGAAGGGAAACAGTCTGCCATAAACAGCATCTCTGCCGTGTATGAAGGGAAACAGTCTGCCATAAACAGCATCTCTACAGTGTATGAGGGGAAACAGTCTGCCATAAACACCATCTCTACAGTGTATGAGGGGAAACAGTCTGCCATAAACAGCATCTCTGCCGTGTATGAGGGGAAACAGTCTGCCATAAACAGCATCTCTGCCATGTATGAGGGGAAACAGTCTGCCATAAACAGCATCTCTGCCCTGTATGAGGGGAAACAGTCTGCCATAAACAGCATCTCTGCCGTGTATAAGGGGAAACAGTCTGCCATAAACAGCATCTCTGCCGTGTTTAAGGGGAAACAGTCTGCCATAAACAGCATCTCTGCCATGTATGAGGGGAAACAGTCTGCCATAAACAGCATCTCTGCCCTGTATGAGGGGAAACAGTCTGCCATAAACAGCATCTCTGCCGTGTATAAGGGGAAACAGTCTGCCATAAACAGCATCTCTGCCATGTATGATGGGAAACAGTCTGCCATAAACAGCATCTCTGCAATGTATGAGGGGAAACAGTCTGCCATAAACAGCATCTCTGCAGTGTATGAGGGGAAACAGTCTGACATAAACAGCATCTCTGCAGTGTATGAGGGGAAACAGTCTGCCATAAACAGCATCTCTGCCATGTATGAGGGGAAACAGTCTGCCATAAACAGCATCTCTGCCCTGTATGAGGGGAAACAGTCTGCCATAAACACCATCTCTACAGGGTATGAAGGGAAACAGTCTGCCATAAACAGCATCTCTGCCATGTATGAAGGAAAACAGTCTGCCATAAACACCATCTCTACAGGGTATGAAGGGAAACAGTCTGCCATAAACAGCATCTCTGCCCTGTATGAAGGAAAACAGTCTGCCATAAACAGCATCTCTGCCGTGTTTAAGGGGAAACAGTCTGCCATAAACAGCATCTCTGCCCTGTATGAGGGGAAACAGTCTGCCATAAACAGCATCTCTGCCATGTATGAGGGGAAACAGTCTGCCATAAACAGCATCTCTGCCCTGTATGAGGGGAAACAGTCTGCCATAAACAGCATCTCTGCCGTGTATAAGGGGAAACAGTCTGCCATAAACAGCATCTCTGCCATGTATGATGGGAAACAGTCTGCCATAAACAGCATCTCTGCAGTGTATGAGTGGAAACAGTCTGCCATAAACAGCATCTCTGCCCTGTATGAAGGAAAACAGTCTGCCATAAACACCATCTCTACAGGGTATGAAGGGAAACAGTCTGCCATAAACAGCATCTCTGCCATGTATGAAGGAAAACAGTCTGCCATAAACAGCATCTCTGCCGTGTTTAAGGGGAAACAGTCTGCCATAAACAGCATCTCTGCCATGTATGAGGGGAAACAGTCTGCCATAAACAGCATCTCTGCCCTGTATGAGGGGAAACAGTCTGCCATAAACAGCATCTCTGCCGTGTATAAGGGGAAACAGTCTGCCATAAACAGCATCTCTGCCATGTATGATGGGAAACAGTCTGCCATAAACAGCATCTCTGCAGTGTATGAGGGGAAACAGTCTGACATAAACAGCATCTCTGCCATGTATGAGGGGAAACAGTCTGCCATAAACAGCATCTCTGCCCTGTATGAAGGAAAACAGTCTGCCATAAACAGCATCTCTGCCATGTATGAGGGGAAACAGTCTGCCATAAACAGCATCTCTGCCGTGTATAAGGGGAAACAGTCTGCCATAAACAGCATCTCTGCCATGTATGATGGGAAACAGTCTGCCATAAACAGCATCTCTGCAGTGTATGAGGGGAAACAGTCTGACATAAACAGCATCTCTGCCATGTATGAGGGGAAACAGTCTGCCATAAACAGCATCTCTGCCCTGTATGAAGGAAAACAGTCTGCCATAAACAGCATCTCTGCCATGTATGAGGGGAAACAGTCTGCCATAAACAGCATCTCTGCCCTGTATGAAGGAAAACAGTCTGCCATAAACAGCATCTCTGCCATGTATGAGGGGAAACAGTCTGCCATAAACAGCATCTCTGCGCTGTATGAAGAAAAACAGTCTGCCATAAACAGCATCTCTGCCATGTATGAGGGGAAACAGTCTGCCATAAACAGCATCTCTGCCCTGTATGAGGGGAAACAGTGCCATAAACAGCATCTCTGCACTGTATGAGGGGAAACAGTCTGCCATAAACAGCATCTCTGCCATGTATGAGGGGAAACAGTCTGCCATAAACAGCATCTCTGCCCTGTATGAGGGGAAACAGTGCCATAAACAGCATCTCTGCACTGTATGAGGGGAAACAGTCTGCCATAAACAGCATCTCTGCCATGTATGAGGGGAAACAGTCTGCCACAAACAGCATCTCTGCCCTGTATGAGGGGAAACAGTCTGCCATAAACAGCATCTCTGCAGTGTATGAGGGGAAACAGTCTGCCATAAACAGCATCTCTGCAGTGTATGAGGGGAAACAGTCTGCCATAAACAGCATCTCTGCAGTGTATGAGGGGAAACAGTCTGCCATAAACAGCATCTCTGCGCTGTATGAAGGAAAACAGTCTGCCATAAACACCATCTCTACAGTGTATGAAGGGAAACAGTCTGCCATAAACAGCATCTCTGCCATGTATGAGGGGAAACAGTCTGCCATAAACAGCATCTCTGCCCTGTATGAAGGAAAACAGTCTGCCATAAATAGCATCTCTGCCATGTATGAGGGGAAACAGTCTGCCATAAACAGCATCTCTGCGCTGTATGAAGGGAAACAGTCTGCCATAAACAGCATCTCTGCCATGTATGAGGGGAAACAGTCTGCCATAAACAGCATCTCTGCCCTGTATGAGGGGAAACAGTCTGCCATAAACAGCATCTCTGCAGTGTATGAGGGGAAACAGTCTGCCATAAACAGCATCTCTGCAGTGTATGAGGGGAAACAGTCTGCCATAAACAGCATCTGAGCCGTGTATGAAGGGAAACAGTCTGCCATAAACAGTATCTCTGCCCTGTATGAAGGGAAACAGTCTGCCATAAACAGCATCTCTGCGCTGTATGAAGAAAAACAGTCTGCCATAAACAGCATCTCTGCCCTGTATGAAGGGAAACAGTCTGCCATAAACAGCATCTCTGCCGTGTATGAGGGGAAACAGTCTGCCATAAACAGCATCTCTGACCTGTATGAAGGAAAACAGTCTGCCATAAACACCATCTCTACAGTGTATGAAGGGAAACAGTCTGCCATAAACAGCATCTCTGCCGTGTATGAGGGGAAACAGTCTGCCATAAACAGCATCTCTGCCCTGTATGAAGGGAAACAGTCTGCCATAAACAGCATCTCTGCCGTGTATGAGGGGAAACAGTCTGCCATAAACAGCATCTCTGACCTGTATGAAGGAAAACAGTCTGCCATAAACACCATCTCTACAGTGTATGAAGGGAAACAGTCTGCCATAAACAGCATCTCTGCCGTGTATGAGGGGAAACAGTCTGCCATAAACAGCATCTCTGCCCTGTATGAAGGGAAACAGTCTGCCATAAACAGCATCTCTGCCGTGTATGAAGGGAAACAGTCTGCCATAAACAGCATCTCTGCCGTGTATGAAGGGAAACAGTCTGCCATAAACAGCATCTCTGCCGTGTATGAAGGGAAACAGTCAGCCATAAACAGCATCTCTGCCCTGTACGAAGGGAAACAGTCTGCCATAAACAGCATCTCTGCCCTGTATAAGAGAAAACAGTCTGCCATAAACAGCATCTCTGCAGTGTATGAAGGGAAACAGTCAGCCATAAACAGCATCTCTGCCCTGTACGAAGGGAAACAGTCTGCCATAAACAGCATCTCTGCCCTGTATAAGAGGAAACAGTCTGCCATAAACAGCATCTCTGCAGTGTATGAGGGGAAACAGTCTGCCATAAACAGCATCTCTGCACTGTATAAGAGAAAACAGTCTGCCATAAACAGCATCTCTGCCCTGTACGAAGGGAAACAGTCTGTCATAAACAGCATCTCTGCAGTGTATAAGAGGAAACAGTCTGCCATAAACAGCATCTCTGCCCTGTATAAGAGGAAACAGTCTGCCATAAACAGCATCTCTGCAATGTATGAGGGGAAACAGTCTGCCATAAACAGCATCTCTGCAGTGTATGAGGGGAAACAGTCTGCCATAAACAGCATCTCTGCAGTGTATGAGGGGAAACAGTCTGCCATAAACAGCATCTCTGCAGTGTATTTTAATGCCTGCCTGGATCCACAGACTCAGGGGGGATGTAATGGGGAGGCTAGAGGGAAGCCACTCACCAAGCAGGACCCCCAGAACCCTGAAACCCTTTAACCCCTATACAGGGATTTGGAATTACACAGGGCCCTGGAGATCACTGCCTGTGGAAGGCTGCAGTCCGATGAGAGTCGTCGTCAGGCAGGGTCAGACCAGGAATAGCAGAACAGGGACAGAATTGGCAGGCAGTGACGTAATCAGAAAACGTAGCAGAGGTCAAATCCGGATCGGGCAGTGAGGTACAAAAACAGCAGCAGAAGGGTAGTCAGGAAACACGCAGAAGTCAGCACACAGGAATCACAAAACAGAATAGGACGTAACAGGAGCCAGTAATACAAACTATCTCTGGCAGTGGTCATGTGACAGGAGGGGAATAAGAAGGGTGTGGTGTCTTCCCATTGGCTGTAGCTGAACGCTGGCAACTTCAGCTGGAAGACACACGCCACCCACAGTCAGCCAGCGGTACTGCAGATCCCAGGATAACCCAGCCCAGTGGATGATCAGAGCCTGCGCCCACCGGTGCCGCTGGCATTGACTCCTCTCCCATCACCAGCACCATCCACGGCAGGAACACGGCGTCACCTGGCGATCGGAGCAGACGTCGCTGGAGCAGACTTCGGTGGTGACGTAACATGTATGAGGGGAAACAGTCTGCCATAAACAGCTCCTAACAGTAGTCATGACTATATAAAGGGGAAATAGGCTGCAGAGGATAACATGAAGGCTCCATGACAAACAGCACCAGACTGCAGGCAGCAGTGTGAAGACGGCAAAAGCTTGCAAGCCACAATCAGTCTATGATATGTGATCTATGGTACGTGGTCTATGGTGTGTTGTCTATAGTACGTGATATATGTTATGTGGCTATGGCATGTGGTCTATGGTATGTGGAATCCGGTTCTTGTTCTATGGTACATGGTATGTGGATTATGGTACGTGGTCTACAGTACGAGGTCTATGTTATGTGGCTATGGCATGTGGTCTACGGTATATGGTGTATGGTACGTGGTGAATGGTACTTGTTGTATGGTACATTGTCTATGGTATATAATGTATGGTACATGGTCTATTGTACAAGGTTTACAGTATGAGGGCCATTGTATGTGGTGTATGATCTGTGGTGTATGGTTTGTGGTGTAAAGTATGTGGTTTGTGGTACGTGGTCTATGGTACGTGGTCTATGGTACGTGGTCTATGGTACGTGGTGTATGGTACGTGGTCTTTGGTACGTGGTCTATGGTACGTTGTCTATGGTACGTGGTCTATGGTACGTGGTCTATGGTACGTGGTCTATGGTACATGGTGTATGGTACATGGTCTATGGTACGTGGTGTATGGTACGTGGTCTATGGTACGGCTGTTACCTCAGTATTCTCTAGCACACAGCATTGCTTGGACCACATCAAACCATGTCCACTTTAGATGAAAGCCGGTTTACTGCCTCTGAAGGAAAAGGAGAGTATAATCTGCGTGCCCATGATCAGTGTTTGCAGCGTTTTGGACGCACCATGCTTCAGCTGCATTGTACAGTACAAGCACAGTGGATGGATTTCTAGAAGCCCCATGCCCACTGTGCTTGTTTTTTCCGCAGCAAAGACTGACCTGCGGTGCGGCTTTCCAGACCGCAGCATGTCAATTGTTTTCTGAGGAATCACATGCGCCCTCCGTAGTAAGAAGACAAGCGAGAGACCACAGCGCACTGAACCCTGATCGTGGGCACGAGCAGCTGCGTTCTCCTGCGGACGAGTCCTGATCGTGGGCACAAGCAGCTGCGGTCTCCTGCGGACGAGTCCTCATTGTGGGCACGAGCAGCTGCGGTCTCCTGCGGACGAGTCCTGATCGTGGGCATGGGCCGCTGTGGTCTCCTGCGTTCTCCTGCGGACGAGTCCTGATCGTGGGCATGGGCCGCTGCGGTCTTCTGCGGTCTCCTGTGGACGAGTCCTGATCGTTGGCATGGGCCGCTGCGGTCTCCTGCGGACGAGTCCTGATCGTGGGCATGGGCCACTGCGGTCTCCTGTGGTCTCCTGCGGACGAGTCCTGATCGTGGGCATGGGCCGCTGCGGTCTCCTGCGGACGAGTCCTGATCGTGGGCATGGGCCGCTGCGGTCTCCTGCGTTCTCCTGCGGACGAGTCCTGATCGTGGGCACAAGCAGCTGCGGTCTCCTGCGGACGAGTCCTCATTGTGGGCACGAGCAGCTGCGGTCTCCTGCGGATGAGTCCTGATCGTGGGCATGGGCCGCTGTGGTCTCCTGCGTTCTCCTGCGGACAAGTCCTGATCGTGGGCATGGGCCGCTGCGGTCTCCTGTGGACGAGTCCTGATCGTTGGCATGGGCCGCTGCGGTCTCCTGCGGACGAGTCCTGATCGTGGGCATGGGCCGCTGCGGTCTCCTGTGGTCTCCTGCGGACGAGTCCTGATCGTGGGCATGGGCCGCTGTGGTCTCCTGCGGACGAATCCTGATCGTGGGCATGGGCCGCTGCGGTCTCCTGCGGACGAGTCCTGATCGTGGGCACGAGCTGCTGCGGTCTCCTGCGGACGAGTCCTGACCGTGGGCACGGGCCACTGCGGTCTCCTGCGGACGAGTCCTGATCGTGGGCATGGGCCGCTGCGGTCTCCTGCGGACGAGTCCTGATCGTGGGCACGAGCTGCTGCGGTCTCCTGCGGACGAGTCCTGACCGTGGGCACGGGCCACTGCGGTCTCCTGTGGACGAGTCCTGATCGTGGGCATGGGCCGCTGCGGTCTCCTGCGGACGAGTCCTGATCGTGGGCACGAGCTGCTGCGGTCTCCTGCGGACGAGTCCTGACCGTGGGCACGGGCCACTGCGGTCTCCTGCGGACGAGTCCTGATCGTGGGCATGGGCCGCTGCGGTCTCCTGCGGACGAGTCCTGATCGTGGGCACGGGCCGTTGTGGTCTCCTGCGGACGAGTCCTGATCGTGGGCACGGGCCGCTGAGGTCCCCTGCGGTCTCCTGCGGACGAGTCCTGATCGTGGGCATGGGCCGCTGCGGTCACCTGCGGACGAGTCCTGATCGTGGGCACGGGCCGCTACGTTCTCCGGCGGTCTCCTGCGGACGAGTCCTGATCGTGGGCACGAGCCGCTACGTTCTCCGGCGGTCTCCTGCGGACGAGTCCTGATCGTGGGCACGAGCCGCTACGTTCTCCGGCGGTCTCCTGCGGACGAGTCCTGATCGTGGGCACGGACCGCTGCGGTCTCCTGCGGACGAGTCCTGATCGTGGGCACGGGCCGCTATGTTCTCCGGCGGTCTCCTGCGGACGAGTCCTGATCGTGAGCACATAGCCTGACTCTACTTTACAACATTTGGAAAAAAAAGTATTTTTGCTGATTTTACCCAAATGAAAGGTTCTGATTCCAGACATGAAGTAAATGAAAGCTGCAATACAGCAACTTTTTTCACAAATAAGAAATGTTTGATGAAAGATGTTACAGTTGAATATCAGGGGAAATAAGAAGTTCTGAGACGCGGTGACACGTGATACATTTGTTTCATGCAAAAACAAGTCTCTCGTCTAATCAAGAGATGTGTAACTATGAACTGTCGGAGAAATGTTCTCTTTTCAGATGCTCTGGAATATTTCAGAGCGGTCGCACCAGCAGCAGGCGGCCATCATGTTTGTGTGGTCCTGATGTCTTGGGGAAAGCTTCTCCTTGTTCTTCACTTGTAGCTTCAAGATTGGGGGGACGCAGTGCAGGTGGCAGTGAAGGAAACGCACTTAGACCCTCACATTTGCTCCTTTGTTTGGGTGTAAAACCATAAATGTATCAGAATGTATCAGCCTCATTCCTGCCGTCTATATTCGAGTGTCGGATGACATATTCAATAAAAACCTTTACAACAGAGTAAAAAATGTTGCAACTTGTAAGTGTGGCGCCCCTGAGGCTTCCGTCGCCACAGGTCATTGCACCCCATCCAGCGGTGTGATGCCCCATTCTGGGAGAGGAGGAGAGTGAACTCCGGTCCCCTGGTAAATCCACACTACACCCATTGCTAGGAACACACTGGGACCAGGGATAGTGGCAGTTACCCCCCCATGCTGCATGCTGAGAGGGGCCGTAAGACCCATCCCTGCTCCCATAGGGTGGTAGCTTAGCAACTGGGGAGGTGGGAGGAGCCATCTGAGAGCAGACACAGAGAGGAAGGTCAAGTTTAGTGAGTCTACCTCAGGGAGTGAGAGAGTGAGCATGTACGAGAGCAAGGAGGGAGGAGGAGGCCTGCTGGAGGCAGGCAAGGAGGAGAAGAGAAGGAAAGAAAGAAAGCTTCAAGTCAGACAGGAGCAGAGAACCAGAAGGAGACGCTTCCTGGTGAAGACCCTGGGACCCAGAGGTCCAGGTGACACCACGCAGAGACAGAAAGGGTCGCAGGGCCACGGGTAGTCCTAGAGGTACCACGAGCAGTCCTTGATAGGTACCACGGAGAGGGCCTAGAGGCGCCACGGGTAGTTGCAGGCTGCGGTGACCTGTTCCACATTAACATCGGTGGAGTGATTAAGCTGCGACAGGGGACGGTCCCTAGAGACTGGAGGAGTGCAAAGATCATCTCCAAACGGTAAAAACCGAGGCCCAGGGACGTTGTAAGCTCCCAGGGCCAGAACCCAGAGCAGACGTCCAGAAAAGGGGTAATCAGCCGACAGGTGACCCCCCAGCCTGGAGGCTGTAGTGGAGGCCAAGCCAGGTCCATCCTAACTAAGGCAAGGCTACGGGAGACAGCAGAAGAAAGAGACACTAAGAGAAGAGCACCGGCTTTCACTCTCAGAATCACCCAGAAACGGCGGAGGTCCCTGACAGTGGTCCCAGCAGTCCAAGGGTCCCTACAGCTGTGACAAGAAGTGTGAGTAAAGAACTTGAACTGCACCCTTGAAGTGGTCTCTGTTATTTCCGCTGCATAGACACTCACAAGCACCAACTGTGCCCCGGGCATTGCTCCACCTGTGGGGAGCAGTACCACCATTGCTGCCATAACATCATCCCGGAGGCCTCACACAGCAGCGGCGGCTTAATAGCCGCAGACCACAGGTGGCGTCACGAACACAACCTTTATTCACCAAGCCACATATTCTACTGACACCCACCAGGGCCACGGAGCCGGGCCCAGCCACCACTGACTACCACCGGACTAGTCCGGCCCGGCACCGGGTGTCCCATAGCCCTGGGGTGGGCGAGTCATAAGCCTCTTGAATGACTGAATGCTGACAGTGGTTTTCACGCTGATTATACAGCCGTACAATTCTGACGTCGGCATTTTTAATCTGCTTATTAGGCAGTCTTCCTATTAGTTATTCCGATTGCATATTCAGCATTTATTTTTGCGTATTCAGCAAATCTAAATAATATAATTATAAATAATGTTAATGTGATGACTGTCACTAGATGGCGCTAGACACTACTAGTATGCAGTAAATGGAGAGTGAGTCAGACAGGCTGGGATCATAAACTAGGAGGGCACAACAGTACAGAGACGAGGTTGAGGTACAAGCCAAAGGTCCGGGTCCCAGGAGAGTACGTACAAAATACAGAGAGCAGAAGATGACTCGGTCAGGAGGAAGTCCGAGGTCAGAAGCTGTGAAGTCACAACAAAAACAGGAGGGGACAGGCAGAGACGGGTAAAGAGCGGTCCGGAGTCGAGAGACCAAGATATGAACACTGAGCACCACGGGAGCCAACAGCACAACTGAAACCAGGAAGTACGACTGGTGGCATCCTGAGCTAACAAGTGCATTAATTAAGCAGAGCAATCACCGGGAACAAGAAGCATCTGCGAGAGCATCTCCAGGACCAGCGTAGGACCCAGTGCTGTGAAACAACCCGCAGAGCATTCATCCTGCAAAACAATCTGCACCATAGGCAAAATATACCGGCTCTGCAGGAGAGCATAGCAGAAGAATACAGAACGTTCTGCACATAGGAATCGTGACAGTTACATTATTACTGGAAGAATTCCTTAGTAAAAAGCATTTTGCAGAAAAAAAAACAGACATCACTGGAGGAAATGGAGGGGATTTTTGGATTTCGAGCACCAAAATTCATAAAGATCACGTTATCTTGTAGTCAGCAAAATTGATGTAGAGCGGCGCAGAGATGCTGAAAATGAAGAACTAAAGAAAGCAGATTCAAAAGCTAAAGAATGTTTCATTTCTCTGCTGATTATTCTCTGCACAATTAGTTTCAACTCTTTTCTTATGTTTTTGTGGTTTTTTATTATAGTGTTTTTAGAGGGGTTTTTCATGTATAATCTTTGTTTATTAAGAAATATGCAATACAATAGACAAGAAAAAAAAGCATCGAATATCACATACAAATTTGACCAAGAAATCAATTCCTTAGGCTATGTGTCCACACTGCGGAAAATGCGCGGATTTTGCCGCGGATTTCTCGCGGAAAAGCTGCGGATTTCCCGAAAATCTGCAACAGCGGCACTTCCCAGCCCTTTCTATGGCATTTTGGAAATGCTGTGCCCATACTGCGGATTTTTCCGCGACGGATTTGGTGCGGATTTTGATCCGGAAAAATCTGCAACATGTCAATTATTGTTGCAGATTTTGATCCGGATTTTGGCTTTAGAATTGGGGAAAAAAAAATCCGCACCAAAATCCGCGGCAATTCCGCAATAAATCTGCGGTAAATCCGCGGCAAATCCGCACCTTTGAAAAGGTGCGTATTTTGCGGGAAAGCCGCGGATTTTGATGCAGAAAAATCCGCAGCAACATTCTCCCGTGGACACATAGCCTTAGTGGTATGGAAATGAATCATATAGACATATATTTTTCTTGAAAGTAGCAAGAGGCAAAAACAGAGGGACGGGGAGAAAGGAAGAGAATAAGCATATCTCATGCCCTGTAAAATACAAATGTTGTCCGCCCCCCCCCCCCCCCCATCAACATTTGTTTGACTCTACTCCCTCTGTTTACATGGGATAGGATATTATTCCAATACCAAAACGAGAGGGAATCTGCATTACCACCTAACTCATAAACTAAAACATTAGGCACAAAGACTGCAACTTAAAGCCAGGGTACAGGATGGTAGAAAAAGAAGAAAAGAACTGGTAATGAAGATAGAAGCAACATGGGGGGGGGGGGATGATGGAGGGGGAAGGTGGGAAAGTCCGAGGGGAAGGGATGTCCATGTTCCCCTAGGTGCGGCTGTTGGAACAACTAGGCCCGGCAAGTAGTCACCATCTATTCAAGGACCAAACAGTTCTCTATACGCATTTGTCCCTTTGAAGAGGATCCATGGTTGCCAAATTTTTAAGAATCTTTCGCTGTCCTCTGTTGCCTCCGCGGAAAGCTCCTCCATATAACAAATGGAGGAGAGTTCCTGCTGCCATTTTTGCATGGAAGGAGACGTTGTCTTCCGCCAGTGTCTAGGCACCACCGAGTGGGCTGCCAAGAGACAGAATCTAAGTAAAGCGGGCTTTACACATTGCGATATAGGTCCCGATATCGCTAGCGTGGGTACCCGCCCCATCTGTTGCGCGACACGGGCAAATCGCTGCCCGTGGCGCACAACATCGCGCAGACCCGTCACACATACTTACCTGCCCGGCGACGTCGCTGTGACCGGCGAACCGCCTCCTTTCTAAGGGGGCGGTCCATGCGGCGTGACAGCGACGTCACTGAGCGGCCGCCCAATAGAAGCGGAGGGGTGGAGCTGAGCGGGCCGAACATCCTGCCCACCTCCTTCCTTCCGCATAGCGGCCGGGAGGCAGGTAAGGAGAGGTTCCTCGTTCCTGCGGTGTCACACGGAGCGATGTGTGCTGCTGCAGTAACGATTTTTGAGAATAGACCCCCATGTCACCGATGAGCGATTTTGCACGTTTTTGCAACGATGCAAAATCGCTCATCGGTGTCACACGCAGCAACATCGCTAATGCTGCCGGATGTGCGTCACAAATTCCGTGACCCCAACGACTCCGCATTAGCGATGTCGCAGCGTGTAAAGCCCCCTTAAGTCTCCTTTTTGTGTCTTAATTGAGCCGGGCAACATGGACAGCAAAGAGATCTTTGGGGGGAGGGCAACACCCTCTCTCCAGAAATGTTGGTATATATCCGAAACATCTCTAGCCAGAAGGGTTTAATCAGCGGACAGTCCCTCCAGATATGTAGCATTGTCCCCGGAGACCTTCCACACCGACACCGCCAACACAGCTCAGACACAGAGGGGAGATCCTATGCAGCTTCACTGGGTATAGGTACCATCTGGATAAAATGTTGTAATTCTTTTCTTTCGCATTGCCTGCTGTGGCCAGCAGATATGCTTTCTGTTCTGTTTTTCTTCCTCAGAAAAGGTGGTGCCCAGGTCTATCTCCCATTGTGACATGAAATCTGGATCCGCATCTGCCTCCGGGGCCGCCTGACTCAATCATTTGTAAATTCATGATAGTAAGCGAGATGGTGGGGATTTTTGCATGAACACTTCAAATGGGGTCAGGGAAAGGTTGGGTAAATGTTTCCATTTTCTCAATCTATTGCTTACAAATGAGTATAACTGTCTGTACTCTATCCATGATAATAACCGGGGGGAAGGGGGGTCCAAACCCTGCAAGTCCCCAAAGGACATAATTTTGGAGGTGTTTTTGATTGCAGTGTTAAAGATTTTTTTAATTAGCTTTTTTGTTCTATAGATCTAAGTAAAAATGTGAGAAAACAAAGAGCTGAACTCCGAGAAGCCATTTTTCGGGGAAATTTTTCCAATGCTGACGCCACCGCTACAAGTGATCCCCCCCATTCCCCCCACGCCAGGGGCTGATGTACATTTATTTCTGCCCTAATTAATGCATCTTTTATAGGATAAATGATGATGAAATTATTGGGCACAATTTGCAGTCACAGTCCTCGTGATCGTTCCCCACTTTTTAAACTGCTATAAACCCCCCAAAAGTGGCTACATTGGTTCACAACGTTGACATTTCCAGCAGTTTTATGCCAGAATTCGGGGCCATGGGGTTATTAAACTCAACATTTATACAGAACATGTTGCCTGGTCTCTAAGGGTTAAAAAACGGATTTGTTTTAATGTATAAATTCATGTAATGACTTTGTGATGCATAAATCCTCCAGCGCTCGGGAAATGATTGACTTATTGATATCTAATAATTGTGTATAAAGAACATAAAGGAATTATCCCAGAGACCCCCACGGCCCCCCAAAGAGACAATCATGGAGGAGCTGATTGTGGGTTAATTAGCGCCTCCCCCCCAGAAGAGATTATTCCCGAATATCGCGGCAACACAATCCATTCTTCATACGTGAAGCCGTTATCGCCACAACATTCATCATCATGCGAGCGGCTGGGGCGGCGCGGCAGGGTGGGCTCCGCGGCTGGGGGCAGCGCGGCAGGGTGGGCTCCATGCGTGGAGTAAAGACGCAGGTCACACACATCATTAACCTTTCTTTATTTTGCTAATTGTTACAAGCGGAATATGAAAAGCGACATGAAAGGCGACTGATCAGGGGCAGGTAACGCAGCCACGAATTAAAGGGACCCAATAAATAACAAATTAAAGGGATTTGAGATAAAAAAAATGAATTTAGAAAAAATGATTGCAAAAAAAATAAAAAAGGTTTCCCAGCATTCATGATGTAAAAAACCTCCCCCCATAAAAACCTCACTGTCCCAAAGATAGAAAATCACATCATACTTATATATAAAATGACGGGGGGGGTGGGGGTCAGGTATAATATATTCCGTGTATTCTGGAATCAGGCCACGTGTAGATACAGGAGACGTGGACGTGGTTTCCTCGGTGCTTTATCATTGAGGCCGAATAACCCTTAAATGTCACCCACCTTGGCCGGGGCGATGCTGGGATTATTTTATTTTTTGGCTGATATTAGGAATGAAGGGCCTGGACTAGGGTCACTACAGCAGGACGTTGCTCCTAGCAACCAGGAAAACAACTGCTGTAGGAAGGAGGGAAATAGGAGTGCAGCAAAGCCCAGACAGATGTTGGTGGTAGGGGACTCTATAATTAGGCGGACAGACAGGGTCATCTGTCGCCGAGACCGTGAATGCCGAACAGTGTGTTGTCTGCCGGGTGCTCGGGTTCGGCATATTGTGGATCGGATAGACAGATTGCTGGGTGGGGCTGGGGAAAACCCAGCGGTCATGGTGCACATTGGTACTAATGACAAAGTTAGAGGCAGGTGGAAGGTCCTTAAAAATGATTACAGGGAACTAGGAGAGAAGCTGAAGTCCAGGACCTCCAAGGTGGTGTTTTCAGAAATACTACCGGTGCCACGAGCGTCACTAGAAAGACAGCGGGAGCTTAGGGAGATAAATATGTGGCTTAGAAATTGGTGCAGGAAGGAAGGGTTCGGGTTCATGGAGAACTGGGCCGACTTCTCAGTCGGCTACAGGCTCTACGGTAGGGACGGGCTGCACCTCAATGGGGAGGGGGACGCTGTGCTGGGGGAGAAAATGGTCAGACGGATGGAGGAGCTTTTAAACTAGGATCGGGGGGAGGGGGGGGAGGGAGGGTAGTGGAGCAAATAAGGGGATAGATAGAGCAGATAGAGACAGTGAGACAGTAGGGGTCAATGAAGGATTAGGGGGGATGGGACATACAAGGAACGTAGGGAGGCTAGGAGTAATAAAGGTGTTAATAGGATTAAATGTCTACTGGCAAATGCAAGAAGTCTTGCAAACAAAATGAATGAATTGGAGACTCTTATGTTAACCATGGATTATGATGTGGTGGGCATTACGGAAACCTGGCTGGATGAAAGCCATGACTGGGTGACAAACATACAGGGTTATAGTACATTTAGGAGGGACAGGAAAGGCCAAAAAGGTGGTGGGGTGTGTATATTTATTAAATCTAACCTAAAACCTGTGTTGTATGATGACATTGAGGGGAACAGCAACAATGTAGAGTCAGTATGGGTAAATGTACATGGGGAGGGGAATAATGGAAAAATGCTAATTGGAGTTTGCTATAAGCCTCCTAACATACCTGAACAAATAGAGGGTGAAATGCTGGAACAAATTGAAAAGGCAGCTAATAATAATAATCGGGTTCTTATTATGGGGGATTTTAACTATCCAGACATTCAGTGGGACATAGAATCTTCTGGTTCTGCTAAAAGCTGTAAGTTCTTATCTACCATTCAAGACCATTTCCTCTCTCAGATGGTAGGTGAACCGCCCAGGGGAGATAATCTGCAGGATCTGGTCCTGTCAAATAGACCGGATACAATTTCAAATCTACAGGTCCGGGAGCACTTGGGCACCAGCGATCATAATATGGTAAGCTTCGACATAATATTCAATAGAACATTTCAAAGGGGGAATGCTAAAACCTGGAATTTTAGGAAAGCTGATTTCAACAAATTAAGGGAAGAGCTTAAATGTGTAGATTGGGACAGAGTCATGGTAACTGGGGATACCGAACATAAATGGGGTAAGTTTAAGGATATACTGCTAGAGTCCTGTAAAAAACGTATACCCAGTGGTAATAAAATGTCCAGGAATAAAAAGAAACCACTATGGATAAATAAGACTGTACAAAGTATAATAAAACAAAAACAAAGGGCATTTAAAATCTTAAAGGCTGAGAATACAGAAATAGCATTGCAGGAGTATAAAGATATCAATAGGCAATGCAAAAAAGAAATCAAACAAGCAAAACTAGCTACTGAAACAAAAATCGCCAATGACATTAAAATAAATCCCAAAATCTTTTATAAATACATTAATGCCAAAAGGAAAACAAAGGATAGTATCGGCCCCTTAAAATATAATAACAAGTTAGTTATAGAGGACAAACAAAAGACTGAGATATTAAATAGGCATTTCTCATCTGTATTCACCAAGGAACTGACTGTACCAGGGATCATTCAACAAGTGAAAAATCAAAGTCCACCACCCGATATAATTAATTTAACACAAGATGAAGTACGCCTACGTCTGAGTAAATTAAACATTGACAAATCCCCAGGGCCAGATGGCATTCATCCACGAATATTGAGGGAATTGAGCTCCGTAATCGACAGACCGCTGTATCTCATCTTTTTAGACTCACTTGTAACAGGGTTGGTGCCTCAGGATTGGAGGATTGCTGATGTGGTACCGATATTTAAGAAAGGTAAGAGGGTAGATCCAGGCAACTACCGTCCAGTAAGCCTGACATCAGTAGTATGCAAAGTTTTTGAGGGCATTTTAAGGGATGACATGCAAAAATATATTGCAGAAAATAATATGATAACTGACAAACAGCATGGATTCATGAAAGATAAGTCGTGTCTAACCAACCTGTTGGGGTTCTATGAGGGGGTAAGTGCAAACCTGGATATTGGTAATGCAGCTGATGTGATTTATTTGGACTTTGCAAAGGCATTTGATACTGTACCACATAATAGCCTTATACTAAAGCTCCAGAAGCAAGGACTAGGGGACACAATATGCAACTGGGTAAGGAATTGGCTAAAAGATAGGAAACAAAGAGTAGTCATAAATGCTACATTCTCTAAATGGGCTATAGTCAGCAGTGGGGTGCCGCAGGGATCTGTGCTAGGACCAATTCTTTTTACTCTCTATATTAATGACCTTGTGGATGGGATTGATAGTACAGTGTCAGTCTTTGCCGATGACACCAAACTATGTAGGATATTAAAAACTGACCTGGATAGTACAATATTACAAAAAGATCTGGATAAGATGTCAGAATGGGCAGATACTTGGCAAATGAGATTTAATGTTGATAAATGTAAAGTAATGCACCTAGGACGGAGTAATCCTATAGCTGCGTATACATTAAATGGAAGTAAACTCGGGACTACAGAACAGGAGAAGGACTTGGTGTGAGGTAAATCCGGAGATATGACGATAAATCATGATATTCAAGTTATGTCAGGAAGCCCTCTCCTGGTGTCACCCCCCCTTTCCTTCACACAACTTGTTTAGCAACCCATCCCATGGCCATCTCCTGTGATATGGAAATTAGGTGATGTGGGAACAAAGGACACAGGATGACTCCCTGCCGTCACCCTGTAACAAGAGTTGTATCTCATTATAAGGCTCTGGAACTAGCCAGACAGAACGACTCCAGTAAAAAATGGTTCATATCTCGCAAGCCATATTTCTGATAAATATGGCAACCATAAAAATGGTGTCTCCGCATGCGGACGATGCTGGCACACCCTTTTTTATGGGAGCGGGAGCTTGGGAAATACCCCAGGCGTGATATCAGCCAATGTGGAACTAGTAGACAAGTCATGAAACCTCTCATTCTGTAGCTAAATTCATAACTGTCACAATGAGAGCATTGGCGTCCGCCTACGACGCTCCCAGGCCAAGTTATGGCCATATTCCATGTTGTGGATTTTGTCCATAACTCCAGCCAGGGGTGGAGCAGTGCTCCCTCTGAGGTCACGAAGGTAGGAGGGGACCTGGATTTGCCCAGGTTGATAACCCTACTTCGGCCATTTTCCAGGGTTCTTTCGCTGGGGGTCACGTGTAGGAAACATCTGTGGGAGTTCCTGGAAACCTGGCCTACAGCGCCCCCCTGTGGCCAGACGCACAAGGTAACTGCGGGAACTGTGTATGCCTGTTTGTAAACCATGCTTTATCTGTAACTGTACTCTGACATATGTATATTCTGTAGATTCCCTATTGTATATATTGTAGTTTCTAGTGTGGCTTTAGGCTGATTAAATTATATAATTAATCTTGGGCTGTTCTGTTATCTCGATCTTGAATCCCACGTCTGTGTGTTCGGCTAATAGTTACCGTGAAGCGGTTGGTGGCAGCGAGTTGTGCCAAGGATTATTGTGGGGAGGCCAGTGAGATTCGGGGAGGTTTTATATATTCCGCCCGCGGAGGTCGGGGGAATATATACCCTACTCTCACCGGGGACCCTTCAATAATCGGCATAAGTAGTATAGCGGCCTCCTTGCTTATTGTTGGGCAATTCCATAATTGGCCTGACTATAAGAGGGGCGCTAGAGAGCGCGTCACGTGCTCTGTCTGTCGGTCGGGAGGTATAAAGGAGGGGTGACCCCCACTTGTTACCCCCCGATTGTGACGTACTGGTAGCCAGCGCGGGGGATTTCTGAGTGACCCCCCCGGTGGTTCGTGACATATTGGTGGCAAGCGGTGGGATCGAGATAATAGTGTGTGTGAGTGTGAGACCCATACTCCCAGACACTAAAGACTGCCTGCAGCAGCTGTGGCTGCTGGGGTCTTCAGACTAGCTCAACACTAGAGTGTCAGAGTGCAGATACTGTAAGGTGTGTGGAGGCATCAGGTGTCAGTTCTGTGTCAGTGACCAAAAGTCTGCAAGAATGGCTGATGGCACCAGGAGCAGAGCTATGCAACTGGCCAATGCTAAGGCAGGAGCTGAAGAGAGGGAGGACGGTGCTGTGGACGATGAGGAGGTTGTCCACGAGCCCTCCAGGAGCTCGACGCCAGAAAACCGCTCTGCAGAGGACATCGCACAACCTGGGACTGCTGGACAAAATGAGGAGCAGCTCACCCAAGGGTCCTCAACGAGCCAGATGCCAGCCCTCCGCTCTGCAATGGACAGTGAATCACCAGGCTCCGCAGCGGGCCGCAGATCACCACGGGCCATTCCACCGAGCCTGGGAGGCTCGGATAGCCTTCTTCAAATGGCTATGGCCCTTCTCCAGGCTGGAGACCAGGAGGGCTACAAGGGACTCCTGGCAGAGCGCAGGGCAGAGCGGCAGGCAGCGCGTGACGCTGAGGCTGCGGAGCGGCAAGCAGTGCGTGAGGCTGCGGAGCGGCAGGCAGCACGTGAAGAGCGACAGCAACAGGCCGAGCGTGACTACCAGCTGCAGCTAGCTCAGCTCCGGCCCTCATCAGCCACACGTGACCTTCAAGACACCAAACTTCCAAAGGTCCGTGTTGAGGACTTTCCCGTGCTGGAGAAGGATGGAGACTTGGACTCTTTCTTGACTGCTTTTGAACGGACTTGCTTGCAGCACCATCTGGACAAGGACCAGTGGGCCAAATACCTGACCCCCCGTTTAAGGGGTAAGGCCCTGGAAATCCTTGGGGACTTGCCTGCTGAGGCAGATCAGGGCTACGACACCATCAAGCGGGCCCTGATCCAACAGTACAACCTCACTCCAGAGTCCTACCGCAAGAAGTTCCGGAGCCTACAGAAGGGACCAAAGGACTCCTGGGCTGACCACAGGCGGGCACTTGCCCGAGCTGCCGACCACTGGACCCAAGGCCTGCAGCTTTCCACCGGACCGGAGATCCTGGACTTGTTCATCACGGAGCAACTCTTGTGGAACTGCCCTGAGGATCTCCGCCAGTTCATCCGAGACCAGAAGCCAAAGGGGTCCACGGCTACAGCTGCCCTGGCCGACGACTACACCAACAATCGGGCTCCTGAGGCCAGGAGAGCAGCCACCAGCAGCACCTGGAGAGGGGGTAAGATGAATTCTGCGACTGCCCCACCTGCCCCTAGACTGCAGGGGGTGTCCCCCTCAACTCCCCTCTCCAGGCCCGTGGCAGAGCCAAGACGGTGCCACCAGTGCAACCTACCTGGACACTTCAAGGCCATGTGCCCTCAGCGTCCCAAGGCCCCGGCTCCGTCCCCGTCCCAAGGGCCGCCCAAGGTGTATTGTGTGGGTGGGGGTGGTGGTAGGTCCCTGGACAGCTTCCAACCTGTCACCGTCGGCCGGTCTGTGACCATAGGACTGCGAGACAGCGCCTCGGAGGTGACTCTGGTGCGGCCTGAGATGGTGTCCCCCCAAGACTTGATCCCTGGAAAAACCCTCGCTGTCTCCGGGATTGGAGGCATTGACCCGGCGCTGCCTGTTGCTGACATTTATGTGGACTGGGGCGCAGGGGTAAGGGAGGTGGGGGTAACTGATCGGATCCCCGCAAACGTGCTACTTGGGACAGATTTGGGGCAGATAACCTCCCAGTTTGGGCCCCCACCAAGGGCTGAACCTTCAGCCAGTACGGACATGACTCCTGACAATGTTAATGTGTTATCTATGAATGATGTGAGAGAGGGGGGAGTGAACTCTGATATTTCTGCTTGCACAGACACCATAGACACACACACAGCTGCAGCTGTGACAGGGGAGGGGGTCAGAGAAAGGTGTGACAATGCCTCTACAAGTAACCAGCCAGTGAGCTGGGATCTGTTGCCCTCTGCAGGGATAAGCAGAGAGCAGGGTGCTGCAGGGGGAGGACCAGTGTGTGGGGTGGGGGCTACCACAGCAAATGTGGGGTCCCCAGAGATTTCACAGCGGGGTTCTGTTGCTGCAGGAGGGGAACAGGCAGGTGAGATTGGGGCCGGTCCAGGAGCGGAAGTGCTCCCAGGTAAGATCTCGGTGCATGGTTCCCCCACAACCGGGGTGTCAGGAAGCCAGGTAGGTCTGCCTGAACCGGCGACTTGGTCAGGAACGGAGGAGGAGCAGGCACGACCCACGGTCGCAGCGGCTGTGGCCGCTGTCACCCGCAGTGGGAGTGCTGGAAGCCAAGGGGCCTCCCGGAGGTCCGATAGCTCTTCCCCTTCTGACCAAGTGGCAGCCGAGTCAGGTGGAGGCCAGGACACAGGTCCCGGGGTACTGACCGAAGATGTGACAGTCTCGTCGATTCTGGCCACATCTAGTCAGGGGTTTCAGGCAGCGTTAGAAGCTGACGACAGCCTGAAAGCTCTTAAGGAGCAGGCGGCACAGCCTCCCTCGGACTCGGACCCGGAGCGAGTGGTCTGGGACCAAGGACGGCTGTACCGGGCCACGGTCCAGCAGGGTTCACCGGAGGCGTGGCCCAGGGACCGACAGTTGGTGGTACCCTATCCGTTCCGGACAGAGTTGTTGCGGATCGCACATGAGATTCCGATGGCCGGACACCTAGGGATCGCTAAGACCAAGGCCAGGTTAAACCAGCATTTCTACTGGCCAAAAATGGGGGCCGATGTGGCTGCCTACTGCCGTTCGTGTGAAACCTGTCAGAGAGTGGGGAAGGCGGGGCCACACCCCAAAGCCCCACTAGTATCTCTGCCCATCATCGATGAGCCTTTCAGGAGGGTGGCTGTGGATCTGGTCGGCCCGCTGGCCATCCCCAGCAGCTCCGGGAAACGCTTCATACTGACGGTAGTGGACTATGCCACCCGGTACCCAGAAGCAGTGGCCTTGTCGTCCATTCGGGCTGACAAGGTGGCCACCGCATTGCTGGAGATTTTCTCCCGAGTGGGTTTTCCCCAGGAAATGCTCACTGACTGGGGGACCCAATTCATGTCCCAGCTGATGGAGGCCCTCTGTAAGCAAGTCCAGGTGCGACATCTGGTGGCCAGCCCGTACCATCCACAGACTAATGGCCTGTGCGAGCGGTTTAATGGCACCTTAAAGCAGATGCTTAAGATGTTGGTCGACTCCCATGGGCGTGACTGGGAGCGGTATCTCCCACACCTGTTATTTGCTTACCGGGAGGTTCCACAGGCCTCAACAGGATTCTCACCGTTTGAGCTCCTGTACGGGCGACGTGTGCGGGGCCCCCTGGCTCTGGTGAAAGAGGCTTGGGAAGGGGATTTGGCCACCCCTGGAGTGTCGGTTATCGAGTATGTCATGCGCTTCCGGGACAAAATGCAGGCCTTGACGCAACTGGTACACGACAATATGGCTCAAGCCCAGGCCGATCAGAAGCGTTGGTACGACCAGAACGCTTGTGAGAGGACCTACCAAGTGGGTCAAAAGGTGTGGGTACTGGTCCCCGTACCACAGGACAAGCTTCAGGCAGCCTGGGAAGGCCCATACCTCGTGTACCAGCAGCTCAACCCTGTAACGTACCTGGTCACCCTGGACCCTGCCCGTGGAAGGCGGAAGCCCTTCCATGTGAACATGATGAAGGCACATCATGAGCGGGAGGCATGTGCGCTCCCCGTGTGCAACCTGCCCGAGGAGGGAGAAGCGGAGACCCTCTTGGATATGCTAGCCCAGGTTAGGGCAGGCGGATCCATTGAGGATGTGGAGGTTGGCCACCAGCTCTTGGAGGACCAACGGTCCCAGCTGTGGGCCACCCTACACCCCTTCCGGGGGTTGTTTACCAACCAGCCCGGAAGGACTGACTTGGCTGTCCATCACGTGGACACTGGGGATCATCCCCCGATCCGGCGTTCAGCATATCGGGTCTCCCTGGAGGTGCAGCAACACATGCGCCAGGAGATTGACGAGATGCTGAAGCTGGGGGTGATCCAGGCATCCAACAGCGCTTGGGCCTCGCCTGTAGTCCTCGTCCCTAAGAAGGACCGAACCACTTGGTTCTGCGTGGACTACAGGGGGCTCAATGCTGTCATGGTCGCCGATGCGTACCCAATGCCACGCATCGATGACCTGCTCGATCAGTTGGCCGGGGCTCAGTACCTGACCATCATGGACCTGAGCCGGGGATATTGGCAGATCCCCCTGACTCGCAAGGCCAGGGAACGCTCTGCCTTTATTACCCCATTTGGACTATACGAGTCCACGGTGATGCCATTCGGGATGAGGAATGCCCCTGCCACTTTCCAGCGGATGGTCAACACCCTGCTCAAGGGACTTGAAGGGTACGCGGCCGCGTACCTGGATGACATTGCCGTCTTCAGTCCCACCTGGGAGGACCACCTAGAGCATCTAGCACAGGTGCTCAGGCGGATCCACCGGGCAGGTTTGACCATCAAGCCGGGAAAGTGTCAGCTGGCCATGAGCGAGGTCCAGTACCTCGGTCACCGGGTAGGCGGGAGAACACTGAAGCCCGAGCCTGAGAAAGTGGAGGCCATCGCATCCTGGCCCACCCCCAGGACCAAGAAGCAGGTGATGTCCTTCTTGGGGACCGCTGGGTACTATAGGAGGTTTGTTCCATGCTATAGTAGCCTGGCAAAGCCCTTGACGGACCTCACCAAGAAGAAGCTGCCCTCTGCAGTCGATTGGACAATGGACTGCGAGACAGCCTTCCGGGCCCTAAAGGACGCCCTGTCCAGCCCGCCCGTGCTACAGGCAGCCGACTTCACGCGGCCGTTTGTAGTACAGACCGACGCCAGTGACTTCGGCCTCGGTGCGGTGCTCAGCCAGGTGGACTCTGCGAGCCAAGAGCACCCAGTCTTGTACCTGAGCAGGAAGCTGTTACCGAGGGAAGTAGCCTATTCCACCATGGAGAAGGAGTGCCTAGCCATAGTGTGGGCTCTCCAGCGTCTGCAACCCTATCTATACGGGCGCCACTTCATCGTGGAGACGGACCACAATCCCCTCAGCTGGTTGCACACCGTCTCTGGGACGAATGGGCGATTGTTGCGATGGAGCCTTGCGCTCCAGCAATACAACTTCACCATTCGCCACAAAAGGGGCCGTGACCACGGTAACGCAGACGGGCTGTCCCGACAAGGAGAGGTCGCGGACGGGCGCACGGGGGAACACCGGAGTGTGCTGCCCCCTAGCGCCCTCAAAAGGGGGGAGGTGTGAGGTAAATCCGGAGATATGACGATAAATCATGATATTCAAGTTATGTCAGGAAGCCCTCTCCTGGTGTCACCCCCCCTTTCCTTCACACAACTTGTTTAGCAACCCATCCCATGGCCATCTCCTGTGATATGGAAATTAGGTGATGTGGGAACAAAGGACACAGGATGACTCCCTGCCGTCACCCTGTAACAAGAGTTGTATCTCATTATAAGGCTCTGGAACTAGCCAGACAGAACGACTCCAGTAAAAAATGGTTCATATCTCGCAAGCCATATTTCCGATAAATATGGCAACCATAAAAATGGTGTCTCCGCATGCGGACGATGCTGGCACACCCTTTTTTATGGGAGCGGGAGCTTGGGAAATACCCCAGGCGTGATATCAGCCAATGTGGAACTAGTAGACAAGTCATGAAACCTCTCATTCTGTAGCTAAATTCATAACTGTCACAATGAGAGCATTGGCGTCCGCCTACGACGCTCCCAGGCCAAGTTATGGCCATATTCCATGTTGTGGATTTTGTCCATAACTCCAGCCAGGGGTGGAGCAGTGCTCCCTCTGAGGTCACGAAGGTAGGAGGGGACCTGGATTTGCCCAGGTTGATAACCCTACTTCGGCCATTTTCCAGGGTTCTTTCGCTGGGGGTCACGTGTAGGAAACATCTGTGGGAGTTCCTGGAAACCTGGCCTACAGCGCCCCCCTGTGGCCAGACGCACAAGGTAACTGCGGGAACTGTGTATGCCTGTTTGTAAACCATGCTTTATCTGTAACTGTACTCTGACATATGTATATTCTGTAGATTCCCTATTGTATATATTGTAGTTTCTAGTGTGGCTTTAGGCTGATTAAATTATATAATTAATCTTGGGCTGTTCTGTTATCTCGATCTTGAATCCCACGTCTGTGTGTTCGGCTAATAGTTACCGTGAAGCGGTTGGTGGCAGCGAGTTGTGCCAAGGATTATTGTGGGGAGGCCAGTGAGATTCGGGGAGGTTTTATATATTCCGCCCGCGGAGGTCGGGGGAATATATACCCTACTCTCACCGGGGACCCTTCAATAATCGGCATAAGTAGTATAGCGGCCTCCTTGCTTATTGTTGGGCAATTCCATAATTGGCCTGACTATAAGAGGGGCGCTAGAGAGCGCGTCACGTGCTCTGTCTGTCGGTCGGGAGGTATAAAGGAGGGGTGACCCCCACTTGTTACCCCCCGATTGTGACGTACTGGTAGCCAGCGCGGGGGATTTCTGAGTGACCCCCCCGGTGGTTCGTGACACTTGGGTATTCTCATTACAAATAAGCTGAGCAGCAGCACTCAATGTCAGGCAGCAGCTGCTAAAGCAAACAAGATTCTAGGGTGTATAAAAAGAGAGATTAGATCCCGTGATCCCAACGTATTGTTACCCATCTATAAATCACTTGTAAGGCCACATCTGGAATACGGGATCCAGTTTTGGGCTCCACATTTTAAAAAGGACATTCAGAAGTTAGAGTCAGTTCAAAGGCGGGCAACTAGACTATTACAAGGAATGGAAGGCCTCCCATATGATGGCAGATTGAAAAAGTTAGATATGTTTAGCTTAGAAAAAAGACGTCTCAGAGGAGATCTCATTTATATGTATAAATACATGTGTGGTCAATATAAAGGACTGGCACATGACTTATTTCTTCCAAAAACAATACTAAGGACCAGGGGGCACTCACTGCGAGTGGAAGAAAAGCGATTCCGACACCTAAATAGGAAAGGGTTCTTTACAGTTAGAGCGGTCAGACTGTGGAATGCGACCACAAGAGGTAGTAATGGCAGATACTATAACAGCTTTTAAAAAAGGGCTGGATGATTTCCTCAGTACAAAACATTGTTGGTTATAAATGACTTAGTGACTAAATGTAGAACTGGTGGAGGAAGGTTGAACTAGATGGACCTAGGTCTTTTTTCAACCTAAGTAACTATGTAACTATGTAACTATGTAACTATGATATTAATAAATTCAAGAAATTGCAATTTTTTGCCAAAAATCTCAAAATTTTTAAAATAAGTACAGTTTGGAATGTTTAGTGCCGCAGTGCACATTTGGTGCTGGCTTTTTGTTTTTTCTTCATTAATAAATTCATGTTGGCGCTGACTTTTACCATCGATTTTTGGACTCGTTCTCCATCATTTGCGGAGGAGACGTGAATAAGAAGAAGGCGGCTTTACATTTAAGAAAAAAGGGAGCGAGCGCCTCTGTATTCAGTCCCCGTGTCTGCACATCAATAATACACAGCGATCTGTCACAGACATAGAACACTGCAGACCGGCAGGATACATATCTACAATACATCACAAAAGAGAGTACACCCCTGACATTTGTGTAAATATTTTATTATATCTTCTCCTGGGACAGCGCAGCAGATGTGACCCTGTGACACAATGTACAGTGTCATTGTGCAGCTTGTATACAATGTGCAGTGTTAGTGTGCAGCTTGTATACATTGTGCAGTGTCAGTGTGCAGCTTGTATACAATGTACAGTGTCAGTGTGCAGCTTGTATACAATGTGCAGTGTCAGTGTGCAGATTGTATACAATGTACAGTGTCAGTGTGAAGATTGTATACAATGTACAGTGTCAGTGTGCAGCTTGTATACAATGTACAGTGTCAGTGTGCAGCTTGTATACAATGTACAGTGTCAGTGTGCAGCTTGTATACAATGTGCAGTGTCAGTGTGCAGATTGTATACAATGTACAGTGTCAGTGTGAAGATTGTATACAATGTACAGTGTCAGTGTGCAGCTTGTATACAATGTACAGTGTCAGTGTGCAGCTTGTATACAATGTACAGTGTCATTGTGCAGCTTGTATACAATGTGCAGTGTTAGTGTGCAGCTTGTATACATTGTGCAGTGTCAGTGTGCAGCTTGTATACAATGTACAGTGTCAGTGTGCAGCTTGTATACAATGTACAGTGTCAGTGTGCAGCTTGTATACAATGTGCAGTGTCAGTGTGCAGATTGTATACAATGTACAGTGTCAGTGTGAAGATTGTATACAATGTACAGTGTCAGTGTGCAGCTTGTATACAATGTACAGTGTCAGTGTGCAGCTTGTATACAATGTACAGTGTCAGTGCGCAGCTTGTATACAATGAGCAGTGTCATTGTGCAGCTTGTATACAATGTGCAGTGTCAGTGTGCAGCTTGTATACAATGTGCAGTGTCAGTGTGCAGCTTGTATAACAGTGTACATAACTCATCATAGCCATTAATGTATAAACTGCTGGCAACAAAAGTGAGTACACCCCCTAAGTGAAAATGCCTAAATTGTAACCAATGCACCAGCTCATGGAAATCATGTTATTACACCCATGGGAGAGGGCGGAAACAACTCCCCATCGACTAGTCAAGGAACTACTTAGCACAATCCTTTTTTTAAAACATTTAAGGAATAACATTAGTCAGGGCTCGTTAGGAGGGACTAGTCATACTGATTGGCTGGAGGGCACTGGGGACTCGATAGGTGCCCTTTAATCATATGTGGAAGGGACCTCCCAGGCTGGGGTTCCCCAATACAAGGGTTCCGCAGCAGCTGCGCCTTTGTCTTCTATAGGACGATCTGTAACATTCTATCTAATCATCATTGTATCCAATTGTCAATTGAAACAATAATTTCCGAACCAGTGACCCCCTGGGCTAATGCCATGATGGGCCCTCATATTACTCGGAGTCGCCCCCTCCAGGTGACAATGAGGGTCACTGATATCCCCCGGACTGAGGAGACCACGGCTGCGAATCTAATCTGCGCTGAAATGAAGACGGATTATTGATGGCGCCGGGCAAAATGAGCTCTGTGTTCCCTGGCCTTGCTATAAATCAGCTATTAATGTGGCCCCCCCTGCACGGCTCCCGGGGGCCTGGCCTCTGCTCTAGCAGGAAATCTAATATATCATACATAACATCATTACGGTGTTTACCTCGCACCGGAGCCACCGCCTGCATCACCGAGAAGACGGAACGCCGAGAAGACTGAACGCCGAGAAGACTGAACACCGAGAAGACTGAACATCGAGAAGACTGAACACCGAGAAGACGGAACACCTAGAAGACTGGACACCAAGAAGACTGGACACCGAGAAGACTGGACACCGAGAAGACGGAACATCGAGAAGACGGAACACCGAGAAGACGGAACACTTAGAAGACTGAACACTGAGAAGACGGAACACCGAGAAGACGGAACACTTAGAAGACTGAACACTGAGAAGACGGAACACCGAGAAGACGGAACACTTAGAAGACTGAACACTGAGAAGACGGAACGCCGAGAAGACGGAACACCGGGAAGACTGAACACCGAGAAGACTGAACACCGAGAAGACTGAACACCGAGAAGACGGAACACCGAGAAGACGGAACACCGAGAAGACTGAACATCGAGAAGATGGAATACCGAGAAGACTGAACACCGAGAAGACGAAACACCGAGAAGACGGAACACCGAGAAGACTGAACATCGAGAAGACTGAACATCGAGAAGATGGAATACCGAGAAGACTGAACACCGAGAAGACGAAACACCGAGAAGACGGAACACCGAGAAGACGGAACACCGAGAAGACTGAACACCGAGAAGACTGAACACCGAGAAGACGGAACACCAAGAAGACGGAACACCAAGAAGACTGAACATCGAGAAGACTGAACACCGAGAAGACGGAACACAGAGAAGACGGAACACCGAGAAGACGGAACACCGAGAAGACGGAACACCGAGGAGACTGAACACCGAGAAGACTGAATACCGAGAAGACTGAACACCGGGAAGACTGAATACCGGGAAGACTGAATACCGACAAAAACGGAACACCGAGAAGACGGAACACCGAGAAGACGGAACACCGAGAAGACGGAACACCGAGAAGACGGAACACCAAGAAGACGGAACACAGAGAAGACGGAACACAGAGAAGACGGAACACCGAGAAGACGGAACACCGGGAAGACTGAACACCAAGAAGACTGAACACCAAGAAGACTGAACACCGAGAAAACTGAACACCGGGAAGACTGAACACCGACAAAAACGGAACACCGGGAAGACTGAACACCGACAAAAGCGGAACACCGAGAAGACGGAACACCAAGAAGACGGAACATCGAGAAGACAGAACGCCGAGAAGACGGAACACCGAGAAGACGGAACACCGAGAAGACGGAATACCGAGAAGACTGAACACCGGGGATATCGCGTCCTTTCTCCATCCTGCAGTCATTGTATCCCCGGAAATCCATACTCAATGGAACCTTATTACCGGCTCATTACAGAAGCCACGGAAACCTCCGATATCCTCCTGTAGAGACCCCACTGGAGGCCTCACTGCGGCTAATAAGTGTCCAGATACTCCATACAAAGAAGCACCGGAAATCTGATATAAAAGGGTCACCCAGAACTACAACAGCGCCACCCCTGACTATAGGTTGTGTCTGGTATTACAGCTCAGCTCTATACATCTGAATAGAGCAGGACTGCAATACCAGACACGTCCTGTTAGCAAGCGTGGCGCTGTGTATGGGAGAAAGCCACCATATATGGCATTACTCATCTGGATAATACTTTCCTCGGTGAAGGGTCTATCTGTCCCGCTGCAATCAATTAGGTCTTATTTTTGGGGAAAGAAAACACCTGGTATAACCTGGGCATCTCCTGTATATAATTATATATGTACAGCTGGTATAACCTGGGTATCTCCTGTATATAATTATATATGTACAGCTGGTATAACCTGGGCATCTCCTGTATATAATTATATATGTACAGCCGGTATAACCTGGGCATCTCCTGTATATAATTATATATGTACAGCTGGTATAACCTGGGCATCTCCTGTATATAATTATATATGTACAGCTGGTATAACCTGGGCATCTCCTGTATATAATTATATATGTACAGCCGGTATAAACTGGGCATCTCCTGTATATAATTATATATGTACAGCTGGTATAACCTGGGCATCTCCTGTATATAATCATATATGTACAGCCGGTATAACCTGGACATTTCCTGTATATAATTATATATGTACAGCCGGTATAACCTGGGCATCTCCTGTATATAATTATATATGTACAGCTGGTATAACCTGGGCATCTCCTGTATATAATTATATATGTACAGCTGGTATAACCTGGGCATCTGCTGTATATAATTATATATGTACAGCCGGTATAACCTGGGCATCTCCTGTATATAATTATATATGTACAGCTGGTATAACCTGGGCATCTCCTGTATATAATTATATATGTACAGCTGGTATAACCTGGGCATCTCCTGTATATAATTATATATGTACAGCTGGTATAACCTGGGTATCTCCTGTATATAATTATATATGTACAGCTGGTATAACCTGGGCATCTCCTGTATATAATTATATATGTACAGCTGGTATAACCTGGGCATCTCCTGTATATAATTATATATGTACAGCCGGTATAACCTGGGCATCCCCTGTATATAATTATATATCTACAGCTGGTATAACCTGGGCATCTCCTGTATATAATTATATATGTACAGCCGGTATAACCTGGGCATCCCCTGTATATAATTATATATCTACAGCTGGTATAACCTGGGCATCTCCTGTATATAATTATATATGTACAGCCGGTATAACCCGGGCATCTCCTGTATATAATTATATATGTACAGCCGGTATAACCCGGGCATCTCCTGTATATAATTATATATGTACAGCTGGTATAACCCGGGCATCTCCTGTATATAATTATATATGTACAGCTGGTATAACCTGGGCATCTCCTGTATATAATTATATATGTACAGCTGGTATAACCTGGACATCTCCTGTATATAATTATATATGTACAGCTGGTATAACCTGGGCATCTCCTGTATATAATTATATATGTACAGCTGGTATAACCTGGGCATCTCCTGTATATAATTATATATGTACAGCCGGTATAACCTGAGCATCTCCTGTATATAATTATATATGTACAGCCGGTATAACCTGGGCATCTCCTGTATATAATTATATATGTACAGCCGGTATAACCTGGGCATCTCCTGTATATAATTATATATGTACAGCTGGTATAACCTGGGCATCTCCTGTATATAATTATATATGTACAGCTGGTATAACCTGGGCATCTCCTGTATATAATTATATATGTACAGCCGGTATAACCTGGACATCTCCTGTATATAATTATATATGTACAGCCGGTATAACCTGGACATCTCCTGTATATAATTATATATGTACAGCCGGTATAACCTGGGCATCTCCTGTATATAATTATATATGTACAGCTGGTATAACCTGGGTATCTCCTGTATATAATTATATATGTACAGCTGGTATAACCCGGGCATCTCCTGTATATAATTATATATGTACAGCTGGTATAACCCGGGCATCTCCTGTATATAATTATATATGTACAGCCGGTATAACCTGGACATCTCCTGTATATAATTATATATGTACAGCCGGTATAACCTGGGCATCTCCTGTATGTAATTATATATGTACAGCCGGTATAACCTGGCACCTCCTGTATATAATTATATATGTACAGCTGGTATAACCTGGGCATCTCCTGTATATAATTATATATGTACAGCCGGTATAACCTGGGCATCTCCTGTATGTAATTATATATGTACAGCCGGTATAACCTGGGCATCTCCTGTATGTAATTATATATGTACAGCCGGTATAACCTGGGCATCTCCTGTATGTAATTATATATGTACAGCCGGTATAACCTGGCACCTCCTGTATATAATTATATATGTACAGCCGGTATAACCTGGGCATCTCCTGTATATAATTATATATGTACAGCTGGTATAACCTGGGCATCTCCTGTATGTAATTATATATGTACAGCCGGTATAACCTGGCACCTCCTGTATATAATTATATATGTACAGCTGGTATATCCTGGGCATCTCCTGTATATAATTATATATGTATAGCCGGTATAACCTGGCACCTCCTGTATATAATTATATATGTACAGCCGGTATAACCTGGGTATCTTCTTTTTCGGTGTTTATTATATGGCAGATGTTTTTTATCAGCTCTAGAGTCCTTGTTTCTTGTGTCTGATGTGTCTTGAGGATTGGGCGCCATTAGAGGCCTCTGCAGGACCCTTCAGCAGATTAGGTCCATTATGTGCAATGTATGGGATATTAATTTGGCCCGGGGGTCTTATGGAGGGTGAACACTTATGTCTCCTATTATTTATCAATGAGGCATTGAAGCAGTGCAGCGCTGTATTCTGCGCGGTGCCACCATTCCTGCGCACATCTCACGCATGCACGGAAAGCGCCCGTCTGTACGTCAGCGAGCATTGCGCAGAATGGACACGGAGTGTTGCAGAAAATTTAATCAAAATGCTAATTTTCAATGATTACCTAAAATTGAGGCCATCTGTTCCCGCGGCAGATATAAGTGTGATGTATTCTACATTTCCATAAAGGAATATTGTCTCATCCTCATCTTGTACTGTGCTATGGGGACAGAAAGGGGGCACCAAACCTGCGGCACCAGGTGCCGACAAATAAAGGGAGGTAACAAGCGCAATTTACATCTCAATAGGTTAACATTTAAATTTCAAATTCCGATGAGAATGTGCTTTTTAAAAAAAAATATGTAAAAAAAAAACATTAAAAAACATTTTCTACTGAGCTTTAATAGTGGGGTCTGAGATGAGAAAAGGAATACGCAGGTCTGCAAAATTCAAAATGGAAGACATGGGAGTAAGGGGCAAGTGGATGATTATGGACCCGTGGAAGAAGGTCGCCCTCCGCAGGTCACCTGTAGAAATACTTTTCCCAGATTTAAATTTTTCCTCCCCTTCTTTCAAGACCTACGAGGGGCTGCTGATAAGTCTTTGGCTTGACGTATCTAAAAGGGATAATTGGGTCTCCCATGTACCAAAACACCTCTTAACCACTCTACTTGAAATAAAGACATAACAACTTTTTTGGGCGAATGGCCACAGCTTTTATTTAACAGTATACATGTATCAAAACTTGTGGCTCAGCATGCCACCCTCTTTAAACATAAACCGATACATGTATACCCTCCCAACTGGCAAACAACAGATAGGTCCGTCCAAGAAGCCACTAATCATCCTTATCCCCTGGCCGTAACATACCACTGGCCCAGAGGACCACCTCGGCTGTGTACAACCAACCCAAGGTGTGGGGTACTAACGTTCCATCGTTAAAATACCCCTCCCCAGAACCTGCAGGACCTACGCCCACAAGTTCCCAATCCTGTCTGAAGCCACTACCCCTGAGTGACTTCATACTCCCCACCGACTATCGGTGCTCCCAGCCTCTAGGAACGGACCTATCCCCCCGCCACAGACCGGCCGCGTGACTCCTTACGTGGCCCGGGCCCCCCACACCCCTATGGCTTGCTCCAGACCATCCCGCAAACCAAGCATCCACAAGTCCAAGCCGATATCTGTGAGATGCACCCCATCTCTCCTCAAATATTGACCTGCCGACTCCTCCAATTCCTTATGTCGCACCACCAAGCCCCCATTCCGCGCCACAAACCGGCCAATCGCCCTATTCAATTTAATACGTGCCCTATTAATACGGTCGACCGACCTCCCAAAACGCCAATTTTCCCTAGCCACAATATCCGACCATACGATAATAATACCCGGGAACGCTCTCCACAGGTGCAAAAGATCCAGCTTAATGTCCCTTTTTAGTTCCCTTGCTGTCCTCACCCCTAAATCATTCCCCCCCACATGCAAAATGAGAACATTAGGATCCTGGTCGATCCTGCTATAGTAAGCCACCTCTGGCCGAACTCTCCCCCAGGTCATGCCCCGAATCCCAATCCATTTGACCCGTGCATCCGTCCTCGCCACGCCAAGTTGCCGACCGTCGGGACGCACATCTGCCCGCAACGCTCCCCAGTGAACAAAGGAATGCCCGAGAATCCACACCAGGCACACACCTAAAAAATATAAAACCAAGAATAAACAGAAACTGAACAAAAACCATGTCTCACAATAAACACCTATTAACCCCCGTAATTCCAAACCAGCCGAGTCACTCCCCCTCACCCCTCAGCAGGTGAGGCCGTATGTACAAACGGAACCTGGACGACTCCCATCTCCCAATACGCCGGATACAATCATCACTCAAGCCCCACCTGGCCGCCTCTGTCGCTGCCCCAATCCGAAAGGAGTGTGACCCATAGTCACCTGGCACCTCCCCTACTCGTGCCAACACAGTTTTTAAAACCGCAATAAACTGGAATCTGGACAGCGCAGAACCATCCATGTGTCTCAAGAAAACCCCAGGATAACCTCCCCTTATCTTCAAAAACTCCGCCACCTGCCCAACCGGGCACAATGGGTGTCCAGGTATCCAATACAAAACCACCAGGCGCCCACGCCCCACCTGGTCCGTTTTGGAAAAACGTAATCGACATTCCACCCGATCAACTCCAAGCGTTACGTCTTCCAACAACAAACCTCCTACTACCTGCTTCGCCGGACTAACCAACTCCCAATCCGAAAGGCCCCGAAAAAAGGCCAACACAAATGCCACTGCAAACAGCCTCTGCTCGTAAGGGGACACGCATACTTCCCCCAAGCAGCCCACTAAACGCACCAACAATGGTAGCGATATCGGCCGCCTAGAGTCCCGCGACCGCACCCCTCTCCTAAAACCCTTCATGGCCTGCCGTACTAGAAAATCCTTCGTGGCATCCCGCACACCTTGCAACTTGAATAAAAAGGCCAAGGCTGACAAACGGTAACTCATTACCGATACGGACCGCCCCGCTGAAAAATCGCCACTAATCACCGCCAAAACCCCCACCACTCGGCCATTATAACCCGGCCCCATGAACTCCGATCCGCCTAACTCTTCCCACTCATTCCACACTGCCTGGTATCGGCACCAAGTAGCCTCAGACACCGATCTCCTAATGCCCTCCCAAGCTACGCCAAGGCTAGATCCCACAACCATTCCGGACATAGTGCTCCATCGTCGTCTGCTCCCGGCACCAGCCTTCTGAACCTGCGAAACTGAAACCGAGACAGCGCATCAGCCACTTCATTCTGAACCCCCGGCACATGCCTCGCCACAACACAAATGTTCAGTGCCAAGCAACGGAGCACCAGATGCCTCAGATACCCCACCACCGGGGGAGATTTTGCTGACAATGAATTGATCGAATGAACCACCGCCATATTATCACAATGCATGCAAACCTTTTTACCCGAAAATTCAGAGCCCCAGAGTTCGAGCGCCACTATGATCGGGAACAATTCCAGCAAAGCCAAATTCTTCACCAGCCCTTTCTCCTTCCATGCTTGTGGCCACTGTTCCACGCACCAATGAGTCTGGAAAATCGCTCCAAAACCCGTCGCCCCTGCCGCATCCGTAAACAGCTCAATCTGACTATTGGACATTGCCTTGCTCATCCACAGTGTCCTACCATTATACTTGTCTAAAAAAGAATCCCAAACCAGCAGATCCCCTTTCATCAACCTCGTCACTCTGACAAAATGATTCGGCGCTGTCACCCCAGCAGTCGCGCTCGCCAATCTCCTATTAAATATGCGCCCCATCGGCATGATGCGACAGGCGAAATTCAATTTTCCCAAGACTGACTGCAGCTCTCTCAGCTTCACCTTTTTAGCCTGGTATAATGACCGCACTGACGCTTTTAAATCCACCAACTTCCCTTCCGGCAAGCGGCATTCAATTGCCATCGTGTCGATTTCTATGCCCAAAAAGCATAAAGCAGTCACTGGCCCTTCCGTTTTGTCTTTTGCCAAAGGAATACCCAAACTCTGCGCTATCCGCTGCAACGTAAACAACAACAATGAACAAACCGAGGACCTTGCCGGCCCAACACAAAGGAAATCGTCCAAGTAATGGATCACGGAGTGCACCCCCGCCATGTCCCGGACTACCCATTCCACAAAAGAACTAAACGCCTCGAAATAAGAACAAGAAATAGAACATCCCATGGGCAGGCAACGGTCCACATAAAACTCTCCCTCCCACATACATCCCAACAGATGCTGACTGTCCGGATGCACTGGGAGCAAGCGAAAAGCTGCCTCCACATCCGCTTTTGCCATCAGGGCCCCACGCCCGGCTGCCCGCACCAAATCCAAAGCTCTGTCAAAAGAAACATAACAAACCGCTGACAGCTCAGGTGATATCCCATCATTCACCGACAACCCAGCCGGGTAGGATAAATGATGTATGAGCCGAAATTTCTTCGGCTCTTTTTTGGGAACCACCCCCAATGGCGAAATCCGAAGATTGGAAATTGGTGGGTCCTGAAAGGGGCCCGCCATCCTCCCTAATTCAACCTCCTTGTCCAGCTTCTCTTTCACAACCTACGGGTGTTCCCTTGCAGACCTCAAGTTACCCGGGCGAAAAACCGGGGCCCCAGATTCAAACGGAATCCGAAAACCCTCAGTAAAACCCTTCCTCAATAACTCGGCCACCCGTATATCCGGATACCTACTTAAATAGGGAAGCATCGCCTCTACCCTCACCGGCGTCCTCCCTTTTTCCAGCCCCCTCCCCGGGCTTACCCTTCCCTTTCTTAAAGCACCTGGACACAGGATGGGAACCTCCACATCCGGAACACTCGTGCTTGAAACGGCACGAGGCCCCAAATTTACACTGTCCCTCATTGAATTGCCAGCAAGCTCCTTTTCTCTGACCCGCCGAAGACCCGTTGCTTGTACCCGAACCCCCGGCAGCCCCACGAAAGGGCTGAGCCGGGGCTGTCATTAACCTCATCCACAAGGAGATGTCCTTGTGGTCCCATTTTAGTCCGGCCCGCAGAGCCTTGCGCTGCCGAAACTGTTCGTCGTACCTCAACCAACCTAAACCGCCGTACACTCTATACGCCTCCCCAATCGAATCCATATACCCGAAAAGTGCGGAACAATGTTCCGGCTCCTTTTCCCCAATGACACTGGCTAAGATCGCAAAGGCCTGTAACCAGTTGGTAAAGGTCCTGGGAATAAGCCTATACCTCCTCTTTTCCTCATCCTCCTTCTCCTTTTTTGAATCGCTTGGCTTCACCTTATCCAAGTTAAATTTCTCAAGGGGAAGCAGGGAAAAAATTTCCACATACTCCCCTTTCCATATCTTCTCCCTCACCTCCTTTTTTAAATGCACCCCCAGCGGACTCTCGAAGCAAATGTATACCTCGCTCCACGCCCTATCATCTAGCCGCACCACCTCATCCTCTTTCTCCTTTTCCTTCTCTTTTTCCCCGTCCTTCTCCGCGCCCGACCCGGCCGCTACTCCTGCCACCTGTCCTGCTTCTGTCGCCACTGCAGCTCCCTGCGTAACAAGACTCTGCGCCGCCACCACCGGCGGCACGCCACCCGAGGGACCCACCCAAGCCCCCGCCGGAGAACCAGACCCGCTCGCACCTGCTCGCTCAGCCGACAGCCCCTGCAACACCCCCAATAACTGCCCCCAAAACTCTGCCCCCGGTAACGCCGACGGCTCCCGAACCCCAGAGCCCTGCGCACTCGCCGACACAGAAGACACCCCCCCCACACTACCCGCAACATTAAGCATACTCGTCGTTCGCTCACCGGGCTGCCTCTGAATCGGATCCGGAACAGCCGTATCACGAGTCTCCTGACGCTCCATCCGTCTCGCTGTGTTGTCGCTTCCGTCCTCGTCACCAGAGTCCGAATCGCCGCTGAGGACCTCAGGGGGGACCAGCAAGGGGACAGCTCGCGATTGGCGGCCGTCAACCCCCACGGTCACCGCACCCTGCTCCTCCAATCGCCTCCTGCTGGACCTTTTTCGTGTCGCCCGACGCGGCGTCCTGCCGCCGTCCACCCACGATGATCCCGAGGTCGGCTGCTGCACTTCGGCTCCACTTGCCATCCCCACTGGTCTCCCTCCCTGCCGACTGCAGGAAGGCCGTCCGGCCTCCGATATACGCTGAGTCCTCCCCCCAGCACGATCCACGCTGGGGGGGACCGTCACCACCGACATCCTGCTGTGGCCCTGCCGGCTGCTGGACCCATCCCCCGCAGCCCTTTGGCTGGCGATCTGCAGCTCCTGTGCTGCACTATCCGCACGTCTCCCCTGCCGTCTGCAGGGAGTTCCCACCGACACATCGTTCCGCAGAGCTCTGCCCCCGGCCGGCACATCACCGGGGGCTGCTGTTAATCTGGACCGGGGCCTTGCCGCCCGCGGACCGGAAGTAGGCCGCAAACAAGCTCCGCCCACCTCCGGCCCGCAGGATCTCCGATGAGGATTCCTCCCGGAGGCCGGCAAAGCTCCTGCAGGCTGGTGAGGGCTCCCCTGCCCCGGAGGGTCCCGTAAGGGGCTCCTGGATCTCGCTCCCCTCCCGCTGGGGGAGTAACGCTCCGGCGGCCGCGACCGCCGAGCACGCAGCACAGGTCCGGGTGCTGCAGCCGCAGCCACAGCTGAGGGCACCATCGCTCCGTCCCCACAGGCCGCACGCAGCTGCTCCCGCACCACATCCACTCCCAGGACTTCCGAGGCTCCACGGACCCACTCCAACAGCGCAGCTAGGTCAGCCATTCTGGAACCGGCGATGCTGACCAAACACGACTGGCACCAACGGCAAAAGAGGAGGTACTGCAACTAACTGCCCCTTATAAACCCCCCCCCCTTTTCTCCCCACCCCTCATGACCTCTGGCCCAATCCTCGCCGCTCACCAAACCACCAATCCCTTAATCCCTTACACAGCCCTATTCCCTCAACATTAACCCCTTCCTACCCTATACCCTCCCGATAGTCATGGGCTCATTCACCCCTATGGGGCTCATTGCCCATCTTTACCCAGAAAGAAACAAGATAGGATGATGAAACTTTCCATTTATTCCACATACTCTCCACTGATGTCCTCACACGTCTTACATTGGGATTCCAAGTTCTGTAAGCCTAGCAAAAAGAAGGATTTTGGTTTTGCCTCACACCAGGCATCCGTAGCAGCCATGGCATCAGAAATGGTGTGAAATTTGGTACCTTAAGGTGTTTCTTCAGGTTTGAAAACAGATGATAGTCGGAGGGAGCTATATCTGATGAATAAGGTGGGTGGTCACCAGCTGGAAGCCCAGTTTTGCCGTGGTCACTTGTGCACTGTGAGCGGAGCCGTTGTCTTGCAGGCACAAGATTCCTTTGGACAGCTTGCCGCGCCTTTTGGCCTTCAGAGCTGCCTTTAATTGATCCATAAGTTCAATGTAATACCTTGTATTGACGGTGGAACCCTTTTGAAGGTAGTCCACTAGCAGCACGCCCTCCTTATCCCAGAACACAGACGCCATCACCTCAGTGGCTGATTTTTGCACTCTTCTCTTCTTTGGATGAGGAGAACCACTGTGCCTCCACTCTTTTGACTGCTCCTTGTTTTCAGGGTGATATAAATAAATCCAGATCTCATCCATAGAGACCAGTCGCTCCAGGAAGATCTTATCAGTCCGGAAAGGCTGACAAATGGACCAGGAAGTCTTCACTCACAGCTTCTCTGATCTGTTGTCATTTGGGGACCCACTTTGCAGAAGCTTCCTCATGTCCAAATGTTCATGGATAATGACACAAACACATTCCCGGGAAATCCCCATGATGTCTGCTATTGCTTTACCTGAAATTGGTGGATTCTCCAGTGTGAGGTTGTGCACAGCAACGACGATCTCCGGAACAACAACCACTCTCGGGCGTCCAGGACGTTCCTCATCATTGGTGCTGATATGGCCTGTTTTACATTTGGCAACCCAGTTCTTATCTGTGGAATATGAAGGGCACTGATCCACCCCAATCTCTGCGACATATCTCCATGAATATCCGCTGCAGACTTTCCTTACTCCTTTGCTCTCAGTTGCTGTGAATATCGCATTAGACTCCGCCATGTTGTTTTCCCGCGTGCGTAGAACACTGTTGCCATAAGGAACAAACAAAAAATTTTGAAAACATATATAGACACATAAGGCTTTCATGTGATGTAACATTCGTTACCATAGAAACAAAAAAAAAATCACAAAGCCAAAGACTTATCAGCAGCCCCTTGGTTCTTTTTTTTCCGGAGCTTGTTTTTTGCTGGACGTGTTGTTCATTTTACCACATAATGGACTGGAAAAGGGTAAAAAAAATCACAAGTGCGGTGAAATTCCGCCCCCAAAAAACCCACAATCCTGACATTGTTTTTATGGCGTAAAATATGTGGTGTTAATCACCTGCCAATATGATCAGTGCGATTACGGCTGAATTTTTGCATTTTAATTTTTTTATGTTCATGGAGTTTTCAGATTGGGTTAATTATTTTTATATTGTGATAGATAGAAAATTTCTGGACACGCACATACTGTCGTCTGTAGGGACAGGTTCAGGGATAGTTCTCACCTTACCTTCTATACCATGCACTTTAAACGGGTATTTTCCTTTTGGCACTGGTGGGGTTAATGCACTTTCCTTTGTAGCAGCAGACTGCTTCAGCTGGTGGCAGTTAAGCAATGGGATATAAGCCCTCTGCTTCCTGGACTTGTTGCTGGTTATTCATTCAGTTGGAGCTAGCCAGGGAGCATAGTGGACGTGTCTTACTGCTGCAGCTATTCTGTGATTCTTGTAAGTGGTTTCTTATACCTCCTTTGTTCGTTATACCCTTTCCCTTACTCCTTGGTCATCCCCTGGTGCAGGTTATTGGTGAGCATAGGTTTTTGTTTACCTCTGTCTGTTTCTGTGCTGGTGGATTGTTGGGCTGCGTCCGGGTCTATCCCTTGGGTGGCGGGGACTTAGTTGTTAGGACCTGGACAGGAGACAGGGATACTCTGGAGGCTCTACCCTGACTACCTCTAAGTCTATTGTCGGGATAATGGACAGAGCAGGGTCCCCAGACTTAGCGTCAGCCTGGTAAATGGTTTAGAATTGAGCAAAAAGGTTTGCAGGACTTGTGGATAGTGATGGGTGAAACAGAACTGTAAAGTTCAGCGTCTGTATCAGACACCTAGTATCCGTGCATGGACCCCGAACACAGACATCTCAGGGAAACCCGTCATTACTGTTAAGGTTTGGCCACCTAGATAAGAATAAAAAAAAGAAAGCAAAACGGGGTTTAAAAGCAGGACAGTTACACTTACCAAATTTCACATGGCAGTCACACTGCTTCCGGGTCCCCTCATTAAATCTCATGAATATTCGCTGTTTCCCCCACCCACCCACAGGGACAGCGTCTGCGATTGGTCGCAGTCAGACTGCCGGTGTCTGTGATTGGTTGGCCTCATACTAGCTATCTCGGTCCCGAAGTGGAGTATAAAAAAAATAGTAATTGGAAAAAATAGTGTAGGGTCCCTCCATATTTTGATACCCAGCTCAGATAAAGCAGTGGGTATCAAAATATGGTATCAGATGCCCATCAATACCGGACGTCTGTGCAATTCATTTTTCTAGGCAGTTTGTATAACAGTTATCTTGAGTTGATAACAGATAATAAATGTATCCATCTGTAAATGTTTACCTAGAAGTTCACTCTCAGCTCTGTAGACTCTCAAGTCTATGAAACCCCAAGAGGAAAAAAAAGAAACTAAGAAATAGAAGTCAGAACAACTCTGAAGACTGAAGACTTTGAGATGAAGCCCTTTGGGAAAACACGAAGAATGTAACAAATGCATCCTATTCCCATCTGGCAACAAATCTCCTCATCTTTGATTGTCCAACAGATGTGGGTTTGATGGAGATTGGACTGATTTGTCTTTCGGGTCTCGGTAGCTGTTACGGTGACGTCTGTGGAGTCTATGGCAGCTTCGAGGAGTCTGTGCCAGTGAGTGACGCTAACATATGGGGGATGTTTGCCCACCCGGCACCTCGAGAACACGTAGAAAAGATCATAGAAATGTAAAACTTAGTGCAAATAGTAAATTACTTTGCAGCAATACAATGTTGATGACGAGGATTTAGAGGAGTTTTTCCCATGAGAAAACTGCAGAACTTCCTTTCCCTTCTCTAAATCAGTAACGTTTTGTGTTTTTGCCCTCTACATCTTAATTGAAGGGTCTTATTTTGCACTATTTTGGCTTCCTCCCTTAGGCCCCCTTCACACGTCCGTGAAAAACACGCACGTGTGTTACGGGCCGTTTTTCGGGTCCGTGTCCCGTTTTTGTGTCCGTTTTTATGGTCCGTGTGGCACCTGTGTGATGGCGTATGCTAGCCGTGTTTGTGTGTAGAACGTCCGTGTGTGCATGTGGAATTAACGTGTATGTGTACGTGGAATGTCCGTGTGGAATGTCCGTGTGTGTGATGCACAATGTCGTTTATAAATGTCGGCTGACAGCAGACAGAGTTGCGCGATGAGAATGAACTCGGGTGAACTTCACCCGACTTCATCCTCATACCGCGGCTCTGTCTGTGTCGAGTACTGATTAGCGGTCACCTGTGAAGGATTCACCAGTGACCGCTAATCCCCCGAGTGACTGAAGTGTCCCCCCCTCTCTCATACTCACCGTTCCTCGATCACCGGCGCGGCGCTGCACGGCATTCACACTGCTGCGGCGGCTTTTACTATTTTGAAAAAGCCGGCTGCTCATTAAACAATCTCCTATTCCCTGCTTTCCCCGCCCACCGGCACCTATGATTGGTTGCAGTGAGACACGCCCCCACACTGAGTGACAGGTGCCTCACTGCACCCAATCACAGCAGCCGGTGGGCGTGTCTATACTGTACAGTAAAATAAATAAATAAATAATTAAAAAAAAAACGGCGTGCGGTCCCCCCCCAATTTTAATGCCAGCCAGATAAAGCCATACGGCTGAAGGCTGGTATTCTCAGGATGGGGAGCTCCACGTTATGGGGAGCCCCCCAGCCTAACAATATCAGTCAGCAGCCGCCCAGAATTGCCGCATACATTATATGCGACAGTTCTGGTGTTGTACCCGGCTCTTCCCGATTTGCCCTGGTGCGTTGGCAAATCGGGGTAATAAGGAGTTAATGGCAGCCATAGCTGCCACTAAATCCTAGATTAATCATGTCAGGCGTCTCCCCGAGAAACCTTCCATGATTAATCTGTAAATTACAGTAAATAAACAAACACACACCCGAAAAAAATCCTTTATTAGAAATAAAAAACACACACATATACCCTGGTTCAACAATTTAATCAGCCCGAAAAAGCCCTCCATGTCCGGCGTACTCCAGGATGGTCCAGCTCTGCTGCATGGAGGTGACCGGAGCTGCAGAAGACACCGCCGCTCCTGTCACCTCCATACAGCAACTGAAGACAGCCGCGCGATCAGCTGAGCTGTCACTGAGGTTACCCGCTGTCACTGGATCCAGCGGTGGATGAAGCGGTGGCCGCGGGTAACCTCAGTGACAGCAGCTGATCGCGCTACTCACCTCAGTTGCTGTGTGGAGGTGACCGGAGCGGCGGTGTCTTCTGCAGCTCCTGTCACCTCCATGCAGCAGAGCTGGATGCGACGCTGGACCATCCTGGATTACGCCGGACATGGAGGGCTTTTTCGGGCTGATTAAATTGTTGAACCAGGGTATATGTTTGTGTTTTTTATTTCTAATAAAGGATTTTTTCGGGTGTGTGTTTATTTACTGTAATTTACAGATTAATCATGGAAGGTTTCTCGGGGAGACGCCTGACATGATTAATCTAGGATTTAGTGGCAGCTATGGGCTGCCAATAACTACTTATTACCCCGATTTGCCAAAGCACCAGGGTAAATCGGGAAGAGCCGGGTACAGCCCCAGAACTGTCGCATATAATGTATGCGGCAATTCTGGGCGGCTGCTGACTGATATTGTTAGGGTGGGGGGCTCCCCATAACGTGGAGCTCCCCATCCTGAGAATACCAGCCTTCAGCCGTATGGCTTTATCTGGCTGGCATTAAAATTGGGGGGGACCGCACGCCGTTTTTTTTTAATTATTTATTTATTTATTTTACTGCACAGTATAGACACGCCCACCGGCTGCTGTGATTGGGTGCAGTGTGACACCTGTCACTCAGTGTGGGGGCGTGTCTCACTGCAACCAATCATAGGCGCCGGTGGGCGGGGAAAGCAGGGAATAGGAGATTGTTTAATGAGCGGCCGGCTTTTTCAAAATAGTAAAAGCCGCCGCAGCAGTGTGAATGCCGTGCAGAGCCGCGCCGGTGATCGGGGAACGGTAAGTATGAGAGAGGGGGGGAAACTGACTGACAGACTGTGAGAGAGGGACAGAGAGACCGACAGAGAGACCGACCGACGGACTCAGGGAGATTGACCGACATACACAGAAATAGAAAGAATAGCCGACATCACTAGAAATAAAAACACCAAACGGACACGGACTATAGGTAGATGCATACGTGTTTACTAACGTGTGTGCACATACCCATAGACTTTCATTGTGTCCACGTGTGCGTGCTCCGTGCAGATAACGGACATGCATCCGTGCCAAACGCAAACACATACGGATCACGGACACGCACACACGGACATAATGAAATAACGCACGTGTGACCACAATCATAGATTAACATTGGTGCACGTTTGGCCGTGTCTCCGGTATATACGGAAACGGACCAAACACGCACGTGTATCACGGACGTGTGAAGGGGGCCTTACAAGGTGTCCTGGAAGCCTATGGAGCCAAGATGTCATAAGTGTGTCTCGCCTGGGGAAGATCTCTGACAAGTCTGGAATCAGAAGGTCACAGCGTCTTATTGCCTGCAGATCCACTACTGATAACTGAATGACATCTTCTTTCCCCTTTCCTGCCTGGCTGCTGGCCGTAGCTTTTAATCCCAGGTGCAGCTCTTTGCGATCACTCCCCTTCACTATTTAAAGTCATGTGCCAGATCAGCTGATGCCGATGATAGAAACTTAATGCTCATTTCTATGTGGTCCACTTTGAAAGGAGCCTGCTCTTGTCACGCACGGACTAGGGTATGTCTGGAGCATGGCGAAACACACAACAAATGAGGGTTACACTGTAGACACAATAACAATGGTGGGCCCTGCCGCTACGGAGAGGAGAGAGGGGTCACCGCCTGAACTCACCTCAAGCTGTTTCCTGAGCTCTCTAGTGTCCATATACGGGGTGTTTCAACCCATCGCTAAGCCGGATACCTAACCCCTCACTAGCTCTACAAATACCATGGCTAGTGAGATGGCTGGCGAGAGACACCAATCCCACCACTGCAATAATCAACATAGAAGGGAAGGAAAGACAGACAGGATAATCAACAAAAGGATAATGTACAACTTCACGGCTGTAGTCAGACACCAGGGCTGCAGCCTACAAGCCTCCTCACTACAAGGGCTCCAGGCCTAGCATCAGAATGGATTAAAATTAACTGGCGCCCTCTACTTGGAGATGTGACCATACATAGGGGATGGGAGAGGTCACAAACCAAATGCACATAACGAGAGGAGTAATCAGAAGCTGCTGGCAAAGAAAACTGACATAAACCCTTGATGCACCAAAACAAAAGGAAAATATGTTTAATCTCCAGATTATTACAAGGCAAAGGGAGTCTAAGGGCCCAAACCTGTCACAAGTCTCTTAACAATGGAAGACTTCTGTGACAGCGCTGGCATTGAAGTGTTTGGAGTGTTTCTCCTTTTCATGTCTATTTCCCCTTTCTGTTTCCCTACCATTGTGTTTCTGTATTGTAGAGGCGAGACTAGGGGTCTTGTTGGCCTGCTCACTAGTCAGGGTGAGATTAGGACAAGCAAGGGCTAAGGAACGTGGTCAGCTATGGGGGGAATGAACACATATATGGCTATCAGGGAGTGCAGGGTGCAGCCGCAGGTGAGTGCAGGTGGAGACCCTGCTCCCATCTTCATAGCGCCAGGGTCCTCCATTGTATCATAGCCTTGTCTGTTTTACTACCTTTGTGTTTCTGTATTGTAGAGGTGAGACTAGTGCTCTCGTCAGCCTGCTCACTAGTCAGGGTGAGATTAGGACAAGCAAGGGCTAAGGAACGTGGTTCGCAATGGGGTGAAAAAACACATACACGGCTGTCAGGGAGTGCAGGGTGCAGCCGCAGGTGAGTGCAGGTGGAGAACCCGCTCCCCTCCCCCTAGCGCCAGGCACTCCATTGTATTGTAGCCACCGTGCACCCTATGTGTTGTGGGATATTTTCCTGTATCTGGTAAAACACTGATAGTCACCTGTAACACCAGGTGGGGAGAACTGGTTTTTATCCAAACCTTATAAATTGCTGTGTTGTACCATTGAGTTGTACTTGTTGCATATATTTGGTACTGTACCTTTAAAAAAGATAGTGAGATAAAGAAATTAAGAAATATTACATTACAAAAAAAAGAAGCAGTTTCATTAAAGTGAAATATCGTCTGCAACCGGAGAAGAAGTTCTCACATTTATATTAATCCCAGTTATTCATTTAGAGATGTTTATCTGGAACAAAAGTGTCTGATCCCGAGTGAGGCGCCCAATTTACATTTATATGGAGTCGGATGGAGCAGGAGGCGTCATTATGGTCCTGCAGACTTTAGTCTTTATTAATATTCGCATCACCTAAAATGCCCTCCGCGAGGGGAGGAACGTGCTTCATCCCCGGCTGAGAGCAGGACGCAAAGCTCGGATTCCAGCCACAGATAAAATACATTTTCCTAATTATATGGCGAGATGCCGGCCTGATAGATTGCAAAAAACCATTAATCTCAAGGGGAAATATCACAAATCTTCATCTGTCTCTTATCGTCCAATCAGATTGGGTTAACAAGATGATGGTCCCTCTCCAACGATGGCAGATGGAGAAGATGAGATAGGAGCCATTGACCATAGATTGGAATATCTCCTCATCTAGGTAGTCATTTCTTATTTTCTGACCATGACTCCGATAACTGACTATTGTCCTTGTCTATGAACCCTGCTGTCATCTTGTAGATCGTCCTCGTGGTTATTGACCCCTGGCTTATTCCCTGGTTACAGTCACATCTTCACCAATGGCTAGACACCTACAGTGTGCCCACAGCTGATTGTCCCTATGGATATAATTATCAGCAAAAGTACCTGGGTAGGATCCCTTCACAAACCCCATAAAGTGCAGCCATTACACTGGACTAAAGTATATATAGTGAGGGGTATACAGAGAAAAACATTTTTTGCCCTAAGGCTTACCCATGAGGAAAAGGTATTCCTAGTCAGCCGTAGCATGCTGCAGTCACCAACTCCGACGCGCGTTTCGCTTTTAAGCTGCTTCTTCAGGGAGAATGACCACTTCCTGCCTGGATAGTGCCTTCAGCTTCCTGCAGATGGTGCTGGTTATTCAGGTCAGTCTGGAGCCAGACCTGGAACTGTGAGGAGGTGCTTTCCGCTGTTGCTACTACCGCTGTCTATGGCATTGGATTGTGTGAAGGTAGTTTGTGTTGTTACTTCTCCTTTCTGAAACAGAGGTGACCGATACTGGCATGGATGCTACAATACAGCAGTTGACATCCATGCTGTATGGAGCGGGCTCAGCTCCTGAGTGTGCGTTTTACAGAGGGCACATCCACCATACATGCACGTCGGATGCCAGCTGAAACCTTGGCAGGGATGACCTCTCAGTATCATGGGATGTGATGGGATAACTGTGGACTGGGGCTCCTAAACTGGCCCTCAGGCTAGAGGGGCCCTAGCTGTCTCTTATCCTAGAGATACATCTGATGGTGACAATGTCTGGGCCACCTTCCTTGCCCTACTCCTGTACAGCCTTAATCTAAGCCCCCTCTCCCTCACCCAAGGGGAGGATTGGGACAGGAGGGGTAGAATAGAACCCATAGATAAGGACAAACAGGGTAACCAAACTCAATCACACAGCACGCATTAGACAAGTGATAAGGAGGAAAATAAGAGCAGGGAGGAAACAACATTTATTTCAGAATAACAAAAAAGCTACAATACAACAACAAAAAATTGGAAAGATATCCACAACTTTTCTTTAATAACTGCTCTGCTCCTGACTGATGGTCGCCACTCCTCGCCTCGGCTTCCATTTCCACTATTTTCTTCTGCATTACAGCGATATTCAATCACAAGCTTTATATTCTCTGCCAAATGCGGCAAAAAAACCTAAATTTCTTGTTTAAAGAATCCAGATCCTGACTCCCATCGCTCTGTGAAATGTTGAACGCGTGCCCAGATGGGCCGGTGCGGGCCTCGCGCACAAATAATTTGGATGGCATTGTTAGCAGGCGGCGGGGTGCTGGCTTGGGAGATTACTGCTTGCTGGGGAACGGTGTACATTTTCCAAAGAATGCAGCCAAGACATGAAAGCGAACGTCGCAAAGAATTACAGCCCAGCAGCGGATACATTCTAATGACGCCGACTGATTGGACATGGGGAGACGCAATTATTTCTCTAAATTTGCAAACTTTTTAGTCGAAGTTTCCCAAACGTGTCTAATATGTCAAATCTGTGGATAAATATGGAACCAAAGTGTCCCAGACAGATACAAAATGATGGGAGGAAAAGGCAATTTCCTATATATTAGTATTTGCCGGTCCATTATAGCTGTGGAAACCTCACATAGAGAATCTCTTGTTTCCTGTATCTCATATACTGTGCAGCGAAAGAGGGCAGATAAAGTGATTATGTGGTACATTGCCAGAAACCTGCCCCCATGTGCGGTGCCGGGGTCACATGCCCCTCGAGTGCAGAATTATCTACAAAAATGACAGCATATTACAGCGAGCTTCAACATGTCTGTAACTAATAATCATTTCTGCAGAAGATACTGTCGCGGGCGGAGGGGACGCGCTCGCCACGCTCGGGTTCGGGGCTGCTGCTGCTCGGTGGCTCGAGCGGTGGGCCGGACCCGGGGACTCGAGCAGCGCTCCTCGTCCACGAGTGAAAAGGGGGTGGTTTGTTTAGGGAAATAGTTCGTGACGCCACCCACGGGACGTGGTGATTTTTGGCACCACCGCTGCTGGTGAAGGGGATCCCGGGAAGGATGGTAGGGAGCAGCTAGGATGTTGTCCCCTCCGTGGGTAGGGGGTTAGTGATCCCGGGGCCCGGTGGTGTAACGGGGAGGCTGGATGGCTGGGGTGCAGGGTTGTAGGGGCAGCGCGGCGCGGTGCCGGATGGCACTGTTGTACTCACTCAGGCAGTCAATGACAGAGTCTCTGGTAAACCAAACGGCTGGATGGACGGGTCCCGCAGCCGGCTGCAGTGTTTCTCCCCGGACGGCTGATGGTGGCTGTCTTTCCCTGCACCTGTTAGAATGTTCTGACTCCTGTGGTTGCCCACCGGTAGTCCGTTCCCCGGCGTATAGGTGCCGTAGGAGCCCGTTTTGCCCGCAGGCGCTGGCCCTTGGATCTCTAGCCTGTGGCGGTGGCTGTATATCCTCTCGATGTGGACGGTTGCCTTCTGTCGGGACTTGGTTGTTGGGAAACCCCTGGGGTTCCTGTCACACTCGGATTTGACTATTGTCGGCGGCTCCAAGCCTGGTCGGGGTCCGATGGCCCTGCCTGTGTGCTTAGCTTCACTCCACTCCCCGGTTCGGTACCGGCGGGCCAACGCCCGACCCCGGTCCTACGGCTCTGCAGAGTTCCACTAACTCCTGCAGACGGCCACCACCGTCTGCCAACCTTGCTGTTTGTGTCCGGGCCCCTACCCAGACACCGACAGTTTCTGACCTCTCACTTTCACTGTCTACTCAGATCTGTCTCTTTTCCCGCCTCCAGACCTGTGAACTCCTCGGTGGGTGGGGCCAACCGCCTGGCTCCGCCCCCTGGTGTGGACATCAGACCCTGGAGGGAGGCAACAAGGGTTTTTGTTTGACTGTTGTGACTGTCTAGGGAAGGGGGTGTGTAAGGTGTAATGTCTGTGACTACCTGGCTAGTCCAGGGCGTCACAATACTCAAAATGTATAACTCTGCCACTGTCCATTCCCACTGCTGAAGAGCTCTCTGCAGTAAGCGTTCCACAGCCCCTCTCTTCTGCGCTCCACAGCCCCTCTCTTCTGCGCTCCACAGCTCCTCTCGTCTGCCCTCCACAGCCCTTCTCTTCTGCACTCCACAGCCCCTCTCTTCTGCCCTCCACAGCTCCTCTCTTCTGCACTCCACAGCCCTTCTCTTCTGCACTCCACAGCCCCTCTCTTCTGCCCTCCACAGCTCCTCTCTTCTGCACTCCACACAGCCCCTCTCTTCTGTATTCCACAGCCCCTCTCTTCTGTATTCCACAGCCCCTCTTTTCAGCGCTCCACAGCCCCTCTCTTCTGTATTCCACAGCCCCTCTCTTCTGCACTCCACAGCCCCTCTTTTCTGTATTCCACAGCCCCCCTCTTCTGCACTCCACAGCCCCTCTTTTCTGTATTCCACAGCCCCTCTCTTCTGCCCTCCACAGCCCTTCTCTTCTGTGCTCCACAGTCCCTCTCTTCTGCGCTCCACAGTCCCTCTCTTCTGTGCTCCACAGCTCCTCTCTTCTGCCCTCCACAGCCCATCTCTTCTGCACTCCACAGCTCCTCTCTTCTGTGCTCCACAGCTCCTCTCTTCTGCGCTCCACAGCTCCTCTCTTCTGCACTCCACAGCTCCTCTCTTCTGTGCTCCACAGCTCCTCTCTTCTGCCCTCCACAGCCCATCTCTTCTGCACTCCACAGCTCCTCTCTTCTGCACTCCACAGCTCCTCTCTTCTGTGCTCCACAGCTCCTCTCTTCTGCCCTCCACAGCTCCTCTCTTCTGTGCTCCACAGTCCCTCTCTTCTGTATTCCACAGCTCTTCTCTTCCTATCACCTACAATATGACTGTTGCTTTCTTTCGCTTTCCCTGTCTATATCAATCTTCTCTCTCTTTCTTTTTTCACTCTTTTCCATCTTCTCTGTCTTTACCCTAGTCTTAGGGTTTCTGCTGACTTCTTCAGCCCCTCTTCATCTTCCTCTATTTAACGATCACTCTCTTTCTCTTCACTGTTTTTCCTCATTCTCTCTTTCTTTTTGTCGTTTCCACTAATTTCTCCAGCCCTTTCTCCCTCTGTCCCTTTATCTGTTCCACTTTTCACGCTTTCCCTTCTTATCTGTCCTGCTACCGGGGTTCCCCAACTCCAGTCCTCGAGGGCCGCCAACAGTGCATGTTTTCAGGATTTCCTTAGCATTGCATGGGTGTTGGAATGATCACCTGTGCAGGTGATTAAATTATCACATGTGCAATACTAAGGAAATCCTGAAAACATGCACTGTTGGCGACCCTTGAGGACTGGAATTGGGGACCCATGTCAGCTAGGCAGTCACATAGATTCCCCCAGAGTTCCTAATTGCTGCTCTCCGCTGTCCCGATTCTTTATTATGTAATAGACACTGCACTCTCTTGTTGATAAAATGAAGACAAAAAGTTTTATTCTTTGCAAAAAAGTGATTATTTATTTGATGGCGACAAAAGATGGTGGACGTTTCGGCCCAACGGCCTTTATCATGTATAGTCGCTCCACAAGAGGGCTGTTTCAGAAGAGAAGAAAATAATGGAGCAGGATGGAAGGAGTACCACCAAGAGTAGTTTATGATACAAGATTTTCCAGAGGATGAAGTCTAGAAGCAGGTTAGATTTCCTTTGGCTGGAAGGAATTAGTGTACATGTATTCCAATGGAAGAGATTTCCAGCTTTTATCTTTATATATTCATGTGGATCACATAGACGTTTGGGTGCTTGTAAGAGAACATGTATATAAACACCATCTGATAAAGGCTCCTGCAGACTTCTCTCATGTGGAGGAAGAGGTTTTAGACATTAGTGGGGTGGATATTTTCCTTCTGTACGCCACCTTCCCAGGATCTGGCCGTCACTGACAGCCAGATCCTGGGAAGGTGGCGTACAGAAGGAAAATATCCACCCCACTAATGTCTAAAACCTCTTCCTCCACATGAGAGAAGTCTGCAGGAGCCTTTATCAGGTACATGACCCTAAGGGGTGCTTCACACACAGCGAGATCGCTGCCGAGATCGCTGCTGAGTTATGCTTTTTGTGACGCAGCAGTGACCTCATTAGCGACCTCGCTGTGTGTGACACTGAGCAGCGATCTGGCCCCTGCTGTGAGATCGCTGCTCGTTACACACAGCCCTGGTTCGTTTTCTTAAAAGGCGCTCTCCCGCTGTGACACACAGATCGCTATGTGTGACAAAGAGAGAGCGACGAAATGAAGCGAGCAGGGAGCAGGAGCCGGCATCTGGCAGCTGCGGTAAGCTGTAACCAAGATAAACATCGGGTAACCAAGGTGGTTACCCGATATTTACCTTAGTTACCAGCCTCCGCAGCTCTCACGCTGCCTGTGCTGCCGGCTCCGGCTCTCTGCACATGTAGCTGCTGTACACATCGGGTTAATTAACCCGATGTGTACTGTAGCTAGGAGAGCAAGGAGCCAGCGCTAAGCTAAGCGGTGTGCGCTGGTAACTAATGTAAACATCGGGTAACCATACCGGATGTTTACCTTAGTTACCAGTGTCCGCAGCTTCCAGACGCCGGCTCCGTGCAAGCACAGCGTCGCTTGCACGTCGCTGCTGGCTGGGGGCTGGTCACTGGTCGCTGGTGAGATCTGCCTGTTTGACAGCTCACCAGCGACCATGTAGCGATGCAGCAGCGATCCTGACCAGGTCAGATCGCTGGTCGGATCGCTGCTGCATCGCTAAAGTGTGAAGGTACCCTAAGCCTGCAGCTAATCTAGTAGATGCCTGTCATGTCTCTGCATTTAACCCCTTTATCACTATATGCAACCTAATTACAGATGGTGTTTATATACATGTTCTCTTACAAGCACCCAAACGTCTATGTGATCCACATGAATATATAAAGATAAAAGCTGGAAATCTCTTCCATTGGAATACATGTACACTAATTCCTTCCAGCCAAAGGAAATCTAACCTGCTTCTAGACTTCATCCTCTGGAAAATCTTGTATCATAAACTATTCTTGCTGGTACTCCTTCCATCCTGCTCCATTATTTTCTTCTCTTCTGAAACAGCCCTCTTGTGGAGCGACTATACATGATAAAGGCCGTTGGGCCGAAACGTCCACCATCTTTTGTCGCCATCAAATAAATAATCACTTTTTTGCAAAGAAAAAAACTTTTTGTCTTCATTTTATCAACAAGAGAGTGCAGTGTCTATTACATAATACGTTCTGGGACTATTGACCCCACACTAGCACCTCTAATGAAACCATACTCTAGCTGAGTGCACACCAATACCCTATAACTCTGATAGTCCCGATTCTTTAGGCTGCAGTAGTCAAGCCAACAACCTCCACTTATTACCTTGCCTGACCCTAGTCCCACCTAACTGTCATGCTCTCCGGGTGTTGCAAGCATGGCAAGGTGCGTTCAGACCTCCGTACATTTGATGCACAACAAAAAAGACACGAAAAAGGGTGGCAACGGGGACACAAAAACAACAGGAGGCCCTGAACTAGTGAGAGGGGTAGGTGGGCACCTCCTAACCTCACCTGCAACTGTCCCTACTCTCCTCACCAATCTCTATACAGTTTCCGCAACTGTTGCCAAAGAGGAACCTGGGACCCTTGGAAGACCCTATAGTAACTCTGATGAATGAGGGGCAGGTGGGGTTCACTAGACGTCACCGCTGCCCTAACAACACACCAGGGAAGTAAAGACAAACAGGGGAAAAATTAACAAACACAAGGATATAGCCTGTGAACAGGAACTTGACTTGCAGAACCTTCCACAAAAGCAGCCAGGACACAAATGACTTTGTATTTTCAGCAGGGAATGCTGGGATTCACCACTATTTAAAGCTGAAGGTTGTAACTACTTAGTAAGTGCAGTTGATCACTCAGCAAGGAACTGCTTTGGAAAAGCTGTAATAGAAAAACTTGCCGTTAACCACTTCAGTGCCAAGAGAAATGAAAGCCATTTAAATGAAGAGAGCCAGTTGAGAGGCTCCAGTCCAAAAGCTGTCACTGGTATCAACATGCAGCGTAGCGATCATGACACTAACGCTCTGGTCCTCGTGAGTTAACCCCGGCCCACCATCAGCTGTGAGCACTGGAGGGAATTGCAACCGTTCCGGCAGCTGCCTGCATAAAGTGTCTCTCAATAGTAGAGATACATCTTACAATCCCATAAATCATTTACCTAATTTGAACCCTAATAGCGCCCCTTCTCCAGGGGTGCCCCTCCAGCTCCTCTGCCCTTCTGGATAACAATGTATAACCCCTCCAGAGCCTCTGCCCTTCCGGATAACAATGTATAACCCCTCCAGCACCTCTGCCCTTCCGGATATCAATGTATAACCCCTCCAGCGCCTCTGCCCTTCCGGATAACAATGTATAACCCCTCCAGCGCCTCTGCCCTTCCGGATAACAATGTATAACCCTTCTAGTGCCTCTGTCCTTCCGGATAACAATGTATAACCCCTCCAGCGCCTCTGCCCTTCCGGATAGCAATGTATAACCCCTCCAGTGCATCTGCCCTTCCGGATAACAATGTATAACCCCTCCAGTGCCTCTGCCCTTCCGGATAACAATGTATAACCCCTCCAGCACCTCTGCCCTTCCGGATATCAATGTATAACCCCTCCAGCGCCTCTGCCCTTCTGGATAACAATGTATAACCCCTCCAGCGCCTCTGCCCTTCCAGATAACAATGTATAACCCTTCTAGTGCCTCTGACCTTCCGGATAACAATGTATAACCCCTCCAGCGCCTCTGCCCTTCCGGATAGCAATGTATAACCCCTCCAGCTCCTCTGCCCTTCCGGATAACAATGTATAACCCCTCCAGAGCCTCTGCCCTTCCAGATAACAATGTATAACCCCTCTAGCGCCTCTGCCCTTCTGGATAACAATGTATAACCCCGCCAGTGCCTCTGCTCTTCCGGATAAGAATGTATAACCCCTCCAGTGCTTCTGCCCTTCCAGATAACAATGTATAACCCCTCCAGCGCCTCTGCCCTTCCGGATAACAATGTATAACCCCTCTAGTGCTTCTGCCCTTCCGGATAAGAAAGTATAACTCCTCCAGTGCCTCTGCCCTTCCGGATAACAATGTATAACCCCTCCAGCACCTCTGCCCTTCTGTATAACAATGTATAACCCCTCCAGCGCCTCTGCCCTTCTGTATAACAATGTATAACCCCTCCAGCGCCTCTGCCCTTCTGGATAACAATGTATAACCCTTCTAGTGCCTCTGGCCTTCCGTATAACAATGCATAACCCCTCCAGCACCTCTGCCCTTCCTTATAACAATGCATAACCCCTCCAGCGCCTCTGCCCTTCTGTATAACAATGTATAACCCCTCCAGCGCCTCTGCCCTTCTGTATAACAATGTATAACCCCTCCAGCGCCTCTGCCCTTCTGGATAACAATGTATAACCCTTCTAGTGCCTCTGGCCTTCCGTATAACAATGCATAACCCCTCCAGCACCTCTGCCCTTCCGTATAACAATGCATAACCCCTCCAGCGCCTCTGCCCTTCTGTATAACAATGTATAACCCCTCCAGCGCCTCTGCCCTTCTGGATAACAATGTATAACCCCTCCAGCGCCTCTGCCCTTCCATATAACAATGTATAACCCCTCCAGCACCTCTGCCCTTCCGGATAACAATGTATAACCCCTCCAGCACCTCTGCCCTTCCGTATAACAATGTATAACCCCTCCAGCGCCTCTGTTCTTCTGTATAACAATGTATAACCCCTCCAGCACCTCTGCCCTTCCGGATAACAATGTATAACCCCTCCAGCGCCTCTGCCCTTCTGGATAACAATGTATAACCCCTCCAGCGCCTCTGCCCTTCCATATAACAATGTATAACCCCTCCAGCGCCTCTGCCCTTCCATATAACAATGTATAACCCCTCCAGCACCTCTGCCCTTCCGTATAACAATGTATAACCCCTCCAGCGCCTCTGCCCTTTCGGATAACAATGTATAACCCCTCCAGCGCCTCTGGCCCCAGCATCTAAACTGTTACTATAATCTGCACAGCTCCAGGGCCTGGTGTTCCAGTATAAATTACATTGTATCACTTTAAAACTTTAGCGAGCTTCTTGATAAAAGAGAAATAGACTCTGCAGCCAACAACTCAACAAGAGCACTTTGTCGGGATGGCAGGCGACGGTGGGTCACATCACAGAGGGACGATGTTTTGTTCACCTTATTTAGATCACAGAATATGAGATGACGCCGGAGGTTGGAAGCAATTACGCGGCGTTATTGAGCGGATCATAATATACTTTTTCTTCACACAATTGGAATCGTCGTGACGGACATGTAATTTCAGAAACCATTATACACAGAAAAACGCTCTCCAATTATAGGTAATAATGGCCCCTGAGAGATTAGGCCGGACGGCGAGGTACAGTGTATTAAAAGAGACAATGAGACCAGAGAGAATACGGAATATTTTATCAAAATAGATTATTATTTTAAATTATATTTTGTTAAAATTTGCAATAAATGTCAACAAGTGGAAGAAAATAATGTTCAGCCGTGAGGCTGCAGAACATAAATTAAAGGGAGAGTCCTGTCCAAAATTACAGCCTCATCTCACCCATAGTGTCTGTATGGGCTCCGGCCGCTCCTGTATTGATTGGTGTCCTGATAACTGTCCCATCCGTGTCTGCACATATTGCTGCGCCCCTGACCTGGTCACTGCTGATCTTTGGCAGCATGATTGTGACGATACGCCACTAAGTGTCACTAGAGGCTACTAGAGACAGGGAAGTCACACACGCCGGTGATTAGAAGCCAGGAAGTCAGATAAGTTCACATGGAGCGAGTAGAGCCGGGGTCAGGGTACAAGCCGGAGGTCAGAAGCCAGAAAGTCAGATAAGTTCACATGGAGCGAGTAGAGCCGGGGTCAGGGTACAAGCCGGAGGTCAGAAGCCAGGAAGTCCGATAAGATACACAGGGAATGAACGAAGATGGGGTCAGGGTACAAGCCAGAGGACAGAAGCCAGGAAGTCAGATAAGGTACACAGGAAGTGAGCAGAGCCGAGGTCAGGGTACAAGCCGAAGGTCAGAAGCTAGGTGGGATACCGTCAGAGTCAGGGACATGGGCAGAGAAGGGTAAAAAGGTCCGTGGCAGGGAGGCAAGATCAGAACAACAAAACTCACAAGAGCCAGAGAATTCACCGCAGAGCAGGAACTACGAAGGGCAACGTTGTGGGTGAAGTTGCTCTCTAATGAAGCCAAGTACACACCCAGAATGAGGTGCCTGAGCACAGGCCCCTCCGCGCACCAGCGCAGGACCTGAAGTCTGAGAAGCAATTCATGACCTGGAGCAGAATACAGAACATTGGCTCTGCTGAAGACCACAGCACCGTGGATCATGACAATGAGGCAGTTTACCTTTTAGATTGCTAAGACTTATTATCCCATTCCTACCAGCTATATTTTGCTGATAGGTAATTAGCTTTCTGCTGGAATCCATTGACGGCTCCTTCTATATAAACTCTTTGGCTGCCAGTTGTTGGTTCACCTAGACCTGGTCGCTCTGATCCATTGCTCCTCTGCGCTGTTTTCTGTATTTTGTTTCCTATCATCATCTTGTATTTTGACAACCACTTGCATTCTTATTTTTTCCCTGATGTGACCTCTTCATATTGAGTCCACATGATGACCCCTCTTGCGTCTGGCTCGCTCCTGGTGATGGCAGACCTTCCGAGAAAGCAAACAAATGGGCTCAGTTATAAGACCAGATCTCTATACAGGGGTAAAATGGTGACGGACGGTTTTCCTCTGGTATCTGTCAGATGGAGGCTCGTGTAATGTCTGTCTGAGTTAGACTTTATGAGCCTAAGCCTGTGGCCTCTGACAGACGTAACTAACAATCATAGAACCCCCCCATATCATACAGTCAAAAATGATCCATATACCCCTGTCATTCCCAACCCAAATAGTGCATTAATGCACTCACAGAGTATCAATATACCAGTCGTGATGGGTGTCCACAATATAATAGTCATTGAGTATATACTACCTAAATAATGCTACCATAGAGTGTCAAAATAATACAACTATAGAGTGCCCAAATAATAACATAATAGAGTTATTAGACTGCTCAACTAATACAATATAGAAAGTAACGGGGAAAAAAAGCAGTCATTGTGTAACCAGTAATCAAAGAATACAATTAGAGAGTAATTAAATAATAAAGTCATAGAGCACAGAGACTGCCCAAATAATACAGAGAGCATCCAAATAATAACATATTATAGTGTTCAAATAATACAATAATAAAGTTCCCAAATAATGCAACTGATACATTGTCCGAGTGCCCAAAAGCGCCCACAGACTCCTTCATTGGGTACCAAAATAATGCAGTCACAAAGTGTACAAATAATACACCCCGGTGGTGCCTAATAATACCGAATAACTTCTCAATCTCCCCAGAATGTTGCCACAACTTTTACTGTGAATTGATCTGGAATCGATTGTGCATCCTAATTATTTATTTTCTCTTTTCTTTTAGGAGTCAAAAACAAACTAATCCAGAAGATAATTGTTAATCTTCCCCGTTTTTGTTTCCACATCTCTGCTTGTTGTTATTGGAAACAGTCAGGAATCGTGTTATCAGCTCTCCATCTAACAATGCGGATAATCTCCTATAATATAATAGATAACTGTGCAGGGCCCAATGTAAAGACAACTGTGGCGCCCCTGACCTGGTCAGGCACCACTGAGTACTGCACCCATGCTGAGTGAGTACAAGACAGGTGATCCAGAAGGCTGACCGAGGTGTGACTACACAGGCGCATAGTAATCAGGTCTCACACATGGACCTTTGAGGGACGCCCTGGGGATTCCAGGAGGGGGCGTGGCCTCCATCTCCACTCAAGGGGTGTGGTAGAGAGGCTGGTTGCTAAGTTGCGGAGGCAGGCACAGTGGGGAGGGAGTAGTGAGCCAGTCTGAAGTGGAGCTCAGGCAGAGGAGTCTCAGAGAGAGAACCTGGAGGCTGTCACTGGTCAGACACCGCAGGTGCACTGCAGGGGAGAACGGTCACCTGATAGTGCCGCCCGAAATCCACCCAAGGCTGGAGTGCAAAGGGGTGGCTGAGTACGGGGACTGCCAGGAGAGGACCAGGCCACACGGGGTTACAGGTCCCCAGAGCAGGGGCCCATTCAGTTGACCTGCTCAACCTGCAGGTGGAGGTACTTCATACCCTCCACCAAAACACAGAATCCGCAGCCACGTAGCAACGAGAGGGCCCATAGTTCACAGGAGGCAAGCAGCCGGAGTGACCTGGTCCAGGCTACAAGCAAACAGGCCGAAAAAGGGGAGAACAGGCAGCAGCAACTTCCCTGGGTGACCCCGTAGGACTACAAGTCTGGGTCACCACAAAAACATGAGGGCTAGGAAGCGAGTCAGCAGCCACCCCCTAAGTCAGCCTGAAGGAGCCTGGTTCTCACTTGGAGCATCACAGCATCGCCAGGGTTCACTCACCCTGCCACCTGAAGTGAGTAAAAACCCTGAAAGACATTTCTGCTGTGCGTGTGAGTCATTCTGCGACCTGTGGTGCCACACACCTAAACCGGGCCCTGGGGCCAGCCTCACTCTCGGGAGGCTACCACATCTAACTGCACCAAACATCAGCTCCAGGTGCCCCTTAAACTGCAGTGGCGGTCGCCCTGACCGCAATACCGAGAGTGGCGTCACGAATCCTGTAGAAGTCAACCTACCTGTAACCAGAAGGACCCAGGATGCGTCGTCGCTGAAGACCCTGAGACGACCTGAAGGTAACGGGGCCACGGGGCGGCACACAACAATACATAAAGTCCAAATGATGAAAACTAGTTCTGTGCAGATCCTGAACAAGCAGGGGATGCTGGGGGATATCTGCTATGAAGCCTGAAAAGTTTTGAGCAGTGGCGGAACAATCACGATAGCAGGGATTTCGACAGCAACCAGACCCGGGGGTGCAGGGGGCCCGCCGGCCCCATTCCCTCTTTAATCTTTATATACCAATCTCCTGATATACAAAAAAACCTGAGACCACTGGGCCTCTCCCCCTCTATATCAGGTACTCTTGTAAATAATGTGAGAAACAAAATAACAAAAACCACAAGAAATACAAAAGTCCAAATAATCAAGTAGAACAGGGAGAATCTCCCTTTTCTTGCAGTGGGGCCTGCAGAGGGGGAACACCCATGCTCATCAAAACAGAAAAAAAAATGCTCTCCTGCAAGAAAACAGACCTTAAGGCCCGTTTGACACATCAGTGAAGAACACTGACGTTCTTCACTGACGTGTAAAACACGCCCATGTCCCTGCGTGTGCCGTGATTCACGGCACACGTGGGTTGTCTAAGTGCAATCCGGGCTCCGTTCTCCGTGGCCCGTGACTGCATTTAGAAATCAACTCACCTGTGCGCGCTCCCGCTCTCCATGGTGCTGATCGCTCCCGCGGTTCAGCATCCGGCTGGTGCTGACCCCCGCAGCAGCTGCTTCCGGGTCGGCTGTGTCGTGCATTTATGAATATGCGCGACAGTAATGAGCCGGCTTAGAAGCAGCAAGCTGCACGGGCTGCAGAGGACATCGCTGGACGCCGGGTGAGTAAAAATGCTTTTTATTTTAGAAGCACGTTTTTTTCTGGCACGTGTTTCACGGACCACACCACTGCGTGGTCCGTGGGACATCAGTGATGCCAGAAAAAAATGGACATGTCTCTGTGCGGCAATTACGGACACGCGGGTACGCCGCACGGAGACACGTGCAGTGACAAATCACTGACGTGTGAGCAGACCCATTTATTATAATGGATCTGCGTATGTCAGTGATTCTGGTACGTGAAAAAAAAAGCACAAACGTCCCAGAATCACTGACGTGTGAAAGGGGCCTAAGCAAAATTAAAAGAAACACAAACACCCTTAGGTGTGGAACAGGCAATAAAGCAAAGAACTTACAACTTATCTGGAATGGTACAGACACAGGAAAAATGGATGGACAAACTCCAAGCCAATTCAGAGACTGAGGAAAAACCATCTATGACCGGCCCCAGCAGACACTGCTCTTCTATATAGTCCAGGATGATCTGCAATTGGACTTCTCAAACTCCAAATTAACTCACACACCTGTTGAGTCACAGTGAGCTTCACCTCCAGTCCTGACCACCAGAGGGAGCTCCAAACTATCACCCCCTCGGATGACATTCACAACAGCTAGCATATTAATAACACACAATAACTTATACTATAAAATACTTCATCTTGCTGTAAAATGCACATTATGCTGTAATACCATAAAATATGCATTTATTTTATCAGGCCTCAGCGCTGGCGCCAGCCGTTACACACAGTCGGCTCTGCTATGTTGGGGAAACACATCCTCCCCCAGCAGTGCCGCTCAGCACATATATAAAACACTTAGCATAATATACTCAATAAGGGTGGGGGTCGACCACCTCCTATACTGGTGCCCTCACTACTCCGCTGTCTGTGATGTCTAATTGGATGCAGAACGGGGTGTGGTACCCGATGTGTGATACCCACGGTGTGATATCTGGGGTGTGGTACCTGGTGTGGGATAATCAGGGTGTGGTACCTGTGGTGTGAGGGATGTGATACCAAAGGTGTGTAATAACGAGTGTGGTAACCCAGGGTGTGTGATACCAGAAAATGTGATACCCAGGATGTGTGATACCCAGGGTATGATACCTGGTCTGTCATACCCGGGAAGTGTGATATCTGGGGTGTGGTACCTGAGGGTGAAATACCTGAGGTATATGACACGCTCACCAGGGCTGTTGGGCACTCGGAACCAGGCCGCGGTCCTGTGGCGCCCTGGACTAGCCAGGTAGCCACAGACAAAACACACACACACACACCCACCCTCGGACAGTTACATTAGTCAGACACAAAATCCTTGTTGCCTCCCTCCAGGGTCTGATGTCCACACCAGGTGGGGCGGAGCCAGGCGGTTGGCCCCACCCACCGAGGAGTTCACAGGCCTGGAGGCGGGAAAAGCAGTTCAGGTTAGGAGGGGAGAGAGGTTGGAGTTTGGAGGTTGAAGTGAGAGGAGTAAAGTGGAGAGACTGCTGGTGTCTGGGTTAACAGTGAAATCCGAGAGTGACTGGAGCCCTAAGGGTCCCCTAACTACCCAAGTCACCTCAGAAGGCAACCGTCCGCACCGTTGTTGTGCTCTCCCCGGACGGATGATGATGGCTGTCTTTCCCTGCACCTGTTAGAATGTTCTGACTCCTGTGGTTGCCCACTGGTAGTCCGCTCCCCGGCGTATAGGTGCCAGAGGAGCCCGTTTTGCCCGAAGGCGCTCGCCCTTGGATCTCTAGCCTGTGGCGGTGGCTGTATATCCTCTCGGTGTGGACTGTTGCCTTCTGTCGGGTCTTGGTTGTTAGGAAACCCCTGGGGTTCCGCTCACACTCGGATTTGACTATTATCGGCGTCTCCAAGCCTGGGCGGGGTCCGATGGCCCTGCCTGTGTGCTTAGCTTCACTCCGCTCCCCGGTTCGGTACCGGTGGGCCAACGCCCGACCCCGGTCTTACGGCTCTGCAGAGATTCACTAACTCCTGCAGACGGCCACCACCGTCTGCCAACCTTGCTGTCAGTGCCTGGGCTCCGACCCAGACACTTGCAGTTTTTCCTGCTGTCACTTCTCAACTCCAAACTAAAACTAAACTACTTTTCCCGCCTCCAGACCTGTGAACTCCTCGGTGGGTGGGGCCAACTGCCTGGCTCCGCCCCACCTGGTGTGGACATCAGACCCTGGAGGGAGGCAACAAGGGTTTTTGTCTGACTGGTGTAACTGTCTAGGGTGGGGGTGTGTATGTTGTTATGTCTGTGACTACCTGGCTAGTCCAGGGTGTCACATTCCCCCTTGGTGAAATGCAGACCGTCCGCGGACTGCCTGTCCATCACCGGTTTTATTTTTCTGTAAAAGATAAATTAACATGTAAACATTTAATGCAAGCATACTTTTCAGTTCTTCCCTTACGGGAGGCATGGCACTTTAACGTTTCAAACTTGAATAATAATAACATTTTTATTACTAACGGACGGGTTCATGGTCATCCGCTCCCCCACCCAAGCAACCTAAACCTTGATGCTGCCCCTAAGAAATGGGCAGCACCCCTTTACCCCAGTCCTGGTCCAGGTTACCCGAGCGGGAACGTCATTTCAGGGGGCCCCACGTCCAGGGGGACCCCTGACCCCCAGAGGATGGCCACCGGTCCTGGTGGTGGCCGGACCCCAGCCTGCTCCGCTGCGGGTCCCTCCTCCAATCTGCCTCTCTGGAGGCGGTACGGAACGGAAAACAGCCCACAAACTATTTACAAGCCCACAAGTTCGTGGGTGGCCTGCAAGTTCTCGGCCATGTTGATGAGTAGTTCCTCATGTGGGCGGTGAAAACACACAGAGTCCCTACGGAGACAACTTGCCAGCAACGGCCGGGATAATCAATTTGTTGATGATCAGGTGATAAACTCAGGTGATTAGTGTTCATTCATTCATTCTTTTAACGGAAACACGGCACTGGGGGTCCCAACGGGGACAACTGGGTTGCAACGGAGGACCGCTGCCACTATTGGCACTATTTGAGGTCGCCGTCGTCGTATGCTTCCTCCGGATCTATCTTGGGACTGTGCGGCGAAGGAGGCGACTGAGGCTGCTCGGAATCACTGCGGCTCACCCTTCACTGGACATCCTGGCTAGTCCAGGGCATCACATACCCAGGATGTGATACCTGAGGAGTGTGGTACCCGGGGAGTGTGGTACGCAGGGAGTGTGATACCCAGGGAGTGTGATACCCAGGGAGTGTGGTACCCGGGGAGTGTGGTACCCGGGGAGTGTGGTACCCAGGGAGTGTGGTACCCGGGGAGTGTGGTACCCGGGGAGTGTGGTACCCGGGGAGTGAGGGGGTTTGGTACCCGAGGTGTGGACCCCGGGGTCTGCTCCAGCAGCTGAATGTGTACTATATACATGGTGGGCAATATGCACTGGAATACATCAGTATAGAAATATAAATGAACCTTCATCAGATACAGAAGTGACTGACCTGACAAGCTGTAAAGAAAATGTATAAACAGATCTCTGTAACAGATTCCCATTCACAGGTGACGGTGAATATATTATTATATCATTATCCCCCATTATACGATCCCCAGAGGCAGCGTGTGCGGAGCCGGTTATTGCAGGGGTCGGGCGGGAGAATATTAATATAGGAGAAAAACAAGGACTAAACACTCTGTAATCTTTATATACATCCAGATTATAAACTGTCCAGAGCCGCCGGCGACACACGAATAAATCTGCACCGAATCTTTATAAATATCAACCGTCACCAAAACCAGAAACTGCAAATCCTGCACAATAAAGAATAGACTGCAAGAAAACCTGCGCAATACCATCTGCTGTATCTAATCCTCTCCTGTGTGATACCATCTGCTGTATCTAATCCTCTCCTGTGTGATACCATCTGCTGTATCTAATCCTCTCCTGTGTGATACCATCTGCTGTATCTAATCCTCTCCTGTGTGATACTGTCTGCTGTATCTAATCCTCTCCTGTGTGATACTGTCTGCTGTATCTAATCCTCTCCTGTGTGATACCATCTGCTGTATCTAATCCTCTCCTGTGTGATACCATCTGCTGTATATAATCCTCTCCTGTGTGATACCATCTGCTGTATCTAATCCTCTCCTGTGTGATACCATCTGCTGTATCTAATCTTCTCCTGTGTGATACCATCTGCTGTATCTAATCCTCTCCTGTGTGATACTGTCTGCTGTATCTAATCCTCTCCTGTGTAATACCATCTGCTGTATCTAATCCTCTCCTGTGTGATACCATCTGCTGTATCTAATCCTCTCCTGTGTGATACCGTCTGCTGTATCTAATCCTCTCCTGTGTGATACCATCTGCTGTATCTAATCCTCTCCTGTGTGATACCATCTGCTGTATCTAATCCTCTCCTGTGTGATACCATCTGCTGTATCTAATCCTTTCCTGTGTGATACTGTCTGCTGTATCTAATCCTCTCCTGTGTGATACCATCTGCTGTATCTAATCCTCTCCTGTGTGATACCATCTGCTGTATCTAATCCTCTCCTGTGTGATACCATCTGCTGTATCTAATCCTCTCCTGTGTGATACCATCTGCTGTATCTAATCTTCTCCTGTGTGATACCATCTGCTGTATCTAATCCTCTCCTGTGTGATACTGTCTGCTGTATCTAATCCTCTCCTGTGTAATACCATCTGCTGTATCTAATCCTCTCCTGTGTGATACCGTCTGCTGTATCTAATCCTCTCCTGTGTGATACCGTCTGCTGTATCTAATCCTCTCCTGTGTGATACCATCTGCTGTATCTAATCCTCTCCTGTGTGATACCATCTGCTGTATCTAATCCTCTCCTGTGTGATACCATCTGCTGTATCTAATCCTCTCCTGTGTGATACCATCTGCTGTATCTAATCCTCTCCTGTGTGATACCATCTGCTGTATCTAATCCTCTCCTGCGCGATACCATCTGCTGTATCTAATCCTCTCCTGTGTGATACCATCTGCTGTATCTAATCCTCTGCTGCGCGATACCATCTGATGTATCTAATCCTCTCCTGTGTGATACCATCTGCTGTATCTAATCCTCTGCTGCGCGATACCATCTGCTGTATCTAATCCTCTCCTGTGTGATACCATCTGCTGTATCTAATCCTCTCCTGTGTGATACTGTCTGCTGAGCTGTGTATCTAATCCTCTCCTGTGTGATACTGTCTGCTGAGCTGTGTATCTAATCCTCTCCTGTGTGATACTGTCTGCTGAGCTGTGTATCTAATCCTCTCCTGTGTGATACTGTCTGCTGAGCTGTGTATCTAATCCTCTCCTGTGTGATACTGTCTGCTGAGCTGTGTATCTAATCCTCTCCTGTGTGATACTGTCTGCTGAGCTGTGTATCTAATCCTCTCCTGTGTGATACTGTCTGCTGAGCTGTGTATCTAATCCTACCATATGTGATACTGTCTGCTGAGCTGTGTATCTAATCCTCTCCTGTGTGATACTGTCTGCTGAGCTGTGTATCTAATCCTCTCCTGTGTGATACTGTCTGCTGAGCTGTGTATCTAATCCTCTCTTGTGTGATACTGTCTGCTGAGCTGTGTATCTAATCTCTCTTGTGTGATACTGTCTGCTGAGCTGTGTATCTAATCCTCTCCTGTGTGATGCTGTCTGCAGAGCTGTGTATCTAATCCTCTCCTGTGTGATGCTGTCTGCTGAGCTGTGTATCTAATCCTCTCCTGTGTGATACTGTCTGCTGAGCTGTGTATCTAATCCTCTCCTGTGTGATACTGTCTGCTGAGCTGTGTATCTAATCATCTCCTGTGTGATACTGTCTGCTGAGCTGTGTATCTAATCTCTCTTGTGTGATACTGTCTGCTGAGCTGTGTATCTAATCCTCTCCTGTGTGATGCTGTCTGCAGAGCTGTGTATCTAATCCTCTCCTGTGTGATGCTGTCTGCTGAGCTGTGTATCTAATCCTCTCCTGTGTGATACTGTCTGCTGAGCTGTGTATCTAATCCTCTCCTGTGTGATACTGTCTGCTGAGCTGTGTATCTAATCCTCTCCTGTGTGATACTGTCTGCTGAGCCGTGTATCTAATCCTCTCCTGTGTGATACTGTCTGCTGAGCTGTGTATCTAATCCTCTCCTGTGTGATGCTGTCTGATGACCCGTTGTATCCGCTGTCACGTCTTATTTTACTTTGGTGACATCTCATTGTTTCTTTTGATGTAAACTTTGTATCTTCCCACCAATAAGTAACAGATCAGACACCCCCGTCGGTGGAGGGGGCTCAGCTTTGCATATACCCCTAATAACTTCCTTGTTGAACTTTACACACATATTTTTATTACAGGCGTAACGGGATTTTTTTTACTGTAGAAGCGAATCTAATGGATGAATGAACAACCAGTGATTTATGTAGGAGGAAGTAGAGGACTGGTATTAGAGGCTATGGCCAGGGATTCTTGTCTAAGGCTAGCGCCACACATCCGTGCTGCCGGCACGTGTTTGTCATTTTTTACACGTATTGGCAGCACGGAAACAACTTAACCAATGCTACCCTATTGTAGCAGGCACACACACGTAAAACCACACGGAACGTGTGTCCGTGTGCGTTTGTACGTGTGTGCGTTTTTCAAAGCGCTGACATGTCAGTGTTTTCTCCGGCAGCACGGGTGTCACACGGCCCGCACCCGCACCACACGGGTGTAGTGTGGATGCGGTCCCGTGTGACACGCGCCGGAGAAAACACACATGTCATTGAAAAAAAAAAAAAACATTAACTCACCTTCTCCAGCCCTCCTGTCTCTGCCGCTGCTGCCTCTTGCTGCCGACCGCCGCTCATTATTCTCATAGAATATTCACTTCACTGCCTGGCAGCAGCAGCAGCGGGGAGACGGGAGGGCTGGAGCTGAAGATCAGCACCAAGGACAGCAGCGCGGACATCAGGAAGGACCAGGTGAGTATAATAATTACTGATTCTACGTGTGCTATCGCGGATAGCACACGTAGAACACACGTGTCACGCACGTACCAGAGACACGTACTTACCTGCACGCAACACGCAGGGAAAATACGTGTCTCTCGGCACGTGCGTGAATTTCACGTGAGTGTGGCAGAAGCCTAAAGCTGCGTGCCCACAATCAAGGTTCACAGCGTTTTGGACACAGCATGTTATCACTGCATCCAACACACTGCAATGTACAGTACCAGCACAGTGGATGAGGTTTCTAGAAATACCAAGCCCACTGTGCATGTACTGTCTGCAATGTAAACTGATAAGCATTGCAGCTTCCCGAGCTGCAGCATGTCAATTTATTGCTGCGGAGCCACGAGTGTTCTCTGCAGGGAAAAAAGAGAATGACTGTAGGGGCCTGAAACCTGATCGTGGGCACAGGCAGCTGTGGTCTCCTGTGGACAGCACTCGGGGCCACAAAGGACGGCTGAGTTTCTGGATCGTGTGCACGTACCCTTAGGCTATGTGCCCACGGGCGCCCGTACCTGCGGATGTATCCGCTAGTACGAGCGCATGTTTCCCGCAGCTGCCCGCCGGTGTCCGCAGCTATTTTTAGCTGCTAGGTTACAGCGGAATAGCTGCGGGAAACATGCGGACATTCATGCGGCTTACCTGCGGACGTCTCGGCCTCTCATCTCCATAGCGAAGGTCCGGGACATCCGCAGGTAATTCCGCATGAATAATTGACATGCAATTATACCTGCGGATGCGGACATCCACAGCATGGTCGGCAGCCGCACTTTCCGCAGCGTGGACACAGCTCTCCCCATGTCCCATAGGATAACATGGGGAGTGACTGTACATGCTAAAACCTGCAGATTTATCTGGAAAATCCAGAAAAATCCGCAGGTTTTCCGCGGCAAAATTCGCAGAAACAAGGTCCCGTGGGCACATAGCCTTACAGTCCTTGCTACTGCAACCTAAAATCAAAAGTCCTCTTCAGGCTCACATCTATTCTATTCCATATAGTTGGCAGAGTATAATTTTACAGGCAATGTTCAGAAAGAAAAGGGAACCAGCTCACCCATCAGGAAATCCATTAAAGCCAGGACAGTGCACGGATATATGTAAGCGTTTCACACAAACTGTGTCTCAGATTAAGGACAGTTTGTCCGAAATGCATCCTATCTTATATACTGCTACGACGCATGTTTTTTTACCCCAGTCCTGGTACAGGTTACCCGAGCGGGAATGGGTACGGTGTCTCGCACCCGGCTGTCACTTCAGGGGACCCCACGTCCAGGGGAACCCCTGACCCCCAGAGGATGGCCACCGGTCCTGGTGGTGGCCGGGCCCCAGCCTCCTCTGCTGCGGGCCCTTCCTCCAATCTGCCTCTCCGGAGGCGGTACGGAACGGAAAACCAGCCCACAAATTATTTACAAACCCACAAGTTCGTGGGTGGCCTGCTAGTTCCCGGCCATGTTCATGAGCAGTTTCTCATGTGGGCGGTAAAACACATAGGGTCCCTCCGGGGACAACTTGCCGGCAACGGCCGGGATAATCAACTGGTTGCTGATCAGGTGAACCTTCGGTTTGATTTAGTGGTCATTCATTCAGCTATTTACACAATTAACATACGGCACCCCTAGATGGTAGTTTCCCTGTACCTAAGTGGGGGTCGACCTAGGTTGGGGCGTGTGGACCTTCTGGGCCCAATGTCATCAGTGGAGGGCAAGGGGACAGAGGAGACAGTCAGTTCCTCTTCCCTTATGGCAGGTATGGCAAGTGGAGACCCAAGGGGAGGGGGTATAGGTGCATCCCTGAACGCTTGTTCGAGCGGCTCACTGGCGGGCGTTTCCGTCTCTATTTCTTCCACGTGTTGTGGGAACATTATCACCGGAACAATCACCGCACCGTTTTGCATAGGCCAGTCTGCTGGAAAATTGCCCATCACTGTGTGGATCACCTTCTTCTCCTTTTCCCCGCTCGGTGTAGGAACCGGAACTTCATTTGTCACTCTCAAGGGGTGAGGACATTTCTTCAGGTGGTCCCTGGAAATCGTAGTGGCAGTCCTCCCCTGGTCGCGACTAATCAGATAAGCCTTCTCATGCTCCCATTCAGTGGGCTGTATGACATACGGGGTCCTTTCCCACTGGTCATCCAGCTTATGGGTCCGTCTCTTCCGCTTCAGCACGATATCTCCCTCCTCAAAGGGGACGGCTGACGCTCGCTTATTGAAGCGTTGCGCTTGTTTCTCTCGGCTCTGACCGAGATTCTTCTCCACATACTCCTGGACTTGTCAGTATTGGATTTGCCGCCGAGTATCCCAGCCAGCAGTCGAAGGAAGGGCCTCAGGAGCTTCCAAGCCCATTTCTAGGTCCACCGGCAGCCGGCCCGGTCGGGCTCTCATCAGATACGCCGGGGTGCATTTGGTAGAACTACAAGGGATGTTATTGTACATGTCTACCAGGTCAGGCAGCTTTTCTGGCCACAGGTTCCGCTCTTCTAACGGTATCACCTTGAGGAGATCCAGGACCAGGTGGTTCATCTTCTCACACATCCCATTAGTCTGGGCATGGTATGGCGTGGTCCTGATCGTCTTTCAACCATACAACTGGCAGAATTCTTGAAACACCTCTGCTTCAAAGGCTGAACCCTGGTCCGTAAGTACCCTCTCCGGGTATCCATGCGATCGACAGAAATAGGCCTGGAATGCTCTGGCTACGGTACGGCCGGTCAAATCTTTGACTGGAACAACCACCATGAATCTGGAGTAGTGGTCCACGATGGTCAAGGCATAGGTATATCCATTCCGGCTGGGTGTAAGCTTGACGTGGTCCAAGGCAACCAACTCCAGCGGTTGATGGGTGATGATTGGCTGTAGAGGGGCTCTTTGGCTGACTTCATCCTTCCTTCTCAGCGCAGGGGCTGCACTCTCGGCACCAAGCCTCCAGAGATTCTCGCATCCCACTCCAATAGAACCGCTCTCTCAGCAACATCTCCAGCTTTTTCCAGCCGAAATGCCCGGCGCCATCGTGATATGCCCGTAGGACTTTGGGCACGCTGGCCTGAGGGACCACAAGCTGACGAACCTTCTCATGAGTCTTCAGGTTGATCAGCCCTCGATACAGCTTCCCCTCGTGCAGGTACAGCCGGACTCGTTCTTTACACAGCCTCTGGGCCTCAGAGGGAGGTGCAGGATCCATTCCGGAGGAGCCTTCTTCAATCATGGTCTTGACCAATTGGACGGCAGGCGCTTGGTCTTGGGCTTCTCGCCATCCCTGACTGGGTAGCGGGTCCAGGTTCACCTGTTGTTTGACATGTAATTTTTCGACCAGTGGCCGATGGAACGCGGGCAACTCAATTTCTTCAAGGTCATCGTCTTCCAATCCCCCCATCCGGCAGGTGGGGCATCCGGGACAACACATCCGCGTTGGTGTTCTTGCGGCCGGCTCTGTATTAGATAGTGAAGTCATAATTAGACAGCCTGGCCACCCACCACTGTTCCAGAGTGCCCAGTTTGGCCGTGTCCAGATGGGTCAATGGATTATTGTCCTTGTAAGCCGTGAATTTTGCCGCTGCGAGATAGTGTCGGAACCTCTCGGTGATTACCCACACCAGGGTCATTAACTCAAGCTTGAAGGAGCTGTAATTTTCGGGGTTCCTTTCCGTGGGCCGGAGTTTTCTGCTGGCATAGGCGATCACCTTTTCTCGCCCGTCCTGGACCTGGCTCCCAAGTCCACATTGCTGGCATCGGTGTAGAGGACGAACGGGAGGCTGTAGTCGGGGTACGCCAGGATCTCCTCTCCCATCAAGGCCGTCTTCAGCTGGTGAAAGGACTCCTCATGCTTCTTCTCCCACACAAACAGAGGTCCAGGGGACCTGCCACCCTTGGTCTGTCCCACGAGGAGGTCTTGCATGGGGGCGGCCATCTTCGTGTACCCCTTGATGAAGCAACGGTAGTAGCCCACAAGGCCCAGGAACTGTCTCACCTCTCTCACTGTGGTCGGTCTCGGCCAGTCCTGGATAGCAGTGATCTTCTCAGGATCTGGGGCGACACCTTCTGCGCTCACCACGTGTCCGAGGTACTGTACCCTAGGCTTCAGTAGGTGGCACTTGGAGGGCTTCAGTTTCATCCCATACTTGGCTAGGGACGCGAACACTTCAGCCAGATGTTCAAGGTGGGCCTCGTACGTCCGGGAGTATACGATCACATCATCTAGATACAGCAGGACCGTTTCAAAATTGAGATGTCCCAGGCAACACTCCATGAGCCGTTGGAAGGTTCCAGGGGCATTGCACAGCCCAAACGGCATGCTGTTGAACTCGCAGAGTCCCATGGGAGTGGCGAATGCAGTCTTCTCACGGTCCTCTGGTGCGACCGCCACCTGCCAGTATCCGCTGGTAAGGTCAAGGGTAGAGAAGAAGTTAGCAGTTCTCAGCGCAGCTAGTGACTCTTCGATACGGGGGAGAGGATAGGCGTCTTTATGCGTTATCTGGTTGATCTTCCAGTAATCCACACACATTCTCATGGTGCCATCCTTCTTCTTCACCAGCACCAGTGGGGCTGCCCAGGGACTACAACTATCCCGAATGACCGATGCCTCCTTCATGTTCCTCAACATGTCTTTGGCGCATTGATAATGTGCTGGCGGGATGGGCCTATACCTTTCTTTGATGGGTGGATGTATGCCTGTAGGGATATGGTGTTGAACCCCTTTAATCCTCCCAAAATCTAATGGGTGCTTGCTTTAAACCTGTTCATACTCCTGTACTACCCTGTATACCCCCTCTTTGTGATGCGTGGGTGTGGCTTCAATGCCTACATGTAGTTCCTGGCACCACTCCTCTAACTGTTCAGGGGGTGTATGGTTATTGGCAGGGGGTGCTGAGGTAGGAGGGGCGGCTTCATGAATGGTGTGAGGGTCTAGGGTAAGCAGCTTGGCAAGGGTAGCGTAACGGGGAAGCCTAACTTCTTTCTCCCCACAATTCAGCACTCTCACAGGCACTCTCCCCTTTTTGACGTCAACCACCCCTCAGGCCGTCATCACTGTGGGCCAGTGTTCAGAAGGCGTGGGTTCCACCATCGCCGGGTAGTCGTGCCCCTGGGGGCCTACTGCTGCCCTGCACCAAATCATCATCTCGCTTCTGGGTGGCACTACTAAGGGGGCCACCTCCATCACCCTTACTCTACCAATCTCTCCACCCGTCGAATTCACTTGTTGCCGATATAGGAGGGCCCGGATCTCACGCTGCACAGCCCTCTGCCGGCCTCCTCCTGCAGTGGCGGTCAACTGCTGCAACAGACTCAGCACCTCACTCATACAATGCTCCATCACATTGGTCCCTAGGATTACTTTTGGGTTATGGTCACTGGGTTCATTCATCACCACAATCATTCCTTGGTGCTTTAGCTCCGCACGTCCCACGGTCAGGGTCACTTGTTTGTATCCCACTTGGGTTAGAGGGAGCCCATTGGCCACGACAAGGGTCTGGCTATCATCAGAGGGGGCCAGTTCGTCAGTACCCCAATACTGCTGGTACAATGTATATGGTATAGTGGTTACCTGTGATCCTGTGTCCAATAGGGCCATGAGCGGGATGCCGTCCACTGCCAGAGGGATGATGGGGCGAGCTCCGACGTACCGGTCTCGCCAGTCGGGGGGGCCATTGGTGTCTACTCCTGAGGATTGGCCCTTGGCCCCAGGGGTTGCTCGTTTAACGGGCACCGCCTAGAGTAGTGGCCAGGCTTGCTGCACCTGTAACAAATAGGAGGCCCATACCGCGAGTCATTGGTCCTTCTCCGCTGCATCCAGGGGACGTCCTCCGGGCTGTCGGCGAGCTGGATCCTCCCTGGGGGCTTGACTCTCGTCGGAAGCTGGAGTGCGGCGAGGATCTTGGCTAGGTCTCCATCCATGTGGCGGACCGGGGCAGCTAGCTCCTCCATCATCCCGACGGGCGCTGCAGGGGCCGGGAGAGGAGGTGCCACCAAGATGGGAGCAGTTTCTGCCGGCCATGCGGCCTCCTCCGGAGCGTCTGGCATTGGGGCCAGCAGGGCCTTGATGGCCCGCTCCTTCAACACTGCAAAGTCCAGATTGGGGCGTTCCAGGGCCCACAGCCGTAGCTGCTTGCGGTCTTCCGCAGACCCCAGCCCTTGCAAGAATTGTTCCACTAGCATCTGATTGCTGTCCGCATCGTTAATAGTGTCCACCCGCTTCAGTCAAGGGATATCCGTTGCCTGTCAGTCAAGGGATATAAATCGAGGACCGGGCTAATCTTTTTCCGGAACACCTGCAAAGCATCAGGCTTCCCATCGTACTGCGGCAGCCAGGTAGCACCAGGCACATAGGGCAGGGAGAACGGCATTACCTGGGCGACCGCTGGACCCGCTGCCTCGCCCGCTCTTGCGGCCGGAGCACGGGTTACCCCGTTTCCACCTGCGGGCGCCGCTGCGACCGCTGCTCCTCCAATGGCTCCGTCGGGCGCAGACATCTTTTTCCCGTCCCCCCTTGGTTCTTTCTAGCACTTCCCTCTTCAGGGGGCGGGGCTTCGCTTTCGCGCCTTCCCTGCTCGGGGAAGACGCTCGAGCGGGAAATCTTCATGCCAAAAGATGGCGGAACTTCCAATTTTTCGGCCGGACGCCGCCGGCGGGGACTGCAAGGCGCACTTCTACCAGTAGGGAGATCGGTTCTATCCAGTTCGTGACGCCAAGTTGTCGCGGGCGGAGGGGACGCGCTCACCACGCTCGGGTCCGGGGCTGCTGCTGCTGCTGCTCGGTGGCTCGAGCGGTGCGCCAGACCCGGGGACTCGAGCAGCGCTCCTCGTCCGCGAGTGAAAAGGGGGTGGTTTGTTTAGGGAGATTGTTCGTGACGCCACCCACGGGTCGTGGTGATAGGGGCACCACCGCTGCTGGTGACGGGGATCCCGGGAGAGATGGTAGGGTGCAGCTAGGATGTGGTCCCCTCCGTGGGTAGGGGTTGGTGATCCCGGGGCCCGATGGTGGAGCGGGGAGGCTGGATGGCTGGGGGTGCAGGGTTGCAGGGACAGCGCGGCGCGGTGCCGGATGGCACTGGTGTACTCACTCAGACAGTCAATGACAGAGTCTCTGGTAAACCAATCGGCTAGATGGACGGCTGCAGTGTTGTTGTGCTCTCCCCGGACGGCTGATGGTGGCTGTCTTTCCCTGCACCTGTTAGAATGTTCTGACTCCTGTGGTTGCCCACCGGTAGTCCGCTCCCCGGCATATAGGTGCCGTAGGAGCCAGTTTTGCCCGCAGGCGCTGGCCCTTGGATCTCTAGCCTATGGCGGTGGCTGTGTATCCTCATGGTGTGGACTGTTGCCTTCTGTCGGGTCTTGGTTGTTAGGAAACCCCTGGGGTGCCTGTCACACTCGGATTTGACTGTTGTCGGTGGCTCCAAGCCTGGTCGGGGTCCAATGGCCCTGCCTGTGTGCTTAGCTTCACTGCTGCT